>NW_026136720.1:28496035-29696035 GCF_905237075.1 Dicentrarchus labrax
AATAAGAATTTGTTGGATTCAGGAAATAGTAATGGCGTGTTCTCAACAATGTCTCTATCTGGATTTTCTTGATGTAGTCTTATGTAGATGATCACATGATTACCAGGTGTCACTTAGAAATACGACTCTGGCCCCGCTGAAAAAACTCTTCCACAGATTATAACTGTAAAAGTAAGTTTCAATGCCACATTCATAATTCTGCCCTCCAATGGAGTCACAACATGGGCTCTCATTCCCTGTGCCTTTGTTCTTCACCACCAGCAGAGTTGTGGAGTCACATCTGTGAGCATTTTACCAAGGGGTCAATTCACCCTCATTCATTTTCTGTGACTAGAGCTCAGCTGCTACAACCTGCATGTTGGAATAGATCCTACAGGCTCCAAGAGGTGACTGCAGTCACAAGATGCACATTTTAGCAGTTACATTTGTGAATGAACCTACCATGGTATACAGAAAAAAGTCAACCACAATAATAAATGTGGGTAATAAATAAATAAATAAATAAATAAATAATAAGTGGGGGGAATGATTTTTTGCACACTTGTAGTGACTCCCTATTTAAGATAGCTTCTCATTGTAATAAACAATTTTCCTGATGAAGGTCTAGTACCAAAATGTTGCAAATAAATGTTATATTGCAAGTAAAAAATAAGTTGTGAACTATCATCCCCTTACGTCTGGAGCTGTCCGGGACCACAGGCCGTAGCTTTCTCTCCTGCTTGATTTCAGCCAGGACCTGGTCATGGAGGGACTGCTGCTGCGGGGGGAGGAGGGGGAGGCTGCGCTCTGAAACCTAATGAGGACAAATAATTAGAACACAACCATACTTGTGTGAAATTTAAAAGAGATGAGGAAATATGTAGATATGTACATATTTTACCACCAATTCCAAAACCTCCCAGTGATCCTGGGTGTAAAAGCATTTGAAATACAGCTTTTAGACCATTATTAGACAAGAAAACTAACCTAATAAAATAAAACAACACATACCACAGTACAGTAGGGTAGTACTACTGACAGTAAAAAAGGATTAAAAAAGACCCGTGTAGTATAAACCGATCAGCCGATCAACATTGTGAGCACTGACGGGTGAAGTGAATAACACTGATTATCTGGTTATCATGTCTCCTGTCAGTGGGTGGGATATATATCAGGCAGTAAGTGAACATTTTGTCCTCCAGTTGATGTGTTAGAAGTAGGAGAAATGGGCAGCGTGAGGATTTGAACGACTTTGACAAGGGCCACATTGTGATGGCTAGACGACTGGGTCAGAGCATCTCCAAACCTGCAGCTCTTGTGGGGTGTTCCCAGTCTGCAGTGGTCAGTACCTATCAGAATGTATGTATCAAGACTTACGGTATTAGTAATGTATCAGTTATCATAATAGGCTGGCATTAATGTATGTGGAAAATGCTGGCATCAGTAATGTATACAGGTCCATTAGTAATGGATACATAGATTTAAACTAATTATATAGAAATGTAAGGTAGTATTATATATATTATATATATACAATAATGTATTACATAAAAGCTTGCATTGACTTAGTAATGTATCATTGTCAGTTTTTATCAATAAAATATCGGATATAGTATCAAGTAGAAGCTATTGTTAGGGGCTCATAGTTGCATTTATAGCCTAGTAAGACATTAAAAAAGGTGTTGTAAGCAATATTCTTTTGTTAAAATAAGTCTTCAATAGCTTTACATCCCAACATACATCACTGATATAGAGTGTTCAGTCAGTAGTATGGGTCTCCCAGTCCCTCCTTTCTGCAGTAAACAGAGAATACATTCTCTGACATCCGGTTCCCACTTTATCCAATCAGGAGAGAGAACTCCACAAAGAGGCGGTCCTCTATGGCAGACAGCAGAATTTCAGTGTGGTGACATGGGGAGGAGGGAGGGGACAGGAAGTAAGTCAAAATGCCGATTACACTTACAGCGCCTTTAAAAGGACCAGTGTATAGGATTTAGTGGCATCTAGTGGTGAAGTTGAGGAATACCAATTGAACACTGCTCGCTGCAAAAGCTTTATTTATACAGCATTTTAAAGAGATTTATACAGAATAAAGTTGTTTTTTTATATTACTGACTGTAATTTGCACACTGCCATAGCATTTATATTTCTTTTGATGACTTGTATTTATATGGTATAATATGGATCAAAACTGGACACTAATATCGTTTCACAGTAATAGTAATATAAATATAAGTAGTAATATAAAAAGTCCTACCATATTTATTACGCATAAAGTTCTAGCAACCACAGCTGCCAGTTCTTTACTGTAAAAATAACAGACTTTACAGTGTAGCTAAAAATGCCAAAAGTCTATTGTCCCGGCCAATGCTACAGTTCATGTTACACTGGAGTTGAGTCAGGGGAAGAGTGGTTTCAAGACAAAGACAGTTAACTGTCACAATAACCTCATCATTAAGCTACATTTACAGACAAATCTGACCATTCACTTTTATTTACTCTTAATTATCTTTGTTTCTAAGCCTATTGCACACAGCATTCTCTACTGCTTCTGTATGATACACACTCAGCAGTCTGCTGGGTATACTTTAAATGGTAAGAACAATTGTCCACTTGTATCTACCCTTCTTCACAACACTGTAGTAAACTTGTATTACAAGGCTAACAGCACTCACTGGTTTAAGTGGAGGTCTTGATCTGATGAAATCCAGTATCAATTCATGGGCATTTCTCTTCACTCTGGAAGGAATGTCACCACCCACCTGGGAAAGACAGGAAACAGTGAGTGTAGTGAAACGCAGACACATTTAGCTCTTGACATGTTTAAGAGAGAAGTATAGACATTGTGAGTTTACTTTATCTGAATGTTAAAGCTGTAAACACAGCAGTGACATTATTACAAACAGCAACAGTAGCATACATTTGAATGAAAAAGTCTAATATTCCCTCTCCTTTTAGCTCTGTTTTGCTCTCTACCAACTCTTGGTCTGCCATTTGGTGCAGGTAGCGTACAGCGGCTGCCTGCTGCGGCTGGAGACAGGGTAGATAAGAGCTGTGACAAAGATGATGATCGGTGATGATCTTTTCCATGCAACTACTGCCAGAACAACAGAAGGCTGAGAGAGGCCTTCATTAATATTTGTGTTTTGAGGATGAATTATGGGTCTGCCCATGGAAAAAGGCCTCAAGGTGTATGCCTGCTACGTAATGTGTTCTTCCTGCAACAAAGCCTATACAGTATAAGGTTCACCATACACTGGACTGCCTGAAAAAAGGCTTCAAGGTCTTTAAATGACAAACGGCCGTGTTTCAATCCAAATGTATATAAAATTCAGAGTAAGTCAGCAAAAGGAAATGCAAATGACATTTGTGTATGTTTCATGTATTAATGTGAGGAAGGTTCCATCAGATCTGTGCAGTGATCATGGATTTAATAGAGCCATGGGAGCCACTGTCAGAGCAGTCATCTATCTTCTATATATATGGGTCGGTCCTAGGTTTCTGCCTTTTAACAGGCAGTTTTTCCTTGCCGTCATCGCCAAGGTCTTGCTCATGGTGGTACTGTTGGGTCTCTGTAAATAATGTTATAAAGAGTTCGGTCTAGACCTGCTCTATTTGAAAAGTGTCCTGAGATAACTTCTGTTATGAATTGGCGCTATACAAATAAAATTTAATTGAATACAATACATTGTTAGATATTGTTTGATGATGCACAGATGATTCTTCTTCCTCATCCTCTTCCTCATCCTCTTCAACTTCTTTTAATGTCCCGTTAGCATGATGGTCAACTGTAACGCTGTAACTGTAACAAATTTCCCTCCGGGGATCAGTAAAGTATTTCTGATCAGATCTCATATTTCTTCCTCAAGACCTGTGATGGTTTGATTTAGATGTTTTTAGGAGTTAACACCTCGACTGACATTCCAGGAGCTGTAAGCGTTTACGCCTTGACTCCAGCGAGCACTCTGTCATGTCACATCTGTAATGCTGTTCTGTGTCTTCCTCTGCAAGGCTTCATCCCCCGCCAGAAGCGTTTGTTCTGTTGACTTGGTCGTTTTTACTTTACTTTATGCTTCTACCATGGTTAAGTAGGCTAGGTAATTACATTTCTTTTTCTGTCCGTTTTTATGATGAGTCTGCACAGGGTGTTTTATTTTGAAAATTTACCAGATGCTCTATGCCATTTCAGTATCTGATTTTCTGCAAGGCCAACTTGATGTGGCTTTCATCACAAATGTGCGTATTCTCCGCGGAACAGAGCAGGCGCCTGCAAAACGTGCTAAGCGTTACAAGCATTGTTTAGAACTGCAGTGATCAGCCCCCCCGCCACAGTGGAATCAAATAGTTACTGTCCAACTGACATTGCTGATACTGACAACCGCTTTCAGCGTTTACAAGCCAACTGACACTGCACTGATGCTTCCATTATCTCTGTTGCTTTATCTACAATCGACATTTAAACTGCTTTCATTGCTTACTGATCAACAACAATTTCAACACCTTTCATGGCATAGACAACATTTAACTGCATATCTTCATTATCAAATATGATATCTAATGCTTGGCTTGATTTTTAAGCCTGAGTCTGTCTCTCACCATGACTTTGCGGAGCTGGAACTTGCGAGCTCGTATGTCCTGCATCAGCATCTCGAAGGGTGTGAGGCTGAACTCTGTGGGTAGCGGGTTGAACGGCTGTTCCTGCACCTTCTTCAGCTTCACTCCCTGCCTGAGCTCCTTCATCAGCTGCACCCACAGACGTGCCTGGGATGGAAACAACAACAACACCACATCTGCATGCGTCAACACTGCCTTCTTCACTCAGACACACTGTTGTATTGTCCTCGCTGTCACACTGTGCACTTTTTTCGTCTCACCCAGTCTCTGTGCTTCAGCGCGTCCAGCTCGGCTGTGGACCTGTCTTCCACAGCTTCCTCTATTGTGATCTTCTTTAGCATCTGTGCAACAAAAAGCAAGAAAAAGACAATCTGCTGTTTTCTTTCGTTTTACAATTGCAAGCTTGAACAGTGACATCGGTATTATTCTGAGGGCAACAGTTTTATGTCTTCTTTTGGACTGATGGTGGTGGGTATCAGCGTGCATTGCTGTATGCAACAGTTTCCTTTCTAATGATACTACCACATGGGAAAGTGCCGACCTTCTGCATGTACACATCAGAACAGCTTCCTGGGCAGTGTTTCTGCTACAATTCAACAAGGGCAAACCACTGCAGTGACTCAAGTCAAGTCAAGTCAAGATTTAGGGTTGAGCAGTGGAAGGAAACTGTGGAGGCGGCATCTTCAGTCATTTATCATTCTCTGCTCTGTCTCAGGCATGTAAGCAGGAATATTAATGGGAAGGGGTATAAGCATTTCAAATACAGAGAGTACGAACTCAGCGAAGTGCGATTAAAGTCCAGTGAAATAAATGAAAAGCATGTCATCGATCTATTTCCCTGGATTTATCCCCCAGCTGTTCGCACCTACATTGCTATAAAAGTAAAATCGGCTTCTTTTTTAATACATATTTTTGGGGCTTTTTTGTCTTTATTATATAGCTTAGCTGAAGATAAACGTAAAAGGGGAGAGAGAGAGAGAGAGAGAGAGAGAGGGGATGATACACAGTAAAGAGCCACAGGTCGAATTCAAACCAATGGCCGTTGCACCAAGGACTAGCCAGCTCTACCAGGTTTGTAAAGGGCTTCTTTAATATTGACATGACAACCTAACGTACCTCCTTTGCATTTCTGATCTTGATGAGGAAGGTCTGCAGCTCCATAGTCTCTACAAACAGGGCCCTGCAGACAGCCTGGTAGTGCTCTGGAGCCAAGTTTGGGTTGGCTAGCCGAGACGCACACAGTGCCATCACCTGGCGGAACGTACACACTGGCTTTATTACTCCTTCCTGCTCCTCGTCTTCCTCCTCCTCTTCCTGGCCGCTGTACCCCTCATCTGTTGCGCCGTTGCCAGCGGTGCCGTCGCCCTCTCCGTCCTGGTCCCCTCCCGCCATGCGTTCAATGAGGCGCTCCAGCTGTGGGCTGAGCTCACGCTCCTCACTGTCGTCCAGCCCCCAGTCCAGAGCTCGGTAGATGGCCACGCCCAGCGACTGGACCAGCTGGAGGGAGGGATCAGGAGGCGGTAGTAAATAGGTTGTCCTTTACCAAAAACTTTGCCCATACTAAGCCAAACACCCAAATACGTGCACACTAATCCAACATGAGTTTCATATAAAAGACTCATCTGATTGGTCAAGTGTGAGATTGGTGTTAAAAAAATGAATGTGATGTGGACATTTCATATAAAGCAGTTTTTGGAGCAACTGACAGTAATTTGCTTTCTAACCTGTCACCTCTCACCCTCAATCAGTAAGCATTACATGAGAGGAAGCTGAGACCAAACCTTTAAATTAGCATTATCATGAAATTTGCAATGTTCCAGAAGGAGGAAGGTGATGGCACAGATGTCTTTAGAAAGGTCATGTGTAGGATTTTATTCCAAAATACTGAAATCTACTAATTCACAATGTGTAAAATGTGTCACCTGACGCTCTGCAGAAGGGGAAAGTGGAGGCCCGTCAGTGTCATCTAAAAGAGACGAAGGAGGAGACACACAACCAATCAGGAACTGAGACACACAGAACTTTACTTCAAGAACAACAGACCTTTTTCACAGCAGCCATTTTTACATGAAATAGTAGTAGTAGTAATAATTAAGGCTCCATTCCATTTAATGTAGCAGAGCCTTTCCGGTGAGCCAACGTGCACAACAGCAGCACCCTGACTCTGTTTAAGCTGAATGGAACAGAACCTTAATTAGTATCACTGCTAATAACTAACTCATTGTTAAGACTAATTAGGTCTTTCTTTAAAGATCCCCTCCAGACATTAAATTATCCAGTGGTGTAGCTGCAGATTGCGGCTTGTTTCACCCTCCCTTTCCTTCCCTCTTCCTGTAAGCGTGAAGGAGGAAGTACGGTGGCCACAAAACACACAAATGGCCCAGACTACAGCCAGTGTTTGGTTCGTCTATTCTTGGCTACTGGAGAAACATGGTGGTTCAACACAACGCTTCATATATTGAGGGGATTATACACTAATGAAAACATACCTATGAATATTATATTCCATTTGTGCCAATAGATCCTAAAGATTACACACTGGACCTTTAAAGCATATAAACAAATTGTTTGCTCGGAAAACAGTATAACTTCCACATTAAAATCCTGAAAAGTAATCTCCCCCTTCTACCTCATTAAAACCTCCAGAATCTCTGAATATGCAAGTGTTGGTGATTTCTAAAGTTTTGCTGTTGGACACAAGATGTCTCCTACTTCACTGTGAAGTCCATTCTCAGTGGATGTGCACTGGTGGCTTCAAGTTTCTACATCACACTGTACAAGTTGATACTGGACCAGGACTGACTTCCTAAATAATTGTGATGTCACAAATCATGCTGGTAGGCCCCGCCCCTTAAAATCAGATGTTCAATGAGCACAGAGAAACTTTCCACTTTCAGCAGATGAATGTGAAAACATCCTTCTAGTGTTAAAGGACAATTCCTGGGGTTAATAACACATGTGTACCAAGTTGGTCCGTTCTCTGGGATATGTTTTCATGCTAATCGACCGTGACCGGTTTTAGCACAAACCGCTAATTCGCTTATAACGCTAGCCAATGGGGCAAGAGGGGAAATCTTCAGACTGTACAAAACACTGCGTCTCTTGGGTGTGCGGCCACTTGGGTGCTCCCTTTCACAGAGCTCCAGCAGCTCTTCGTCTGTATATTCCGGCTCGAAAAGATAAGGACGTCCATCAAACTGAAAGGGTTCGTTGTCGATGTCTTCAAATTCCGTTGAATAATCCGCCATCTCTTTAGTGTGTATCCTGTGGAAGCACTAGTCTCTGTTGCGTTCAGTGCTTTTTTCCGGCAACAACGTTTCCACGGAGATGTGAAGTGAATCTTGCGTTAAACGCTGTTGCCGGAAGAAAGCACAGACGAAGAGCTGCGGGAGCTCCGTGAAAGGGCTACGAGAGAGAGAGAGAGAGAGAGAGCTACCGGTAGTCAATGCCGCAACCCAGCCTCGTACTTCGGGAAACTGGTGGCGTACCTGCGGACATTGTGAAGCTATGGCCACCGAAGAGGAGTGCCTGTGTTGCACAGAGTGGGACCTGTTGCGTCGCGACACCCAAGAGACGCAGTGTTGTGTACAGTCAGTACAGATTTCCCCTCTCTGATAAACAGAGCTGTACTTGAAACTTTTTTCCATGTCCCAACAATAAATTGGAGGCGGCGACTCATACCGGAGGGACCAGATGGACAGTTATCCACTGAATAAGTACACTAGACGAGTTGTGTTTTACATCGGTGCGATTATTTCTGATATATTGAGCAAATTACATTTGTTTTAGTTCACATCGCCAGCTGTAAGTCTTTATCATTGATCTGCATGAATGACCTAACCCCTGACTGTTTTCCCAAGATGGCGCCCGCCTGTATACGCGAACGCTACTGTTGTTCTAAACTATCTTTTTAATAAACTGTCTGTACACTTACAAAGTTCTCAATGCTTCGGTTTATACATAGGGACCCTAATTATGTTACCGTGTAAGTGTGGTGCTATTTTGAGTCTTGTTTGTGGTATAGAAAGTGATTTCTTTTCTCTTTACTCTGTGCCCCCGTTGGCTAGCGTTATAAGCGAATTAGCGGTTTGTGCTAAAACCGGTCACAGTCGATTAGCATGAAAACATATCCCAGAGAACGGACCAACTCGGTACACATGTGTTATTAACCCCAGGTTCATTTTGCACCGGAATTGTCCTTTAAACTCTGCACAGACAGTATTCAAACAGCACACTGTAGGGACAATTTTTCATTTTTAGTATGGGGCTAGCACAAACTCTCTTTTTGAATGTTCAGAGCTTTCTAGTGTTTGAAGGGACTGGATAGTTCCCAGAGAACAAAAAAAAAAAAATTCTAATAAAATAAATAGTTTATCCATTTTTTGTGTAGAGATTATGTTTTGGGATAGTGAGTGGGTCTTATCTAATATCTTTTTTCCAGTACTAGTCCTATGAATGCGGAATAATGGTGCAAGTCTTATCAAATGTTCATTATTGTTAGAAAAAGCACTATTGTCCTAATTCCACACTGCGCCCAAGGTTTGATACTTTGTTACAGAACTCCAAACGCATCTTATTATTTTGGGCTTAGTGTCTTCTAATTAGTGAACCCCAGATTTTGCTGCCCTATAAAAGAACAAGTTCTATGACACCTTCAAAACTTTAATCCGTATTTTAATTGGTTTGAGGTTTCATTTGCAGAGTTTGCTGTAACATGCTCCTGAAGTTTTTTCTTTCTGCCAACCCAGTTAAAAACTAGCTTTGTTTTATATCAGCTTATACTCATATGAATGTGAGAATTTGGAAACACCGCAATAACAGACAAGAGACAAAACAGGTAGTACTAATGGTTGCTACTGATTTTCATGATTCCCAAACTTCTAAAATAAAGCTTTTACCTAACAGCTGGCACTCTCTGCAGTCATGTTGGGAAGAAAGATTTATACTTGGTATTAAATGTGATTTGTCACTTCCTGCGGTTGGACATACATACAGATATTACTTTAAAATGTTGCCAGGGGCAGCTTTACACAAAACACTAAAACTAACGGTCATGCTGTCAACTTTATTGCAGTAATAAAAAACCATGTCAGCTTGTTTTCAATCTTCTACTCATTAAATCAAATATGTTACTCCGTATGTCCCACAGTCATAACCTGGCCATGCATTATTGTCTCACACAGTCAGGTTTGGCGCGCCAGTGTGTGTGCGAGAGTAAAAAAGCTCTTTCTCCCAGCTCAGATGTCAGTAATGACACCCGAGAGGCCTGAAACTCCTCGATCAGCAGGTCTCACTGCAGAGAAACAGGAGAGTGGACGGACAAGAAAGGCAGCAGACGGAGACAAAGACAGAGAGAGAGAGAGAGAACCCGTGGAAAGATCAGGGAAGAGAGAGAGAGATGAAAGGAGTGAGGGATAAAGCAAGGGAGATATGAGAGAGATCAGCAGAAAAAAAAGAGATGAGAAACGGGCAGCGTAGTGTGGACGTGGTGATGGGGGCCGATCAGCCTGCCACAGCATCCTCCCCTGTCAACAACAAAGTGCTGAGAGCAGGACATGAAGCTGAGTAAACAGAGCGTCACTCTGTTCCCCGTGTGAACACAGGCACTGCTTCAATCTGCAACAAAAGGCAGCAACTGACACTGAAGGAGGGCAAAAGAAACTCTATTATGATGCCCCCCCCACAGGAGTGAGATAATATGAACCCCTGCAAACCTGTCAGTCAGGTTTCAAATAATGCATTGCCGGGGCGGGGTCACACAGTGTAATCAGTGATACCTCTGCCAGTTTCCCACAGTGCCGGGTCAGTGAACACCAAAGAGGAGGGGAATCTGCAATGAAAACACTTCCAACAGCCCTCAGGCTTAGATCTTGAAAATCACAATAAAACAATTTGCCATATGGACAGAGAAAGGATGTTTAGGCCATTGAGATAATTACAGTTTTTCTCCAGAGCTAAACAATAAAAACAAACCATTTTAGGGCTGTTTTTTTCCAAATACATGTCAACAGCTTTATGAGATTATTGAAATCTCTTTTCGGCTTTATTGTTGAAATATTACATTAGTCATTGGAAAAGGAAGGGTTTCTATTAAAGAGCTTTCGACAATCCACCGAGCCAGATCAGTGGGACCAACCAACACCACAGCAGGTGCTGTCGCCCCAAGAGGAGAGGAAGAGACCTGGAAAGGTGACATGCTGGCCCAGCTTGGATTTAAGGTTGTTCCTGGCTAATGTCTGGTCTGGATGGTTCCTATGGATGTCTCCAACCGACAGCAGGCAAATATTTGACCATGTTTTGTCTGACTGCCCTCTTCCATCACACCCCATGCTGTTCCTTCTCATTAGCCTTAACTCTCAGTTAATTCTGGCTAAAGATGGAAAACATTTCATCCTCATTCCCATACACATACACTCACAGACTTGCACTCACACTAACATGCATACTTTCCCAAGATGGACTTTGCCATCTGTTGCCATGGTAATAAGGTCTGAGAGACCAAATTCAAAGAAACCACAAAGTGACAGAAGAAAACTGGGCTGGGAGGAGCAGGGCTAGTTAGAAATAAATAAGAGACAGAAAGAGCAGAAAGAAATGAGAAAAATTGTGTAAACAAGTGTAAACCCACAGTGCCCATTGGTTTGCGGACAACCTTGAGTCTGGCATCATGGCTGTCACCATCTTGGTTTTTTAGAGCCAGATGTCACCATATTTGGACGAGTGCGTGGAGCTGGTAGGTGACATACTGCCAGTTGGGCTGTGCATGGTTCACTTCTTTTTTCCAATCACTTCACATTTTAGACCCAGAAGCTCTGTTGACTAATATATACTGTCAATGATACACACATCAGGTACAGTAGGGTGTAGCACTTATCTACGTGTCAAGTCAAAGTTCACCTTTGCACTTTTTCCAAATCCTTAAGAGTGCATTTATTGCAGGAGAGCAATAATCAAGGGGCAAATAAACCACTTAAATAACAGTCTTCATTTATATATTTGGAGGTAAGCATTCAGATAGAGTTGCATGTCACATGAGCCATGCATCAAAGTTTCTCTCTGCCCTGTGTGATAGAAAGGTTGAGGAGCAGAGTGATGCTGTAATGGGGAAACTGTGCAAAATTTTTCCGAGCCTTGAGTTTCAACATTGCTTGGTCAGCGAATTGGAAAACTGCTTTTTGTTTTCCATTTAGAAAAAAACCAGTTGACATTTGGGTGATGCAAGCTTTTTATCTGACAGGACCGATATTTATCTGGACTTTGACTTCCTGCTGGCAAATCACCCTTTAGCCTAGTCTGGCAGCGTCTTTCAGCAGCTTTCAAACAGAAACTGTAAGGAGCTTCATTTCAAAGTGAGGAATTACTGCATATCTGAAGTTCTTCTAAATTCCATCCCTTGCTCTGTCTGTTTATTGTGTACAGATTAGGGTGCAGCCCAGTTGATGCAGGAGAAAGATATCCAGAGTTGAATAGATGACCAATCAGGAGCTTTTTAGCACCTCATACTGTACCAACACAGTCTCAACCTGAAGCTTTGGAATATGGGACATTGCAGCTGCAGTGCAACAATCTGTTTATACGAGAATATGATTTCCATTAGACCCACTTAGACATAAATCTATGAATGAGGCTGAGACAGAGGTACGGTGCCATTAAAGTGATCCTGAATCATACAAGAACAGTGCTGCAACTGCAATGGGATGGGACATGTCAAAGTTCCAATCCTCAGTTTTACAAAAAGTATTGTCTTTCCATTTAGACTGGGTGGGAAGCCCCGACTATTGAAAACTGTCAAGTACCAAAAGCTGACCTTCAATGTCTAGACAGAGTTCTAGTCTTCTTTACTTATTATTTGATGACATTGCTCCTTAAAGTAACACATTCACCAAAAACGACTTTATTCAGACAAAGTTCTTTTACGGTTGCATTTGCTTAAAAGGTTATATAAACAAAATTCGCTTGCCAGACAAACTGACAAAGAAACAAAATAAAACTTCATCAAAATTGTCCTTGTTTGTCTTTCCAACAATCACCAACTATGGTTTGGTTGAAATAAACCCTTAATTCACAGTAACATGAGAAAATAGCTGCGAAACAGGCTGCTACGGCTGCCATGTAACATTAACTAATCATTGGGTACAAAAGCACCGTCAAAGTGTCTGACAACATTATGGAAAAGATCCCTACACAGGTGGACCTTTAAAATTCCATACTACTATCACTCACCACCAGACTCCATACACAAAAGCTCAATTTAGTTTACATTTCATTGTAACGTCATAACTTCAATCAAATGGTAAATGGACCTGTACTTGTATAGCATCTTTCTAGTCTTCAGACCACTCAAAGCGCTTTTACACTACGTGCCACGTTCACCCTTTCACACACATTCTCTCAGCAAAGTCCATCAAACAGAAATTAACTCATTCATACACATTCACACACCAATGCACGGCATCGGGAGCAATTCAGGGTTCAGGATCTTGCTCAAAGATACTTCGACACCTGGCAGGAGGAGCCGGGGATCGAACCAACAAAACAAAAATGACATGGATGAAAAAAACAACAGTTTCAGTCACTGTACTCAGCTGCACATGGAGGCCAGACTGGCTATGTAAACAAACCACAGAGAGGCTGCGGTAGCAACACAGGCAGAGAGAGTGTGACACCATGACTCCACTGTATCTTTACAGAGAGAATAGTTGTTTGCTGCTACATTAATGTTTTAAATTTCACATATATAACCTTTAAATACCAATTTAAAATTATTTTTGTTTTAAACAAGACCAGCTCTGACAGAAAGAATCAAGGCTCTTTGTTTTTATTCGTGTTATCGGTTTTTGCATTACATTCTATTTATTTAAAACTGATACTTTTATCCACAATGACTTACAATGAGTGCACTGCATTCAACCATGTGGATACAACCCAAAAACTGTAAGAATCATGCAAATACATCAGTTTCACCAAATATGCTGAATTGCCTCAAGTGCTACAGTTAAAAACAAGAAAAGAGAGAGATAAAGTGGTTGTGTTTTTTAACCTGTACCAGGAGCAGTCTGAATGAAGGAGTTTTCAGTTTGCGATGAAAGATGAATCTCTGCTGACCTCATATTGATGCGGAGCTCGTTCCACCATTGTGGATTTGCTGAGCAGATTGTATTGTTGAATGTATTGGACTTTTTATCTTAATGTCTGAAAGATTGTAAGGACGCTGCTGAGTACTGTATGTCTGGAGAGGAATGATCTTTAATGCAGTGACACTGAGTCCAAGAGAAAATTTCCCCGATGGGACAATTAATTTTTTTTTAATCTTAACTTGTATGAAACTGTTTACTGGAAGGAGCCAGAGGAACATGAACAGGCCACACATTATCTGTCCCACGTACTACAGTCAGAATTATAGACAGTTTCAGCAAATATGTTTTTATAAAAGTTACCTACTGCAGCTTTAATGAGCAAACTTCATCAGTTCACCTATGCTTGCTGCACACAGATTTGCCACCAAAATTACTAAACTATATCCAACACTGTGCATCACTCAGTATTAACTGAGGAAGTAATGTGTACCAGATGGCAGTTGAACACATCTATAGTGGGAACATCAGTCTGAATTACAGTATGGCTGTTTCAGGTCAGATCTGTGCTCTCTCTAAAAGTGCCAGAGAGCCACTGCAACAGCTGATGTCAGTGACGTAAACTGCACACACGCACTCATGTTTACCTACAGGGACAGTCTGCGTCATACCGAAGGAGACTAAAGACGAGGAAATGAAAGCAAACATATTTGGTGAATCCAGCTTTCTCTGGATATGGTGCCGCTCACTGCTGGGAGTGAATGTGCAGCATGTCGGTGGGGTGGGGATGTTTTTCTCTGTTGCAGTCTCATTTAGTGACTCAGGCTGATCAGGTGTATGTTTACATCAAAATGTGTCGTGTAGCTTCAGTCGTGGCTCAGATTTGGATTCATGTTAAACGTACAATGTGTAATTACTGCTGCTAGGGGTTCTCTCACATCAAAACAATAACAAAAGATAAAGTTTGATGACGTGGTGAATCATGGGAGATGTTGTCTTCACCACCATTGCTGAAAGAGTGATTTTTAAGGTGGAACTGCTTTATTCAGTGTGTTTAGTGGTTTTAATCAGCGGGTTTGTTTTGGAGAGGAGGAGACCTCTGTGGATAAGTGGGCTCCCGGTAGAAACCTCCTGAACCATGAACACTGAAGGAATCCTAACCAGGAGAAGCTGACTGCAATGACAGCAATGGTGGTGAAGACAACAACTCCCATGATCCCATGTTAACACACCAATCTTCGTCTTTTGTTATTGTTTTTATGTAAGAGAAATTACAAATGTCAATTAAAGGGGTCAATGAAAATAAGTCAATAAAAACATTCATAAATAATGAAGCTTGGACCTCAGATTGTTGTTCAGTATTAACTGTTTCCTCTGTAGCCCCGCTGTCTAAAACTGGCAGGATGTTTTGGGATGAAATCAACCACCTAAAGGAATGCTAATGGTCCCGTAGCTGACTCACTTCACTATAATAGACTGGTTAACGCTGGTTAAGGGATATGTACCACTGTTTATATATGGATTGTATTTACTTATGGATCAGCGGAGTTTAAACCGACACGGCCTACAAGGATAAACAACTGTGTTAATGAGTGATAAACATCTCTTCAGTGAGAGCTGAGAACTAATGATCACAGCTACCATTAAATGGCAAATGTAGTTCTCCTGGATCTTCAGTACTTCCACTGTCCCCCCTGTGGTCCAGGAGAGGGATCCAATGTGTCGCCAGCAAAATGAGGAACATTTCTTTTTACGTTATTTACTTTAAATTAGGTTTCCTTTTGAAGAGTACAGATAAACAAAAGTAATACAAATGTGCTAACCGGAAAACAAAAAGAGGAACACTTTAAAAGTCACTATAGTCAGATTGAGTAGAATACAACGGGCGTTAGTATTCAGACCTCCCCACTGTTACCACCTCACCATGCAGACCATATCAGACGGGGTACTAAAATCAACTAAACTCGGAGAGCCCGGGCAGCTCACCTGGAGAGCCCGGCCTCTGGCCCTTTGCTGCGTGTCATCTCCTCTCTGCCCCCCCTTTCCTGTCACTCTTCAGCTTTAGACGTAGAAGGAGTAGAGCAACTATTTAAGGATTTTAATGTGGAAATTAAACATATCAGACACACATTAATGTTCCAAGCAGACCATTTGTATATGTCTCAACACATGTCGAGGGGATCTTTAAGATAAACAAGCATGAATTTTGCTGTTATCTAATAATGGTTGAAGATAGATGCCATCCTGTTGCCAAGCAACAGGCATCAAGCAGCGCCTGGAAACTGTAAACTTTTCCTGTTAGATTCCTTAACAAGTGCTACACAGAGCTGTTACTAGGCAAAACAGCAGCACAAAGGTGCGTGGTCATCCGGTTGTGAGGGACTTGTTACATAGTCTACAAGACCTGAGTTTTTGACTGAGATTTGATAAATCACATTGCTGCTTTCTCTACATTTCTATCTAATGGTTTTAATATTTATTAGGCCTTCTCTGGCCTCTTGGCAAGGAGTAAGCAAAAGGGAATGTCTGGCTTCAGGACAAAGCAGCAAAAGCAGTACAGAATATGACATAAAGCTGCAGTAGGTAAAGTTTAATGACTTCTGTCATATTCACTGAAACGTTCACTACATCCTGACAGTAGAACATGAGACAGATAATCTGTGGAACAATCAGGTTAGTTGATTGTTGAGTCTCATTCCCAGGTTGTCAAAGGTCCAAGGTCATTTGGGTCTCAAAGCATCAGTATCTGATAAATGGGAATGAGACTCAATAAACTCTCTCTCAGCTCTGATTGGTTGTTGTTGTTCATGCCCGGTGGATTCTTGTAAATGCCATTAGGAGCGCCTTTTTTAAGTTTCAGCAAATATTACCAAAAATATTTTTATAAAAGTTAAGTACTCCGGCTTTTTTTCTGTGACTTTCAGCATATTCTGTGTGACAGGCTACAAGTAGTGCTTAAAAACATCATTCTCTGGACATAATGCATGTCATTGACGTGAAAAAAGTTTAGACTTTAATTATAAAAGTGCTATGTTGTCTATTGGATTCATTGTAAAGAGGCTCTTAAAGTTTACCATAGGCTTAGAAATATACAGTCAAAAAGAAAACATTTTATAAATCAATTTCGGCCTGAAGTTGTCTCTGTGCTAGTCAGACTTCTGGAACATGTTTCTTGGGCCCGCCGCATTGAGGACATAAATACTTCACATCCAGTAGGATATTATGCAGGTGCATGCTAAATTCAGTGGGGGGGAAACGACTAGAAGCCTGCGTACAATCCTTTGGGCTTCCATCCATCCTTTGAAGTCTCCAAAACAGTATTTGCAAGAGAGGGGATGCTAGGGTGAAGCTGTGCTCTATGAATAATTAATCATTTACCGGCATAATACAAGTCATCCTCGTTGGCATCGGGAGTGCGACAAAATACAGACTTTGCTGTCCGAATACGGTGTCCGTTTGTGTAAGGGCAGCTCAAGTTTCCTCAAAATGATTGAATCATCTAGGTGAAGGTCGATTAGAGAGGAGCGTTATGTTGTTTGGAACGGGACAGGATAGCGCCGATGCGTCCGTTTCTCTCCTTTGAACAAGATGTTCCTGTGTACCAAACTCCGTATGAAATTCGGCTCATTTTATGTGGCATTGATTTCAGTTCAAGGTTCCTGCTAGATAAACATGACTCAATGTCTTTTATGAAACACTGATAGACACTCTTAAATTCCGCGCGGATGTGGTCAGCCCAGCAGGATGTAGTTTAGTTGATTTATTTACATTTACATTGGTTCGCAATGTTTAATTGCCGCGGAATAGTTTACTGGAGGAAGACAGCGGGAATCAGGAGGACCAGTTAAAAAAGTCGACATTTTACCAAAACGCTGCTGATTCGTGGACATAACTTCACGCCGAATAGAAAAGTGGATCCTAATAGTTAAAACAAAGAGTTCTACCAAACTATAAGCGCCAAGTTAATACGCACAGCATGGACACACTGTTGGAATGTACTTTTCCATATCTGAGTTTTGTATGAATAGTTATTACAAACAAGCGACACGGCAGAGGGAAGTTGGGGACAGCTATCCTACCGTTGTGTCGGGGCTCCTGCTGTAATGACACCGTTCCGTCCCGGTGCAGGTGGATGAAGGACGGGTCCTTCACCCGGCTGACTCTCCCAGCCGGCGGGCGGGGCACCCTCAGCCCGCTGCAGCACTGGTAGCACACCGCCCATGCCTGCTCCTCGTTGATGGGCTGCTCGTAGGACTTCAGCACCTCCTCCAGAGACAGTTCCCGGGGCTCGGCCAGGTCCCGCGCCTCCCCGCGGTCCGTGGGGGCGCTTACCCGTGAATCCCCGTCCTCGGCGGTTCTGTTGGTGGATCTGGCCATGGCTGCGATACCGTAGAGCCCATCCTTCACTCGGGAGACACCGAGGCCATTTATGCTGTCCGCTGACTCCTCTTCGGCCCAGTCTCCCGTCCTCCTCTTGACGTCTACCGCTCCTCAACTAGCGCAGCTGCACCTCGTTACCACAACACCGTCAAATTGGCGCTAATGAAGGCAGCACTTCCGGTACGAGCTTTGAAAAATAAAACTACTTATAAGAAACACGTACTCTATACGCCATCCTCCTTTCTTAACATGAAAGTTACACTACACTGGTGCTATAATAAACTTCTGTTTCAAGCTGAACTTTGTGTTTCATTACCAGTACTGTTTAACTCACACACGTGTTGTAACACAAGAACGAATAAACGTAGTTATTTAATATTAAGTTATTACCTTAATATTAGTACAGGTCTATAACCGCGCCTGTATAGACCCTTTTCACAGCAGCCCTTTTGACATGTGGTCCCAGTGGTAACCCTTCAGTGGCTCCGTTCCATTTAGTGTAGCAGAGCCTTTCCAGTGAGCTAACAAGCACACAACCTTTGTTTACGGATGCAATTATAGTGCATGTTTTAAATTAGCTGTTGATTTATAATTGTATTACTTTTATGTGGGTTGCAATATTACTGAGAAGCCTCACTATTTATATTCTTTTTCAGTTCCCTGCAACTATTTACAATGGTCAAAACTTAGGCGCATATAATGACTTGAGTAAACCTTTTGTACTTTTATTTTGAAAAGTGAAGCCGCAACGCTTTTTATCACGGTCTGGCTAATTGTGGCTGACTTGACTTAGCTTGTTGCCATATCAGCAAATGAGAAAGACCATTGGATCTGCAGGAAAGTGTCAATCAGCGGCCGGAGAGGCAGACACCGTCCTCCAGCCGGCTGTCGCATTATCCAGCTGTTAATAGCCCCGGGGGGGGATATTTAACTAAATGAATCAGCTGTAACTATGTGCTGACATCTTATATTATCACTGTTATAAGGGGATATGGGAAGTGGAAGATAAATGTTTGACCGCAGGTGTCCCACTTCTGTCCTTCTCTTCTCTCGCCCCTATAAAGTACAACTTCCGTGTACATTTCAAAATAAAGTCGCTTTTCCTGAACCACCACGCTGCGACTTCAGAATAATTAAATATGTGTACATTTCAGACGCTTGATATAATTTACCACCATAGTTACCAAACAGTTTATATAAACGCTTATTTCTGGAGGATGTATTAGCAGTCACCACAAGTGGGGACCTTGAACGCAACAGTGGCAGGTTTCATTGTTTCATTGTAGGCAAACAAATGGAAAGTAAAGATAGAATTATTCTGTGTTACATACACAGGATGAACACAGCATCTATCCTGTGTGTGAGTAAACGGGAGGGCGGGACGGTGAGGATGTAAATTGATGTACATTTGTCGTATTTTCTTTTATTAATATGCATGTTTTTATTCCTCCATCATTTCTGACTATTTTTTGATGTGATTCGATGTGCATATTTCTTTATTTGCAATGCTTTAAGTTGTGTCATTTTTCTTAAGGAAATAAAAAGTATGATTAATAAAAAAATACTTACTTAAGTACTTAAGTGCACATACATATACACATATATGTATATGTATGTATATATGTGTATAATCTTGTAGTATAAAACATTTTCTTACAGCATGCTTCCACAATGAATATTGGTTTGTTAGCTCTTTCTATCCAGAATATCTGTACAACAAATATTAAGTGATGTTCAAATTCTAGTTCATATAATTTATTACTCAGCCAACAGATGGCGCCCAAACATAAATGATGTAGTGCTGTGAAAATCATGTCTTCTTATTGCAATCATTGATAAAGTGGTTTGTAGCCAGCTTTAATTCAAAGGACACAGAATTAAAATAGTTAATAAGTAAATTATTTATTGCAGTTATTAGTACCATATGGTTTCTGTTCAGAAGTTTTCTTCAGATAAATACAAGAACAAACTGGCAGGTCTGTCAGCTTAATCTTCTGTAAGGCACCGACATTGTCAACTGGCTCTTCATACAAACTAAAACACAATAGAAAGGCAAGACACATGGTTAAACATAAGAGTTTCACATTTGTCACATTGCATAGAGACACATTAACTCATGAAATCAGTGGCAACTTTCACCAAAACATTTGATTCATCCCACAGTGACACACACATTATCCCTCCACTTATAAATAGGCCATCGACATTCAAATATTGTCAGTTTATCTACACATAGCAGTTTGGACTGCTCAGAAAAGAATTTCCTTTTTTTCCCCAATGCATTCCATTGTCCATGTGTTTTGTTGCCTCCTTCACAGACTCGACATTTCCTTGAGCTCCGTAATACAGAGTTTACAACATTGTAAATTAGGGATGCACCGATTTATTGGCAGATATTCGCCTCAGCTAATGAGATGGCATTTATCGATATCAGCGGCTGATGTTAATCTGCTGTGTCGCATTAATTCTGAGCTGGATAACTGGTGCGTTGGTTATTTCAAACTTATATTGGAGAAATAATCACCTCCAGCACAAACTGCATGCAAGTACCGATGTGCAGCGGCACGGACAGCGAGCGGCTGTTCTGCTCTGCGTCTCACATGTTGGACTAGAAGATAAAGACTGAGCTGCAACAAGGCAAAGATGCTTATCTTTGTAGATTTTGCAGCTGAAAGAATAGACTGATTTGAAGCCCTAGACTGCATAACCATACAACAATACTGTAACTTAATGGGAAAAAACTTAAAGATAGGAAAACAACCAAAACTACATTCAAAAAGTACGACATCTGTAAGTGAAATCTATTTCAGCCCTGAAAAACATCATTACCAACAATGGGCAATTCAAACAGATCAGAGTTGAGCTCAACCTTTTGTGAAAATGCTGATGTGATTCATTTTTTCATATTTTACTGCTGATGAGCAAAAGGGAAAAACCTTCTTATGATGATTTATATCTAACAATAAAGTTGATAAAGTTCTGTTCAACCCTCGACAGAAACTGATTAACGCATAGGGTGGAATACCAGCATGCAATACAACACTCTACACTGGGAAATCCATTCCTGCACGCGCACACACACACACACACACACTCTCTCTCTCTCTCCTTCATAGAACACAGTGTACTCAGTGAACACTCTGTTCCATATGCTCCGTGTGTGTCAGGCAGACACAGAGCACAGCAGCAGACTCCCATCTTCAACTCCTACCCTTTCAACACAGCACACATACTGTATTATGTTGAATTGTAATCTATTATGTAACTTTAGCAGGCACTTTTCATCCCAGTAAGAATGTCTTATCCGATACATTGTGTGTCAGAAAGTGCAAACTGAGCAAATTCAAGCTAGCCGAGGAGCTGGTGCAAAAATGCTTTCATTACAAAGATTCTGGTGAAGCCAAACAACAGCCAAGACTTTAAAATGTCAAACAGCAACGTCACACACTAATGCTCAGGGCATTCTGTGGTGAGCTGCTTTTATGGCGCTGTGTTGATGTGATCTCTGTAGAATTTTCCTTTAAATGCTCAATAGTCATCTCTTGAGAAATCATCAGTCTCTGTTGAAGTCTTGTTTTCTTAATGCTAGCTACATCATGTGCACCAGGGCAGAAAGCTAATCCAGCCATGTATGCATAGTAAGTTCAGCTTGAAAGATTAAGTCTACAGAAAGCTGTAAAAATGCATATAGAAAAGTATCTGCAAGCGGCGATTCAGGTTCTAACCTTTGATGGTCTACAGAAGCAATTAGTTCTAATGAACCTTCACTGGACACGGAAAAATGAGATATTGTTTCAATCAGAACTCTTCTGTTGACATTTTTTCTATAGGAAGCAGACTGATCAATATCATAACAGAAAGCAGAATCTAAATAATAACTGTAGTTCATTTGGCCCTGAAGATGTAAATCAACATGATTCAGCATTCTACAATTGACTAAATGCTTTGATCTTTAATTAGTCAATCGCAGTCTACTCAAATCAATAGTCGGTGTAATCAGTTATTAATCAACCAATAAAAAATGAACCATTCCTGTAAAGGAACATAAATAAATGATGTATTCTAGGAAGCAGATTACAGTTTAAATAAACATCTTAATGCAGAGCATTAACATCCTGTCTCAGTGACATCCCTGGCCTCTCCTCGGCTGTGGGAGTGCCATCACTGATTAACAGTCTCCTGTTGGGACAGATCAAACCTTCAGGGGACATTGGCATGATGCCCAGTGTCACAAACTGGCTCAGGCAATGTGACAGGGAGGGAGTTACCCCGACGAACAATGGAGTGTGTGGATCAGAAAGGTCAGTAGTGTATGGTTGGAGGTTATTGTGCTATTGAGGTGCTGAAGGTGCAAACCAAAGATAATGATGCAGGGTGGACGTAAGAGGTACTGAGGGGCACATGCTGCCTTTCATTGGTTGTTCATCCTGCCTTCATTGACTTCCCCTCTGCACTTTGGTCAATGCCTGGTGTTAAATGTGTACTATAAATAAACCTGACAATGGTGGTAATGTGAGTAAAACTCTGCACATTAATCAACGTTTCTGTACAGAATTTGATGTAAATGTTCTGGAGTTAGCTAATGAGCTCGTTTTCATCCGTATGAAAATTACAGATTGTTTTTCAGTTTCAGTGTTTAGAATGTCTCATCGGTCTGTATAGGCAGGCTTACATGTGTACAGGTTCATGATTTGTAAAAAGCAGTATAGCGCTAATCCTAAAAATGGTGGTCGATCCATTAAGGTGTAAAGTGTTTGGGCTGAAAGTGTAAGGCAAGTTCCATTTAAATCCCCCGCTCCTCCCCTGCACACTTTCCCTCCTCTCTTCAATGCACATGGGCCAGCTTTTATCACCTAGGTTAGCTGAATCAGCTGACGACTACCATGTCAACCTGCTGATGCTGTCCAGGACAGCCTCCTTCACATGGGGAGGGGTGTCACACTATATACAATGTGGATTCAAATGGACTCTGCTGTGATGGAATCTGACTGACAGACAATTTGCAGCCATTGCTGAATTACATGAGCACAGCACTGCTGAATACGTGGTGGCCACCACCACTACCAGAATAACATGGGCTCACACGATTAACAACTTAACTGTGCACAATAATTACCTTTCAGCTTCCATGTTTCCAACCAAATTATTTGCATGTGTGGCCAAGCAAATTAAATACACAAAAACGCTGCAATGCAAACTAACCCAAACTGTGAAACCTTTTGGAAAGGGTTTGTTAAGACTGGATTGTGCAAGTCTGGGTCGTACCACTGTTGTGAAATTGATCTTGTGTTTAACACCCGAGCCATGACCTGACTGCTGACATGAAGCTGTTTATAAAGAGGCTTCAGGGAACAAAGAATAATGTCACCAAATCTTGGTGAATCTGGTACTGTTTTCCAGTTTAGTTCCAAATGTATGGCATACATTATCATACCTTGCAAAAGCCCCTTTACCGCTGTACAAAATGTATTGTCATACAATACTGCTGTGCTGTCATTTCACATTTTAATCCTCTTGCTCCACTGATAGTGTGTATTCGTCATAAATCAATGCTTTAACCTTGGACATCATGCCAGTGTTCCCTCAGTTGATGAATCTTATCAAGTCTTATACAATCAGTGAAGCCTCTAAAGAAGTCGTTTTGTGGTGTTAATGTCTTTCATGTTTTAGCTGTTACCCGGATCCTCTGTTTTAGCTGGCAACCAGCTGAACTGATATGGTTCCCGTGGCACTAGTAGATCTATGTCAAGTCTCTTCTGTTCTTTTTCACTGTTAACAGTCCTGTACCCTAGCAATGACATGGCCCCTTTACACACTTCCTGGATACGTTTAACCTTGCTGTGGGGCAGCGTGCTACGCCAAGCCTGAGACACGTCAGCAGCGTTTCGTGAGGTAATTTCGAAGGCCTGTTTCCTGGTGCCTTTGCCTTTTCCGTGGGTCACCCTGTAGATCCATTCCTCCAGCTGTCTGGTCATCTTCAGACCTACAAACTCATACATGGCATTTATCTCTGCAAGCGGGTTGCGCGCCATGTCCTCATAGCGGACCATTTTGTAGCGGCCTTTTAGAAATGGTGGGGGCTTCAGGATGGCCCTCTCGTTGATGCGCACATGGCTACGGCAGATCTCCTGCATGACTTGATACTGCACCTCGGCTGCTGGTATGCTTTTCTGCTCCAAGACGATGGCGTTGTCATTCATAAAGGCTTTGGCTGACTCCTCTCTAGACCGCACCACAGCCCGAGGGTCTCGGACCAGGTGGATGATGCGGAGATCTAGGCTTGGGTCCTGCAGGAGTGGGTAGAGAGATTCCAGCTCAAAAAATCGCACTTCTTTTAACACCACGTGGCTGTAAGTGCCACATGCCTCCTGAACCCCCTGAAGGCCCCTAGCATCACATGTCTGGTGGCACCGAGTCTGATTGCTGAACTGGTTGCGTGGAGTGAGAGGACAGGCCGGCGGTGAGCACAGCGCTCGACTCTGACTCCACATAAACAGGGCGGACACATTGTGGTGCTCTGGCAGGTAGGCTTCCATCACAGAGAGGTCGCACTGGAATACGCTCCGTAACAGATCCCTGACGGCCATTCGGAGCACCCGCGCACCGGGTTTCTGCAGCTTGGTCCACACATGCCAAGCGGGCTCCATAAGATAGAACACAGATGGATGCTGACTGAACACCTGGCCCAGGAAGGACGAGCCCGACCGCCACGACGACAGCAGCAGAACGTGAACTTTGCCATTGCTGGGGGCGGGGCTGCAGGGACTGAGCTGGACATACCAGCCACAGAACAGCACCACTGCTGCCCCCTGCAGGATCACTAGGAAAATCATGGTGCTGAGGTTCACTCTGCAGCGGGGCATGGCGGCTGTGGATCACTGTGCTTGATGTGGATCTTTCTCTTTTTTGTCCTCTGTGGAGCTGTGTGTTGCCTCTAGTGCAGAAAAAACATGAAAGAGAGAAGAAGAGAGTTGAATTGAAGGTGAGAGAAAAAGAGCCAGAGAGAGAAACTAATAAGTTAAACAGGAAATGCATGTTTCTGCAATGTTCGATTTTCATTGCAAATCAGCTAGCAACTTAATTTGAATAACAGGAAATGAAATTTAAATACCCTAATGAAATTTCTTGTTTAGCCAAAAAGCAATATAAGCAATGTCTCTAGTTAGCCTAACAGTAAGGTTTGTACAGCTAGATTGCTTAAAACTGTGTGTGGAGATGGATTTAGTGAACTGACACAGGGCTGGGTTGACATCAGTGCCCAGCTGGCAGTGTGGACATAGCAGCATAGTGATGAATTAATAGTTAATCATGATTAGAATTCATTTTTCTATGTTTCACTTGTAACTGCGCAAGTTAAAATCTCATTGTGTGTTGCATGGGTCACGGGTCAGGTTGGGTCGGATCTAGATATGACCTAGAGCCTAAATGAAGGGCAACTTAAACAGTTGGTGTGAGAGAGAGAGAGAGAGAGAGAGAGAGAGAGAGAGAGAGAGAGAGAGAGAGAGAGAGAGACAGAGTCGGATCTAGATTTAACCGAGAGATAATTGGCCTGAATGAACTTAAACAGCAGTTCATGTGGAGGAATAGTTTGCTTTAATGTTTGAACTAGCCAGTTTGGAATAAGCTGGAAGTTGGAGCACAGCCTGAAACAAGGAGTAAAGTTTAAAATGGACAAAAGACACAGGTCAACAGAATCTGAAGAACTTTTAAGGAGATGAGTGGGTTTGATATTTAATGGGAATTTTAAAATGCTTATCTCTATTGTAGTATAGAGGCCATGGAGATATAGAAGACTCAAAATTAAATTTTTACCAGAGAAAGTCAATACAAGCACCATCCCGCTGATCTTTTCTTCAGATGTCATCACACTCACACAGCCACACACACAATCACCATAGGGAGAAAACTACTGGTACATTTTTTTAAGTAAGAATGGTCCGTCTCTGAATACAGACAATACCTGACCCCTGACATTGTATATCAGTTTCAGATCGCAAAATTCCACTTCAGACGTGAATGTCAGTAAGGGCACAGTTTGCAGGAAGCACTAGTTAGATGAGGGAAGGAAAGAATATGTAGGACAAAGGGAGAGGTGACTAAGCATCCTACAATAAGATTCTCATGGTCATTCAATCCAGGCTTAACAGAGATAAACTTCTACCATTGGGAAGCTGGAATATCTACATGATTAGTTTCATTTACTTTTGTGCTATTTTCAAAAATACAGGAGAAAACACTCGAGTGACACAGAAATTCTTTTAAGGTTAGATCAGTGTCAGGGACACTCTTATACAGTGTTCTATCCCAGCCTCTAAATGTCTTCTCAAAACAGAGAAGAAAAAAAGAGGGAAAAGAGGAAACAGACACATTGTTGTGGACTGTCCAAGCTTTCTAGTGGGAGACCAAGATCCCGGCTGACTGACGTGATCGCTGCTGACTGAGGTGATCCATGCAAGCGTACCGTAATCTGTTGTGCTTATTGAACAAGCCCTGACACGAGTTCCTCACCTTCAGACCCTCAGGATACAAAGGTAAACAGCAGACATCATGACAGATCCTTCTTCCTCTCTCCCTTTCATTCAGCCTTGGTTCTTATCTACAGCTGGTATTGTTCATACCTAGTTTTCATTTATAGATTTACTTAGAACCCTTATTGTTGTGATAGTACGCCAGCCATAAAGGCTTATCTTATCAGATACTCCCATCTCCAAACCATTGTCACTCATACATTGGCCACTTAACTGGAATACACTACAAGAATCCACCCTTGTTAAAACTTCCCAAATCCCTTTGACACTACTAATTATATTAATACAGCTTTGACATTTGGAAACAAAGACTTTATGTGGGTGTCTTTAGCCTCTACTCGATGCCTTAAAATACATCTTAAGGTTACAAATTATTTTACATTAGATTCAGTGACGTTACTGCATTTCCAAACAACTTACAAAAAGGCAGGCATCTGGCCCAAAGCAGGACAGTGCCAGTCCTCCTGAGTTGCCACATATTATAAACTGTGAGTGTGATTCATTGGGACTGGGCACAGGTAATGGGCAGTTTGAAATAACTTTCTATTTCCTTGAAATCTAGACCATGTTAGATTGTTCAACAGTCAGACAACCCTGGATTAATGTTGCATAGCAGAGCACTGCAGAACTAAACCCATTGAATCAGCTCCAAAAGCAACATGAGACTCAAACAGGAAAGAGCTCACCATGCTCACTAATGGAGATGCTGTTAAAGGTTACGGCCCACCAGACTCCACTGACAAAACCAGTAATTTTACCTTGCAGATTATCCTGAAACGCATTTCAAACTGGATTGAAACAAAGTAACAAACCTGTCTTTGTAAGTCTTTCCAACAATCACCAAACACCGGTTTGGTTGAAATAAACCCTTAATTCACTGAGTTATATTTGAAATGGGCTGCAATTGCTGCAACGTACCATGTTGTTTTTTGCCACGGACAAGCTCAGATTGTTGTTCTAGGTTTCAGACAACATTATGGATAACAGAAGTTATCTTAGGACACTTTTCAAATAGAGCAGGTCTAGACCGAACTCCTTATAACATTATTTACAGAGACCCAACAGTACCACCATGGGCAAGCACTTGGAGACAGCGGCAAGGAAAAACTCCTTTTAAGAGGCAGAAACCTACGACAGACCCTCTAGTTGGGTGGTCGTCTGCCTCGACCAGTTGGGGTGAGAGAGAAAGAGAGAGAGAGAGAGAGAGAGAGAGAGAGAGAGAGAGAGAGAGAGAGGGAGAGACAGAAAGAGAGAGTGAACAAAGGTAACAACAGAAGGACAGAGACAAAGGTGCACAGCAGCAACAGTAGCAACAACTACACTAATAGTAGTGACTGAGTGACTGATGGTGATGGTGATGATCAACAAAAGATCATTTTTGCAGCACAAATTCTCACAAAAAAACTATTAAGTTTTAATAAGTAATATGAATATAATGTTGTAAATAATGTATAATAATGTTATAAGGAGTCTAGACCTGCTCTATGTGAAAAGTGTCCTGAGATAACTTCTGTTAGGAATTGGCGCTATACAAATAAAATTGAATTGAACTGAATTGTATATAAACATTAGCATGATTGGAGTCACGAACATCTTAAGGCCCGGACACACCAACCCAATTATCGGCCGTCTGACGTTGTCGGACAGTCGGGTGAGGTCGGTGACTCGAGTCGGTTCGGTGTGTCCCGTGCCGTCGTCAGTCGGCGTCGGCGTTCATTTTGGCCGATTCGACATGCAGAATCGGCCAGTGGCCGTCGGCCTCAATGACCAATCTGATTGGTGGAGTGCTAGCCCTTGACTAGCTAATCACGAGAAAACCGGAAGTGACGATGGTAAACATACTACGCCAACGCCAGTATCTTGACTACTATCAACACTCTCTGATGAAAACAATGACTGATGACAGCTTGCTCTGTGTTTACTAGGTCTCGAGTGATCTGTCATTTCTGTTTTTTTTGGGCGACAACACAGATTGGTGCCGCCTGCTGTTATGGGGACGTATTACGCCTCGTACACGGGCAGAACGTACGCTCCAGTCGGCGTCGGTTTGGTGTGTTCGGAGGCACTTTTTTTACCGACTCGGGGAGACGGGAGCCAACTGATCAGTCCGACTGCTTTTCTGCCGACGGTCAGCTGTCGGTTTGGTGTGTCCTGGGCTTTAAACTGCCTGTGGTATGCAAATGTATCCTCTGATCCTCTACACTCATTTGAAATGCAAACAAACTGTGAAATCTCTGGTGTGACAGAGAATTCAGAAGAGTACAGGAATGGTGTATTTGGGCTTTTTTAAGAGACCAGATGAAGACATTAAAACCCCCATACAGGTAGATGGTAGTTTCTAAAAGGGTTTGCAGTGTCCTGACAATTCCCAGGCATTAATAGTAATAGAGTATTTCTGGTGCCTATCAACTGAAACAATATCCAGCTGGTAACATTGTTGTTCGGTATTCCAATAGACGATTTACTTGAGGCAAATATTCACCCTTTAATCTTGTTTACAACGGTGGTATGAGCTTAAAATAAACGATTTTGCTGTGATTTAATGTCAATAAATGGATCAAAAGGATGCGTAAACAACTACATTTGCGATTTGTAAAAAGTCTGAATTCATACTTTGTCGGGTCTGTAAGACGACGAGCAAATAACCTTCAAAATGCTTGTTTTCTGAACAGAGTTTGGATCAATCAGGGCTATGCTAACTTAGTTCATAGTAAAGTAAAACCGACAGTCAAGTGACAGACACATAGTTTCAGCAATCATCAGGTAGTCAACTTTCCTCTTTTACTTTTCTCCGAATCTCCTTTTCTGTCCGGCTTCTGTATAAATATGAAATAGCATCATAGAGCTCTGGGCGCACACAGACAGATACAAGTGGGGGGAGGGGGCACCTCGGTGGCTCACAGCAGACAGGTTGAAAAGAGAGAGTGAAGATAAATCCACTTTTTAATCCCAAACTCTGAGCTCTCCTCTTGCTAGCAAACGTCTCCAGATCAGAGCAGATCAGTGTGACTACGGGTGTTTATTCCCGCAGAGCTCCCCGGGCTCAAGCAGCTGTCTGTGGGCCAGCAGCAGCTCTGTCTCTCCGCTCCTTCCCATACACTATAAACACGCCCTGATATGTGCAAATTCACTGCTCCAAGTTCAATATTTTTAACTTACACACATTTCGTGCCGCCCAATTTGCTTCATTCGCATCGCCTGGCACAAATTTGCATCTATTCGATATATACAAATACAACTCAGTAAGACTGATGGACTGAACATGGCGAACCACCTTAGCTTAAATACACTTCACCAACAAAACAACTGCAGAATGCAATATATGCATGAGGGTCCCCATAACAAAGGGGGAAAAAACAAGTCTATTATTATATTAGATATATTTATCTACTGGACAGTCCATCATGTTTAAGTATGAGACAATGGCTCTGCCTCTGCCTGCTGCTGCACTATTCATTCTGTGACCCATCAGGTCCTGTGAACTGTTGCACTTTGTGTCTGCCTGTCTACAACCTGTGTACACAACAGTTTACTGAAGTGCCATCACTGTGTACACCAGCTGCCCATTTTCCTTTTCTACAAAGAGTATGAGCATTGTTGCAGGAAGCCTGAGAACTAAGAACTGAATTGCCAATGATTGTTTCACTATAATTGTTGTGCATAGACAATAAAGAACTTGACGCACTTGTTTCAGGACGCAACTGTAAAAGACTGTCATCAGTGTCCATGGAAGAAGCACTGTGTCCATCAAAAACAAACTCAAAAAGCTGCTCACTCTGTCAACTCCTTCGATTGAACGTTACCTTCAATTAATTGTGCTAAAGACTGTGCAAACATTTCACATTTTGTGATTTAGTTGGTAACAAAAAGTTGAACTAACTGTAACTCAGGCTACTGGTCATAATACAGCAAACAGCCATTGTGACTATTTTCATTAAATCTGTTTGCTATCACTTAAATGTAAAGAATTCATGTCAACGCAAAAAAAGTTTTAAGAAATAAAGAGTACCCTATTATTAAAGAGTATGAATAAAGATGTGAGCAAATTTAGATATGCCATCAACTATAGTGTTAGCCTCCACAAGAATAAGCTGTAATTTCATACTGTTTATCGTTCTGCCTCTGCTCTCAAATGAATCATTCAGAGCAAATTGTTTTTAAAACTGACAAATCAATTTAGGGAAGTTTTTGTTTTACTGTATTATGTAAGAAAATATCCATACATTTGAGTATCGCAATATTTTGTTTTGGGATATTTTAACAATTCACAAAAGGACTTTTAATGTTGTAACACTTTAAGTTTACTGTTTATACTGTTGAATTTTTGAATTAGTTATAAAAAGGGTTCTCAGAATGTAGAAGTGAAATGTACGTTAAATTGGATGCTTTAATAAAAAGACATTTGAATAAAAAACCCCAACCTCTACATATCAGTGTTGTAAACAAACTGAGGGCTGTGGTGTTGGATGTTACAGGGACTGTGATAAATACAAAGGTGGATCCCATTGTTCTGGTTGCATAAAAAAAACTGTTTAACTGGTGGTTTTTCCTAAACGATATCAGCTTGCTTACAGCACTGGTTTCCAACCATTTCCCTTTTCTATCACTGAGTAAACTGACATATTTTATGGATATCTCATATTATATTCAGCTAATAAACTGTACAATGAACCCAAACAGTGAACACAATAACTGCAGGGAGTTTGTGTAAAACAAGTGATTTGGATGAATTTGGAGCAGATTATTTATTAGTGAGTATTGATCATTTTTAGGAACTTTCTATATAATTCTCTCTCTGTGTATTATGCATTTTTAGAGTTTTTGACAGATTCAGTGTTTCATTCTCACTGTATTAGCTCTTCTTTTAAAGCAGGATGAGGCTGTTTATCAGAGTGAAGGCAGTGTGATAATAGCTCGTGTTTAGGTCTTCAAAGTTTAGATCCTAAATAAAAATCTAAACTTTGACAATACAATTTCATTTAGTTTTCTTCACAGAAATGAATGAAATGCTGAGATACAGACCTACTGTGTATATTATTTATATTTTGAAATGAATAGTGTTAACGTTCATTGTTTTAGGAAATGAGCCGATTTGTGACACGCTTTTTTAAAATTACCTTCTTTTTAATCTTTGGGCTTGGAAGAAGGTATCAAGTATTTTCCAATTAAAATGCTAGTGAAGTCCAAGTGAAGTCACGAGTCATTGGTGTTTAAGGACCAGTCTGTAGGTTTAAGTGACATCTAGTGGTGTAATTGCAGACTGCAACACCCTCGCTTTACCCGCCATTTCCAAGCGCGAAGCAGTAACTACGGTGGCCACGAAGCCCATAAAAAACAAGAACAGCTATATCTAGAGCCAGTGTATGGTTTGTCCATTCTGGGCTACTGTAGAAACATGGCTCTTCAACATAGAGGACTCCACAGAAAGCGACCCGCAGACTCAGTAGATAAAAACAGCTCATTCTAAGGTCACAAAAACACAATGATTCCTATATTCAGGTGATTATACACTAATAAAAACATACCTATATTCCATTTCTGACAATAGATCCTCCTAAATGATACACACTGGACCTTTAAAGTCCAATTCAGGTTGCAAGTCTTTTTCTGAAGTCATCAAATTGTGAATGGAGTCCACAGCTCTGATATAATTAATATCAGAAAAATAATCCCATAAATACTGTTCCACTAACCCACACAGAGTGTATTCATATTACCATGTAGGGTCCATGTCCTCCTACACCGGGTCTATTACAGGTTCGGCTCAGTGACTTGACCTCACTTGGGTACTTGAGATTCAGAAAAGTCAAATGTGGAATTTAAATGTTTAATCACTGAAATTATTCAATGTCTTTTCATACCGGCTACATCTCGAGGTGAGATATTCTTCGATATTCTTACCGTGTGGGCCCCCGTGTACACTTACCCTGTGTCTGAATGAAACGTTCAATCAACTGTGAGTGTGGTCCAAGTACGGATAAGTTTCTGTATGAGTTTTATTCACCGGACCAGCAGCTAGTGTCCGTCCGTGTCTGAACTGCGAGGAGGAAATTACTGATGCGTTGTCCCAGAAAGTGCGTCCGATAGCTTCGTCCCACCGGTCCCACGGAAACGAGACGCCAAGGTTAACAGAAAGAGAGGGTTCCTGCCGAAGAGGAAGTGAATTATGTAGTTAATTTCTAATTTGTAATGAGCATACCTTTCTTTAGCTTTGTTTTCGGTCGAGCTGCCCGTCGGTCGGTCCCTCCCTCTCCTCCCCTCTGTCCTCCGCCAGCTGCCGCTCGGTACTTCCACAGTCTGTATACCAGGCGGTGTTTTGAGACGTGGCCAGAGGCTCTGCTGGGCTGACTGGCAGTAGGCTGGGCGGGGGGCTGGTGGTCCGAGATAGAGGGAGGGTGGGTGGGTGTACTTGGAGCGGGCGGGACCTGAGCCAGTTCACTGTGTCCCAGCAGCAGGAGGACACAGGCACCGTGCTGCGACATAACCCGAGACTCTCTGCTACATCTGCTGAGTCAGGGCTAAGTTTACAAAGCTCAACAGGTCTGGACCACAGAACATTTAGCCCACTCTCCTCAGCACAGGGTACATATGTTACTGCCACTCCAACAGGCTACCGGAGGCTCAAGGTTGTTCATCTGAAGTTAGAACCTTCATTATAACAACTGTGTTTACCCTACTGTTTCATGTCAAAATGGCTGCTGTGAAAAAGGTCTGTGACTTCACACTGGAAGATCTACACCAAAGCTACCCTTGGGAGAAATCTAACTTGGTTAACTAAAGCTACTAAGGAGGAGGAGGAGGTCAAACAACTTTGTAAAAGTTGATCAAATAGATAGTGCACATGTGATAGGAAATGATAACAAAATATGATAATGATAGATAAAAAGGTTGCATGTCAGCACATACAAATAACAAACTCAAAACATTAAAAACTATAGTAGGCTATTTGTCACAGGTGAGCTGACTCCAGCCTTCTGGAATACTCCATGACCAAAACAAACCAATCCCATCTGGGCTTTTCACAAGTACAAAATTGCAAGGAATGCTAAATTTTTGCTGTAAACATATCTGGATTTGTGTTATCTGACTATAACTGAAACATTTAATAATACAAAAAATGTAAAAACCCATTTGACAAACTTGAGCTCTGAAATAAAGGGAAATGGGCTTGTTGTCTTACTTATAAATCCGTCAGTTTTGTAACATCTGACAACCAAAACAGTCTTCAATTCGCATCGTTTTAGAGAGCTTAAACACTGGTTTAAACCAATGGGTTTTACCTGTCAGATCAGAATCTCTTTATCTTTTTTTATACAACACATCAGCAGTCTTTCAAAGTTCTTGAAATAAAAAAAATCAGTCCTTTCTTTTTATGGCTCAAAATTGTTTGTAGTTTCTGTAGTTAACCGCACACAAAGAGTAATTCAACCACTTGAATCACTATGCAGATGAATGTAACTGAAAGAAAGTATGAGTTATGGGAAAATTAAAAATGATAATTGTAGTTAAATTATAGTTCACTACTCCCCACCACTGCAGGTATGGGTGATTAAATGAAATGTTTATGTTCTAATATTTGAGCAATGAGTAGTATAATAGTAGATAGTCAAATTATAGTAGAATGTTGCACATCCCATCCCAGTTTGTGATTTTTCCAGTCAGGATGCTTTATATCGCTCCTCTGTAAAAGTTAACAAGAACGTTGTTTCCTTAAGAAATACAATAGTTTCTGTGCTTTCTTAACCAGGTTGGAGATGTGAGATGATCATGATAGGTTTTCTGTTATGTTGACTACCAGGAGCATAAAACTGCTCCACTGACTGCTTCCTTTTTTCTAAAATCAACAATCAGCTCCTTTGTTTGAAATTTGGCAAACTTAAAACCAAAGTTGTCTCTATGTCGGGGGAGGCAGTCACGGGTGTACAGTGCGAACAGAAGGGGGTTGAGCACACAGCCCTGAGGGGCTCTGGTGTTCAGCACTAGGGTGGAAGAGGTGTGACCACCAATCTGAACCGTCTGGGGTCAGTGTGGTATTCAAGCTCAGAGTACTGAGATTGCCAACTGGTTTCAGGGCGGGTGATAGAGTTGAATGCTGAGCTGAAATCAACAAACAGTATTCTGAGCTAATTTCTGAGATGTCGCTTTGGAGGCAACATGGTTGAACAATCTGCTGATCATAGTATCCCATGGGTGCTTCTGCTTGTTACTGCAGTGAGAACTCCATCACCTCCACCGCTTTGTTATCGTGGGTGTCAGATAGCAGAGAGAGAGAGAGCTGCTTCTGCTGATGTTGTAAACAACTACATACACACCTCAGACCCATGTTAGTGCTGGTAGTTCACACCTGCAACATCTGTAGGGTGTGAGGGTGTGAATCACCCAATGATCATGCTACATGGAATGTTAATTAGTGGCCATAGTTTATAAACATTTTAACTAACTGGTAAAAGGGGTTGCAATTTGAGACATAAGCAAAAATAAACACATACAGGCTCAGTAGCAAGGTTATTATAGTTAACTAAAACTAAACTAAAAACTAAAACTAGGTGTAAAAATATCTTATATTGACATATTGCTAACTGCAATAAATAAATAAAAACTAGACTAGAAAAAAATGAAAACTCACTGAAACAATATTGTGTACTGAAGTATATTATAATAAATATATAATAAATAAAATAAAAATATACAGGAAATGTCTTTAGTTTGGTAAAAAAAATATGTCAACACAAGCATTGGGAGGCATTGGTGCATATGTTAATCGAGACTGGGACGTCTACACTGAGACTGTGAGTGTTTGTATTTGTGTTGCCAGAGCAAAATAATACAACCGAAAAAAGGATGCATCTGGTTCCTGTATGAGCCAGACTCATATCCTGTCTCTGCGGCCAAATTCAAAGCTCCTTGGTCACCAGTAAATGCCTGCTGGATAAGGACAGGGGAGTGGACGAGGGTGACTTTGCTTTAAGTCACTGATGTGGGATCAGTTTGAAACAGTAGACCAGACTCCGTAGACAAAAACATTCAGGTCATTTGACCTTGTAACGGCTTAACACTTCATTCAAACTTGACAGAAACAAATAAAACCCTTGGTTAGTCTTTCCACTGTTCAATGTACAATATGTCATTTCTGCCTCTAGAGGTGTCCCACTCTCTCTGACATTAGCATTTAGCTCAAAGCACCACTGTGGCTAACACAGCCTCACAGAGCTACTGGCATGGCTGTAGACTCTTAAGGCCTCCACACACTGGGGACGTGATGAATAAACACGACACGAAAATGAGAAACATTTCTGACGTTTATTCAAAACAGAAACAATCAACAGGTCTGCTGTGAGCTGTTACAGGACGTCAGCGCAATGTGATCGGTTATTTTTATTGGCTGTGCTAAAGCCGACTACGAGCCATTAAAAAGTTACGCCGCTTTTGTGCTGCGTGATGTTTGCGTTAATAAAAACAACACAAAAATACTGACGTGCAAATGAATAGAAAGCACATGACAGTACATTAGGCCTACTGGCTGGCTAAGACAATAAACACAACCTCTGCTCAGCACTATGGTATACGTTATATATATATATTATATATATTTGGTGGCTTCAAAATGGATAAGGACAGATGAGAATTTTAGGGACTATAGTTGAGGAAACAGGGTGTAACTCTTACTGAACTGTCTGGCACAAACCAAACTGGCGGACTGAGTGGTTTAAATTAGCTAATACAGTGGTACTGGTCCAGAACATACACACACACACACACACACACACACACACACACACACACACACACACACACACACACACACACACACACACACACACACACACAACAAACTAAACGTGGACATGCATATAATCTAACAAACATCTCCTGGGACAGTGAGTCAGAGGGAAAATGAAAACCATGACTGCCTAGTGTACTGCAGGTTTTCCTCCCACAGAGTACAGCACAATTCTTCTTAAAGGTCCATTGAGGAGGATCTATTATCAGAAATGGAATATAATATTCATAGGTATGTTTTCATAATTAAGTTTATAATCACCTGAATATAGGAATCATTGTGTTTTTGTTCCCTGAAAGAACAAACCAAACACTGGTTCCGGATGGGACATTTCAGTTTGATTGAGACTCCCAGCCACCGTAGTTTCTCCTACACGTTTGGAGCAGGAGGTTGATGCCCTATACATTTTTTCATTAGAAGGTCACTGTGACTTCACAAAACATGCTTTTAGCCGTAACCTAAGAACTGATGTCTATATTTCATAATTGGTCTGACAATAAATTGGTGTCAAAGGTCACTCTGGCCTCAAAATAAGTTTTTAGCCATAATTTAGGCATGGATTGGCTGAATCCAGATTACACACACACACACACACACACACACACGTTGATGGGACGATACAATGAGTAAACAACAAGTAGCACAGTACAGGCTTCCATCTATCCATCTCATCCATTCTGCATTTCGAGAGTCCTCAGAATCACGCTACTGCAAACATCGCATTGGAGCATGCCGAGCCAATGGTGATCCTGTGAGCTCTACCCTATAAGATTCCATCTTTACATGGTAATCATGTACACGTGCACCTGTCTAAGTCAATACTTCTATGATAATCCTTCATAAATCAGTTCAAAAATGTATATTCACTGGAATCATCCCAATTTATTGTGTCCTCTCCTACAGTACTGTAAATGACAATCCCAGCTTGGAAACTAAAATACCATGTTAAGTTTAACTTTAGTTGATTGTTGAGTCTCATTCCTAGGGCATCAAATACAGACACTTTGGGACCCTGGGAATGAGATTCTCTTCACTATCTTCAAGCTTCCAACCCAAAGTGTCTTTCTGCCTTTCTTTGCTCTGATTGGTTTTTGTCCAGGCATGGTGGATTCTTGCAAATACCATTAGGTATTTATTAATTCATCAATATTATTAAAAATTACCTACTGCAGTTTTAATGACTGTGTTTCTATTAAACATTAACTTACACAACAATGGCAGCAGTGGCCACATTTACATCAGATAGAATAGCGGCCTGAAAAATAAAATAATGATATTATTGGAATTATTATAGAATAGGGACCAACAGAGAGAAATATGGATTACAATGAGGACCATGGATAGTGCCATGGACTTCACTATTAAACAGTGACCTATTTATGGCTGACATAGTGAATTTTACCAATAATATGCCCAGACCCCAGTGAGATAATGTACTGGCTCTCAAAGTCTTTTTTAGAACGATGCATCAACTGTGGGATGCACTGAATATGAGTCAGAGACATAACACAACAGTCAAATCAAGTTTTTCTTGATAAGGTGGGGGTTAATAACTTCAAACCTGTATATCAGGTCAATGTTTGCCAAAGCTTCCCATGGTTTCAGTCAAACATTAGTCATGTGTAGTCTGCTGACAATATGTGGTATGGGCTATTGTCATAAATGTATCAGTTACATATTGACAAGGCTCCAACAACTTGTGATTGGAGAACCCAGTGAATCAATGTGCAGAAAAATAATGCAGGAACTCGATTTCATATATACATAAATATACACAACAGTAACATCTGAAGTCATGTTCACCTCAAAAAAGATGAACTGGGGGTAACGTCACAAAAGGGAGAGCGGCCAGGCTAAAATCAGAATCAGAATCAGAAATACTTTAATAATCCCCGTGGGGAAATTACTTGTAGGGGGGGAGGAAAAGGGGGAGAAAAACAAGAGGAGAGGGGAGGAGAAAAAAAGCAGCACCCAGACTCTGCTCCTGTGTGGGAGTACAGTGTGGGACTGGGAAAAAAAAAAGCAACATAAGCACATATGATCACACTTTACAACATAAAAACTCAAAACAACTTGCAACGGGGGAGGTGGGAAAGGTCGGTGGAGACCAGATCAACCACAATAAATAAATATAGATGGCAGAGCTAGTTCATGACATTAAAAGTATACGCATGTGATGGCAGGGGCGTGTCCAGACTTTTTTGACTGAGGGGGGGCACAAGCGGGGCACTGACTTATGCCAGGGTGGTATCAAGTATGTGTCTTATCTTTCCAGTCATTCCCAATAGGGTTTATGGACCCCAGTCCGCAGAAATATCCAATACACTAGGTGAAAATAACACTTTTATTCATGCAAAGAACTGCATGTTTTAGCATTAAGCATTTCTGCAACGGGGAGACTTGTGGGTACACATAGAACCCATTTTCATTCAGATATCTTGAGGTCAGAGATCAAAGGATCCCTTTGAAAATGGCAGTTTTTCCATGGCCAAAATTTAGCCTAACTAACCTAACTTAGACCCCTTCCCGTCATTTAGTTTCATATGACACCAGTATCTTCTCTGTAGCTTTAAAACAGAGCCTGCTACATCCTCTGAAAGACGGTGTGGAGTGGAATAGGGAAGGATAATGGGGTGGCCAAACAGATTTCAGGGTTGGCAGTGCCAGGATCAGAGGATCAGGGAGGTCAGTGATAGAACAGGTTAGAGAAATACCTGTGAATAATATGAATTTGAATGAATGGCTGGAACGGTGTGGGGATTTGCTGGTGAATGGGGTGCAGGGATTTTAGAGAATTTCACATCTCGAAAGGTAAAGTTATAAAAAATATTAAAGCATTAAAGTTAAAGAAAATACAAAGTACACATGTTAAATTGTACTAATTGTTTATTGTCTATGACCTAAAGCTGTACTATGTACAATACAAAAATGAATGAGCACATCAACAAAGAATGTATTTAATTACTGTCACAAAGTCTCATAGATATAGAAATAGTAAAAATATAGAAACTCTATGTGTATTTTCTATACATTTCCATGGCTTCAAATAGTAGTAAAAGAAGAAATGCATTTTTCTGTAGCGGAGGGTCTGCGTAGAAACCTGTCCAAGAAAGGGTTAAAATATAAATCAAATTGTGTCTCTCTGCATGTCTGTATAAAATACAGGAAAATTATTAAAAGGAATACAGCATATTCTTGGGAGGTTCTTTGCTCAACTTGTCAAAGGTCCAGTGTGTAACATTTAGCAGGATCTACTGTCAGAAATGGAATATAATGTTCATAGGTATGTTTCCATTAGTGTATAATCATCTGAATATAGGAATCATGTTTTCGTTGCCTTGGAATGAGAATGAATTTTGAACAGCCATGTTTCTACAGTTACCCAGAAGGGACAAACCATACAAGTTTCCCGTAGTTTCTCCTACTCATTCACAGCCTATTCTCATTCCCATGTCGTACATACAGACGTGAGTGGTGTTCAGTTTGTTGTAATCTGCAACTTCACCACAAGATGCCACAAAATCCTACACACTGGTCCTTGATAAAAGTCAATATGAAGCACCTTCAAAGCAGTTGACTTCACGCATGACATTTGCTTCATATGGAAACAGTGTAACAAGTCACTACAAGTTCTAATCAACTTTCAACTGAATTAGCACAAAATTGCTATCACCACTGTGTCCAATTTAGTTTCTCTACATTTTGTTTTAAAGCTGTCACAGGTTCAGACCTCTGATTTAAGACTGTACACTACTGGTCTGAGATAGCTGGTAGAATTTGAAGTTTATGTTCTCATAATGTAGACCAAAGAACAGAACAGACCAAATGGCTTTTCCCTAAAACTCACACTTCCATTGATTTGGTATTACATTTCAGTCAAAGGGTATCTGTCATTGTGAGACATGTTATATCGACTCTGGTAAAATAAACCTGCTGGTTCTTGTATACCTGGAGGTCAAAGCACCACCACTGCATCATGACAGGTGAGGTTTTCCCACCGGTATGGGTACGGTGGTTAGAACCTGGTTCTGGAAAACAAATCTCTGTATGCGCTCAAAGACCCAGAGGAAGATGAGGAGGACACTGACGTATTGAATCCAGGCAAATTTGATGGTTTCCCAAAAGCCAGGACGATAGGTGGATGGAGACGGTTAAGGCAGAAATAATGAAGTATATATATTGTACCCCTATTTAACAAAGACATTCACCCGTCAATAAAGGTTTTAGCGATACAAAGCGAATTTCATTAGTTAGCAACAGCCTGACTTTCTACAGGAGTGGAGTGTTTCTGGGGACCAGGTCTGACTGATTATTGTATAAAACACAACTTTATCAATGATTTGGGTGAAACTGGATGATAATTTAATGGAGAAAATATTGGTCTGGTTTTCCTCTGATGTCCTCCGGCTGCTCTGCTCTCCATTTTTAGTGAACATACTGTAACATAAGTTGCCTGCAAAAATTATAAATAAACATATATAAAGAATATAACTAGACACTTTTACCCGGTAAAAGCAGTATATAATCTGTTAATAAATGGTTTATAACACACTATAATGCAGTTGTAAGCTGATACAAGTCTTTATTAATGTATCTGTCAACAATAATTACTCCTCCAGTAGGCACACGCGGTAAAACATAATGTGAGCTGTACATTAATAAATACTTATAAATGTTCCTATAACTTTTTACAACTACATTACAGTGTTATAACCTATTTATTAAATGTTTATATAGTACTTACAAACTCTAAATCAGGGGGTTTAAGTAATGTGTTACCATAGAAGGCAGGGGTGTACCGATTTACCGATACGAGTCGGAAATCGGTTTTAATATTATAGATGCAACTACATCGGTACGCAGACCCCTGGATGGATCTAAATGTACCATGAACCAGTTGATGGCCTGATTCTAAAGATATGAAGACTGAAGCTTTGCTGCTAACACAGTCTTCCCTCTCATGAAAGGTAAAAGGTCCACGCCAGGATCTTGAGTCAATAGTGACGAGAGTAATGTGGCTCGCAAGGTCGGTACATAAACAAACATGTCCCACAACGCTAAGGTAATCACGGCAGAAAGTCTTTTTTTGTCTGTGTCTGTTGGAAAAGCAATAAACACAATGACGGAACTCTAAAAGGAGACATTTTATTCGCTTTTTAAGAATCGGCTTATTTTAATTTAGAATAGTAAATAAATGTCTACATTAACAAATGTAAAGAACTGTATCACATTCATCGTATCAAATTGCACCGAGTTGTTTCATATTAAAATGCATCGTCCATGAATTGTATCGTAGCCCATGTATCTAGATTGGTATCGGATTGTCTTAGAAAGGAGAGATGCACACATCTAATAGAAGGTATATAAAAAGAATTGCTCCAAAATTAGAGTTGAGTGTTAAAACACACACACACACACACACACACACACACACACACACACACACACACACACACACACACACACACACACACACACACACACACCTGTATTTATTAAAGGATATCTAATGACCTCTATGGGGTAACGGATCTCAGCATTAAGCTGAAAGGGGGACCCAGCAGCTCGTCCCACAGTCCAGACAGGCATGGGACACGACAGTACTGTGGTCACTATGGTAGAACAAAGGGAAAAAAAGAATTTAATTAAATAAAAATCAGAGCGCGAGCGAGAGTTGTTCCATTTTACAAAATGCACCTGTGACACATTGGATGTACAAGCTCTGAGTTACTGTCACACTCAGAGGTGGTGGTTCAGCTTGAGATGATTGTAGTTTTAGAAACTCAATATAGTCAACAAAATAAGAGCCTTTGTCAACTTACAGTTTCTGTCCTGGTAGCTCCCAATTATGTTGTCAAGGTCATATGCGCTTGCAAAAGGGCTGGAGCCATCGATGACTGACACCTTGGCATCAACAGAGAAACAAGACAAACAGAACTACACCTTAACAAATTTAGAGTTACTGCTCGTCTTACATCTCATGTTTCACATTTTTTGTCAACAAATAAAAACTAAATGATAATGTGAAAGACAAATGGACAAATGTGCGAACTAGGGAAGACAATTTCTGAAGAAATTGCAGGTGTGAACGCTGGATGTTGAAAGACAGAGGCTGAACTTCATTGCTGGCTTTAATTTGTATGGAAAAGCAGCTGTTTTTTTTAAAATCTCACAAGGTTTGAATGTATTTTCTATCTGAATTGACAAAGAGTAGAAAGGAGTTTGAATACTTGAAAAAGTGTGAAAGAGATAAAGGATGCATCACCAGGACATCTGTTGTCTGCCAAACAGTACTGTGTATTTAGCGATTTTAATCAGCAGGTCTGTTTGTTTTAGAGAGGATGAGACCTATTCACTATTGTTCACTCACTTACATGTACTTCTCATTTCCATCTCATCCGTCCTATCAATTATCTTTGTGCACTGCTTTGCCTCGATGCGTGCACCCTCCACTGTGTGACCTGCACAGTCTCATGGTGTGTTAAAATTTCTTTACATGCCATTCATGGGCAGCAAAGTATGGTCCACTTGAATTAGTATTCATGCTTAAGAGAAAATGAGAGAGAAAAGAAAGAAAGAAAGAAAGAAAGAAAGAAAGAAAGAAAGAAAGAAAGAAAGAAAGAAAGAGAGAGAGATATTTGATAGTGTCATCCAGCCCATTGCGCTGTACGGTAGTCATCAGAGCTTTACCCGTTGGGACAAACATCCAACAGAATCTCTACATGCAGAATTCTGCAGATACATTTTACACGTACACAGAAACACACCAACAAATGCATGTAGAGCAGAATTAGGCAGATACCCACTGATAATTAACATTCAGAAGAGAACGCTCAACTTTTTTAACCACCTGAAATCCAGCCCCAGAGACACCCTCCACTCCAAAGCCCTCCAAACCCAAGAGCTGAGCCCAGAAAAGAGTCCCCTATGTCAGTTGGTACTGAGGCTAACTGCCCCCTCTCAGACACACTCTGACCAGCCTCACAACAACACGGCTCTACAAACAGTAATCAGAGTAAAGCAAATTATAGCACAATGTAAAGAAAGCTATCTGGACCATTGGGAAGAAACAACTAAAAGCCAAAATAGATTGGAATGTTATCTTGCCCTTAAAAGAGATTATGAATGAGCAGAATATCTCTCTACTGTCAGAGATAGAAAGCAGAGACAGATCCTAACCAAGTACAGGCTCAGTGACCACAAACCGCCAATCCAAACAGGAAGACACAAAAAATCATCGCAACCAAAAGAAAACAGAAAATGTGGTCACTGTTCGACAGGTGAGGTTGAGACAGAGATGCACTTTCTCCTACAATGTACAAAATTAAATAATATTAATAAAATGTATTTGAACAAGTTCAGCTCTTTGGTTCCAGATTTCAAAGAGCTGAACGACCTCTCCAAATTAAAAATACTCCTCGGAGAAGGAGAGCGGGCAAACCTTGCTGCCCAGTATGTATTAACATGCTACAACCTGATGGACAGTGAGTGATCGAGGCAAACACACACACACACACACACAGAGTATATAACTAATATAATGTTCATATAATAATAATAATGTATATATCTTTGATTTATTGTATTTGAATACTTTGCTTTGGCAATACTGTTTTTAAAAAAAAACTTTTATGCCAATAAAGCCCGTTTTGAATTTGAGACAGACAGAGAGAGAGAGAGAGAGAGAGAGAGAGAGAGAGAGAGAGAGAGAGAGAGAGAGAGAGAGAGAGAGAGAGGAGAGGGAGAGAGGGAGAGAGAGAACAGGCATACAGAGAGAAAGACAGTGAGTCAGTGTCCTCTCACATTGTAAATGTTGTACAGTCCTCGGTGCGGCAGGGGAGTCCTCTGCTGGAGCCTCAGGTCTCCACTAATGAACAGTTTAGCTCCAGGGACAGAAGAAGAGTGTTGCACATAGGCCAGGCTCTGCATCACCACTGTGGACATTCGCTAGCAAAGAAATAACACTTTAGTTGGAACATTGACTGAGGCTGGTCTGGATAGGCCTGGTGACCTACTGCAGTTAGCAGGTTGTACTGACATGGTGGCATACACACAGGAAGGGATCTGTAGCTCATTCAGTGTCTTAGTACTGTACAACATTGTAACAGGTATGGTATAAAACAAATTCAAAATAGCATCCCCCCTCAAATGCCCATAGGTCAAAACTTTGGTGCATATGACATACTCAAAGTTAGCTTGAGACAATTTCTTTGTTCTGCCTCTTTTTGCTCTGTGCTCCAGTGACAGTTGAGCAAGCCTCATCAGACCCAACCCAGTGACTTTTAAATATTAGCTGCAACAAGATCTGAATTTGTGCTGAGTTAAGATGACTGTCATTACTTTCTAGCACCAGGTTGAGTACAGCTGTCTTAAAAGGTATATTGTGTAACATTTAGGAGAATCTATTGCCACAAATGGAATATAATATTGATATGTATGTTTTCATTAGTGTATGATCAACTGAATATAAGACTCTCCTACACGCTTGGAAACCGAGCGATATTCACATGGTTGCAATCTGCAATGTCACAGCTAAGACGCCACTAATTCCTACACACATTCCTTTAATGGTGGCTCTGACATGTGAAGCATCCATCTCATGTACAATCTGTGAGCAGATAGTCAGACTAGGTACGGCACTGGAATACATACAAAGAGCTGGTAGCTGAAGGTGAGCAGCAGTTGGACGCTGTACACCTGTTCCTCAGGTTTTAGAGGTAGCTGCAGTTGCAAAGTCAGGAAGTCCAACTTCCCGTCCTGGTTCTGGTCCTCTTCTCTCACCTGTAAAGTGCGTTCACCCACACAGAACAAACAAGTATTATGTAGTTTTGACTGTTATCGGTTATCACATAAATGCATGCAAATGGAGGCACAAGCCCCAGGGGACGGTGGTGTACATTTCGAGGTAACTATGGTAGATCGCTTACAGAGATAGATGGGATCCGCAGGTTGGCCCCAAGCATGTTGTTCAGATAGGGGAAAGTGCTCCAGGCGACATAGTCTCCCTGAGGGCTGGTTGCTGCCACCAGCAGAGTCTGGTACTGGAACCTCACAACCGGTTGCTCCTCATAAGTGCTTCTTTTTATCCAGAAACCTAGAAGGACATGGCTTTAAACAGCGAGCAAGCATTTCTAATTGTACAGAAGCGTGCATTACTTATATTGTCATTTAGCCACAGCGACAGAAGATTCTAATAACTTCTGTTTGGCACTACAGTAGTTTACCTTGGCTCCTGTAAGCAACCAGCAGAGGGGGGATGTATGTGAGGCACAGAACAACAACCACAAACACAGTGGCTTTCGTGCAAACGCTCGTTTTGTAGCGAAGCAACGCCGGGTGAGAGTACACTTCATAGAAAGCCATAGGTAACCATAGGCAACCACACACACTGCGGTCGTAACAGCCACTGCTGTGTGTTATCAATGCAACCGGCTAGCTACTTAATGTTCAAGCTACAACAGATGCTAAATGAGTGGACGGTGCCGGAGGGCTAACGCGATGAACGCTCACAGACAAACAAACAAACGCTAAACAAACACACATAAATCTTCGTTAAGTAATATCCATCTAACAGCTTCCGGGATGAAATGAGCGTATTTTTGCGAAACGTAGCGTACTGACGTGCTATTGACGTTAGCCCTCCAGCTAGCTAGCTAGTCTAGTACAATGCACCACGCCATGTTGGAACTTAGCTTAGCGTCTCACGGTTACCATGGCTGCCAGTGGTAGCGTTCACGCGCCTCTCAAGCAACACCGGTACAATGGGAAGAAGAGGAAAACCTCCCGTTACCGTTAGTTACCGTACTCCGGCCTGGGAGGGGTTACTGCTAACCCTGCGGTCACATCATTGCAGTAACAGATTCTAGCTAACGTTACTTTTGCTGTGTTACATATTTGAAGGGTTTTGTGTGGAAGCCCATTTCCGCCAATGTGATTCTGTTTGTCATTAAAATAAGAAACTTTCTCAAAATAATGATTTTGTCAAACTAATGACTTCATTATTTTGAGATATTAAGTGATTATTTAGAGATAAGACATGGATTTGAGATACTAAGTCAAAATATTGACTTCTCAATAGTTTGAGAAAGTTTTCCCTTATAATGAAATAAAGTTACAGAATCTTTTATTCTCCCATCACGTTGACGGAAATGGGCTTGCATAGATTTCTTAACAAGTGAAACCAGACAAAAACAAACTGAGGATAGCTCCTAAATGACCTGAATCTATTAGTGTTATTATTGGATTTTATTTAAATGCAACCATTGACACTTGTAGTTCTTTTTAACAAGTGGCTAGCACACAATCTGAGCCCCTACATGTGCAGCCACAGCAGGCCCCCTTCCCCTTTTAATACATCCATTGTCATACTTACTGGAATCATTATTGTTATGGTTTGTCTCAGTGTGTCTTTGTTGTTGTGTTTTTCTTTTTGTCCTCTCTCTGTTCCCCCTCCCTTTTCTGTATTCTTGCAGAGCTTGTGTGGGGCAGGGGGTGTGGCTGGCTCTTCTTGTTGGCAGCAGAGGCACACCTGAATTCATTCAGCCTATTCCCTCCACCTCATTAGTCCGGTCTTTACTCCTGCTGGCAGAAGATTGATTGTTCTCACTCAACATGCTGTTCTCCCACGTTACCTGTGTCAAGATTCACCTGTGCAATTCTGCAGAAGACTTCCACCTGCCAGCCAGCTCCCTGCCTCACCTGCCCGCTCCTGTTTCTGTTTTTGGTTCGGTTTGTTATTAAAGAATCTTCAGTCTCCACTCACCAGTGTGTGTGCGTCTCTGCTTTGGGGTCCAAGATTTAAAGAAGACAACACATTATGGTGCATTGGTTTTCTGAATAATATATATATATATATATATATATAGAGAGAGAGAGAGAGAGAGAGGGGGGATTGTAGCCCCAAATTAAAACTAAAATCATGGGATTAGAACAATTTGGGTTTACTAGGGATTGCCAAAGCATCATGGGGGGTCACGTGGCCTTCTTGATTTTACGACGTTTAAAAAAAAACCTTTAAAAACCTACACAGTAGGCCTATATCTCAGCATTTGGTTCACTTCTGTTAAGAAATGTTAAGTAAATAGTCTAATAGAATAGCCAAACGTCAGGGACAAGAAAACACTGAATATGTCCAAAAAGAAGCCTAATAAGTCTGTATGATTGTTAAAAATAGTAAATACATCATACAGACAGAGAATTGTATAAAAAGTTCCCTAAACGGGAAATAATCTGCTCAAAATGTATCCAAATCACTCCTTTTACACAAACGTCCTGCAGTTACTGAGTTCACTGTTTGTGTTCATTGTACAGTTTAAATATAATATGAAATATTCATAAAATGTGTCCCTGAGTCAGTTTACTCAATGATAGAAAAAGGAAAATAAAGGAAAAAGGTTTCTCTCAAATTGATGACTGGCCTTAATTCATGGAGTAATGGTAAATAATAAGTTACTAAACTTTATTTGTGCTGAAGAAATGTTGGTGAAGGTTTATTTGCACCAGTCATGTTTGTTAATGCATTGGATCAACACACTGTAGTCAAGTGATCATATTTCAAAAGTTATTACTTGATATAATGCCACCTTACATGCGTAATTTTATGATGACTTAATAAAACGGACTACTTGATGTCAGTGTTGTATATCTCCTTTCAGTGTAATCTGCTGCAAATGACATTCAGGGGCTCACTATGTCTGCTATCCTCAGTAACATGAGAAGATGGTGATGATGGACCTGCAGCTGATCCACTCTCTGTGGCTCTGACCAAGTTACTGTTTGAGATACAGTAACCACAGGGGCAGGTGGAGTAGTCAGATCAGTCAACAGGCTCATTGAGAATATGGTACAGAGACCTATCACACAGGGTCTGTTCTAACCTAACAAACCTTGTCTTCATTTGAAACTTTTTTTTAAAAACAAAGATTTTAGTGGTAATATCAATACATTTTTTTACCTGGTTAATTTGGTTATCATGCCTGTACATTTACTTAATTACAGTATTGAATTCTTCCATATCTGTTATTAAAAAAACATAGGACAAATTATGTTTGTTCAGAAAAAAAAACTTTTCATTCCTTTAAGGGTCCTTGTAACTGCTGATGATAATAATAACTGTGTAATACCATTATACAGTGACACTGTGATATTTACTGGTACTGTGAAAATCTCATACAGTTTCAACTCTCTCAATTCAGGCTTAAAGTAAATGAGCACCCTGCTTAGCCATTCGGCGATATGAATGCAGATAATTTAGTTTTGCGATACAACAATGGTTACCATCTAAATAAAATACTAAATAGGGAATTAAATAAAAAATTTTTTTTAAAGGCCGCTTTGTTAAAATAAAAGCGTGAAAGGGAGAACAATATAAATGTGATCTGCAGATCACAACGCACACGCTTCACCCTCCCCATTTCAACCGTGAGGGAGAAACTATGGTAGCCACAAAACGCGCCAAAAATTGGGAACAGCCTTGTCTAGAGCCAGTGTTTGGTTTGTCCATTCTGGGCTACTGTAGAAACATAGTGATTCAACATGGTGGCCCCTGAGAAAGGCAACCCGCTGCATCTGTAAATAAAAACAGCTCATTCTTAGGTAACAGAAACAATTTCTATATCCAGGTGATTATACATTAATGAAAACATACCTATGAATATTATATTCCATTTATATTCTGACAATAGATCCTCCTGAATGAAACAAACTGGACCTTTAAAATATGTATTGATTCCCTGTAGGGAAAAGTCAAATAGGCACAACAGTACAGGGGAATGCAGTGCAATGAGTAAACAAAGAGAATAAAATACAATAAAATATAAAATATATACACTATATATAATACAGTAGAATATGGTAAACACTAGCAAATTTTACTACATTATTTTTTAAATGGTTTACTTCAATCTAAAACATCTTGGTGACAAAATGTAGTGTCCTGGCATGTACATGTCCATACCAACACCTTCATAACTAATCATTTTATAATCATGTTTTCTAATTCGACTTACCGAATGCTTTCGCTGACATTAACACTACCGCTTTGGGCTGAGAATGAATGAGCCCTGTTCCTGCTCTGCTTGGAGTATGATCTGATGTAGTCTTGATGTTGACTGTTCTGTTTGTTTTTGTAATATCTGATTTATATTTTTACCTTGCATGTACTCTGCATTCTTTAATGTCCAGTCATGGATTGACTGATTCTTTCCAGCAGCCCCTGAAGGCAGCATCATTACCACCACCCTCTGTCAGACAGTGACGTCAGCTCCCAGCTAGACGGACAGTCGGAAGCTTCGGGCGCAGAGACAGTGTTGACGTTTTGTTTTGATCGCTTATCGTGTGGATTTTTGGACATCACGCCGACATTATCCGCAGATTTAGAAGCCCGCACTTCGACCCTGCCGTCACGCCTCAGTGCGGGGATCCAGCAAAGATGAAATGGATGTTTAAAGAGGACCATTCCCTCGGTAAAGGGGTTTGGGTTGTTATGAAACAAGAGATGTTCTTGTCATGTCATGCACCCTCCTTTCTGTTCTGCTTTCGCCTCCGCGTCCATTTGGCCGTGTCATTCCACACGGCTGCAGGAATGCATGCTTGTCTCAGCAAATGACTGATCCCTGCTGGATCCCTCTGCATGCCTCACAGCGCATGCTAACATGTTGTGCCTGTCAAATGACCGCTGTCACAATCGGCTTCACCTTTCACATTGATACATCATAGCAGTCGGCTGATTTCTCCTTGAAACGTTCTCTTGCATGGAGACATTTCCTCGCCAAATTCCATTCAAGCATCTGACAGTTTAACGTTGCCTTGCTTATATTAAATCCCTGGCAGAAAAAGCCTTGGTAGAACATTGGTAGAACATTGGTGGAACATTGGTAGAACATTGGTAGTGCAGTTAATTCGACAGGACAGTCCACCATGAAATGAAACACTTTTTCTCAATAGAACTTTTTTGCCTTGCTGCATGGTACCACCCTCCAGGGTGTATTTTGCTGACTAAAGACAATGAGGATCTCAAGCTAAACAAATAATAAAAAGCAACACATTTAATTAAAATTAGTAGTGAGTGAATTGAACATTGTTTGTAGAATTTGTTCCAGAGAACTAGGTTTCAGGGGGAATATTAATTCACCACAATTTTGACTTGAGTTTGGTTGTAAGTTCTCTCCATACTCAGATAGATAGATGGAGCCTGATAAGTGGCATGTATGTTGCGGAGCTCCTCCACTCCTGTCAGCTCCATCCTTCAGATTCTCTTCATGTAACCTTTATCTCCTTTTTAAAGAAACACTGCTGACAGTTTTGAGATGTCTTGCAAAAGTAGGCCTCTTATCTGGGCTAATGAACCCACCACATCTTATCACCCACTGCCTCGCCCTCCTCTGCTCAGTGTCTGCCTGCTGCATCGGCTCCTGCTCGCTAACAGTTCCGGAAATAGATGCACTAACCTGCTGTTTGATAATGAGAAGAGCTACAATGTTTAGTATAACCTTATAAACACAGTTGATATGTCTGTTCAGGCCGCTGCCAGCCTTTATGCTGTGCTCCATCCCTCCTATGGATCACTATACCGCACCAGGCTTGCTGTGTTTGGCAGTAAGGTAGAGAGGAGGCTCCCAAGAGGCCTCACTCATCCCTTTAATCTCTGACTTCCTGTTTGTTTCCTCTCTGTCCCTCAGAGCACCGATGTGTGGAGTCAGCCAAAATACGCAACAAATACCCTGACAGAGTACCGGTGAGTGGGGGGGGGGGGGCAGACGGAGTGAGTGACAGAAAGTTAAGAGATAAGGAGTGAGGGTTTGGGTGGGTGAATGGCAGTAAGGGATGAGAAAGAGGAGAATGAGTGAGTGTTCAAACAGATTAGGATTTAGATAGAGCTCAGAGAACTGGGGTCGCAGCTGTAACACATGTGAAGTCTGAGAGCCTCCATGACTTACAAAGTTCCCCCCCTTTGTTAATCACCAATATATATATATATATATATATATATATACACACAGTAGGCCTATAGCTCATCATTTCATTCACTTTATGAAGAAAACCAAATTAAATTATGATTTATTTATTAGTTTGTATTATTAATTTATAACTTAAAGAAAACTTCAATTTAGCTAGCTAACGAATGATGTGGATTAGCTAGCTAGTTAGCTAGCATTTAGCTAACATTAGCTAGCTATCTTAAGATGTGGCTACATATGTTCCTTTTATGTTTTAACCATTCACTGTGTGGTTGTGTTTTCAACATAGATGAGCCTAGCATATAGCATATCTAAATACAGAAAATGAGGAAGTTGACAGAGGCTTGCTCAACTTGGGGGGCGGGACTTGGCAATGGTCAGTTAACTTTTTTGGCCATTGTTCAAACCAAACTGAAGCCCCATATCTGCTCAGTTTAAGTTATTAGTTTTTTTATACCAAAATACAATATATATTTTTTTTCATGCTGTCCAAAATATAGTTCTGAGGAGAAACATCGACCAATTTTCATTTTGAGGAATAAAGAAATGATAACAAATCAAATATCATCAATGCCCAAAGTAATGACAAAAACTGCTACTGTTTATATGTGACGTCATACTACATGTAGGCTTTATTTCATCCGGCTAACAAACGCACACCCACCATCTACACACCTTTTAAAAAGCCTGTGAGGTAACCTCTGCCACGCTGGCATGGAGGGAATACGGGCCACCACTTAGAGCCGAGTGTACAGAGTGCGTACAGAGGGAAGCTGTGGACAACAAAAGGTGTTACACTGCCTGGTCCTAGGAAATGCATACCCAGAGTCTTTTGTGTGAAAGATGCCTGTTAAACTCAATCCCTTTATCTAGTTCTTGCATGCTGCACCTGATCTTAGATCTAGATCAGAATTTGTGTTCACCACTGAAGGGGATCGCAAACAAGCAAGGTAGAACTGCCCAGTGGATCAGATGACTGTGTGGTGTGAATGCGGCCGCTCGTAGTGATGAACCCACACAGACTTATCTGACTCATCAACCCTGTGTTTCCGACATTGCAGGGATCTGTTTTCTTACAACCCTGTTGTACTCTACCTGCCCTGCACCAAATGAGACAGAGTTAGCGTCTAGCTCAGGGATCTCTAACCTTTTTGAGAGTGTGGGCTGCCTAAAAGGAGACAATTGTCGGGAGACTCTGTTTACTTGACAGACATCCACGTTAAATCAATGCTTTCAATAGAAAAGCACAGCAGTGTGTATGTCTACCTTTAATCATTTTCATAAACAGGGTTGAACCAGTTTGATATGGAATTGCGGGTGTGGATGGCCTCCATGTGGAACACAGCGAACGAACGCTGAATGCAGAAAGGCAGAGGGTATAGGGAAGCATAGTTTGAACTCAGAACATGTAATAAAGGCTAGTCTCAAGATACTTTTTTAATTCAGAAAAACACATCAGTAATTTATGTAAGTGTTTTGACACAGTGGAACCCATTTGCTCACTTCTTTGCAAGTGTTATGTAAACAAATATAAAGATTGAGATTACAGAACTCTGTGGGCGCCTCATAGGCCACGTTGCAGACCCCTGATCTCGCTGGTGAACATAATGTTATATTATATTAGACCAGACACAGTTTTAAGTCTGACAAGGTTTGGTTGTACTTCATCAGGTTCAGCAGATTCAGACAAACTGATATTATAACGTCCTATAATGGCCTTAAAGGTCCTCTTACAACAGTGCACTCCAGAGTAGAGCTGCAATGATTAGTCGATTCATTGATTAGTTATCTGTTAAATTAATTACTAACTATTCTGATAATCTTTAATTGTTTCCAATCCAAATATTCTGATTTTAGCTTCTTAAATGTGAATATTTTCTGGTTTCTTTAGTCCTGTATGACAGTTAACTGTATGTCTTTGGGTTGTGGACAAAAAGAAGACATTTGAGGATGTCACCTTGGGAAGCAGTGATCAACATTTTTCACCGCTTTCTTACATTTTATGGACCAAACAACTAATGGATTAATTGAGAATGATTGAAAGAGTAATCCATAATGACAATAATAATATTAATTGTCAGTTGCAGCCTTACTCTAATGAGCAGCTAACATTTACAGAACGGTGGATATTATTATATATTAGAGTGTACTGAGATTTGCAACCCATGCCACAACATACAGTGTTAAAAGCCCAATTTTTCTGTTGATGAATGTGCTCCAGGTGATAGTGGAGAAGGTCTCTGGCTCTCAGATAGTGGACATTGATAAGAGGAAGTACCTGGTGCCCTCCGACATCACAGTGGCCCAGTTTATGTGGATCATCAGGAAACGCATCCAGCTGCCTTCAGAGAAAGCCATCTTCCTCTTCGTCGACAAAACGGTCCCCCAGTCCAGGTGAGATCAGCAGTACGGTCTGCAGCTGTAATAGTGGAAATAAAAAGGCAACGGCACAGTGGCCACGGCCCAGCTGGTGCATGATGTAAAATGACTGTGGAGCTTTTTGCTGATGGTTTTATTTGTTTATGGTAATGCTGGTCAGAATCAATGCTGACATGATTTATGAATGTAACAGAGCAGCAAAAAAGATTCACATCATTCTGTAGAGGGACTTTTATTTTTACACTCAGTATAATTCATCTAAACAAGACATCTGTCTTTACAATGATTGTGATAATGAAGTTTATTATCAACAATTTACTATGTGTTGGATACACTTCTGTTAATCTCTCTCTCTGTGTACATAAGTATATATATCATATATATATATATATAAACTGGGAACACTATTTTTTACAATAATTAAAAACAGTCCACCTTATTTCTTTCCCTGTTGTTCCAAAAAATCTAAACGAAAAAAATCTAAATCCAAAAACATATTTTTTAGTAAAGTAAAGAAGGCTGGCTGTTTTTATTGATTGTAATTTATAGTGATCCTAGTTTGATCCTTGATTGACTATGAAGACTTTATAGTCATGAAAAAGTGTTGAATGCTTAAAGGGACACATGTTAGTGACCAGTGAAACGTATCGTTATCTGAACAAAAGTGTTCATAGATATTTTAATGCAGAAATATTATATTATAGCTTTAAAGCAATATGCAGTGAAAGTTGAAGTCTGACTTTCCCATTTGTGTGTACTATGTGCAGTGTGTTTATCTGTCTATCTGTTTTAGAACATATGACCTGAGTGTGTGAGTAATCAATCTCCCTGTGAGGACCAAGCCACCCCCCCCATGTATCCATACTGATCTGATTTCTCTGTTTACACTATTGACATGCAGATGTGGTGCAAATACATGCAGTATATCTGAGGAATCTGACCTGCTTCTCACAGCTTTGTATTGTATTGATAATGCTTCTCTTGTGGAAACTGGCTTACGCCTATTGTTAGTTCAGTGCACCTATAGTTCTTAAAGAGTAAACTGCACCCTCTCGCCCTGCCAGCTAATGGTGACAACATGCTCTTTCTTGTAGTACGTAGCATGGTGGATGTGGTCACAAGCAGAACAGATCAAACCTGACCACATCTGGCTGTGTGGAGGCCTTAAAACTATTCGAATGCCTTCAAGTTCTAATCTTTAAAGGGGTGCTATTATGCTCATTTCTAGCACTATATTCTTAGTCTGAGACTCCACAAGAGTGGCTTTGCAAGATTCTCTCTCTCATTTTTAGCTTACATTGACCCTTCCTGCAGCCCCTCAGTCCATCCTCTGTCCGAAACAGTCAGCCATTCCTGCTTTAGATATACATTGCCTACCAAGCATGAGGGATTTACAGGAAACAATGTCTATATGTAATCCAGCGCAATCTCATTTTATTTATTTCACACATCACTTTATCTCATTGATAACAGTCTGCCATTTTAGTTTCATGTTGCCTTAAGTGACAAGTCATGTTGTAAGCACTTAGCAACTTGACCTCAAATTCCCCTAAATGCGTCCTATTAGAGACCCAATTTGGCCATTGTGTTGGAGTAGGATACACCTGGGCTAAAGGTTATCCAAGCAGAGATACTCCCCCACAGAATCCCTCTGGATGAATAGGAGCTGAAAGGAAATACTACAGTCACCACTTCCTTATTGTACTGATTGATCTGAGACCAAGTTATTATGTGTCACACGTGTGAAATGTATATTTTCGAAGTTTTATCTTACTCTGGTAAGACAAAGGGAAAGTGTACTTCCCAAAATGTTGCACTCTCTTTAAACGTCAGAATTGATCTATTAAGTGTGATCCACCTCTACTCACTGCACAAATGTTAAGGCAGATGCACTCCATATCCAGGGAGCTGTTCCAAAAAGCAAGTTCACTGGGCTACCTTAAAACCTGAAACATCTTCATATCTGGAACATGGACTAATATAAAAGAAGACTTGGGAATAGGCCATTTCCCCCAGTAGACAATTTGATTTGTCCTAGTAGTAAAAGCGTGGGGGTAATGGTGCTATCCATTTGTCTCGTAAATCCCCCGCCTGAGTTGCTCTGACGCGCGAACGTGACGTAATTGCCTGGCTTGTACCACTTATAGCGTTCCATTTGTCTTTGGGCATTTGCTACACGACGACTCGGAAAGAACATGGACGCCACCCGTGCAGCAGCTGTCTTGTTATGTTTTGTCTCGAGCCACCAGGGGCAGTGGCAGGCTAGTGTTATTGTTAGCTACATTAGCCTATTTAGCAAACCAGCTCGAAAACAAAACTTTACATTGAATTGCACGCACAGCAACACCGTGCAATGCTTAAATTGGTGACCGGACTAAAGCAGCAATGTAAACAAGTGTGTTAAAATCGACATTAAAACGACCAACGTAGTACAAATACAAAGAAAATACATCTCAATACGGGCGCTGCCATCTTTGTTTTGCGAGTCGTACGTTCCTCCTCGTTCAGCTCGGTGTACTCTGAGGGGCCCCGAGTGGGACAGTTGATATTACGACCAAAAGGGGGTGTGTCTCGGTGAAATGTCGCGAGATAGCAGCGAGATTTAGCGAGATTACCCAACTTGGATTTACGAGACAAATGGATCGCACCATAAGTAATAACATGACGGCTCTGTTCTATTCAAGTGTCCTAGGCCCTATTTACATGACAGCGTTTTTTGCGTAAAACAGTCAACTTTTGTGGTGGTGACAGTGCCATTTTGGGGCCCTGAAAAAGCTAACTTTTGAACCCGGGTTCCAGAGTGCAATCTTTTGGAAACACCACCCATACCGTCGTCATGTAATCGGTGACGACATGTCCCCACTTGACTACTACGCGCTTGGCTATTGAGTTTTCAGCGCTGAGCAACATCGTCTCACTTCATCGTCCGTCCCGACAAAACTGTTTTCCTAACTTAAATACATAACATAAACAAGCAATCTTGATACAGATTTGTTTCCCTTTAAGAACTGTGACCAAAGTACATACTAAACAAGACGTTTTACAATGCAGAAATAAACTTGTCAATGCGCTCTAGTGGACAAACTATGTAATGGCAACACTGTCTACATTATTTCAAACAACACAGTATATTTGGCATTTCGGTGCTGCTATTTCTGGCAACTTACCTGCTGACATTTTCAACATTGTAGCTTACAACAGCAGCCACATTTACTCAGACTGAGATAAGCTAAAATGATCCGATAATATGTGCCATGCTAATCTATTGGTTGGGCTCAATTCCATAAGCAGGATGGATGATGCCTAGAGAGACTTTAGAATTTGAAATGACTTGCATAATGCATTCTTTATTGTATTCTTTACTGTATGTTGTTCTTCAATAATGAGGACACAATTTCGTATCTGCAACATTTCTTGACTCAGATTGCATTTCCCTAAATGTTTGTGCTTTTGTTGTTGTATGCGTTTTGTCCATAGAGACTGCCGTAGGTTTTAGCATAGAAAACTTATTTCAAAATACAGTCGATCAGCACAAAACAACACTGGAGATGTAAATATAATCGATTCTACTTCATTCTGTGTGTGATCTAATAAGGGTCTGCTTTCTGCTGTGTGTTGCAGTCTGACTATGGGCCAGCTGTACGACAAGGAGAAGGACGAGGACGGCTTTCTGTACGTGGCCTACAGTGGAGAGAACACCTTTGGTTATAAGGCCTTTTATACAACACGGGGTTAATGCTTCACTGAATATCAGTCACACACACACACACACACACACACATACACTGACGCTGTAGGGCCCGACATATTGGTGCACAATGTTTCAGACATTTGGGTCTTATGTGTTGCATAGTAATGCACCTACACACGTGGCACAGTCATTTCTGGTCCAGTTTTGCTACTAAAAATACACATTTATGGTGAAAACTAACTACACCAAAATGTTACAATTAATCAAAGTCGTTCTAATTTATTTTAGTTTTTGGCAGGATCAGATGATCGTTACTGTCAACAAATGCTTGACGTCAGTTGAGGAGAGAAATATCTTTAACACTGCCGTATAATAAGAATAGCAATCACCACACGTTATAGGCACGTCCGTTCCAAGTATCGACATGTATCGGTATTAGATTACAAAAACATTGTGACATGCCAATCATCACACATTACCCCATCATGCTACATTTATGTGTTGTCTCAGATATTTGTGTTTGGCTGAAGTGAGAAAGAAACCCTATAATCACGTGACTACAATCATTAACCACATTATGGATGTATTTGTATGGCTTATCATATCCTGTATAAAAACTTCAGTATGTAAATTCAGTGGCACTCAGCACTATGACTGGCTATGAGAACAGCTATGTTCATGTGAAAGAGGGCAGCTCATGCTATTGAGCACTTTTTACAGTCCCACCGCAAAACACTAGCCAACTAGCTAACAAATACGGGATACATCAATCATTAGCTAGCTAGTTAGGTTAGTTTGCTACAGATGCTAGCTAACTGGCGAGCTAATCTACGTTAATCGTTAGCTAGCTGGTTACATCTGGTAGCTAATGTTAGCACAACGCTAGCTAACTAACTAATATACTTCATTCATTAGCTAGCTATTTAGTTTGCTTAATTGCTTAAGTTAATTGTTAGCTGGCTGATGTTAGCAAAACACTAGCTAATTCACTAGCTAACAGTTGGTGTGGATTAGCTAGTGTTTTTCTAACTTTATCTAACTGAAGGTGTCACTTTTATCTTTTATTCTTTTAAAAACCTGTCTTTTCAATGTAGATTAGCCTAGCACATAGCATATGTCAGTACAGGACAGGAGGAAGTGGACAGAGGTTCCAAAGGGTCGGGGGTCTGTCAGTGAATGATGGCGCTCAAGGCCAGGGACCAGCGTCGGTCCCTGGGATGTTACCCAGTGCTTCCCTGCCCTGCTTTTGTGTATTTGCACATTATGTTGGCTGAATAGATGTCAGCGTCACCATGGATTCAAACTCATGATGCCAACAGCAAGCCATGAACCTCAGTGACCTGCTAAAGAAATCCAACACTTTACTTGAAGTTTATTGTGTCGTGTATTGTTTTACACACACACATACATACGTACATTTTCATCACAGGGCACCAAAAAGAAAATGACCACCACTTAAAAGGAAAACTCGCTCAGTTCCTCTTCTTATATTCTCAATCTGTAACATTCTGCCCCAGAGATACTCCGTGAGGAAGTTTTGCACTTTACCCATTCTCCCTCAACCTGCGCTGTCTACCTCTACATCAGTCAGTGGTTTCCTACACTACCCAGAATGCCTTCTGACAACCTCAGACATTTTAACAACACAGGTGTAACTAATATTTATTAGTAAAGGCTGCATTGCTTTTAGGAGTTTAGTTTGAGGTTACTCGAATCAGTGGCATGGATTCAGAAACACCATCGTTAATTTGATTAATGTCACCTGCTATGACAGGTCAAAATATCTGCTGTGAAAAAGGTTTGTACCGAAGCATTGAAGTTGTACCAGAATTTTTGTCTGCATGAAGACTTGATTCTAATTGGCTGCAGGATGTCCAATTATTCTTAATAAACTGTCAAATTATATTTAGTGTTTGTCAGCCATACACAGACTTTGAATCTTCCTAGCGTAATGTAATACTTTCCAGCTCGTAAGGGAACCAAACTGAACTGAAGGGTTCTATGAGAGGAGCAGACTAGAAATATCTCAAGATGTATCCAAGGTTCATCCTATTTACTGGAGTTGTGAACGTTTCCATTGCATAAGAATCTTATGGGAGGGTAATGATTGTTTCAGGTATTAGTTAAACCCCCAGGTGTTACTATAACTAAAAAACTTTAAGATTTTGATTGCAAAATGCATAAAAATATACTGGTCTTCATTTTTTTCCTTTGCCAAGTGACCATGGTTTAAGTGGGATAATGTCCTTTGGGGTGCCACAACCACTTGTTTTAGGTCAATTTCTTCAGCTTTAAACACCTGACAGACGGCACCTGATACCTTTAACTCATGTTGTGTTTTGTGTAAAAGCATTCTGGAAAATGTAAGAAATCATGTCCTGCAGCAAAAGTAGAGGAAGCAGGTCATACAATAACTCAGTATGTAGCAGTGGAGGAGGATCTAAGCAGGGATTATTCCTTTTGAGACTTACCACTCACCAAAACAACTGTTTACACCCCACTGTGAATACAAATAAGGAGGCTACTGCATTGCCTTTAGCTGTTCTACATTCTACAGTCCAGCTCGTAGAACTGATCCAAGTTCAAGTTCAAGTGTTTTTAGAGGGACAACTGCTAATACACTGTGAGCCATCAGCACATTACACAACTGATGCATGATGATAACACCAGAAACATTATTTTGACACATTATTTTCCCATATGTTCCTGGAATGAGTGTGTCATGGCTGAGATATGTGGTACTTGACCCTGTCCCTGTCCCTTCTGTCTTACTTTAATGATTCAAATACAGCGGAAAAGTTGGTAAATAAAATCACTGAGCGTGCAGAAATAATGCTTTCACAATTGTTAATGATTAAATATACATATTTAATGTACTTACAGTGAGCTCTGTGTTCAGGACCGTGGTGGGAATATATAGCTCTGTAATTCACATCTCCACTACTTCAAGTAAAGAGTTGCTCTCATCTTTGGCTGCACAGGTTTCAGAGTTATAAAATCAGAATTGCTTGGTATCGTTCTTCTCTTCACTCAGATGACTCTAAAGCTGACATTTTGGCTGCAGCTGTAGTCTTTGGTGCTGAATCAGAGTAAGACATCTGGTGTGTTTCCACCTTTTACCTGACCCATTATTCATATTTGTGCACCACAAAGCTCATTCAGGCTTTTAAACATGGTATGTAGATGTGTAAAATATTGATGCAATGCTATGATATTCAGTATTGTTTTATTTCATCAGTGTTGTATGTTTGTTAAATATATCTTGAAGACGTAAAGGAATTTTAGATATTTGAAAAAGGTAAGGTAGCTGGAAGACCTGACCAATAAAAATGAATGTAAAATAAATCAGAAAGGTTTTTGGTCTTATTCAAATGGAATGGAATTAATATGTCAGTACACTTATACTTAATATTTGCTCAAAATTAAAAGAACCCTGTGCAGTACTATTAGTTCTGTGGAGCAATGTTTTAGATGTTTTCACACAAAGGCAGGGACACCGCTGATCAACAGCTGGTGGCTATAAAGTGCAAAGAAATGTAGCAAAGCACCCAAGAAGGCAGTGAAGAAGACTGCTGGCAAGGAAAAATGGATGTAAACCAAGCGGTAACCCTTGTGGCTGAAACCAACACAGAGGTAAAAAAACCTACAGTTCCTCTAACGGCCACTAGAGGCTGGCTCCAGAAGTGAGTCTATCTCCATAAGGCCCCATATTAAAAGGCCCAACTTCACAGCACAAATCAACACATTTACAGCCTGGTACAAAAATTTGTTTTGGTCTCTGGGGCTACACTAATGAAAACATATCTATGAATATTACATTTCTGCCAAATGTTACACACTGGACCTTTAACTTCCTCCAAAAGACCCCTAAATCTTTAAAAATCTCCAATGCAGAGGAATGAGGATGACATTAAATACACAGTGTAACGCTTCCTGGTCATAACCTGCAACATGCTGTTCAGTATTAGCTGAGCTGAATGGAATCTGCTGTGCTAAAGCAATAAGACATCTGATCCACAGTGCCTGCATTGATTTGGTGTCTGGTCTTGGATGAAGGCCCCAACTGTTGTGCAGAAACATGCAGGTTCAACTTATTCATTGTCTTCATGAATGAGTAGGTGTCCCAGAGGACTGGAATCTATTCTAACATGCCCTAGAAACACCCTGGACAGGTTTACAGGTCACCACAGGCTGAATACACCAAACCGGATCAGAATGCCTGTGGGAGAGCATTCAGACAAGGACTGGAAATCGAACACAGAACCTTTTTTTCCATGTGTGCTGTGTTTTCAGAGCATGAACTCCAGGCAGCTGCAGTCGCAACGTGTTACGCACATTGTGAAAATAAAACCATCATCTGAGGACAGTGGAGAGCGGTCAACAACCTCTCTGAACAGCGTGACAGGTGTCCTGCAGTCCGATATAGCCCAACAATATTTATCCACATTGACCAGCTGACCCAACAGGCATTAACAAATGAACCTGAATGAAATTGGAGTAGTCAGATTAGTCCTTTTATTGAAAGTGTGACACGATAAACACTTTCCAATATTATTCACCAGTATGTTACTGACATCTTTTCTTTGAAATGTGAGTTTCACAGGCTCTTGCATCCAGAGGAGTTGTTGTTGAAAAGCAATACTTGCATACCAGCCTTTATTTTGACCTGTGACCTCCAAGTTCTTGCTACAACAAAGGCAGTTTTTCATCAGCCTCCACGAGGACATTTCAGCAGCAGAGAGCGGGCTTTCAGCGGAAGAGCAGGAGATCTCTGTCACTGCGTGGCCACAGAGGGAAGGCCTGGCTGCGTAGCTGCTGCCAGGCCTGCTGGTACGACTGAGACGCCTGCTTGTAGTCCCAGTAAGTCTGCAGCTCTGTTCTCCTGAACAAATACAAAAAAGCATGAGTGGTCAAAGTCTGCTCGCAATTTTACGTGATCAGGTATCTAAAAATGTAAAAATAACTTTTGTCATATTTGATGAAACGTTCACTATATCCTGACAGTAGTACATGAGCTACATGCAGCTTTAAACCAATCTCCCTGCTGTAATAAATACACTCATTTAAATAACGCAAAACATGTGTCATATGTGTTACATAGGAGCTTAAGACACAATATAATACAATATAATAATTCATTATAATAAGAAATAATATTCACTTATACTGGACTTCTTCTAGATTGCACAAGGCTAAGTAAGCATAAAAGTGAAGCTCCGTATTTCCCAGGTGTCTGTGTTTTGGAAGATCCCTCCACTCTAAAAGATCGAATTCCATCAGTGCTCTCTGAATGGATACAAGCAGCCATTATGCCAGACAGGAGAGTGCTTCTACGGCAATGGAAGTCAGTTTTTAAGCCAAACCTTTTCTTTTTTTGTGAGACTTTCAAATTTAACACTATACAAGCTGTTAGTTTATTTTTCATTTAATTTGATTCGTTATATTTTAATTGTATTATTGCTACTACTCGGCAAAACCCATGAAGACCAAAAACAACAATAGTATTGTACTGTGTGTGTATCCAAAGCCTGATATATGTGTCTTCTTCCTCTGTGCAATGGAGCTCCACTGTTGTCCAAAAACTATTAAAAAGACCTATTCCTGAGGTGTTTTTGAAGGTTTATAGTGGGACTGGAGTTGAGTGCCACAGATATGGGAGGGAAGTCAGGAAGTATTGTGACACTAACACAATGTTGGTGCATAATGTTCACTGGCAATTTATGTAAAGTATGTTCACTTAGTTACAGGTTTTGTTTTCTACGTTTATTTTTGCTCATTAACTTTATGTACAGTGGTTTGTAAGAAAAATCAAATACATCTAAAATCCCCTCAATTCGTCAAGTCCCAATGTCTGCTGTGAAAAAGGCCAACTGTTACAAGATCAGCATGTGCCAACCCACAATCAAGTTACTTGAGTCATTGCATTAGGAATAAATCTTGTGTTTGGCTCTCAAGCGGCCAACTGCTTCATTTCATTATGTATGTCCCGTCAGACACAAATGGACACTCCCTGATACCTCGGTTGTCTCTCCTCACCAGACATACCACTGTTGTTGCAGATAATGTTGTCATTGTATGCTGGGGCTGGTTGAGTGTGTGTAAGTGTGTGTGTGGTTCTGTTGACCCATGGTGGGCCGGGCCGGACTGGGCTGGGATCAGGTTATCTGCTAAAGAGCTGATAAACAAGAGGGACCACTGTTCTCCCTTCGGAGAGGATTCTCAGCCATCAGCACACACACGCACACACACACACACACACACACACACACACACACACACACACACACACACACACACACGAAGCATGTGAATGGCTGAAATGTGAGCACTAAATGTCACATACAGAGACACACAGTGAAAGCCACAGCACATACATATATCAGATGTGTCGTATCGGTGTGTATGTTTTCTGGAATGCACTGATATTAAACCTTTTTAACAGAACATAAAATGCAGAAAACAATGCATGGTAGAGTTGTTCCAATACTGATACAGTATGGGATATTCCTCTGATACTGCCTAAAATGCAGAATCAGGTATTCGCCAAGTATGTGTGTCTGTGCACCAATCCAATACCACGTAACTTATTAGCCCTTAAAAGGCATTGTCAAGTTAGCGCCCTACTCTGACTGACAAGTGTTTAACTTGCACCAGGCCATACAACAATGAGAGCAATTAAACTGTCTTAGTAGTATATGCTTGTTAAAAAATAATAATATATCTATATACTGTATGCCCACTAAAAGACAGTTTTCTCTCTCAAAAATTCCATATTAGTGGGGCTGTAGCTCACGCACACACACACACACACACACACACACACACACACACACACGCACACACATATTTGTTGTGTAATCTCGGCAAGCTATGTGACACCCTATACCCTTTGGAGAGAAATACCTGGGATCCTAAATCATGAGTTGTAAACAAAAGCAAAATGTCACACAGTATCAGCAGCAGTGCCGACACTCTGGTCTCAGAGTTCATTATGAAATAAAGAAGCATTACTCTGTGTTCACTTTTATCCAGATAGAACTGTGGGTACTTCACCCGTTCATTAAATGAGTTCAGCTTGAGGGAAAATATCTATTGTTTCCTTTATTAGCCATTGCACTTTATAATGCTGTAACTTGAGATGACTGTGACACATCCACATTTGCTTATTGCTGTTGGTTAGCGTGCCTCACTGTGCATGCCACATGCTGCAGCAGCAGATGATATGAATTACCTAAAAGGACAACTTGATGAAAGCCAGACCATTTGTGAGACCTTCATTAGTGTTTTTGGGTTGTTTAGATTTTATTTGAGGCTGTTTAAAACCACTGAGAGATGAATAAAGACCCTATTGTTTGTTACCTGAGAGAGTCAGGAAGTGCTGAAGGGTCAGTGGCTGATGCCAGAGACAAGAAGGAATGGAAAAGCTCCAGTTTACACAGAAGAGACCTGAAGACACAAATATGCAGAAATATGATTTAGTCCACATGAATATCCTACATTGCTGAAACACAGTAAAACAGTGAATTCTCATTTATATTCTAACTGTATGCTGGGGGAGTGTTTGCACTACCTGGCTTTAGCTGTGCCGAGGGCCTTCTTTGTGACTCCATGTTTGTAGCCGTTGGCAGTGACATCTAGTGGCTGCTCAGTCACATTACACCAGCTGATGGCTGATGGACATGTAAATTGTATTTATTAGAGACACTCAACAAAACTAGAGGCTCAACAAAACACACACACACACACACACACACACACACACACACACACACACACACACACACACACACACACACACACACAAAGGACACACATTACTGACCTCACCCACAGCTGTACATTGCTTAGCTTCTGTGCAGGTACGATTTGTTTGTGAAAGTTGTTTCTCTATATTTGGACGTTTTCTATTGTTTGAAAATGTACATGCACCACTCAGTTTCTTTACAAATGTATTTAAATGTCTTGTAAACCCATGCAGGCTGGGCACAGATGAATGCATGACACAGTAATAAAAATGTAATCCATTCATTCATTCAGCAGGACCCAGAAACTGAAGCAGCTAAATGGAATGTATGTGTGAATGTATTGTGTACGGCTGACTGGGACACGTGAACAGAACAGAGCCATCGGTAATGTTATTAATAACAGCTGTGCTTTCCCTACTGCGACGCCTCAACATGTCTTCCAGTAAAAAAAAGGCCTATAAAAGAGCCCTCACACACTAATGCAGTTGTTTTCACTTATGTTGGCTGATTAGACCTTCACTCAGGACTGTGTGGCAGGACACATACTGAGGTTGATTGACACCTTAGTGCTCAATTCTGACTTACTGCTCACATCACATTTTTTTATTTGGCTGTTCATGTGATTTTTTAAATGTGGGCCATATCAGATTCCAGTATGAACAGGTCACAGTCCTGAAGTGGCCTTCATGACGAATATTGATCTAGAGTAACACATGCCATATAAATTCTGATATGACGGGTCACACAGCACAAAATCAGACCTGTATCTGATTTGGACCACATATGAAATTGGCCAGAATCAGGATGGAAAGGATCAGATTCCATGTGATCTGTGATGTTCACACTGCTATGAAATTGTGTGTGAGGATCCTACCTGCCCCACAGGGGGAGATACGTCCCTGTCCGGTCTGGTGTCGGAGCTCAGTCTGGCCCTGGCTGAAGGGGAACTCCAGGCTGGACTGGAGCAACACAGGTGGGCACACAGAGAACCCAGCAGGGAGGTCCGATACACAGAAGCACCTGGGGAGCACAGGAGGACCACAAGAGAGTCTGCTGATTCCCTCACACTGGAGGAAAAAATACTTCCAAAATACATTTAACACTGTTGTTATTCAACTGCGTTATTCTATACATTAATATATGTAACACTAGCCAGTGACAGTTTTAAATAGATGTGCTGTCATTTAGGAGGAAAGTGTTTTATAAAAGATGATGCTGTTTGCAGCGGGATGATAGGAGGCTCTAGAGCTGCATAGGGATAATCATAATCATCTATAGTTGTAATATTACTTTTTTATATTTTCCACTGTATTCACATCGTCTAAGATGAAAAGAAGAATACAGCTTTGGTTTTTAGTCACTCTATACCATATCTTTGTACAATACATGCACTTCTTCACAATAAAATGCCTTGTTCCCAGCAGCACACACAGAGTTTAATTAGTTATTTATGCATCACACATTCTGATGAAGAGCCCACACACAGCTCTCTCATAGAGGATAATTGACTTTGCAGAACAGGAGAAGCACAGGCATGACGACATTAATGCTGGGTCTGTTTCATGAGCATTATCAGCGAGCCATTGTGCATAATACAACGGTGTAATTGTCTGTACATGACAAGCCAAAAATGCTTGCTGTAAAAAAGGTCTCTAGTGAGAAGGAGCAATTCAGAAGAAATAGGAGCGTGAAATACAGGACAATAGCTGGCCCTAGTGAGGAGAACAGTGGGGACGAATTAAATCATTCTGGGTTAATTAATAGCTGGATAGTTCTTTTAATGAAAATAATATGTCAAATGACTGAATGTAATGTGGAAGGTGTTGCTCAGGGACCCACAGACCTGACTCTGCAGATCCCCTTACCTCTATGGATCTTTTTTAGCATCATTAGCTCATTGTTTTGGCTTTCCAATCAGCAAATCTCCTGCCACCAATGGGCAGCTGTTTTGAGCTAAAAACAATCCAGCATCAAACAGCAAACAAAGTTATGGACTAGCTGCGGAAGAAAGTTGAACTTTTAGCAGCTAAAGAACCAGACGTTTTACTGGAGACCAGAACAGAGGTCTAATGTGGCTTCTGGATTAGCAACTGTTTGCCAATGCGTTCACCAGAACAACCTTGCACAGTCAAAATGTTGTTTAGCTTGTTCCACAGTACCAAAGCAGTAAAAACATCTATCAATGCAACGTTAAACATAGACTCTTTGAGTAGAATATTCTTTCACCTCTGGCAGGGTTGGTGCAGGTTTCGACAGGTTCAATTTAAGACTTTTTAAGACTATTATAAAAGTAATTTAAGAGCTATATTACCTCCAAACTGGCAAAAAAAAAGTTCAAAGAATATGAAGGAAAGTCAGTGTTTCATTTTGTAATTGTTACAGCATGATCAATACAGATCTTTCCCCAAAACACATTTAAAAGTGAGACTGAAAAATGCAACTTAAGTAACGCTAACATCTGAAGACACTTAAAGGCCTAAGATTTTAGGCTTTTTAAGACCCTGGGACACCCTGCCTGCTCGTTAAAAACACTTCTGACTACTGTTTTTCATATTTTCATACAACTAACAAGATGAGCTATAAATGGTTCTTCTTCCTACTTTCAGAAAACTTTTACAAGTTTCTAATCAAGACGAACATGGATTCATTGTTTGTCTATGTCAGGTCAAAGGTGGAGTTATCACAGTGCTTATTAATTGGCTTCAGCATTACTCCTCACCTTGTGACCAGAGATCTGTGCATAACTTCTTGGCTATATGGACACTTCCCCACAACCACCGTGCTGAAGTACAGCGCCTCCTGTAGGTAGTGGGACAGCAGTGCACCCTGGAAGCCCAGCACCCCCCAGCGGGCCAGCTTATCACTGCAGGAGAGGGACAGAGTCGGCTCTCCTCGCCCAGGCTTTACCCGGAGCAGCCCCGTGCTGTGGTACCCCACCCCGGGATGTAGAGAGTCAGCCAGGCCACCCGGGACACACTTGGCCCCCGTTCTGTGAATGTCTGGGACCTGTGGATGCAGTCCAGGACTATCAGAGGAGACAGTTTCCACACGCGTTTCTGTGGAGTGACTCTGTGATGGAGCTTCGGTTTTAGATGAATCTGGCAGGAAGGATTGTTTCGGTTCTCCTCTGTCCTCGAGCTGTGTCTCTGCTGTCTCCTGTTCCTCCACACGGGGCAGTTTAGTGTTTTTCCCATCACTTGGTTCCTCTGCTTTCCTTTTCAGGTTTCCTCCTCCATTAGTCCCATTATAGGCCTTTACAGATGTGACAGGAGGGCAGGGCTGAGACTGGCTGTCAGTCATGGGGATGATGGAGGCGTCACCACCTGGTAATACACAAATTTTAGACTGTTTTTGTTTTCCTGGACAAAGCACTGGCCTGTGGACAGAGTTGAGCTATAGATTTTTGAAGGCATCACAAACAAAATATATGCCTTAAATAAATGTATCTAAATTGCAATACATAAGTACGGGACACAATATATAGCTCTACACCCTGTGGCTCAGCCCACACAACCTGCTGATGGTCATATTAACAGCACACTGGAAGCATACTTGACTCACAGGGAGTGTGACTGGTAAAAAAGAGGAAGGAAACACCCGGCCGAAGCTTCCATTTCCCTCGCTGATCTGCCTGACAAAACACCGAGCTGTCCCCACCACTCACGGCCGTGTGCAGCTCCTGGATCAGGTACCTACAAATTCACACACACACAAAGTGGCTTACACTCATACTGAAGGCTCAGCACAGAGCACCAGTGCCAACAAGCTACTATGAACACATGGAACTGAATACAAATACACACCTGATACATCCCCGTCTGGCAATGACTTCTGCGTGGCTGTCATTAAGCACATCACCTAAAATGGATGAAAGAATCAAATCAAACGTATTGGTATACGGGTTGACAGGCATTATCTTAATTAATGATTTTTACACTTTTACAGGCTGTCATGGATGTATTCAAACACTGACTTTCATCTACAGAAGATATTTTTCCAATACGACACATAAATGCACCATTTCAATCCATGTTTAAATCTGAGCCTCACACAGACTATTGGATCATCAAAATGACTTAGCATTTGGCTGATTTATTTGGTTGGGCTGCCAAATCAAACTTTCTGTATGGAAGACAGAGACACTGAGTATTTGCCACATAGAGAAGACCACACACCATTGGGACTCATAGCTGTGCTTCCAATACATTTGGTCCCAGTTCCCAGGGAAACAACCTCCTTTTCAACTGTGAAAGAGGAAAAAACACATCTCTTTAGAACATCATTTATCACTTAATTTGTCCTTATATTCTTCTTCAACACATTTTCATATCCTATTTTATGGCTGTTGGTTTCCCAAACTGGGGGTCCACTAAGGGTCACCACAGCTTGAGGAGTGCGAGAAAACCTTTTTCAATACAATAATAATAGCCTATATGTCAGCATTTTGTTCATTTTTGTTATGAAAACTAAATTAAATTGTTATTTTTGAGGTTTGGATTATTATTTAAGAAACCTGGGGGTCGGGGCCCCCACTGGGGGTCGCCAAAGCATCATGGGGGGGTTGCATGGCCTTCTTGATTTTAAGGTATAAGAAAATTTAAAAACATATAAAGGCTTATATCTCAGCATTTTTTTTCACTGTGAAGAAATGTAAAATAAATAGTCTAATAGAACAATGGCCAAACGTCAGTGACAAGAAAACACTGAATTTGTCCAAAAAGAAGCCTAATAAGTCTGTATGATTGTTACAAATAGTAAACAATACATCATACAGACAGAGAATTGTATAAAAAGTTCCCTAAAAGCAAATAATCTGTTGGGGTTCATTGTACAGTTTAAATATAATATGAAATATCCATAAAATATGGCACTGAGTCAGTGGTCGGTATAGAAAATGAAGTCTCCTTAATCTTTTATTTTTGACATTCAGTTTTGTTCTGTGCAGTCTAGGTACACATCCTGAAATACAGTGCAGCTTATTGTTACTTTTACTTATCAGCTAACAGATAACTACATTAGAGTTAGCTGAAAGTTAACTCGCTGTTATGTTAAATACAGTGCTCGACACATTCTTCAAAAAGCTGGTTTCTTTCCTGTGATAGGACATTGTTGACAGGCAGACATTACAATACGTTGTAGCGTCGTTAATTCGGCTGTCCAACCTGTGTCAGAGTCAGCACATCGGGTGCTTTTCACCACAGCGGCCAGCAGGGTCCACTCTCTGCCCGGCTCAGGCTTCCCTCTCCGGGGAAGTTGGTTGAAACGGTCGTAGCACAATCTGGCGATTTCATCCGCGTTCACCATGTTAAACCGGGCAGGGACGTGTGAGTGGAGGCTGACGGGCATTACAAATATTATTTAAGCTAACGGTAAATATATATATATTACAGTCACGGTGTCACATAAAGAATAAATAAACAATACTTTGGTTAGCTAACGTTAGTGTCCTGCACCGCTGCTCGAAGGTATCTCGAGAAACCGAAGAAGTTACTTCCGGGCTGAGCCAGGGAATGCCTTCCTTTCACAATAAAGGTCCTTAATGTATAGAAAACTGAAATTCTTTTTAATACCGTATTACTTATTTACTATACTACTAATTGTAGCTTTTTAGTAGGTATTACATTAGTTTAATCGATTATGGAATATAAAGTAGAATAAAAAAGATGGTCATCATTCATCAATCATTGTCATTGGCCCATCTACCAGTTCATTAAAACATTTGAAGTACACTACAGTGACTGCACTGCAAGTGTACCTCAAATAATAAAATACCATTCACACATTTAAGAAAACACCTTAAGAAAGCAAGACAAATACAGATTAAAACGCCATTAAAAAAACTTTATACTGTATCCTTTTGCATTTGGAACTTCAGTAGGTGTTACTCAGTCTGGTGAAGAATGGCACCCTCAGTGTAATATTTGTTATATTATTATTAATGTGTTATAATTACTTTATTAATGAGTCAAAATATAAAATAATTGTATATACTATTGGTTAGTTTAATGACATCATATAAGCTTATCTTATATTTTATGTATTTAAAACCTTAATAATAATAACTAACTGTCTAATATATAGAAATATTGTGAATTATGAAGCAGAATAAAATTATTCAAATACAGTGCAAGGAAGTCATTTTTTAGCATGATACTGGAGTAAATGTGCATTCTCCACAGATTTGGTATTTGTAGTACAATGTGTGGTTGTGGTGGTAGTTGTTTGTTATTTGGTTAATGGATGACACACAGCAAAGGGCCACAGGTCAGATTAAAACCCATGGCTGCTGCAGCAAGGACTCAGCCTTGGTACATGGGGTGAGGCGAGGAGCCTGTACAGAGCCCAGAGGATACTAAGAGACAGCACCCACCCAGCCACAGCCTGCTGAAGCTTTCACTGCTGTACCTCCAGACTTATAGACAGCTTCTTCCCTCTGACTATTAAATTCATCCTCAGCACTTCATAATGAGAAATGGTATTTTTTATATGACCTATTAATCAGTTTTTATTTGGTTTTACCAGTAGCACAAAGGTGAAAAGAATTCTAATCAGAATTTCATTATAAAACCCTGTGTTGTAAATGACAATAAAATATCCTTGAATCCTTGTTGTTGTTTATATAAACCCTGTATATGTCATGTCAAACAGTCAAACAGCTCAAGATTGAAATCTCATTTATTTTAGTTATGTACAGGAGGAAAATGCTGAATTTCACAAGTAACAGAAAAATAAAAAATAAAATCACATCTCTCTAGCCTCTGTAACAGAGGTGCACTAGTTCATGATAACATCTCTCTCTCTTCGTCTCTCTCTCTTTCTCTCTCTCTCCTTTAAAATGTTAAAATGTATTTCTCTCTGGTAGATATGTTATACTGCATTTGCGGGTAGCTGTGCTGTTGTTGTGGGTCAACATTAAAACGATCCTGCTGTCTGGTTTTGGTGCGTTTCTAAGCAGTGATTAGAGGTGTGTGTGTGTGGGGAGGGGGGGGGACTCTAGGTCAAATATAATTCTCTGTATGTGCCATCCTGTCAAACCCACATAGACATACACACCATTTATATGCATATACACAATGGCCTTAATGTGAGCAACCGCACGCACATACACACAAGTAAGCACGCACACTCTTCCTCTATGTTCTTGTGTCTCCCAGCTCTGACTTTAACCTATGATTCAGTTCACAAACATGATCCTCCCCCCAGGTGAGGGGCTATTATGAAAGGTGATTTTTCAGCCCTGTGATTAAACAAATGCAAAATAATAATATTAATAACAAAAACAATCCCGTTGAATTAAGTCTTCTCCTTTAGTTTCCCGCGTCACTCCTGTCCAAATCCCTCCGTTTCCTCGATGGCAAAGAGGAGCTTTTCCCGGAGCTGCTCCAGGCTTCTGTAGGGCGGCAGATCCAGACGATTGAAGCTGTGAGGGACAGACAACAAGGAAGAGACAGACAGTCATTACTCTTTAGCCTCATTTCCACTGCACGGTACGACTGCACTCACTTTGAGTAGCAGATATTTGCCTCCATTTTATTTTCCACTGCCATAGTGCCCCCTCAATGTAGGACGGGATTCTTAGCTGATCGTCATAGTGACGCTGCCGTGAAACTGCTGCTTCAAAGCGACACATACTCAGGAGGAAGCTGGATGGAAGTGTTTTCACTCCGCCTTTCAGTATCAGTTCAACTGGCTTGGAACCTCGACTGAGGTGATACCAAAACAAGAACCAGGTACTACCCGCAACTTTTGCACATGGTTAATAAATAAAAATAAATAAAGTTATAATCTTCAAGATTTTCATTAAATCACACCCGTTTTTGATACTATTTACTGTAGCTGCTTTTCTACGTTGGCTTGTATTAACATCCTGTAATTACTTGCAGTAGTAGTTTTAATTGTTAGTGGCGGAGACCGCCATTCAAGCACTGAATTTAAATGACCTACCTAAACACAAGGGATTCACAGGAAACGACGCAGCATGTACTCCAATGTTACTGGCTGTAAATTGATGTCATTAATATAAGCTTCACCGTTTATTGTTCACTCTCCTGCAGCCATATCAGAGATGGATTTGCTCTGAAATCAATACAGCTCTACAGATACTCTTGCACTACTGAGACTTTTTTGGAATATTGGCAAAGGAAACAAAAAAAGCTACCAGGCATTTGAAACGGTCAGTCAAACATAACAGCTCTGTGGTGTGATCATTTCCTATTGGAGTAGGCTTAACAGATACACAAATGTTTACTATTTGAACACTGAAGTCTGTGCTTGACCTTTGCGAAGAATATGTGTAACAAAATAATCTAAGCTTCCTCTTGTCTTAAACAACAGAAAAGCCTGGGTCTTGTGGTTTTACCATGTTAACGGATGAGGGAGCAACTTACCATGTGTGGCTTCTTGGAAGCCAAGTCTCCTTCCCCACCTTGTCTATGCAGAACTTCTGGGGACCGTTACTTCCTGAGGGGGTAAAAGAGAAAAGACTCTTGTTAAGCTATTTCACCAAATATCAGCTTGATTATATTGTATTAACACTGTCTTAGAAAAGCATGTTTCTTAAGATTTGTTGTGCTGATTTTAACCATGAATGTCAACACTATAAATTATCATATACAAGCCAGGATTCAAATAATGGGTAAAATAAACATTATAGAGGGGGTGTAATTACCTGCAGCCTACTACTGTACAACTAGTCACATGGTAAATTCAGTATAATGTACTTCTCCACAGCACTAATTCCAACAGTACAAAACAGTCATGTTTTACTCACCACTTTGCTGCTCTGACTTTCTCTTTTAAACAGAAATACACGTTTCATACACCTATTTTCCACTTTCCCCTTTTTCTGAGCGATGCAAATGTGTTGCCAATGAAACATAATGTCGGTTTTTTCACATTAAATGCCTTTAGGACCAATAATGGGAAGACTGGGGACTGGGATACATTTAATGAGAAAAATCCGCTGTGAGGGCTGAGTTGTATTCTCAGTAGGCAAACAGGGATCGGTAAAAAGTGACAGGACTGGAATTAGTTAGTGAATGAAAACATTTCTGTTAGAGAAGAGAAACAGAGCAGCAGCGTGGTGAGTTTGACTGATGCTGTACTGATTGATACTGTTACTTTGGGAGTATGATGATTTATAGTTCCCTGGGAAAAATGGAATCTCAACAAATATACAGAATTCATTAAAAAATTAAGACAATATGATCCTTCACAAAATTCTTCTAAAGAACAGTGAGTGAATCAGTGTTACCTATGAGCTCAGCGAAGCCTCCCACAGGCAGCCGACAGGTTCCTGTTACAAACTGAAGCAGACGGATTCTCTTCTCGTTGTCCATCTCTTTCACCACCTGCAGGAACACAACTCCATCATTGACTGCACACACTCACATCAGTGCCTATTAGTGTTCATCCAAATCCAAATGTACGCATAAATCATCCCACATGGATATTTCACTCCACCTCTACCGGTCCCTGTAGGCTATATTGCCTTTTAAATTATGCCTAAAAGAGCTTTCCAGGTAATTTCTTTGTTCTGCATTGTATTGATTTACGATAATAAATTGCCTTCAGTAATTTTAAAGGTTTATATGTGCACAGTAATGTCACTGCAGCAAACATCATGGGACATTTAAGCTGCAAAAGTAAAAACTGTATAAACTTGACAGGACAGAGGAAACGGAGGATTCATCAGGAGGACGGCAATTCCACTGTATAAACACTGGAATGCACATACTTTATCATAGCAGGTGTGTGTGTGTGTGTGTGTGTGTGTGTGTGTGTGTGTGTGTGTGAACCACAGTGTGTCTGTCCGTACCTGCCAGAACCAGTGGATCTGCTTGCTGTTCTTGGTGTAATGTCTATAGATTGTGTTCTTCTGCCAGTCGGCCAAATCGATCTCCTGCATCCCACACAGCATCAGCTGCAACAAGCAAAACCATAGTTAGTCCGGTGTGCACAGCTGTGTGTCCTTTATTCTTTATATTTGCTTGTGTGACTCATCAGTGGGCAGAGGACAACACGGGACAGGACAGTGAGTCACAGCGTGTCCCATCTCAACCTCAGACTAATTTAATTCACTGTCTCCGTCAGAGTGTCTGCTGGGACGTGGGCTCATTTAGATGAAAGCTCAGCTGCAGGAGTCAAGGAGAAACTGTTCATAAATCAGGGTCAGGAGTCATTTACAAACTGAACCACGGCTGGGACTCACAACAACCTCCTTTCAGTTCATCCTGTTCAGGAGCACATTGTTTCCAGCATTTAAAGCTTGGAAAATATTTGATAGTAAGAGCTTAACTGATAAAAAGAAAACCTAAAGCTCATAAACTTGCTTTTATCTAATAACTTTTTCTGTATTTTACCTCATCCACTGATTGTATTTACTGTTAATATCCCTTGGAATCTTTAATTTCTTTTTCTCTTTTAAGAAATGATTTCTGCTTTGTTTTTAATGTTCCAACTGACCCTTCCTGAGTCAGTAAGATCAGTTTCTCATTAAAACACAACAAAGACACATTAAGGAGTCCATAAGTATCACTCACTATTAGACTATAAAGGGGGAATTCAGTGCACTCCTATTCATTACATTTCTTCTGACTTCCAAAGGGCCTTGCCGGCCCACCCTCCAGCCCTCCTTCCAGCCCTCCCACTCCTTCTTCTCACCTCCAGTTCCTTTTCGTCAAAGTAGCGAAGCCACTCCAGAGGAACCACTTCGTTAAAGCCGTCCAGGAAGGCTTTGGTCTGCTCCTCCACCCCACGGGTGAACCTCCAGTCTGTCAGCAGGCTGAGGGAAGGAAGAGTGGTTGGTTTTTAAGGTTTGAACTTGTTTGGACTGTTCAGCTGTAGTGATTTATCGCTGCTAATGTTAACCTACCTGATGTACTCTTCCTTGTTCTCCTCGGTAACCAGCTCATTCTCGCCGTCGTCTTTTAGCTGGTGAGTGGAAACTTTCCCGAGGATCTCCATGTCCTGTGCAAAATACAGCTCCACGCCACACTCTTCCAGGTTGTTCTCTCTGGACACACACGGAAACCCAACCTAAATTTAAGGCCTGCTACATTTCTTGCAAGACGGATACTTTGCTACTGCTGCTTACTGATCATTTCCCTCCACTGGTGAGCATAAAATAACACTAACACACATCCAGGAGTAACCCATCCCGTGTTACTTACTTGACCCACATGATGGAGTTATAAAACTCAGGGTCTATGGACTCCAGGTCTTTGAGTGTGGGTTTCTTGTCCAGCATTCGCTTGTAGAACGGCAGTGTGAAGCCGGTGTCGATGAACTTCCCGTGGTACAAAGCCTGCAGGGAGGATTGGTTGCATTAAACCTCACACTCAGAAAGATATACATAAACACAGTGTCAGCTCATTAAACCTGGACATATGGCAGGTTTGAATTAAAGGACAGAAGTGAGGGGAGCATTTCTTTCCCCTGCTGTAATTTGGTGATATTATGTAGTGTTATTGTATGGCCATGGAGACATATGGTTCAAATTTGTAACAAACTGCGCATATATTCTTCTGAGTGGCGCGGTGTTTGCGCTGATGATTGACTGGGGATTGTTTCATGCCCAAATGAGTGTTAGAAATGCTTTAACGGCCAGTTCCCTTTTCAAGAAACATGAATGGGGCTTTTATTTATGGAATCATGATATCATACTTCTCCTGTCGAAATCATTTACCACACCTGCTCATATACACGAAGTCACAGGGACGCTACAACAACGAATAATTCACATAATATCTGTGGCACAAACACTTCATTTGTGCATGTTTGTGCAGCTCAAAAAGTGACATCTGCATTTGTTTCTGATTGGTCCATTGTAGCTGCAGCCATGTACACACAAGTGCTTTAAAATCTGACATATTCTGTACTTTTATCCTTATTTTGATGGTTAAAACTACAAGGAGTCACCTAGATTAGAGACAAATGCTAATTGCAGACCATGTGTGCACTCGACACAAATACATTCACACAGCTCCAAACCAAGCTCTAATCTCTCCTCGCTGAGTGTGTGAGTGTGTGTTCACAGAGAGGTAGAGTGAGTAGACTCAGCCAGACGGAGCTGTTTAATGTTAAAAAAACCACAGAGGGCTCAGAGCTGTGATGAGCCAAGAACAACACAGGCGCCCACTGACTGACTCAGTCACAGTCTGTTCTGTCCTACTGCATCCTGACTGACCATGTGTCTGTCTCACAGCCAGCGAGACACACGCAGGCAGACAGGAAGATTTATAGACAGAGGGGAGGGTGTCGGTGGAAATTGGGGGGCGTAGACGGAAAGGTAAAAAAATTTAATAATAGAAGGTAAAGAAAAGAGAGAAAGACAGTAAGAGTGTTTGGTAGTTGACACAAGCATCTTTATAAGGCAAGTCAGCAAAGTGCATTTTAGGACTAAATATAGGCAGCTGCTGGCGGGTGTGGGCTGGGCGCGGCAATGAGGTCATGGTGTGGGTGAGGGGTGGGGTGGTAGACGGAAGGAGGGGTGGAGGGTGTCGGTTTTGGGGCCTACAGCCTTCTGGAGTTGAGCCCAGAAAGAGAGACATTATAACACATAGTAAATCACACAGAAACTGTACATATCGAAGGTTACAAACTACTAAACTGTGAAAGAGGTCTTGGTAAAGACCCGTAACGCATAATGACAGCATCCCCGCTTCAAATCCAGTCGGGGACCCCTGATGTTGGTCATACCCGTCTGTATCCCTACTGTCATTAACAAACAAATGCAAAATGCCCAAAAAATATCCCTAAAAAAGAAACCATGCCAACTGAGCAGGCGAATAAGAGTTTGGCCTCAGAAAATACACCTTGTCTGTCAGAAGCTGTCACACATTGACTGTTTATCCAGTCTGAAGCCACATTGTTACCATCCACTGTTTAGATCTTGGTGCTTTTTAACTCTAGATTTGAACCAGATGAAGGATTTTAGTCATCAGACGTCTGGATCTTAAGTTATCAGAGAAACAAACTGAGCTAACGTTAGCATTAGCTTGGCTCGCAGCCCCTCCAGGACGTCCTTTGTCTGTCCAACAGTGTGGGAGAAGCAGTGATTTTTAAGGTGGAACTGCTTTATTCAGTGTGTTTAGTGGTTTTAATCAGCGGGTTTGTTTTGGAGAGGAGGAGACCTCTGTGGATGGTCAGTAAAATTATGTTTGGGGGAGACTTTTCTGTTTCACAAATATCAAAAAAGGAACTAGAAAGGCCCTGTGTAGTTTCTCCTTTGCTATTGGAAAGAGAAGCAACTAAACCACTAGATGGCACTAAATCCTACAAACTGTTTTTTTAAGTTGGCTGTATCTTTAGTCACGGCACTTCAATTCAATCACGACAAATTCAGTTCATTGTGCCGTAAGGAAGTGAAAAATGATTTGTGTATCCGCACTGTGATTCTGATCCACTCCAAAATTGAATGGGTTCTTGCTACATCCTCTCACCAAGTTTCATGAAAACTGTGCTGGTAGTTTTTCTGTAATCCTGCTGACAAACAAACGGCACCAAAAACATAACCTCCTTGGTGGAGGTTAGGAATAAGAACAGCAAAACACCTGTGTTGCCTACACCTTGAAATTCCCTGAAAGCGAATCAAGTCTTACGTACGATTTGCATAAAACTATCCCAAAGCAAAGCTCACCATGGCGATGAAGCGTCCGATGAAGCGGAAGTACGTGAGGTGGTCAGGATTGATGGACGAGGCTGGGTTGATCTGCAGACAGTAGTTGTTCTTGCCGGCGTATTCAAACAGACAGTACATGGGGTTCAGTACCTCGTGGGACAGCAGGAAGAACCACTCCCTGCAGAGCAAGAGGACAGAGGACATTAATGCACCAGAGGAAAATATGAACCGACAGGCTAAGAGACGACAGCAGGGAGGTACTGTTAGGAGTCAGTGCACACGCTCCATACATTTTCCCTTTAACAATATATGTGCTTAAGGTTCAGTGGAGGAAGAGGAGGAGATAGTTTCATCACTGTAAGCGGAGACAAAGTGGTGGGTGGGAACAAAAAACTAAATAAAACACATTTTGTGGTCCAGGACCAAGAACGGATAAAGACAGGTGACAAATAGATGATGGAGAAAAAAAAGAAGACATCTCATAACATACACAGACAAAAATAAATAAATAATCACAGTACATTTTATCCACGGACAGAACATAACCAACAAGCACAGTTTATACAAAATAATACAGAACAAAAGAACAAAACTGACATGAAATGAAACAGTAATCCTACGGCTTCAGAAGAATGACACACTGTATGTTTGAATATGACAGTAAATGAATGGCTACAATTATTTCTCCTTATGTTTCACACAACTGAACATGGTTTTCTAGTGTTGCCATCACGTAATGTGGTATTTGACATTTTGTATTCTTCTCTGTTGGGTATCTTAATAAGTATTTTAAAATAACAACCTTCTAAATGTAATGAGGTAGACGCAGTCAAGCAGAGAGTATCAACACTGAGCTCTATCTGACAGGTGTGGCTCTAGAGAAATATCCATGCCTGGAGACTTTAAGGGGTGGTAGAAATATATGCAGATTTAATCTAAAAATATCTGATTGTGTAAATCCACAGATTTTCATTAAAGGAAATAGCTTAGATTGCTCTCATGCCAGAACAGTAACTTCCTGTGGTCTCCGCTGGTTGCCTGGCAACCTCATGGTGACGACCTGAAGAAGTCAATGAACCTGGCCGAGAAATACTTCTGCACTTCAATGGTTTTTCCTCTGATTAAACCAACCACATATGGCATGTTAACCAGTGATGTGGTGGTTTGCTACATTTGGACAGAGCCAGGCTAGCTGTTTTCCCCTGATTCAAGTCTTTGCGCTAAGCTAAGCTAATCATAAGAATAAGATAAGAAGTATTTTTCCCAAATGAAAATAAAGTATTACTTTAATGAGAATAAGGCACTCTCTCTTAATCTAGGCTGGTATATAAAGGTAGTCTTGTGTAGATCTGCTTAAAGACTACTAAAAATTTGAATATACAGTACACCAACAAATTTGCACACATCCTACGATCCAAATTTGACACATAAATTATATGAAGACAAAACATATAAGTGAAGGATAAATACACAGGGTAGAATAAAAAAAAGACAAAACAACAAACAGACTGCGTAAGGATGCATGTTAGACAGAATGAGGGCCCACCAGCAGCACCACCACCAGCTGCAGCACCAGAACCAAGTGCTCCCAAGGCCCCTGCCCCTCCCCCTTGGGGTTTATGGGAGGGTGGACTGTGTTATGGACTGACGGACGGACGCAGACACCTCCCAACATCCCGTCCGTGGTTCTACCCTGTGGTAGAACAGCATGATGTCACCTACCATAGGGTAAAACCACTGACGTGACACCGGAGACAGAGACACAATGCAAAACCAAACAGAAAAAATGAGAGAACACCGCCAACAGAAAAATAACAACATACACAGGAAGGAAGACCTGCGACACAGCAGACGCGGGGGGGGGGGGGGATACATGTGATGGGTGGATGGAGAGTAAGGGAAGGAGGACGGACATGTTGCAAGAGGGGAGGATGTGTTGTATGAAATCAGGAAGCAATATTTAAAAGGCCTATTAAGCAATCATGAGTATGACCTCTGCTGGCAACCAGTGAGAATTTCATCCTCACACACACACCAATCTATCCAAACAGAAAATAGAGAATGGACAGAAAGCCAGCAAATCTCAACACCTTGAGTCAAGAACTCTGTAACGCTCCTTGCCCATTGCCTCTTTATGATCTTTTAAAGTTGTTTGAAGCCTGCCTGGAACTGCATAAACACAGAGGATGAAGCTGGTGCAGAGGTGGCAGGATAAAGGAAAACACCAACACCATCACCGTCACCGACGTTAAAAACAAATGTTAATATAACACAATAACAGTCCCCGAGGAAAGCACCACAAATAAAATGACTGAACGTGAGGAGAAAAAGAAAAAGAAGGGGCGCTTTGTTTTGTCGGTGCTCTCACCTGGCGATGCCGCCGTAGTCCAGCCCCTCCTCTCCTCTCATAATGATGTAGAGTCTGCGGCGAAGGTCGTATGGCTTCACATTCATGATCTGATGACAACACATATATATACCAGAGTCACACAGCGTGGATCAAACAATCATGTTCACCTCTCATTTTCCTAACTGCAGCAGAGAGTGAGGATTATGTTGTTTTATTGTCTGAAATTAAAGTTGTATGTATTCAACCGCGATGTTCTAACCTTCTTGTGTCAGATGCTTAGGAGATAAGAAAACCTGTGAAACATTTTGGAGCAAAATATATAAGAAATATATAATATTATGAGCTTGATGTTTACATCAGTGTTTCTTTTTATTCGTGTTGAGCTTAATTGTGATTTTTTTCTACCAGCTATGGTCTGAGACTTTGGAACAAGGGTTGTTTTTAAATGCACTTTGTAAATACATTTGATTGACTGATTGATTGTAAATTGGAAATACATATAGATAAAACATGGAGATACATTTGATCAAATATTGTAATAATTACAGTTCAAGTTCAGATACTGTAAATTAGCCAATGACATGTTTGTGTCCAACCATTACTACTTTTACTAAGACTGTAAAATATTCATGTTATACAGAATGTATATGGCACAAACACTGTCGCACCTTCACGTTTTAATCATCAATATTCGCATTAACTACAGTACCAAATTGAGCTTCATTGTGTTGACCTGTTTCAGGTTATCAAGATAATGTTTGTAGTAGTGACATTTGAATGGAGAAGAGATGTGTGTTTTTCCCGTCTCTGACCTGCTGAAAAGAGTCCTCAAACAGCGTCTGTCTGGACACAGAGATCTTTACGTGGCTGGGCAAGGCATTGGACTGGACAGAGACAAAATGTAAGACATAAATCCAGAAGTTAGAATCACTGTTGAGTTAAACAAGAACTCCATATGCAGAGAAATAAAATAATGTTTGAGACAGTTACACCTCCTGAAAAGCTTTGTGGGACATTGGTAGCTGCTGGTTACCACAAGTCTCTCACTTTGACTTAACTTAAAAACTGCATTTCTACAGAAGAAATAATCCCTCGATATTTGCATGTTCTGTAGATCAATGGGTGCATCGTTTCTGGAAAAAGACACTTATACATATGGCATTCTATCACTCCCACTATATTAGGGTGGATATGGGTCATATAACCTGAAGGAATACAGACAAAACTATTGGCATGGCTAAATACCGCTGTGTGAAAATATTTTTTGTTACGTTTTTATTTTGGCTTCAAACTCCAGTTAACACTTACATGACACAGGAAACGGAACTGATGGTATTTCCACCTGAAGCTGCGGTCGTATGCACCGGGTGAACCGCCCTGCCGTGACCTGCACGCACACACACATTAAGAGAGAGGGAAGAGAGGAACTCAGTCGATTTTACACTCTTTAAGCGAAATCCATGGGGATCCCTGATTGAGTTAATCAAACCTTGGTGGTTTTCGGCTCTTTACTGTTCAACTGATCAACAGAAAGAAGAAGCCCCTGATGTTCCAGGTTGCGGGCCAGAGACTTAAAGTAAATATTAAATTAACACCAGCCACTCTGTTCTAAATAACGGCTGCGTCTGGGTCTCAAAGACAGAGGTGAGTCCGGGCCTGCAGCTGTGTTAGTATAAGCTCCACCAACCTACTGCACACACACGCTGGATATGTGCCTTGTCAGCACTGGAGAGGCTGAGACACAGAGAGAACGACAGACAGAAAGAGTTAGACAGATAATAAGAGGAAGGGAGAAGAGAGGGGGAAACAAGGGGAGAAAAGAAGAAGAAGAAGGAGGCCTTTAATGCCTGCCAGGCACATTTTGGTTTGGGTTAGGAAATTAAGACCACAGCAGCAGAGCGCTGGCCGCGGACACACACACTCCTGCAGGATCCAGTGTGAAAAAACAGTCAAGACTCTTTCCCTGTATGACCACCGGCCTAAAAATACGTTCAAATATCAGCACGGCAAGCAGCTTGCAGATGCACTCGCACACACACAAGCTAATACACATTTGCATGCTGAACATTGACACAGAAGAAAGCAAAAACACCACACACACACACACGCACGCACACGCACAAGCACAAGCACAAGCACAAGCACACACACACACACACACACACACACACACACAGCAGTGCAGACTGCAGCGAATCTGTTGTCGCACATCTGCACATTCTCCTGACTTCTGCTGTAAGGTTTGAGACTGCTTCAAGGCAAGGCAAACATCCACAGGCTGGGGGGAAGAGGTGTGTGTATGTATGTGTGTGAGTGCGTGTGAGTGTGAACATGTTGCTGTGATAAAGTATGACTTTTTGTTCAAATATCTGTGACGCTTACATTGATTCTGTCTGGCCCAAAGAAATATTTAAAAATGAGGCAAATAAATGGAAGGCAATGGATAAAACATGGGCTCAATAAAATATAAAAAATGAAAAGATGATGTAGCTCAGATTAACGTAACACTTTTGTCCTTTTTCATGATCTTGCAAGGTTTTCACAAAAGGAGGGGATTGTTTAAATTAATATTTGCAATGCAGTTATGTCAGACCTAGGCAAAATCATTGTGCAATCATTCAAATAATTGAAACAGAAGTTGATTTAGTTCACTTTACAAGTGTTTTTTGCCACGACCTGAATGCCAGAGATCATTTCCTCAGCATGTCTTTGCCTCGGTCTGTGACATACTTTGATTTTATTTTTATAAAAGCTTTGGAGAAAGGGCTGAGAGAATATTTACCCTGACTCAAACCCGGGTCGGGGGTCTTTAAAGGTGGTGGTGCGCGAGTTGTGGTCCACAAAATATCGGACTCCCTCTGCGGTGTACTTCATCTCCCAGCCCGGGGGCAAGGGGTGCTCCTTGATCATCCTGCAACAGGGAGAGGGGCAGTGAGCACGGTCCCAGCCGGAGAGGGGGGGGGGTGGTGGTGCCCCGTGCTAGGGGATGAAACTAACACACCTCCCCCGCCAACCTGTGGATCTAAAAGCCCTACAACAAAACTCTGCCTGGAACAAAATTCCCAGCCGTGCTCCGGTGGAGTTTATCTCCTCTGTTGTTTGACTCCTTCAGGCTGCCTAGAAGCACTGGAGATGAATAAAAGTCTGGAGGGCCGCAGCAGGAGAGGCCCGCACAAAATTTCATTATAAAGAGTAGTCACTCTGAGCAGAATTTGTCCAGGAATTCCTTGTTACACCCCGGCCGCAGTTTGTGCCTATCGCGTATTTCATCATTACGTTTGAATCAAAAGGCATCATTCCGTCTGAAATTGAATTACCCAGCGACCTTTGAGAAACCCAGAAGCTCATTTAACAACACTTACCGCTGCTCTGACGGTATTTCCAGAATCCTAAAAGACTCTTCAAACCATCTGGATGAAAAAATATTCAGTCTGCTGCACACTGAAAGACTTTTACACGTTTTCTATCTAGGTAGCCGGAAATGTCCTCACTGGATGTCCTCATGAACACCAACACAGAGAATTATAAATGATGGTAAAACGTTTATATTTAGGTCCATGTTGTTCAACTTCGGCAAAGACATATGTCAATTTCGGCTACCAGCTTTGTCTGGAAACATCATTTTTAAAATTCAGATGGTTAGAAGAGTCTTTGAGGATTCTGGAAATACCTTCAGAACAGCAGGAAGTGTTGTATAACATCCTCCTGAGTTTGTCAGAGGTCGATATACTTAACTCTGTGACTGATGTTACTAGATGAGAGGCACAAACTGGGGCTGGTAACCACACCTCCAGCTAACCCTTATGATGGCATATAGAGAAGAAGATGCCCTGCAAGCTCAAGACACCATAAAACCGGACTTCAAGATTGAAGTGTGTGAAATTTACTTCAGCCAACCGACTGGCGGACAGAGGTTCAATCAGAATGAGTGAGGTGAGAAGAAAAAAATTTAAAAGAGCTCAGGAAGAGTTTAAATGCCAAAGAAATAGAGGGTGATGCCAGAAAAATGATCAAATAAACGGCAGATAGATCATAGGATATCAGCCAAGAGCAAAAAAGTTTCCACACGTGTAGAAGTGCTTTTCACTTCAGAACAATCAATTTTGTAAGAGAAATTCTGCCATGTTCCCGTAAAGTTGCTTAATTTCCCTGGAAAATGTGTCCAATGTTCCTCCTGAATTCCACAATATCCCAGGTATTCCTTGTTCAGTGGGGAAGTACACTAATCTGTGTATGATTATCGTCTTCAGTACAAGCAAACACCCAAAGCGACGTACCATCTCACAGGCAGGCAAAGTCATGCACGCACGCACGCACACACGCACACGCACACGCACACACGCACGCACACACGCGCACACACACGCACACACACACACACACACACACAGAGAGTACTTTTTCTATTTCAGAGTCTCACCCTTGGGTCCGGGGATCGTCCCACTGTGTTGTTCGCGTGTTGTGGTTGACAAAGTACACTCTGCCATTGTCCTGACGCTTCTCTGTGGACACAAAGACAACACAGAAAAGTTGGAGGATTTTGAGAAAAACGCAAACAAAAAAACAAGGGATGAACTCTGTGATAAACAGACGGGTATCAGAGGGATCACCTGACAGGGACAACTGGGCTCACTCTCTCTTTTGGGATGAAGGGAGAAAAAAAATCGCACCGCCATGATAGAGAACCAGCAAGCTCGTGTGATATTTCACTGTGGCTTGATCTGAATACCTCACCAGGGTAAACCTCAGTGTATGTGTGTGTGGAATTAAAGTTGTGGTGGGGGGGTGTTTGAAAGTCAGTCAGTGACCACGTTGTTGGGAACAAATATTAAACATGGAGCCAATATTTTGTTTCAAAATGGCTGAAAAAAAAGCTTCACTGGAAGCACCTTAAACAGAGATTTTATGGAAGTGTGTAAAATGTTCTCTCTCTCTCTGTGTGTGTGTGTGTGTGTGTGTGTGTGTGTGTGTGTGTGTGTGTGTGTGTGTGTGTGTGTGTGTGTGTGTGTGTGTGTGTGTGTATGTGTTTACGGTAGGCCACTGGTCTCATGAGAGAGTAGCTGGTGCCCCATCCTCCTCCCTCCATCGCTCTGACATCTTTTTCTCATTAACAGGAGTGTGTGGAGGGCCCAGAAACAGTAGTGCTCACATTGCAACTCTTACTAGCTTTCTCCTCAACTCCACTCCACCCCCACTTTACTATCCAGTTTGAACCCCCCCCCTTCTTCTACTTTCTTTCATTCGCCACTGTCTCCTTTCCTTCTTCCTTCCCTCTTTTCTCCCATCTTTCTCTTTCTGAATCTGAGCCTAAAAAAAAAAAAAAGAAAAAGAAAAACGAGGGAAGCGACCGCAGATGAAAAAGAGCGCGCCAGAGAAGCGAACCCGAGCCAGCGATATAATTGAGGTTTTCGTCTTGAGGTACCGCAACATGTTGAAAAGGCATCATGGGCAGGGAGCAAGGTTTTTTTTGGAGAGAACATGGCTGTGTGATGAAGTCTGTGAAAATGTTGGTAGGACAGGAGCTGCCAGCGGCATTCGTTTATGAATGAATGACTGTGTGTGACACGATTCTGCACCGATCCGATTACATTACTCATTCGGGAAAATGTTTGGATGATGAAGAGTCCCATCAATAATGCGGCCTCTGTCATATCTGGACTTTAGAGCAAAGTGTGTGCGTAGAGTGATGGATTGGTAGAACACGAGCAGAGTATTGAAAAAGAAAACCGAGAGACAATGGAATGAAAATCAAGATCAGGAGCGGAGACATAAATCAATAAACAACTGATGTGCTCACTGGGGAGCAGAAGAGCCACAGAACCAGCATTGTTTCTGATGTTGCATAAAGGTTTAAAATCGGACAAAATGTGCTCAGAGTTCTGAGAGAGAAAATGCTGCCATAGTGCAAACACTTTGCAAAGTTTCACCTAGACCTCACTCCCTCACAGCTGCCTGCAGGAATGAAAAGCACATTTTGAACAACTTAAATCAAGAACCCACTGTTTAGAGCTTGACAAAGTGGCATTGCTTGACTTTTGGCTACTTGTAAGAGATGCAAGACTGGCAAGGTTTTGATTGAAAACAGCTCAAACTTCAACAGCAGTGAGCTCCAGCAGGTAACGCAGGACTGCCCAGAATCTAACCTGCTGGCAGAAGCCAAACCTCGAGAGTACAGCAACCCCCTTCGCTGAGAGTATTTCTGCCTGGAGTGTGTGCACAAGGAGCGTGTTAGGCAAACTTACCCCATCCAGGAGGCAGCGGGCCCAGAGGATCATTTTCCACCGGAGCACCGGACGGCTGAGGGAGAAACAGAGAGAGAGACAAAACAAATCCAGTTAGGACACCTTTTCTGTCTCTCTCCGCTCTGCGCAGCTTTCTCCTGCTCGCACTGCGTTTGTCCTCGTCCGGGCAAAATTCTTCTGTCTCTCCACTTGATTTCTCACCGCCGCGTGAGGATGAGATAGGGAAAAAACATCCCAAAAAATACAGAAAGGAGGGAAAACCAATGAGAGTTCACATGTGGGAGAAAAAAATAAAAATAAAAAAAATAAAATAACTCACTCAGTAAATCTGTCCCAAACCCAGACAATCAGGTCTTCGCTTGACCTCACTAACTCACGAAACCAGGGATGATACCTGCGGGTAAGTCGGGCAGGCTGGAGTGTGTGCATGTATGTGTGTGTTGAGGGCAGAAAAGGGGGTGGGGGGGTGGCTCCTCTCTGCTGCAGCGGTAAGGGGCGACTGAGGGAGCTGGCCGGCTGGTGGCTCGTATGCCTTCCAAAAACTACATGCTCGGTAGGAGGATAAAACAACAACGCTGTTCCAATGAGCTCACTGGCTGGATGCAAGCCCCACCCCCTCCCGCTTCCCGCTCACCTCCTCAAACACACCCCACCACCTCCTCCTCCTCCTCCACCTCCACCCTGGCACCCCTCCCTACCCCACCCTGAGGTCCTCCTCCTCCTCTCTTCTCTCGCTCTCTCTTCTAGCACTGCTGTGAAAGTAGGCAGGGAAGTGCGATGTCTGAGGGAACTGAGGGAACATTCATGCTTGTTCCAGACTGGACACCCGCCCCACCGCCCCACCCACCCCCGCCTCCTCTCCGGCCGCCCCAACCCACCCCGGCCCTGACAAAAGGCACCTTTATTCACCCTGGGCCTGGAAACCGCTGTTGGGTTTACTCAGCCTGCACTCATATATACACACACACACACACAAAAAGTGTGTGTGTGTGTGTGTGTGTGTGTGTGTGTGTGTGTGTGTGTGTGTGTGTGTGTGTGTGTGTGTGTGTGTGTGTGTGTGTGTGTGTGCCACAGTGTGGAAAGTTTGTCCGTGGCAAACAGTCAATGTGTACGTTCTTATGTTGGAATACACACACATATGAATATATTATCTTGAGTGGAAAAGTAGCTGAAAAGACGCTTGTTAGGAATTAGTGGCTTCTGATGGGTTTTCATGCTAAAAGATGTTTGTCAGACAGGCTGCTTTAGGAGTGTCGCAAACAACTTTAAAATCACTACCCGTACCACCAAGCAGAGCACAGGCCCCTCTAACATCAACTTGTTACGCTGGTGCATGTTGTAGTGCCGCTATAAATAAAAAGGTTGGGGCAAAAAACCCTCAATATGGACAAAAAAATCAAATCAAATGTGGGAAAATTCTATCTATTAAATGGCTGGTTTTGGCAGCACAGGTACATCGAGGTGAAAAAAAAAACCCAAAGCCACCATTTTCCAAATGAAAGCTGGTGGACCTTCAAAGGGTTTTCTTTACACTAAGACATGTTTGCCACTCAAAAGTGATGATTATTTTCTGAGAAGCCACAAAGCAGAGCATTATACACCGAATGTCAACGTCACTTTACACAGCATTTCCCAAAAAGAAATGTGACTGTGCCCATTTCAAATGGCTGTCATGGAAACTCTGAGGGAGTTGGGATGGAAAGGACGGGGCCTGCTGCAGGAGCAAGAGTGGGCACATAACAGGGTTAAAGGGTGTGTGTGTGTGTGTGTGTGTGTGTGTGTGTGTGTGTGTGTGTGTGTGTGTGTGTGTGTCGCTCCCATCAACAGCCAATCTATGCCCCAGCGCCCCACCCTTATGGGTTTTCTGTGACTAAAAAAGGTAAAAGGAGAATATAATGATATAAAGACATGATGACTTCATCCTGGCTCTGACCATTCAGCTCCTCAGCGGCTTCCAGACAGAGCGAGGCTGGAGGGAGGAAAAGACAGAGAGACTGAGAAAACAAGGGAGGGAGAGGAAGAGAGGGGAAAAGCAGCATGTTGGCAGAAACGTGTGAAATAATGGCTTGGTGTTATGGATCTGGAAGGAATACGGCAAAAGGCCCCTGTTTCGAGGCCAAGGCCCCGCAGGTGAAAGCAGCAATTTCAGCTAGTTGCTTTTAGCATGTTTGAACACTAGCGTGGCTTCAAAAAACTATTCATTTATACAACTTTAAAAAGCTTCGTCACATTTCTGTTGCAAAGACGACTTGTTTTCCCACATCTGCAGAGAGTAACTCTGTGTACACAAGGAGAGAGAGTAGTAAGAATCTGGTAAACTTGAGGTCAGTGAGTTCATCAGCCAGTCGAGCACTTTGAAAACACAGTGCGACTCAACCCAACAGCTTCTGTTTGAAAAAGACTGAAACCAACATGTTATCTCATTTTAAGTGACGCCTCTGTATTCATACTTGTGTATTTATTTAACTACAAGCAATTTCATTTTCACTTTAACAAGTTGCTTTCAATTTTGCAATTTCACTGCAAAAAATGCCTGAAATATTGTAACATGCATCGCAATATTTTTTTGAAGTGCTGTCACTAAATCAGGCATTATAGAATGCAACAATCCAGTCCAACAGTAACAAATACACCAATAACTGCCCTTTGGAGTATTGGTGTAGTTTGGAAAATGGCCTTATGCAGTAAACATATATATTTGAATTAAGATTAATGAGATTATAATACGCAGAGTTAAATGATCTGCCCAGACAGACAATTTTAATGCAGAGATAAAACCAACCAGTAAAAACCAACCAATATCGTTCTTTTAGTCATAACATAATGTTGACAAAACCAGCATCGGTGCAGTTTGAATAGCTCCTGTTCATTGTCCTTTCATCGTATAAACCACTTACAAATGAGCTTTATGGAAACATGAGCACTGACGGGTTGTGTGTAAACATGAGTGAACGCGACATTCAGCCGTGCGGGCGTGTGTGAGTTTTCTGTTCGGCGGTGCAAGTGATAAAACACAGGGCTGATTCAGGTGCTGCTGTTAAGGGTCCTTGTTCCAGCGAGAATGGGCAGAAAAGTCGGAAAGGGAGGGAGGGAGGAAGAAGGAGGCAATTGAGGGGAAGGTGAGAGTGGCAAATGACTGATATAGAGTGGTGAAAACAGCAAAAAGGAAGGGAAAGAGGGAATCTGAAATGAAGATATTTTGGTGCCACGCGGAAAAGGGGGGATTTTGAGAGGGAAATCGAGATTGGGAGGGGGATTTTGGAGAGGCGACAGAGAGATGGGGAGGAGGTGGGGTGGGCGGGGTTGAAGGAAAGGATAGAGGTAAGGGAAAGGAAGGTCTGGTAGAAGTGAAAAGAGGTGGGGGAAGGAGGGGAGGGGAGAGCCGGAAACTGCAGTTAATGACTCTGAGGCTGCTCTCTCTGGGGTTTCTAACGAGCCGCAATTACTCTGCAAACACACACACACACGCACACACTAGAACTTGTATATCTGCAAGTATCTGTGTGTAACTAATGTATAAAAACTCTCAATGCATGCACGCTTTGGTGCTTGTGTTTATGAGTTTGCACAGACACAACTTTAACCTGTGTGTGTATATATATGTGTGTGTGTGTTTGTGTATATGCATGCACCAGTTACAGCGCTGTGGTCCATTTAAGAGGACGACCGGCCCCTTGACCCTCCTCGGTTGTCATGTGCTACAGAAAAGAAATGTGGCACCTGACCTCAACATTACAGCCCTGTGAACACATCTGCTCACACACACACACACACACACACACACACACACACACACACACACACACAGACACAGACACACACACAGACACACACAGACACACACACACACACACACACACAGACACACACACACACACACACACACACACACACACACACACACACACAGAGAGAGAGAGAGACAGAGAGAGAGAGAGAGAAAAGAAAAGCTACACTACATTTAACGGACATGTCCTGATTCTTAATGATAAGTGAACGCTCCAGAGGAGTCTTTTACTCATCATTTTTTATGGCACGTGCAGTTAGCGTTAGTCGGGCAGCGGAACATTTGGCTGTGCTCACAGTTGAACTATGAGCTCTTTTGTGTGTGTTTCCTTGTTCACACACACTGGGGCCATAAATAGTCGCTGCTATCAGCAGTGTGGGCATTCCAAGACAGAGCAGTGTACTATCAACATGGAGGGCAGACCTGCCTATTGGCTTTTCTCACACACTGAGGGAGGGGAGGGAGGGAACGACGGCAGAGGAGGAGGAAGGAAGGAGGCAAAGTTTTCTGCCCACACTGAACCTGAATGTTAGCAGAGAGTGTGGACAGCGAGTGTGAGGTGTCACCTTTGAAAACCTGAATTAATCCTGATGCTGCGGTCACTGGAAATGTTTGCATACAGGGTAACCTGGCCATTAAATCAAATACTTATCTCTGCTATAATCCATAATCAAAATGTATCACAGTGCACTTGTCTTGATGCAAAAGAAAATACAAGAACTCTGAAATAAGACCAAAAATTAGCAAAACTACAGTTGAAATCAAAAGTATCTAATCAAAAAATAAGGAAACATGAGTATCTGACAAAGCTTTCAACAGCAGCTTTGGTACTTTCAATACTTGGTGCTATGGACACATTTCATTCGGTCCTAGAGGTCTGATCCTCAGCTGATGCCTTCATATTCACCTGAGTCTTAAATGAAGATGTGAGCTGTACTTTCCCTGCTTAAAGGGCAGCAACAAGGCTGTTTCAGTTACAGTAATAACATTGGTGTTACAATCAATAAAGTAAACAGTGTAATACTATTACCAGGGTCCAAAATGATCAGCCGCCAAGAGCTACTGTAAATGCCAGTAGACAATAAATCAGTAAGAGTACGCAGCTCCAGCACCTGCTCACATTTTGTGTTTAACTTCTCACAAAGGAGTTCTGTTCCTCCGCTGCTCGTATGTTTAACTGCCCAGATGTTTGACGAGGGTTAATTCAAAGTTCAATTGCTTTCACTTCAATAGCATGGGACTGCGTGAGGAGACCTCAAAAATATTAGTTCTGGACAGACTGGAGACACTGACCCTTGACCTACTTGATGATGATGGCATCAAGGGCATAAAAGAAAGAATACTTGGGTGTAAAGACAATGCCAGATGATGAGAGGGTTAGAAGGATGGATGGAGTAAAACAAGTGATGGTTATTTCAAAGATGAAAAACTCACAACAAGAGAACAATGCACTCAGAAGCAGACCAAACACACAAACAGCCACAGTGAGACAAACTTACTTGACAAAAATGTACACACAAATTTCATAAAAACAGGAGCGCGCACACACACAGAGAGTGCAGGGTGGGGTGTTTTTATAGAAGCCTATAAGAGTTTTAAGGCTGGTTTTAATAATAGTCCATTGAGAAGGCTCTGTTGTTTTAGTCCCATAAGTCTTTACTGTCTGCTTCCAGTCTGACCTTGGCTGCTTCACTGAGAGGACGGCGACCATCAGAGACACGACTGAACCTCGACTGACTCCGCTGGAAAATACTATAAACAAGTCTCAAATAGTATGTTTAATCGCCCCTATAGCCGACATCTTCTGACTGCTGCCCAAGGGTTGCACACAGCGCTGATCTTACTTAAAACACTTGAATATTGATTGTGTTCACTCCCAAGGTGCATTTGGGGGGAATGGCATGGACATCTAAACCCAGCAGTAATGTGTAACAGTGCAGGGTTTTACCTCTAAGAACCCAAAAGAGGTGACAAAACAAATGACTGCACAGTCTTAACATTATAAGTTAAATATCATCAAGGCTAATCAGCTGCTAGGATTTTCTTTTATTGTGAAAGCTGCAAGCTCTGAGGAAACATACAGGTGCAGCAGGACACAACTATAACACAACTCGCCAAATGCTGTGTATGACATCATATCGATCAAACCTGTGTTTGGGAAATTGGATTTAATCAATATTTTGTATATTAACAATGGATCTAGTGACTATATGCACTGTATATTAGCTTAGACTCCTGAACTCATTGTTTTGGTCATGTTTTTAAGTCTATAACTGGTTCAATCACGCTCCTTCACACAGTGCATTCAGTGCAGTGGCGCAGGCCCACATGAGACTTTGCAAGATAGACCCTCCCTTTCCAAGGAGAAACTGCGGTGTAAGTATACATAAATGAAATTTCCAAATGAAAGAACCAATCCTTTGTTATCTTTGCCTGAGCGTGTCACTATCTCCTGTATACTATCATACTGTGTGCATGTAAACTTGGCCAGTGAAGGCTTGGAGTACCTGGTAGAGGAAGCGCTGGCTGAACTGGTGCATGGCGCCCTGCAGCTGGCTGCGCTGGCTCTGCCACTGCTGGTAGTTGCGCACCGTCTCGGCCGTGGGCCTCTGCCATGTGGTGGTTCTGGTGTTGTGGTCCACGTAGTAGTACCTCCCCCGCTGGTCCACTCGCTTCTCCCAGCTGGAAGAGAGGGGGGCAGAGAGATTGTGGGGGGGGGCTGTGGCTTTCAACAACATCTTTAATAAGCACATCAAGGGTGGGTGGTTGTATCAAAAAGCTACGCTGCTGATAGTAACAGCGCTGATTCACAGAGATAAGGAAAAAGAAGTAAAGGCAAGAAAAGGAAAGAAAACAGTAAGAGGAGGGAGACTGAGAGTGGGAGGGAGGAAGAGGAAAAGGGGAAAGAAAGGGGAGGGAAGAGTGGGATTAAAAAGTAAAGATATAAAGAAACCGGATGAAGCAGGAAAGAAAGGGAGAAGCAACACATATGGGAAGGAAAGGATGGTTAAACCAAACACATTCCTGACATAAAGTACTTCATTAAAGTTGTGGATTACTGAGGTGAGCAGAATAAAACAAGATTTTTTTGGTTTTCAAATGTAACCTTGAACATGATCAGTGCCCCACAATAAACGTTCCAGGGACATATTAAAGCTGGTGAATATTCACATGGCCGGCCCCTTGATTTTTTAAATTTGTTTTGGCAGTATTATCACTGGTTTGGCTCAGCCTCAGATGTCATCAAACAGTTTATTCACTTTAAAGACAATGCCAGCGCTCAATTACGATGATGAGGGAAAACAATGGGTGACGCCAGGTTTCTGAGTGACAATAACCATGTGCTGTGCTGTGTGTCTGTGTGTCAGTGCCTGCCAGTTACGCAGAGGTCTATGTATATCCTGTTCCTCCCCTGAGATGGGGGGTCTGGACACAGACTGAGATATAGACGGTCGACAGAAACATTAACGTGGCTCCCCACACGCAGACCAGGTCCCTGAGCTCAGCGGGGCTGACTGCTGTTCTGTTGCTATTCTCATATCTCTGACTTCAGCGCTACAGAATTTGGAAGAGAAAACAGCATCGACTTCCGTATGCTAACAAAAACACACAGTGCAGATACCAACAGACTTCAGAAAGGCACGCACGCACGCACACAGAACAAAAGGAATAAACACTGATGTAGACCGTGACATCGCTTTCACTGTAGCCCTTATGTTAAAACTTTATCTCTGTGACCTTCTTCCTCTCTGGTTTGTTCAGTGTTTTTCTTAAGTTTGCTTTCCACAGTAGTCAGGATATAAAACACCAGCCACTGCAATGAAAGTGAGAGACAAGCTGTGAAATAAATTCTGCTCTACTCCTCTACAGTCGGCTGGTAAGATACACCAATTGGCATTGGTGCGCCGGCACAAAAGTTCCCCGATTAATAAAGTGTGCATCTATTTATTTTATATAATTGATGTGAAATGTGACCAACAATTTAAGATTTCAATTGATTCCTCCTCTCTAAACTGCTTCTCAAGCTGCTTACATAAAACCAAATAAGTATGTGTATCATATTGAATTGTATGTATCGTGTCGTAATGCGTTGAATCAAATGGCACTGCAGTGCAACAGAGGTGAATCATATCTTATCGGATTGGTAGTTGCTTCATATGTATCTTTAATGCATTGGTCCGTTGGCAATGTCAGAGATGAGTATCATGTCGGCCTCAGGGATGATGATGCACTTCCACATTCTACAAGGAACTTTCATGAGTAAAAATCTTAAATATTCAAAACTCCCTGACGTTGTCTGTTTGTAAGACAGTTCCCAAAGCTTAATGATATTGGATTACGTATAGAAAATACCTCAAGAAAGAACTTAAAGTATAATCAGTATGAATGTCAAGTCATAAACTTTTCATTTGCTGGATCCACCCACTGGTCCAAGACCTCTAAATAGACTCACTTTTGATGCACCAAAGCTATTAATGCAAACTCACACACCGTACTAAGTGTGTATTCAGCATGCAGGAGGGGAGCTGAATGAAAGGTTTACTACAGTATGTGAAGCATGGTATTATGCTCAGTCAGCTTTCTATGGATGAATACATATTTATCTAAAGTTAGAATCCTCTAGATTTTCATCACATCCAGCTCCATTCATTAAGTGTTTTGGGGGATTTTATGCTCTTTGGTAGCAAGAGGACGGAAAATGAGAGGACAGAGATGGGGAATGACATGCAACAAAGGGTCCCTAGTCAGACTAAAACCAGGGATGTTGCGGTTCTAAGTCGACACTTTAACCCCTGAGGACTATTTTCAGCAGCAGGTGGGTTTGTGGGTGAGTCCAAATAACAACAATGTGTGTTAATGGTAGTATAGGAACATGACACCCAGTGCAAAAATGTGTCTCATCTATGTCGAGAGTCAGTAATGTTGGAACAGCGGAAAGACTAACAAAGACAGTTCTGGTGAGTTTTATCTTGTTTCTGTCCAATTTGAATTAAGTTATGATATTACAATGATATGCAAGGTAGAATTATCGTTTTTGTCTATGGAGTCTGGGGGAGAGCGATAGTGATATTACGGCTGTTTCTGCTAGGGGACCTTTCCATAATGTTGACACTTAGAACACAATCTGAGCCCATCAGTGACCAAAAAAAAAAAAACTTACTGGTACTATGACGGGTGCATTTATCATCAAGTACTAGCAAACGTTATATGGCAGCAATAACAGTCATATTTATTTCAACCAAACCAGTGTTGGTGATTGTTGGAAAATCTAACAAAGTCGGTTTTGGTGAGTTTTTTTTTGTTTCTGTCCAGTTTGAAGTCGGTTTTAAGATTATCTGTAAGGTAGAAATACTGTTGTTTTCCAATGGAGTCTGGTCTAAGATGTTGTGCTCTTGTAAGACACCTAATGGGAAGTACATTTTGTATCTATATAACCTTTAAAGCATGCAAAACCTTTTCTTTCTACTAATATTTTTTATCTATTCAGTCTGGTACTTGAGTGAGATGACAGGGTCTAAAACTCTTTCTTTGATGAGAGCTTTTTAGCATAGAGCTGACATACTCAGCATTGGTGTCTCCAGTGGGAAGTGATCCCACATGGTTTACTTTTGTCAGTTCAGAAACAACAGTAAAGTAAATTATCTGATGTGAGGATTTAAATAATAATGTTCCTCTGTTGTCCTCTGTAGGGAAAATTGTTTCTCTTGTGGTCAGAAGTCGGGCTCAGCAACACGACAGCACCCCGGGAGCTGGTGGGCTTCAATATCTTGCTCAAGGACACTTCAACAGCGTGGATGATTGCAAACACAGGGAGTTATTTGGTTGAGGGATAGTCTCTCTGACCACTGTGCCTTTGAGCTTCTTTTAAAAGGCAGGAAAAAACACTGTTCCCTCTCTGATATTAGCACTAGCTAGTTATTTACTGGAGCCAGGGAAAATCCCAGAGCCCACAAAGGCCTGTCTGAGAGTCTCTACTTAGTTCTGCTATCTGACTTTAACTCTTCATACCACTCATGTCATTTACTATGTAATCCATGCATTTCTGGGAATTAGATGTGTACAGTCCCCTCACCATGATTAAGATTAAACAGTATGTTGATCTTGTATTGAACACGCATGATTCACCATGTTGGCCGAGAGCACATTGAACTCCTGTTTTCTGTCCCTGTCCCATTTCCTATTGGATTATCTGTCAAAATAAAAAGCACTTCATATTTTCTGTTAAGCACCTCGGTGCAGTGAAAAGATCGTCTCTTCCTAACACACACTGCCATGTAGAGAGCCACTGCAACTGAACAGCATGGGAGAGACTGCAGTATTATTCACAGCTTTGATTAAGTTGCGTATAAGCAAGAGGTTGGTTTTTAGACCGTCCATTTGGCCTTAGAAAATGTCTTGAGAAGAAGTTGGTTGGAACTGGTTGCTCCCATTCTGTGCTGGGATTTATTTCTTACCCTTACCATTTAAAAAGATTTAGTTGTCAAAATATAACCATTTGATGTATGATGTTGAAGTCTGTAAACACTGATACTAACACGGCAAGACTAAAAGAAAGCGTGTTATGACTTCCTGCAATTTACCAGAGTGGTTGAACTTGCATCACTAGTTACAAACTCTACAGCATATTTGATAAAGAGCAGCATGACTCAGGAGTTCTCCTCAGTTGGCTTCGGATGGCTTTCATTATTTCAGCTTCCAAACCTCGATTGCTTAACTCCCCTCAGCCTGCCCCCACCCAAACTTCTAAACAGTTCCTGGTGTGTACATCTGGAGCACTAGCCCGGTATTAGCTTGCTAATTGATCCTCTGTAGGGCCACGGCGGCCAGCAGCCAGCACAGTGGTGGATGGAAGTACATGTGGCACTAAGAAAGGACTTTTGTTCTCCGGGCCCCCACGCTCCTGGTTCTTGTATGGAAAAACTGAGATGGGGGTGGGGGTGACATTTTCCTAAAAACAGCCTCTCTGTCTCCCCGTCACCCAGTCACACACTCTGAAAATCAACAAATAATTGGTGCAAGTAAAATGTCCTAAAAAGGGCTGGGCTCTGGCAGGGGTACTAATGCTAAAGAGAGGGAGAAAAGTGTGTTCTCATTATGGCAGCTTAGCGAACAAACACTACAATCAAACCGGGTGATTTAGGACCAATTATAATGTGTGTAGTTGTAAGACTGGGGGCTGAACTTGGACATTTCTCTGCATTAGGGTTGGGAGGGTTACTTTAAAAATGTAATCTGACACAGTTACTAATAACCTGTTAAAAAAATTTTGTCAGTGACCTCCTCCAAGTATCACAATATTAAAGTAACATTACTTGATTACTTTCAGTTACTTTTAGATTACCTCAACATCAAATATGTAAATAAAAAGGAGAGAAAAGAAATGTCAATAAGAAGTACTGATGAAATTGTATTCTACAAGACAACAGAGCAATGTAACCGTAGAAAAGAACATGGAAAATGATGCTAAATGATTTTTGCTCAGTGTATTTAAAAAAAAGATGTATTTTAAAATTGTAATATTGCTAATAATCCCTTTTTTAATAAATGTAACTGAAATCTGATTACGTCTTTTTTCCTGTTATCTTTTTTGTATCCTGATTGAGTACCTCCATTACATGTAACCTGTGACTCCCCAAGCCGGCTCTAGACACACCTTATCTGCACATGTCCAATGAAATGAACGGGGTTAAGGCCAGGTCATGCCAGAATTTAATACAGCAACATCTTGAGGCAAATTCTGAGTTTAACTTTGACTCACGAATGGGCAAAACATGGCCCAATGCCGACCACACGTATCAACTGCATAACCCTAACGTGTGTCAAACTATCAATGCATCAACAAAGAAGAGGAGTATATAAAAGGGTAACAGGCATACCCCGGTGGCAGTGGTCTCTCCCAGGTTGTGGTTTTGGTGTTGTGGTCGACGTAGTACACTCTGCCATGAGGCAACACCCTCTGCTCCCAGCTACGAGAGAGAGAGAGAGAGAGAGAGAGAGAGAGAGAGAGAGAGAGAGACAAACAACACATTACAAAAATATCACAAGCACCTATTTTCTAAGATGCCATAATTAACACAACTTAGACTCAACAGGAAAGTGCTCCGCATGTAACAGTGTGTGACCAACATAGACAGAGAGGAGTACTGATGCCGTGAACCCAGAGGACACGTCAGCTCTCTAAATATGTCTTAATCACCTGCAATCATTCAGTTGTTTGGTGCCATTAATAGCCTTGTAATTATTCACCAAATATATCACATCTTTCTTTGGAACTACTTTTCCCTGTGAATTGCTTTGCCAACAAATTTACTGTTGTATTTCAGGTCATCAAGCTCATCCGACCTGAACCGAGAGAGAAATACAGGGGGCACAGCAAGGAAATCAAACAACAGATCAGTGGACAGACTTCATCGCAGCATCCCACCCATTAACCATCCTGCACATTCATAACTACTATCATGATTCAATATTGATGATCCAATATATACATTACAATTTTCTTTTGTCATCTCACACTAAGCTCATTCAGCTGATGAGTCTTTTTCATGACATTTTGTCTTCAGGTAAAGTGCACGTGTATTAAATAAAGTCATTAATGTCATTCGAAAACTGTAGACGGCAAACTGGATGTCATGTCAGTAGATGAGATCAGACCAGCAGAGAATACCAGCAACGGTAACGGTAGACAGTATTGCTGTCTAAAATTAAAATATTTTAACTTTTGGTATTTAAAACCAGATGTTACATAGCTCCCTCGCACAAGGAGAAAACATGGGAAATCTGGACAACGAGACGATGAGTATTTAATATATTTTATTCCATGTTGTGTAAACGATTAAAAAGCACCATAGCAACATATTGTCATGCGTGTTTGGATTTGCCGTCCTGCCTTTCCGTCGGACTGTTCCTTTGTTTTTCCTACGCTCTGAGGAAGGTGCTGTCCCTGCCTCAGTCCATGTGAAAGCAGCATTAGGGATGTTCCTGGAGACTAATTTCCCCGTCAATTAAATGCTGGTTCATATCTGGTGGGGGGCACTGTTAACCAGCATTGCACAATGTATAGTAATAAAATATTAATAAAACTTTAACTGACTTGTATTTCCCTAACTGACCAGCAAGGGTAGCAATGTTTAAAACGACTTGTTGACTTATTGCGCACATTCCTAATCAGAGTACAGAGTAACATCACAGAGCAACCTTGTTAGTTCCATTTGTGCTGTTCCTGCTATGACAAGCCAAAGGCTACATTCACGTTGTGGGCCTTAGTGATTTATCTTCTTAACACATTATTTGTTAAATGTGGCCCATATCAGACGAACACAAGTTCAGACGGGCCTGCCCCCACTGCTAAAAAAACCCTAGAGGAAACACTGGAAAGTGAACCGAATCAGAATAGAAAAGATTAGATTCCATGTGATTTGTGCTGTCTGCTGCTATATTCAACAGTCAAATAGCTCGCCATCTCTGGGAGAATATTATTATTATTATTATTATTATTATTACTACATTACTATTTTGACTGAAACTGGATACCAACTGGATATCTTTAAATATGCAGATCATTGATTGATTTATTCTGACTTTCAAAGTTAAATATGATCCTGACCATTGTTTGGGGAATGTACTATTAAAGAAATGCATGAAGAAGCAATAAGTGAAGTCATTTACAGCTGCAAGCAGCAATACAGCAAGCAGGCTCCATTTTATTACTGTATGTAGTCATGAGGACTGCAAAGGAAATGAAAAGTTGAAGTAAGGGTGGATTCTCATATTTCTTACACTAAAACAGCTCATTGTCAATGACTTTTAGAGTGTTAAATGTGTAGGACTGCCGTCATGTCACCAACATGAGGGTTTCCACAATTAACATGCATCACTTTGAATGAGACCGGAGTATTCAGCGAGGTTTGGTACAATTTCATACCAATGAATGAATAATAATAATAATAATAATAATAATAATAATAATAATAATAAAAACCTACAACTTATCCTAAAACCAAATACATTTACATATACATTTTGTTGTTGGTATTTATATTTGACAGTGAGAGTAGAGAGAGTTAGGAAAAGCAGGGTAGAGAGAGAGAGGGGATTACACGCAGCAAAAGCCTGTGCCAGACGCTACGGTCAGGACTCAGCCTGGATGTGTGGTACGCACTCTACCAGGTGAGCTACCGGGGCACCAGAGTTGGGATTGTTTAGTCAAACTACAGTTTCAAAGGTCAAAAATGTACTTTAGATCCAAACTTTATTATAGTGACAGCTGAAGATAGACAGGTAAGGGGGATAAAGAGGGGGGGATGGCACGCAGCAAAGGGCTGCAGGTCGGATTCAAACCCTGGACCGCTGCAGCAGGGACTCGGCCTCGGTACATGGGTCGCCAGCTCTACCCACTGAGCTATCTGGGCGCCCGGGCCTTTTGTACTTTTTGTATGTTTCGTAGCCACCGTAGTTTCTTTCTTTCTTTCTACACACTATACAGCCCGTTCTCGTTCCCAGGTCACTAAATACAGACGTGAGCGGCGTTCAGCTAGTAGCAATTCACTGCTAGATGCCATTAAATCCTACACACTGCTCCTTTAAGCAGTCTCAGCTTCCTCATTCATTTGTTTATAAAATTCAGAGTCAGACTGATTCTGTATTGTCCTCTGTGCAGGGAATTAGTTTTCAGAAATAACATAGGCAAGGCATAAGCAAACAAGAACGGTACAACAGTATTACAGTGTGTCCAGGCTATTTAAAGGGGTTATGGATGAGGGCACAAACTCCTCCTAAAGCTTGATTTTTGCTGATTTGCTGGGTTGAGGGGATAGTCGTGTGCTCTGCGAGTGGTGGCAGAGCAATTCTTTTAGAAGATCAGGATGAGGAGCTTGTTTCAATTGGCGAGGGCGAGTATAAACATTTTAAATTAGCTACAAATGTATTTTCATGAGAAATGTATGAAATTTACCAAATCATCTTCCATTTGTTCATTTCCTCACACATAAATTTAGTGAATATTAAGAAAACACTACCTTATTTCCTGAGGACCAAGTTTACAGTAGCTTTTACAGTCATGTTTGTTCTGCTTTTTTGCAGTTGTCTCTTTCTAACATGGCACTGATTATCACTTTCAAGAGAAAGAAATAGGGAAAAGACTGGAAAAAAGGATATTGATAAAGAATCCAGAAACAAAACCATATCAATGTCATAACCAGGCACAAATTCTTTCTTGTTTCAGTCCTGTGCCATTTCCATCCCTCTCACACCACCATCAGTTGCAGGGTTTCAGGCAGCATTTGTTAGTGGAGGCCAAGGTTATTATAGTTAACTCAAATCCCAAACTAGGTGTGGAAAAACACTGCGCGAGTCACGTCAAAGACAAATGTCCATTGCTTGCAAAGGACAATAAAGTTTTTCTGATTTCTGATATAAAATCTCTATTGAAATATAATATTTCCACCGCACTTTACCTATCGCATGCAATGACTCTTACCCTGCCGGAAGCGAGTCTGTGGTGGGCTCTGCGGTGCTGTTGCTGCTCTGCTCGGTGCTGGGGGCGGCGTTGGGGCCGGGCTCCGACGGCGCGGCCAGACCCAGGGCGTCCTGACCTGGAGAGGGGCTGCCGCTGCTGCTGCTGGCGGCTGGTGATCGGCCCGACGGGGAGGATGGAGGAGGCGTATGCCGGGCCACGCCCCAACGGCTGTTCTCCAGCCCGTTGGACGTCAACTCAACTTTGTCTAAGAGACGACACAGAAAGGAGAAAGATCGATCTAGGACTTTGACCATTTCACAATTTTCATTATCTTATGAAAAAAATTTAAAAACTCTTTCCAGCTTCTCAGAGTAAGATTAAATTCATTTTGCTGAAAAGATTATCTGCAGAAGCATTAGAGTCATATACTGATATGTGTTAATGTAGGAAAACAGATATTAGCATCCCACTGTGCCACAATAGATATTATATAGTTTGGGTGAATACTGTCTTCATGAATTTGTGTTTTTATAATCAGGGGTAATAACAGGGTTCTGATTTCCAGTGCTGTTTTAAGAAAAATAGCTTCAACTAAAAAGCTTAACTTTTTTCTCTCCTACCTCATTTATATTAGAAAAGACCAAATACAAAACATTCAGGTAACATGGGCAGAACAGGTAGTGTTCTTAAATGTTTGTATAGTTCTCATTTATTTGTATTTCCTTTTTCCAACTCCAAGTCTAGTTTTGAAGGTCCAGGACCACCAGAATCTAACAATTAGGAGGATCTTTTGTCAGAAGTGGAATACAATATCCATAGATACGTTTTCATTAGTGTATAATCACCTGAAAATATCGATCGTTATGTTTTTATTACCTTAGAATGAGATGTTTTTATCTACAGAGGGAACGTGTCACCTTCAATGGACTATGCCATATTTCTACAGTAGCCCAGAAGGGGCAAACCAAAGAGCCTTTCACGTTTTTTGCCGCCACTGTAGTTTCTCTTTCACACTTTCAGTTATCATTATTCACCAACAGGTTGTTAAATACATATACAAGTGGTGTTCAGTTGCAACTTCACCACTGATGCCACTAAATCCTACACACTGGTTATTTATCTGTATATACTGTATATTTTACAATCGCAAAACCACACTTTTTTTTTTATTTCACACTACTACTCCCATGCCAATACAGCCCCTTTGAATTAAAATTTGATAAGCAGGCGAGGCAAAATTCAGAACTGGTCAATATTTCCTTTGTCGTCTATGGGAAGACCTTAAAATCAGCTGATTCTGGGACAGATTTGGAGAGAATCCAGCTTCGGTTTCAAGCAATCATTTCCGGAAGTGACATAATATGGTTATGGCTTAGTGTACGGCAGTCAGAACGTACTCATTTAAAGAAAGATTACCGTCAGCAGCTTCTATCCATTTAACATCAAAATCAGCCCTAACAAACAGATCAGAGTCAAATACAGTCAGTATACCTGCGCTGCTTCCAGGACTGCCATGACTCTTGGAGGACCGACGGCGACCGGACGAGCCCGATCCGGGAATCTGCTCCTCACTCAGCTCCCCGTTAGTGAGAGACCCCCCTCTGGAGCTGCCTGGAGAGTCGCCCTGCGAACCCCCCACTGAGTGTCTGTTATTCCTGAGAACAGAAAGACACACACAGAGAGAGAATGGAGCAGATGAGGGGAGAAAGTAAAAGAGAAGGAGATGAGGGGGAAAAGACAGGAGGGAGGTGCAATGAGACACAGGGGAGAGATGATAAAGACACATTAATGTGTGTTACTGTTGCGTCTTACTCGTTCTATGACTGTCTTTCATGCCGGCTTCCTGTGGATCACCCCAGAGCTTTGTTCTGACAACTTAAAATTAGACCTATTGTTTTTCCTGACTCAGGGAAACGGACCTGGCACATGTACAAGCATGTACATGGGCAAAAACCAGCACACACAAACACACATATGCAGAGGTGTCGGCTTCTCTTCTTCTCTGAACACCCTCATATTTTCCTAACACTAAATATAACTTTGCTTTTCCGACAAGAACTTTTACACAAAGAAAAACATGTTGGCTTTCCCTCCTCAGGTCCAAGGAATGCTGAGGCCCGAGTTGGACGGCCGTCAACAGAAAACCGGATTCAGGGCTGCGCTCGGTTGTTTTTTCGTACGCCACAATAAGGAGAAGAAGCAGTAGAGGAAGGTATTTGACGGTAACGCCAGACATGTGTATGTGCTGTATATGCTTTGTGTCTGTGGGCACTGAGCTGCTCTTCATGGTAGACCGAAATCACCTCTCCTCTTCTGTCTCTCTGCGGCGTCTGTTCTTACACAACTGGATGGAGATGTTGACTGCTTCTCCATGACAGCGGCGGTTTGGGCTCTTGGCTGAACTGCGTTTAATGCCCCCCTGCAATGTTTGGAGGGAAATACCATCCGACCCCATGCACCCCCGCCGCAAAGCTTTGAAATAAATGCAGTCTGCTCCGCTATTTATTATCCCACTACCATTCTAGCCGGTGAGAGCAGCGTCTGAAACCACATTCAGGGGGGAATAACATGCTGGCACTCTGCGTAAGTGCTTCAGTCGACCATACTGGCACAGGCTTCCTCCACTCAATCCTTTTTTCTTTCTTCCATTTATTTTGATTACAATTATGCCTTGGGGTTTATGATTTTCATATAAGCGCTTTGCAAACAGTGTTTTAGAAAAAGGTTACGCAAGTTTATTATTGCGCTATTATTCTTATTATTATACCACAACTTTTGAGAGAGATTTGGGACCAGCAGTGTAGTGAACTGAACTGCCAAAAAACCCATGAACTTGGTTGAGGGCTAAGTTCTGTGTCACCTCCCGCCAGCCTTATGTCATGATCCAAAACCTTGTGAGCCCAAACATCTAAACTCTGCAGTTTTAGTGAAACAGAAACCTAAAATCAAATCCACTCACTGTCTTCTGCAGAGTTTCCACATTACAGGGTAACACACATGTAAACTTAGAGCTATTCAATGACGACTTCTACATTTGTTGCTCTAAACCATGAGGAAGTGGTAGGTAGCCCTCCTATATTGCAAGGTGTTATTGGTGATGACAGTTGTCCCATTAAAAGGTCCAGTGTGTATCATTCAGGAGGATCTATTGTCAGAATCAGGATATAATATTCATAGGTATGTTTTCATTAGTGTATAATCACCTGAAAATAAGAACGGCTGTGTTTTATTTACCTCAGAATGAGCCGTTTTTTATCACCAGATGCTAAATTGTTGCCTTCCACGGAGGCCGCCCTTTGACAATACAATCTCTACTGTGTAACATAATGCCTTTGCTCTAACTCCATGAAGGTTCGCACTTCATAAAAATGTCATTATTTCTTCTGACATTAGTGAAGGTGGTCTTCAAGGAAGCTGCTTTCTATATTTTGGGAATGTGTAAATACCAAGTGATTCCAATCAAGACATAAACGAAAGGCATGCTGTGTGCGTGTGCACACCATTTCTTTCCCCGGGAAATTTGAGCTTTGTATGTATTTCCCACAATATTTGAAATCCATTCTGTGTCGAAACTCTTGAATTCTGTCATACAGGAAGGGATTCATTCTTTCTTTTGTTGCAGCAGCAGCTGCATTTTCTGGGGCACAATAAAGACATCTGACAAAGAAGAGTGTACCAATATTCACCTCAAGGATATTAGGCAAAAAAAATAATCAGAGACAGATCACTGTGACTGAGACAAACTCCTATAAAGGAAAGCTGGCGTCACAAAGCCAAAACTATCAATGTCACCTTTGTAAGATGGAAAAAATAGGCAAGACATGAGGGGACGGTGAGGCACGATGCACATGTGGCTTTTCCTTTTAAACTACAGGGCTGTTATTTCTTTACATGAGCTACATGATGAGCCAATTTTCTACAGTGTTGCTCCTTAGACACACCATAATGAACATCTGCAGATGAGCTAAAAATATCTAATTATATTATCTATCAACAGGACACCGGATAAAGGTAGCAGCAGTGAATATGATATAAAAAGATTACAGTAGGAATAAAAAGAAAGCAAATATTAACACCAGTTGAACCCTCTGTAGGACTGGGTATGGAACTTGATATGAATATTGGTTAATCTCTCACCTCTCATGTTACATTCAGTCTCTTTTTTGATCCTGGATCTGAATTTTTAAATGTTGCTTAGAGACTGTGTGTGTTTGCGTGTGTCAAGTGTGTGTCCTGACCTGCTATGAGATCCAGCTGCACTGGGAGTCTCCTCACTCTGCGTCCTCCTCAGGTTGGGTCTGTCTGACTGCAGTATTTCTGCAAAGACACAGAACATCATCAGTGTACGGATACAGATAACCAGCTCATAACTAGCTGTCAATCACAACACATACAGTGTGCAGCAGCTTTCAAACATCCCACACTTTCACACTAGCAAACACAGCTTGCATACAAATGTAAATGACTTTTGTTTTTATTCTTAAAACAATGGAAAATCAAGAAGCATTCTGACTTCCTATACAGATAAAGGAAACGGTGTATATTTTGTAGTGAACTGCCATCACTCTCCATATTCTCACCAGATTCAGTTTTATTCAGTGAATAATCCTACATCCAATTACAGCTCTACAACAAATATGATGGCATGGACCTGGTTCGTACATTACCCAGAATGCAACTCAACCACCAACGGTTTGGTCAGAAGCCATGTTTCCATCCAAATGTATCGCACATTTCAGCAGAGTTTCCAGTTAATTGGCGTAAGAAAATGCTAATGAATGCTTGTTTCCATCCACCGCGGTTATACGATTACTAGGAGTTGGTTCACTAGATAAGCAGTAGGTGGCGCCAATTCTCTAGTCCGAAAACAAAGAAGAGAGCGCAATAAGATGACGTAATTAAAATGAATATTATATTTCCTCCTAAATGTTACACAAACTCTTTTTTTGAAAAAGGAAAAAAACACCTTATGCAAATTGTGCTGTTTCCATCAACATTTTCTCAACGCGATACTTCAAAATGTACATAACAAATATGTTGATCCTACAGCAGCTGCTAATGCAGCCTAAAAGCAGAGATGAGATGAGTCCAGTTGAGGATCTTTGTAGCCTGTCATTCCCCACCTCTCTCTATTCTCATTTCCTGTCACCTCCCTACTGTCAACTTGGTAATAAAGCCATAAAATGGCATTCACTTTTATAGTATGACAAACAACGACGGTAGCTTGCCAAAAAACACAATTCTAAATTTGGCACAAAAAACATTTTTCACAGTGACGTCTCCAGCTGCTACACTCACTGAAGCAACTTTAAAAGAATCCAACACCAAAGCTCACTCAGCAATAAAATTTCACCAGCGTTAAATCAATTCTCTCCCTCGAGCTTCTATCGTCACATTACTGTTACACTTTGAACATTACAGAGGTGACTTGTCCTCTCCAGAGCTGTGTAGAGACTGAGCAAGTTCTCATAGTGAGGCTGAGGTCATTTTGTGTTTATAAAAAAACACTCCTGAATAATGGAATCCATATAGACTTGAAACATGTGGCAATGGAAGCACATTTGGTGGTTTAATGGAGACCATTCATCCTTGTATGTACTGTGTAGCCTGTGCTGGTGTGTGTGTAGCGGTATGCGGTCTTGGTCGTGTGAGGGAATGTGTGACTATGTGCTCAGTCCCAACTGTGACTGAAACCACAGGTCTGTAACATGTTTTTCATGAACACTCACTTTCTCCCCCACACACACAAACACAGCACCCTCCTGTGTGTGAGACACTCACGCCGGAGGCATGACAGCCTCAAATGCATCCATATATATATATATATACTGCTATCTAAAGTAACGCAAACAGGTAATCTCTCACTGACTCTCTCTCTCGCACAAACAAGCGCGCACACACATACACACACACACACACACACGCACACACACAGAGTACTGTTTTGTGGCTATGAAAGGGCTTTTTGTGAGCAGACCCGATGGACATACAGAAAAATAAACAGTGGTCTTGAGGAGAAACCATTGTGTCATAGCCTGCTCACTGAGTTCATCACCCCCCCCTAAATGGCACGAGTCTAATTACTGGTCTGGTGTGTGTCTGCGACTGTCCACATGCAAGTGTGTATGTACGTGTGTCAAATAGAAGTCCCAGTCAGCAACCATGTTAAGACACAAAAGCATCTCAACAACTCTACACTTCCAAACAACCGCAGGCACATTTCAGTTCAGCAGCTTCATACTGAGGAATGAATCAAAATCAATTTAGCAATCATTTAGTTAGTAAAATGTTAAAAAAAAACATCCAACAGAGTCCAAGGTGATGTCTTCAAATTATTTGTTTTGTCTGACCAACGTCAAACCAAAGATACTCAATTTACAACTATATAAAACTGACGAAAAGCAGCAAATCCTCACATTTATGAAGACAAGCACAATACAGAGCAAGCATGTCAGTGTAAATGGATGTACTACAGTCTGCCAGCTTACAGAGATTTTGCCGTTGTGTTTATATTGTTAGCTATCTCTTTAATATTTTAATACCAATGGAAAAATCAATGAGCAGTGTTTTATGCATCACTGCAATAAAATAGTATGATATGCTGGGTTAGGCAAAATTAGACATTACTGTCTAGTTACTGTATCCACAAACAGTTTCTGGATATTTACTATATAACAATTTCAACAAATTATTGGGACTTGAAGTGTGTAGGATTTAGTGGCATCTAGTTGTGTTAATGCAGATCACAACTTATTCGCTTCACCCTCTTTTTCCAAGCGCAAGGGATAAAACCATGGAAAACTCGAACAGCCGAATCTACAGCCAGTGTTTGGTTTGTCTGTTCTTAGCTACTGTAAAACATGGCCGCCTCTATTTAAGGAAATCTGTAGATAAAAACAGCTCATTCTAAGGAAACAAAAACACCACAATTCTGGATAAAACTCTTTTAGAGCACTCAGTCACAATGTCCGTCTTTCCTTGGCAGATGCAGCTTGTTAACGTACAGGGTTTAGCATCATGTGTCCAGGATGATGAGTGTTAGTCACTAGTGCATCTGTGAGGATAGTGTGAGTGTACATGTAGCTCCTGGGCCTGTGGCTTGGGAAGTTGTGTTTATGTGGAGTGTGTATGTAAGCATCTAACCGTTACAAAGTGTGCCAATATACCCAGAGTTGAAATCTTTCTGTCCCGGCTTCTGTTTCTCCCCATCTTTCAATACAAGGGTTTGTTTATGAAGCCCACTATGTGTGTGTGTGCGCTGCCAGGGGAAATGAGTAAAACCTCCAAACTAACAGAGGTGCGTTCAGAGGGAGAACACAGAGTGCCTTAACACCACCAGAAGGCAACACACTTCCACCTTTATACACTTTATACATTTGGGCAGCCCACATATGCCTGCACACACACATTGCAGAATGTAAAACATATGTACATGCACACCCACAAATATACACACAAGCTCAAAAGACACACGCTTGCATCTACACTCAGGAGACCAGGAGATCATAAAACACACACACACAAAGACAAGTGCCTCAACTTGAAACCCTGGTTTTAGAGGGCACACTTCAGCCCTCTGTTCACCAACCTCTCCTCCCCCAACACACACACACACACACACACACACACACACACACACACACACACACACACACACACACACACACACACACACACACACACACACACACACACACACACACACACACACACACACACACACACACACACACACACACACACACACACACACAACGCCCCTGCAAGCCAGGGGAGGAAACCCCCTCCGCTACCATGCACACCGCTTCGGGATCACAGGAGGCGATTGTGCTGCTGAGCTGCAAGCAATGAGGACCAATTACGCAATTCTCAGAAACAAATTAGACAAAAGCACTCCTGATGTCTGTGAGTGTGTGAGTGTGTGTGTGTGTGTGTGTGTGTGTGTGTGTGTGTGTGTGTGTGTGTGTGTGTCGTGTGTGTGTGTGTGTGTGTGTGTGCGCTCTCAGAGTTTTAAGGGAAATCGAAACAGGCCAACACCTAAGTTGTGCTTAACTGCATTGTGACAAACCCCTATTTACTACATTTTTCCCTTAGCAACAACTAGTGTCCCTTTATTTATTTATTTTTAAAAATGACTGGTTCAACAAATGAAGAAATATTCTTACCAGTATTCGCTTTGGTGCAGAGAGTCAGATAGGATCGATATCTGGAGCTGGAGCCACCAGGAGGTTAGCTTAGATTAGCATAAATAGGATTCCCACTCTTTTTAAGAAATCATTTTCCAGGACCTTTCCAGGACATTTTCCAGGAATTCTTCTTCAAAATAATTTACCGGTAGGGCTGGTATTGACACATTAAACCCCAGTTTTATTCCTCCTTTTTTAATGATGGAGGAAAGTATCTCAGGTCCATTACAGGTAGCATTTTTCCACTGCAGCCGAACGGAGCCATGGTCTCTGGCGGACTGACTACAGTTTACTACAGTTTTCCTCTAAACGTAACATTTATTTGGCCACAGGCCATAAGTAACAGCTCAATTTAGGTAGAGGTACAGAAAATCCATCTTCTACAAAGTGAAAGTATTTGTTGGACATACAATTAACATCGCTGTGCATGCTGGAAGTAATGTAAATTGGATCATTAATAGGCTATATGCATGTACAAATGAACATCCACAGCATTACCACTGGGAGTCTCTGAGAATTCTGAACACGGTTCTGGAAAAAACTTCTGTTTTGTGTCTGGTAAAGTTTACATAGGCGATCTGAGTGAGGGGCTAAAATACAATTAAGATTTTCCAACACAACATAGATTATTTCCAGGATATTTGGTCATTTTATTCAATTTCCATGACTGGAAAACTCATCTTTAAGGTTCCAGGTTTTCTATGACACCCTAATGACAGCCTGGAAACAGAGGGAAATAGCTAGCCTGGCTTCGGCTAAAGGTAACCAGCTGACCACTGATTAACACATTTTTTCTTATCTGATGAACTGGTAGGAGTAGTCACTGCTTCTGGTTAAGAAATAGTCTAGCACAACACCCCTGTAACTCCATAATGTGTTGTTCTTACACTAGTCGTTGCTAAGCTAGGCTAAACTAACCTGGTGTAGATTCATTTTGAAAAGACCCCTGATCAATGGCATTAATGCAAGCTGAAATCCCAAACAGGTCAAACTATCCAATATTTCCCCAAAATGGCAAAGATCCCTGATAGTCAAATTATCCATCAAGTGATAGTTGTGCTAGAATGCTGTCAATCAAAACCTCTGTGTATCGTATTCTCACCTCAATCTAAATCTAAATCCTAAACTAGCCTTCTTCGTAAGCAACACGTCCCCCCTTTTACAGAAATGCTGTGAAGACATGTGGCACAACAGCATGCACACTAACACAAGCACCCATAACACACCTCCTCTTAACCTCTCTTCACATCTAAACAGTCACAAAGACACACATTTATACAGCCCGTGCTGTGGCGGGCCTTGGCCTTTACTGCTGGCCCTGTGTTCATTCAGCAGAATACACTGTGAGCTCTTTGTGGCACTCTATGAAAAGCCCTGTGTGTGTGTGTGTGTGTGTGTGTGTGTGTGTGTGTGTGTGTGTGTGTGTGTTAGTTACACTAAGAGGAGATGGATGCATAGAGCTGGCTATGGTTTTAAGAGAAGCTTAATAACTGTGTGTTCGTTAAAAAGACACCTAGTATTTGCTTCCAAACCATAAAGGAAAGTAAAACGTTAGTGCAATGCCTGGAAGTGGGAAATACTGTTGACTGAGAGTCAGTAAGTCTGTGGAGGGTTTGAAATGCTTCCTCTAAGGGATATGAAACTATTTTATATTGGTTTGGGAATAGTAACATATGCAAATGGAGATTATGCTTTCTTTAATGTTAGTGTTACAGTTCAGTGAATACAAGTTGGTGAGGGCTGATATGGGCAAAAAATAACATCTTGTTATTTGGGGGGATTTTGGCGATAACGATAATCAGTCGATATCCTTTAAAATGTGATTGGAATTGTCTGAGTTAGGGCCTGTGTCCACCAAACCTTTTTTTCTGGGAGAAAAAAAAAAAAAATTTATCCCCGCCAGCGGTGTTAAAAGTTGAACAGATTTCAACTTGAAGTGCTCTGAGCCTAAAAAGCGAAACTAAACCATTTCCATGCCAGAGAGGTAGACCCACGTTTTGGCACTAAATCATCTGAAGTACCGGTAGCTTCAGGGACTGGAGGTGCTTGCATTTTCTCTCTACCATCACAACGTGCTGCTAAACTGTTGCAAGGAGGATGCTTGCGAGAGGTCATGTGATCACGTCATGTGATCACGTAGGCCCCATCTAACTGAATCCTGCCATGCTGTAGAGAGCGTTGCTGCACCGTGTATTAAGTGGATGTGAGGAGTTTCCGCGTGCGTTTCAATATTTTTGGCGAAGTAATTTAAATACTCGATAATGGAAATTTGCACATCATCAAAACAACGATATTATCGCAAACAACATATATCGCCCACCTCTAATTGCAGCTGTACATTTTGCCCTGGTATTCAGTTACTTTCAGTCTAACAATATTCTTGATATGTTATTCTTGGACAGGACAGGAAAACTTCTGACATACTATTTAAACAATCGGCCAAATGCTCCACTGAAACCTAGGCTTTGCTGAAATACATAAATACACATACAGGCTAACCCTAACCTTTATGTAAGCTGCTGTCAACTTAGACACAATGCAGCAGAGAAACTGAAGCAACAAACCAACAAACATTCGCAAACTGGTTGAGATGAATAGTTGAGGGCTGTTGTCTTCCACTATTCCAGTGGTTATGAAACCGTCTTAATTTAATACCAACACCTCTATATGACCTACATAAGCAAACAAGACCATCAGTGAGAAGCTATTTCTATATAGATATTCTTAAAGGTCCAGTGTGTAGGATTTTGTGGCATCCAGCGGTGTAGTTTAGTGATGGGAATTCCGGCTCTTTTTAGAGAACCGGTTCCTTTGGCTCGGCTCACTAAAAAGAGTCGGCACTTTCGGCTCCCAGGTGGCTCCTCAGATTTTTTGTTGCTTAAATTAATTTATTACCAAATTATGTATAAAATGAATATCTATTGTAAATACATGCATTATATCAAATGTTTATTATTTATATGGATTTATTAATATACTCAACATGGAACACAGTGCTACAAAAATAAATTATAAAATACAAAAACAAAGATCCATCTCAATTAGACAAAAAGCTGCTCGATATTACATTTTCAAGTTTACACAGTCTACACTCTGCCTTTGAACTGTCCATCACATATATATACATATATGTCCAAACTTTACTACGTTTCCTGTCACTCATTTTCCTCACCTTTCCAGCAGAGCATATGAGCGGAGCGGGGAGCGGAAGGATTTTGTGTTGAGCGAGGAGCGGCAATTTTTTTTTTTTTTTAAAAGGTGGAGCGGAGCCTTATCTCTTGCTCCAATTTTGCTCCGGTCGCTCATGCCCCACCCAACGCATCTTTGCACCTGCGCGCACACCCTCACTTTTTTCTTTCAAAACTATGGAGTTTAATGTGTACTTCAGAAAAGAAACTGAGAAGTCGTACAAGAGTACTATTCCTGTAAAAGTAACAGATGGGGATAATGTGGAACAAGAAAAAGAATGCGGCGACATTGTTGCAGTCAGTAAAGAGTCGTTTTGGAATCTATTTAAATTAATAACTTGTGGTCTCACTGTTTTTGTCTGCTTAAAAACGAAACATTACCCTTATGTCTTAGTTGAGTTGGGTTGTGGTGAGTATTTTTTAAATGAAATGAAAATACGTAGCCTGGGAAAAAACAGCCAAGCTCATGTTTTATTTGTGAATAGAAGATTGCAGGTGAGGGTTGTACGATGCAGGTTTTTTTTTTTTAGCAGAGTGGTGAGCGAGTGGAGCGGGATAAAATTTATGATGGAGTGGAGCGGAGAATGCGCAGAACCAGGCGGCGCTGACGAGCAGCGCAAATTTACAGGTCTGTGAGCGAGGAGTGGAAATTTTCACCCGGTCCGCTCCGCTCACATGCTCTGCTTTCCAGTGTGTAGTCTCTGTCTATGTAGCAAGTTCTCTCGCTCTCTCATGTCTCCCTCCCACCTGTTCACATGCTCACTATGACTTGTGTGTCTGTAACCCCTCCCTCGCCCCTCCTGCTGAGTGTAGATACACAGACGCCGCCACACATCTTGACAAATCACGCGGCTTTAACAGAAAAAAAACGGGGAAAAAAATCCGGATCTGGCTCCCAATCAGGAGCCGGCTCCCATCGTTCACTTCAAAGAGCCGGCTCTTACAGCCGGATCGTTCGCGACCGACCCAACACTACTGTAGTTGCTGTTTGCCTCAAAAACATGACTATCTGCAGCCAGTGTTTGATTTATCCAGTTTGTCCAAAACATGGCAGTTCAACATTGCGGACGCCATAGAAGAGGACCTGCTCCCTCGGCTCATTCTAAGGTAACGAAAATGCAACAGTGATTATACACTAATGAAAACATACCTATGAATATAGGCATAGAATAGATCCTCCTAAATGTTACACACTGGACATAACGCTTGCCGCTGGGTCGGAGTCAGTCAGATTCCCCTTCAAAATCGATGAAACAAGGTGGTAGAAACATTACCGCTTTTGTCCACAGGGGTCACCAGAATCAATGAAATGTTTTCTTGTCAGGGCTTTACATAAACAAATAACATACCAGCAAAAGATTTGAACAGTACAGAAAAATCATATTACTATATTCAGAATAATCAGATATCCCAGTTTCACTCCATGGGACCGTTATTAAAAAAAAAAAACGTGTTTTGCTGACTTCACATTTTAAAAAGGAACTGTGTTGCACTGTCTAGGGGTTAAAATAGCAAAAGTGCAATCATTCCTAATGAGAAGAGCCATGAGGCACAGCAGAGATCAGACACACTGCAGAGGGGGAACATGCAGAGAGCACTGTTGCCAGGGTGACATGAGGCCAGTAAAAGGAAATGTGTCGAGTTTGACAAGAGCCTAGCTGGTGCTTTCTGGATCACTTACAGACGTGAAAGGGCTTCACAGCTGATGCCACAACACAAGGAAGTATAGTGGTTCTGTTCAGACAATAACACAGCAAAAGTTATTCATCTTTTGCTGAAGGAAGTCAATGAAAGGGAAGATTTGAGAGGACTGAGTCACATTCTTCACAAGGTATCACAGCCCGATTTCTGATACCAAAATCAATCACAGTATATTGGCCACTGTTTTTCATATAGCATTACACTACCGGGAACAAACTCTTCTTCACTGCCCTAAATTAGTCGCCAGTGCCCAGTGGCAGCACAGCGCACATGACGCCTATTCTGACTCAGATTGATTAGTCCTTGTTGCCCGTTGGTTCGGGTTGGGTAGGTTTAGGCATGAGGGGTGAGATTGGTTAGGGTTACGGTAAGAACATCAGGGTACGCCAATCAGAGTCACAGTAGGGTAGGTCATGACTTCGCCATCCTTAAAAACATTGTTTGGGGCTAATACATTACATGATATTGGATTGGTGCATAGACTTGTGTACTCAAGATCGCTTTGTGTTACTGAAAAAGGAAAACTGAGCCTTCACCATCCTCTGATCTTCCAGGCATCCCATAATAGCTGAAACCCCTGATGTGTATTTATTAGAGCTGCAGTAATTAGTTCATTAATCGGTTAGTTGATTGAAAGAAGGTTTGTTGCCAACTATTTTGAAATGCATAATCGTTTCTGTCATTTTTTAAGCAGCTGGTTACAGCTTTTCACATGTAAGGTTGTAAGCAATCTGAAAACGTCACTTTGGACTCTGGGAAATTGTAGATGCAGCAGCCGGTAGCTCTTACAAAACTTGCAATATTTTATATATATATACAGTGGGTACGGAAAGTATTCAGACCCCTTTAAAATGTTCACTCTTTGTTCCATTGCAGCCATTTGCTAAAATCAAAAAAGTTCATTTTATTTCTCATTAATGTACACTCAGCACCCCATCTTGACAGAAAAAAACAGAAATGTAGAAATCTTTGCAAATTTATTAAAAAAGAAAAACTGAAATATCACATGGTCATAAGTATTCAGACCCTTTGCTGTGACACTCATATTTAACTCACATGCTGTCCATTTCTTCTGATCCTCCTTGAGATGGTCCTGCTCCTTCATTGGAGTCTAGCTGTGTTTAATTAAACTGATTGGACTTGATTAGGAAAGGCACACACCTGTCTATATAAGACCTTACAGCTCACAGTGCATGTCAGAGCAAATGAGAATCATGAGGTCGAAGGAACTGCCCAAGGAGCTCAGAGACAGAATTGTGGCAAGACACAGATCTGGCCAAGGTTACAAAAGAATTTCTGCAGCACTCAAGGTTCCTAAGAGCACAGTGGCCTCCATAATCCTTAAATGGAAGAAGTTTGGGACGACCAGAACTCTTACTAGACCTGGCCGTCCAGCCAAACTGAGCAATCGTGGGAGAAGAGCCTTGGTGAGAGAGGTAGAAGAACCCAAAGATCACTGTGGCTGAGCTCCAGAGATGCAGTAGGGAGATGGGAGAAAGTTCCACAAAGTCAACTATCACTGCAGCCCTGCACCAGTCGGGGCTTTATGGCAGAGTGGCCCGACGGAAGCCTCTCCTCAGTGCAAGACATATGAAAGCCCGCATAGAGTTTGCCAAAAAACACATGAAGGACTCCCAGACTATGAGAAATAAGATTCTCTGGTCTGATGAGACCAAGATTGAACTTTTTGGCGTTAATTCTAAGCGGTATGTGTGGAGAAACCCAGGCACTGCTCATCACCTGCCCAATACAATCCCAACAGTTAAACATGGTGGTGGCAGCATCAGGCTATGGGGATGTTTTTCAGCTGCAGGGACAGGACGACTGGTTGCAATTGAAGGAAAGATGAATGCGGCCAAGTACAGAGATATCCTGGAAGAAAACCTCTTCCAGAGTGCTCAGGACCTCAGACTGGGCCGAAGGTTCACCTTCCAACAAGACAAGAACCCTAAGCACACAGCTAAAATAACAATAAAAAGGAGTGGCTTCGGAACAACTCTGTGACCATTCTTGACTGGCCTAGCCAGAGCCCTGACCTAAACCCAATTGAGCATCTCTGGAGAGATCTGAAAATGGCTGTCCACCAACGTTCACCATCCAACCTGACAGAACTGGAGAGGATCTGCAAGGAAAAACGGCAGAGGATCCCCAAATCCAGGTGTGAAAAACTTGTTGCATCATTCCCAAGAAGACTCATGGCTGTAGTAGCTCAAAAGGGTGCTTCTACTCAATACTGAGCAAAGGGTCTGAATACTTATGACCATGTGATATTTCAGTTTTTCTTTTTTAATAAATTTGCAAAAATTTCTACATTTTATTTTTTTTGTCAAGATGGGGTGCTGAGTGTACATTAATGAGAAATAAGACAAACTTTTTGATTTTAGCAAATGGCTGCAATGAAACAAAGAGTGAAAAATTTAAAGGGGATCTGAATACTTTCCGTACCCACTGTTTTTGTATGTATATATATATATATATATATATATATATATATATATATATATATATTATTTTTTTTTTTTTTCAGCTTTGTTGCGGAACATAATTGAATGATGTCTGATTGGGTAGATTTTAAGGAGCTGAGCCAAATTGTTCAAATCAAATAGAGTCAGAAGATTTTGACTATGACAACAGTGGCGCATTCAGATGCTGCGACTGGAAGGCTAGTTCCTTCAAACCAGTTTTTTGGCTTTATTGACTGAAACACGTATTACCTTCAGAAACGGAGAACGAGAGGGGTTTGAATTCAAGAGCAGCGGACCTTGACGGCAATCCACCCAGCCAGATCGACCGGGTGGGACCAGCTCCAACACAGCGGGTGCTGTTGCTCCAGGAAGAGAGGGAACAGAGCCGGATAGGAGCCATGCTGGCCCAGCTTGGACGTAAGGCTGCTCCTGGCTAATGTCCGATTTTGGACGAAATGGGACTCAAGCTAGCCAAACAGGGAAAATCTGAGACTGTTGTGCCCACATCTTTACAGAGACCCGCTCCATCAATATCCTGGATCAACACTCGACAGCCGGACCGTGTTCCGAGCCAACAGAACTCTGTGTTCCCACTGATGATGCGTGTTGCTCGTACAAAAGGTGGATGGATATGGTTTCTTTTTGTGAAGATGAAACCATATCATCATCACTGTATTATTGTTGTTCAACTGGACACTAATTTAAAAGATGCAAGTATAAATCTCTCTCTAAGGCCACCTAGTCATTAGGTTTAAGTGGTGCATAGTCTACAATAACATAAGAACTGGATATGAGTTTCACAGCACATACCTGAAGAACAGCTTATATACAGAATCCAGTGTTTTCTCTTGCATGTCATTAAACAGCATTCAGACTAAAAGATATCTCAAAATAATAATATAAAACATTCTGTAGCTCAAATGCTATATTGGAATTATGTGAGTCTCATCTGCAACCAGTATTATATTAATCAGTTAGATATAATAAATTCCTTAAAGCACATCGTGTGTGAGGTGAACACTGTTTGGGCCATATTTGGGGTATATTAATCTCATCTATGTATCAAATCAGTATAACATTATAAATGATAGAAAATTAAACTCCAAGTGATTACAATACTATTCTGACAATTCCGTCACCACATAAACAATACACCAAACCCTCATTTAACTATAACATAGACCCAAATGTTTTTGGGCGCAAACACTATTAATTCAAAGCCATGTGGTTAAGAAGTGAATTCAGAAAGTTGCCATTTGCACAATGTAAAACCTCTGGCTTTTTCCAAGTGGGGAAAACACTAATTACCAGGGTGGAGAGACACACACGCATCCTACTGTATAAACTAATGCATGCGCATGTGTGTATGTGTATGTGTGTTTATGTGGTTGTTGGCAATATTAAGGAACACTTAAGAGAGACAGGAAGGGAAAGAGTGAGAGGAGGAGAAATGCTTTAATATTGTGGTGTATTCTGTACTAATAAGCTGTCTGGGTTGCTGTGGGAAAACAGAGTGTGCATATTCAGTTTAATATATCTGCACCGATGAGTGAAAACCTTGTATTTCCACAATGCCTTTTCAGAAAACTAATCCCAAAGGTTCTAGAGTTCTTTTATTTATTTGTTATGGGTTACATAAAAACTTTAATTCAATTTTTTTTCTCTGAGAATGTTGCAGTGCTGTTTTCAGCCCTCTCGTGTTTTTGTGTTGAAATTGTGGCTGACATAATGTTTACCAGCTCCATTTGCATTATTTTTGTTCCATCTTAAATAAATAGATAGATAGATAGATAGATAGATAGATAGATAGATAGATAGATATCTCGACCTAAAGGTATAATTTCACTTTATTTCATAGAGTTTTTTTACCCCATAAAACATGAAAATCACCACTCTGAATGTTTTTCACATGACATATGTATGTGCACATGCCTTGGTGTGAATGCTTTTCTAGGTGTGTTTCTGTGCTATTACCTTCATGTGTGTGTGTGTGTGTGTGTGTGTGTGTGGTAAAGGCGGGACTCACTGTCTGCTGCTGTGCTGCCATTGGGCAGTGAGCCCAGATCAACAACCATGCCGTCCAGACAGACGTTCAGCTCGCCTCCCGCTACAACCGAGCCTTTGTTCTCCGTCTGCAGCACCAGACTCAGCTGGACGTTCTCCACTAGAGGGGGGAGGTGGGATGACGGGAGGGGAGGGAGAGAGAGAGAGAGAGAGAGAGAGAGAGAGGATGAGTGGTTGAGAAAGTAGAGGACAAACATGGTGGGAAGGTTGAGGGTGAAAAGAGATGGAAGGGAGGAAATGGGACATCCTCTGTTATTGCGAGGAAACGGTGTGAACCCACAGTGTATTATCTTCCACAGTGGTAACAGCGGAGGGCCACCCTGCTGAGACTTTTGCGACCACAAGAGGTTTTAGATTAGCAAAAGGTAGCCAACGGAGCTGAGTAACTTTATCTTTATGAATAATGCTGTCGCCCTTTACTTTATAGTAGGTTACGGTTTCATGGTGGTTTCAGAAGCAGACATGCCACTTCTGTGTCAAGAAGTGAAAACTGTCCCATTGACTATTGACTAAATTATTCCAGAACACCAAGTACAGAAAACAGGGCACAACAATAGGGATTGCCCAATTTCCCAGGTCAAGTTAAATGCATCTGAGTTGAGTGGGGTTAGAGGTTGTGGGTAAAACTTCAACTATGTTAGCACAGTTTGCTGCAAGTTTGAGAGCAAGTTTGAGAGCAAGATGGATAAAACAAGGCAAGTTACCAAAAAACTTGAGTCTTTGTTGTGATTTGATAACCCCTTATAGATAAAAACAATTTACACTGAACCCTAGAAGAACTGTCAGAGCTGAAACGTGGCACTGAATGCTTGGTCCGATTAAACCTAGTCTATGCTCAGACAAGGCCAGATTGAAATATTAAAACTGTAATTTATTCAGGTAAAATATAGTTTCAGTATCAGTACTGATACTCACTCATGTTGTAGTGACACTGATATCAAAAGTAAAATGAATGAAAAAATGAAATTCCAGTAAGCTCCACCTTTTAAGGTGGGTGGCTTGTGATGGGAAATCTAGTCTTTAAGCAATGGACGTGAGATTGCTTATTCTCCTCCAACACAGGAATAGACAGCTTCCGGTAGGTCAGCGCTGGCACTCACTCAGAAAAGCAAAATTTGTTTTGTTTTGATGTCTACAAGTTCTCCACTTTTAAAGAAACATTAGAATTTCAGCGGGAAACTGAATGAGTCAGATAAATGTACTGAAGCTCAAATTCTCCTGAAGAATATTATCGGGCGTTTCATTACTCTAACTAATATGATCCCTGCTGGTGAAAAGAAATCACTTTCATACTTTTGGAACTGTCCTACAATTCAACATTATTGCTTATAAGCAGTAAGAGAGAAAGTTAATATTCAGTTTATGACTGTCTCATTTGGAGAGAAGCAGGCTCAGGTTCAGCCACACAGTGGACTCTTGGTCTCCTCTGCGTCCCCCCCCTTATGTCTCCCATCTTTTCTTTCTTTTCTAATTCTGCTTATGAAATACATTTCCTGCATGCACGCTGTAAATTCACATGTGTATTTGTTAATACACTGCTTGTAAGTTACAGTCTACCTTGTAAAAACACTGTGGAGCTGTATATCATAACATGTTTGACATATTTTTCTGTGTGTGACCTTACTCTTGCCATCGTGTGTGCGCAGTGTGTCCAGCAGGTCGATGGTGGCGCTGCCCAGTAGCTCCTTCCTCAGGGTGTGGCAGCTCCACAGCTTCAGATCCAGACGACTCTGAGGCGTCACGTTACTGTGAAAAACAATACAAACACATTATCAACCGAGGCCTGTTACCACACATCATTCAAAATAAACAAATTCTGCATATGAGTACATTTATCTAATATAATAGCATGGAAAAATGCACTAAATGCTAATTAACACAACAGAGTCCTGTATTGTGCCTACTGCTACTGTAACAATGTCTATGTATGCATGTAAGTGTTTTTTACCTCTGGAAACATTTTAAATGAGCTGAGTTTTACTTTTAACAGAATACATTTTTACAGCAGAACTAGCTGAACTTCAATTTAATGTCAGCCAATATTTAGAGTGGAATGTTGGTATTTGGGACTCTCTCCTTAGGATGCATGCAAGGGATTTTTATGTTCTATATAACTGTTTGAACAAGTTCACAGACAATAAAACACAGGATTGTATAAAAGTGAGAAAGTCGGTGAGTGTGTGAGAGTAACGGTGTTCTCACAGGGTGAGGTCTTCATTCCACTGTAGCTCCAGGTGTCCGCTGCGTTTGCCTGTTTTTTTGGTTTCACTGGTCAGGCCGTCAGCAGTCACCTCGACGAAGGAGCTGAGCCGAGAGTGACGGTTTGGCAGCTTGGGAGACTGAGGCTTCGCTGAAACCACTGAACACACACGCACACACGCACACGCACACACACACACACACACACACACACAGAGTTATAAAGGAATATGTTAGAATTAGGAGGGAGTTAAAATGTGCTCTTTTTGTAATCTATTGGAAAGGATAAAAACAAAGTTAGGGTTGCACAGCATCACATGGAAGAGAGTGGAACTGAACTGGGATGCACACTGTGTGACAGTCCAACCACTGTAGGGAAATGTATTTCTATTTCATGTGGGTGTGTTTAAGCTCAAAGGTTTAGCATTCATATCAACAACAGCCCGTAGACAATTTCTTTTTTTTTTTTATTATAATTTTTGGGGTCTTTTTATTGCCTTTATGATAAAGACAGCTGAAGATAGACAGGAAAGGGGGGCAGAGAGAGGGGATGACACGCAGCAATGGGCTGCAGGTCGGATTCAAACCCTGGGCCGCTGCAGCAAGGACTCAGCCTCGGTACATGGGTCGCCAGCTCTACCCACTGAGCTAACCGGGCACCCGACAATTTCTTTTTAAATAATACACTGTCCGCCTCTGTGCCAACCAGTGAGACGGGGCCCCTAAAATGAGGACGTGCAAACAGAAGGCCTGTAATTTGAGTATCTAACAGTGGAAACACAAAGCAGATCATCCAAAACAAGGCAGCCAGCATCCTCACGTGTCCACACAAACAGCTTAATTGGCTCACAGTGGAATACCAAAATTGTACATGTTGGTCTTTGAAGCACTCGTGACCAGCTCACTGACAACAGTTCGGTCTGACCTCTCGGGGTTACGAGGAGGTAGTCGTCTAACTGTACCTAAAACAAGATTCTGATGATGGTGCTTTTGGTTAGTCAGCTCTTCTGGAACAAACTACCTGATGACCTGAGATCTGTCACAACTGTACCCTCCTTCAAAAGCAAACTGCATTCTGTTCTCAGTATTGTGACCAGTCAATGTATTTGTGAGCCTGTCTGACTGTCAGCTTTGATTCTATAATATTGATTCTAAAAAACACTATGGGCTTTTGTGTTTAAACCCCCAACCTCTACATACCAGTGTTATAAACACACTGAGGGCTTTGATGTTGGATGTTACAGGAACTGTGATAAATACAAAAGTGGATCCCACTGTTCGTTTTTTTTTTTTGGTTTTTTTAAATTGCAATATATTGCCTCGCTAACAGTATCAAAATATATTGAACAGCAACCTCTGTATTGTGATACATATTGTATTACCAGATTCTTGTCAATACACAGGCCTAAATTACATTAGGCTTACTTGCAATGAAATGTGCTTTAAAAACAAAATGTTGTCTAGTCTAACCCCGTCTGTCTAAATGATCCAGTTCAGTCAATTGATTGAGACATATGAACAGGGTTGGGCAAATACTGCAACCCTGTTTTATACCTTTGTTTTGGACAGAAGTCATCTGTTTCCATGTTGTTCATGTTTACAGAACATTTTATGGTTTTACACAGTTGTAATCACGTCCTACGTATCCTCTACCATCCTATTTTAACTAATATTTAGTAACATCTATTAAAATTGCTGTAATTACTTTTTATAAAAATCTCTGAGAAAGATACGACAAAAAAGTTATTTTTATAAAAGTTACCTACTGCAGAGTCCAAAAAATGTTTAAAATCTACAAAGCAGGAAGTGCTGTTATTTTTCTGGACATGTCCGTGACAACTATCTACCTCTGACGTCATGGTAGGTACAGGGCTCAGCTAATTACTGTGTATGATACTAAAGGGAATCTGACACATTATCACTTACTGTTATCACAGCCTTATATAGTAATTGTAAAGTCAAAGCACAAAGTTCTCTTTTTTATAAACCCTTCTACTTCATGGCACAATGGTAAAATACCACTTTGTTAATCCCCAGTTGGGCAATTCAGACATCAATCAAAGTGCAAAAAATGTAAGCGTTGTCTTTGTTGAGGTGTTCCTGAATCTGCTTTACTACCATTTACAATTAGCTGTACGTTTTTCCAGCTGTGTCCATTTCCTTTGTGCACTGCCATAACCCTGTCACCTATCCTGTGTGAACTCACTACAAGCAAGCTGGATTTGGGACCCAACTTCTGTTTGCGGAAGGGCAAGCAAACAGACCAACATAAACATCGCCCTCTAGTGGAAGAAAGAAAAACCTACTACTTTTCATTTTCAAGACATTGGGGGTCTAGGGAAACCAGAAAATGGTCACAATGAATGCTCAAAACATTCCAGAGACCAGTGCGTGGACACAGCAGGTCTGGTGGAACGTTCCATGTCCGTTCAAGGACTTTCACAATACAAAGTGATTCTGCAGCCTAAAAAATACTTTTGCTGTGATTCAGTTTCCTCACCAGTTCAACTATAACAATCTAATGAAATAAATGCCTGGAATGAGCTGTACAACTGCCGCACTTCATGAAACTTCTTACAGAGAATTGATGAAACTCTCTTCCCTTTCTGAATACACCTCTGCACATTTCATGATATTTCACTGAATGTCAGTATTACTGAAAGCTCTGTGACTGTGGTAAAAGTCCACAGCTGGGCTCAGACAGGCTTAGTGGCTTTGAATTCTTGTAGGCCTTCATAGAATCCTGTTACAGCATGTGTCAGTCATATGAGAGCCGATTTGTTCGTCCTGAATCACTCCTGGATAGCAAAACTAAAGAACACACACAAAGCCTGTCAAGTGTTTCCCAGGATGAATAAGTGATGAGAGAGAAAGGGGCTGCTGTCTGTCTGTTCCCTTTCCTATCACAGATGAGACATCAGGTTGATGATTAGTCTGAAGTCATTAACATCTGGTACAATAAAAAAATATGACTCATCCCTGGCTCTCTGAAGAGGAGAAGGAAGCGACGGGGAGAGGTGGAAGAGTGCCAGAAATGGAGGAATCAAAAGTAGATTTCGACAGTGCGAGCAGGAGGGGAGGGGGGAAGGAAAGGTAGACGTGGGTGGGAGCAGATCGATAGTGAAGTAAATAAGGAGGTGAGTCAGGGCTCAAATGATCAACAGTGAATGACATGGAACCGTGATTGAGTGAAATAAGACTTGTAGTGTAGAAAAGAGAGACAAAAAGAAAGACCATGGTCCCATTTGTGGCCTTTTTATAGCAAATCAAAGCTTTGGTGAGACATATACAAAAAGCATCAAAGTAGCTCTAGTGCTTCTTCATGACAATTAACTTGAGTGGTATTACACCATTAAAAAATCATCTGATATACATTAAATTTTAATAGATGTGGCGATTTCTAGCCATTATAAGAACATTGTACTCATTCTAATAACTGCTGAGAATACTAGGGTACTGCATGCACAGTGGGATGCCCCATTATACAACCATTGTGGCAGTGGCAGTGCATGAAAAACACCCAAGAGAAGAGAAAAAGCTCTAAAAAGCCAATGTACACTACCGGCTCAGCACCCAGCAGCAGACAGACACAGTTAGACACTGGCTGGTGAACACAGTGGAGCATTTAGTGGCTAAAGAACCAGATTTTTCCCTAAGGGGTTGATGGAGAACAAAAACAGAGCTAAAAAGTGAATACTGCACTTACATTGGTCAGGAGGCCATAAACAGGACTCCACGTGAATGACAGTGCTGCTCTGTAACTGCAGGATGTGTAAAGAAGCAACTGCTCTAACAAGTTTGCCGTATATCAACTTGCAGTGGATGTTTGGATCATATGGACTTTATGCACTAGTTTCATGTTTGGCTGTGTTAACAAAGTTGTTGACTTGCTAGTTTTTGACTTACTGTTCACTTCAATGAGACAACCCTGGTATCAGTTTAACCACCGACTAGAACATCTGCACAGAACATTTAGGTTAAAATGCAAATCTACATTGTGTGCTCTCCTACAAAGACATGCACACTGACGCAGTACTTTTTAAGTGCATTATCCTATTATCAGGGTTAGGGTTAGGGTTAGGGTCAAATCTATGTTATTCTCCCTCACACTGTAAGTGACCCTGATGTGTCAGAAAAAAGATCTGACATTTTACCTTTACTGCTAAAATTCATCAGAAATACTGTGAATTTTCCATTAATCCAATACAACATTTGTCAGTCATCTGTGCAGGCGACAGCTGCGATGGAGGTGCTCAGCTGCTAGACAGACAGAGAGGTATTAGGCTGCATAATTTATTTAGAATGATGTTTCAATACAAGAAAAACTAGAAGTGACATAAAAGAAAGCATTAGAAGAAAGAAGGTTACAGAAGGCCACAGAAGAATGAAGCTGCAAGGCCGCTGTAATGTAAAGAGTCTTTAAAATATAAACAAGTGGCCCTGACGGGATCATATGACAACACAATGAGCAGGTTCATATTGTATATTTTATGTGAGTTATTTAAGCCGCAGTATCCCATCATATGTGATAACTTTAGTCACTGTGAATCCACTGTGAGATGGAGGTCACATCTGTGCCAATGGCACACGGCACACAGTTCGGTTCAAAATGGAGACTTGTTTGGGCTGGTATTAGTTAATGAAAACACTAATAAAACTGAACAGTCCAAGAAAAAATAAAAGAAATCTGATCTGAGCAGTGAAACTCAGTTAGCAATGAGCTTGCGAGGCAGCTGGACTCACATCAGAATCCATTTTGTCAGGCTTCAAGCTATGTGTCCAACCCACAGTGGTTCGGACCAATCGGCGTCCTTTGAGGAACCGCTGGCAGCTACAGCATGAGCTACAGGCGTGGTTTAACGCTATGTGTGTGTGAAAAATGAAAAATGTTGTCTGCTCAACAACAACAACAACAACAGCGGCTGCTAAAGAAGTTAGCGTAGATGCTGCTAGCATCAGTTCTATCAGACCTGGAGATTATTTCTTCTTTGAAAGAAGAGCACGGCACTAAAAGCCATTCTCCATGGAAAAGATGTTTTCTCTCTTCAGTAAGAATTTGACTACGTTATATTGTTTGTTGATCTGATTGGTGGAAGTCTGCCCACGATAGACGGTGATAAGACAGATGGTTCAGCCAATCACCTGCTTAGTATTTTTTAAAAGCGCCTGCCCTTCCAAACTATTTCCAAAGACGACTTAAGCACCAGATGCTTATGCATAACAAACCAGGTTATGTCATCAAGGCTTCCACTGTGAAAGAAGAATCGGCCAAAGATCTACTGTACTGTGTTACAGTCCAGATTTGGGGGTGTTTGCACAACACAACACAGCGATTGCCACAAGTCACACAAAAACAATCGACAGTCAAATTACAGAAAATAGACATTTATCTGACACTCCCTGATTTATCAGAGAAATGGTACGAAATTGCTGCAAACCCCATCTGAGCGAGGTCTGATCAGCAGGTTCGCTGAATGAACAATGGGAGAGAAGTTACAGAAATGGCCTTCTGACCATCGATAACGATTGACAAGTCATGTTGACCCATTATTTTCAAAAAGGAAGCTTGAGAAAAAAGAGGATCCCTAAGTTCCTACAGAGAGGATATTTTCCTGTTATGAAATCCAGAGGACATCATGCTGCCTAATGTGCAGGCGTTAGAAACAGTTACTCAGTTGGGGAGAATTTCTGACATAAAGAACACACATGTTTCTGCTTGTGTTGGTCAGTGAGATGACAAAAACCCAGATAATTACCTTTCAAGATCAACTGAGACTTCTCAGTGGTCTGGGCACCGCCAGGTCTGCTCACACTGGCAGCTGCCATGACCTCACAGCTCTGAAACACACAGTATTACAACATATTGTCATTCCATTGCAACATTAGAACAACCCATACAAAAAACACCTAACGTATATTTCAGGTATACTTAGCAGCGTGGCATACATGTGGAAATACATTTCAATACAGGCAGATATGTGCCCCCCCCCATCAGACACAGTGAGTGCCAAGACTTTCATCAGACCCTGTCAACATCACCTTGAGCAAAGTCAGAGATGTAGCCTGCTGGACTGAATGCAAAGGCAACTGCATGTGCAAGGACAATGCGCAGTAATAGTGAACTCCAGCTACCCTTATATTGATCTGCACTTTGTATATCAAGAAGAGATCCCAACCCTAAAACAGGTCTGTGAAGGGGATCCTCATCCTCTTATCAGTGTAACGTTACTTGCTGGAGCACCAAGGTGACTGCTGTTGGCAGCCTGAGACCAGACAAAAACCCACTGATACATGGCCAGATGTGACCTGGCCATTACAAAAGCGATCTATTAAGTGTTGTATTATTAACCTAATGACCACCTGAGGTCTGGCTCCGGGCTGCAGACAAACGGATCGAGGCAATAACAACAAAAGCGCACAGCATCTTCCGCCAACCTTGTGAAAACAAGCTGGCCGTGCTACACAGAGTTAGTTAGATCAGCTACTCAGCGGATAGCGGCTAAACGTAATGTAGACTAATGGAGATTTAACTGTCCCTACTAAACAGATTTCATTGTCGCCGTATTTAAATACCCTTGGCTGCTGCGCACCAAACACAAACACGGAAGATGATCAAGGCATTTCTATGCATCACTGTCAAGCGAGGCTAGAAAAACATTCACTTCCGGTCAGCTTTTTCAAACTAAAGCTCAAAGTGTTATGATAATGCAACGCACATAAGCAGAATACACAAACTACCTTTTGAGGGAATTTTTTACAGGAAGAAACTAGCATTGTGCATCTCTCCACAATGTTATATACAACAACAAGACTTGTTTTTCCAGCATCGTGTCTGTTCTTTGACGTTTGTTTTGAAGGGCTAGTCGCGACACGTCCGGTCCGATATAGCCAATACTGGCTAGCTTGACCTATAAGAAGCTAACTGTTAGCGAGCGAGCTTCGTATGGGGATTTAATAAAAGGACATGCCGATAAAATCTGTTCTGCTCACCTGACAACAAGTAAATCAGCATCGTTAGTTACGTGGTCAACGTCAGAACACGCTACATCTACTGAAACACTAAGAAATGAGCCGTAAATGTAGTCTTCCCGTACCTTTTTCAGCTGTGCTCCGCTGCTGTCGCTAGTGAACTTTCATTTCCGCCTCAGTGATAATACCACGTGATCCAGGGAGGTTGTTTCTTATTGCACAAAGGATTGTGGGTCATAAATAATGGTAAACATCAGCCATCTATTTCAAATTAAAGTTCCACTTCACTTTCCATGCAGATCAAATAGAATATACAGCAAACGTAATTCCAGTATTATTCAGCAAATATAAAGCTAGGAATGAAACACAGAATAAAAATATGTCTTAAAACAGTAAACTAAAATATCATTCCAAAGATTCCAAGACACTATAGCAAATGTATATAAGTGAGCTCCGAAGTTCAAATGAATTAAATGTAATGATTAATTCAACCCATGTGTGAGCTCAGTCTTCATCACAATTTGGACTTTAAAGCTGCACTAATTTATTTTCTACGTCATTTCTGGCCACTTGAGGGCAGCAGAACAGGCTGAAAGTGCAGCATTGATCTACTATAATCACCTTATAAAGTTATTATGACCAACATGTTGCCTATACATTGTCATTCATTTGGAGTTGTTTTTGTGTCCACCTGGTGAATGTAAGTCCAATATTTAGTTCCATCTTCTGAGACAAATATCTGGCTCTCTATAGCTACTAAATGCCCCACTATGTTCGCCACGTCTGTGCGTTGTTTGGTTCTGAACCTATCATGATGTCACCCGTTGGTTTGTGGAGTAACATTTTGGGCCTGGGGTAGCACTGCCCACCCCTGAAATCTGACCACCCCAAGTGCCACCCATTATTCTCAGCTCTTTGACTCTTTGTCTTTCAGAGGCTGTAGTAGGTTCTGTTTCTGGTTAAAGCTAGAGTGAAGCTAGCATGTTGGGAAGGGATCTAAACAACGCTCCAAAGTCAGACAAAACATTTTGCAATGGAGAAACTGGCATGGCCATTTTCAAAGGGATCCTTTGACCTCTGACATAAAAAGTGGGTTCTATGGGCACCCACAAGTCTTCCCTTTGTAGACATGCCCACTTTTTGCAAATGGCATGCAGTTTAGGGCAAAAAATCTTTTTTGCATGTGGTATAAATGTTATTTTTGCCTAGTGTATTTAAATATTTGTGCAGACTGGGGTCATTAAACAGTGTTGGAAGTGCATACACTGGGAATAACTGCAAACCTGAGACACACACTTTTTGCCACCCCTGCATTGTCATTGACCCACTTGGCCACCCCTGCAACAAAAAGTCTGGACATGCCCCTGTACTCTGGCACTGAATGACGTCACCAGCGCTGGATATTTGATCAGCACTGCCTAGTTTGACAGCTTGATCTGAGTTCTGGGAGGGTGAGTCAAGGGGATTGTAATCTGCAGCTACCCCGCTAAATGCCACTAAATCCTACACACTGGACCTAGCAGTAATAACTGAGCTAGTGCTTTGGTACTGCTGCTGGTCCGCTCTCATGGCACGGACCATTTTGACCACAATATCCAGATTCATGCATCCATAACCAGTTCCATATGGGTTTATGCTGTAGTGTTAGCTTATCTGAAGTATCTATCTTATGTTTGGAGCTATGCTACCTGTATTACAGCATGTAAATGCAACAAAGAGAGAGAGAGAAAGAAAGTCACTGGGTTGTGTAGGCTACAGTTCTTTTTTTATTTTTTGCCATTTAATGTCCAAGAGGGGGGATTTGGTTTATAAGCTGTGGTTCAAATGATTAAGACAAGAAACAAAAATACATTCTCAATACATAAAACACATAATGCACAATGCATGGACTAGAAACATTTGCTCTAGAGAGGTGATTCTTCTACTTTCATGTGTCCTCCGTCAAGGTTTCTTTTAAGTTCTCAAACCCAGCAGTGGTCACTCTTCCTCCATTTGTGGTGTCCCTGAGCACAGAGTCGTGTGTTGACATCACACAAACACCCGACTGAAACTCCACATCAAACTGAGCCGGCTGCTTGACCGCTGTAAGGCCAAAATTGACATAAAGAGAAGAGTGATCATTTATGGGATCTATGATCAGGTTTATTATGTAGTATCCCTAATTATTATTTTGTTTTCATAATATGGGCAGCAGTCAATAATGGAACTTGGGATCCTAGTACCATTTGCATCTTAACAATACAATAGGTGTAATAGGTGCCCTCCATTTAATTTCAGTTCTACAAGGAAAAAAGTTTGGGTGCCCCTGCCCTAGAGGCTTAATCCTGCTTTGGCCTTATGAACAATCTGGGGTCCTTTTGTTTAGTTGTCACAGGGAAAAAAAGAGCACTGACAGACTATGCACCATGTGTTGATCATCACTTTTACCATCACAGACATCAAGATGAGGCAAATTTCTTTGCATCAAAGGTCTAATGGGCTCTGTAATTATACTAAAGATGCACAATCGAAGAGAATCTGTTCCAACATTGGGTAGCAGAGATGGCACCAAGTCATTGTTTTGGAAGTCCCAAGTAAGTCTCAAGTCTTTGCACTTAAGTCCAGAGAAAAGACTTAACATTGAGTTTAAAGTCCTAAACAAGTCATAATGCACTCTTCACCAAACATACTGCCATTTTAACAACAGAACAAACAAAACAAAATGAAGTCAAGTCTAAAATTTGTGAGTTCACACCTCTGTTGGATAGTACACATCTTTCAGTGGCATGCCTGTATAATTCACTATATGCTTTAAAATAAAAAAAATAAAAATATACCAGAGTTATGAGAACAATACAGAACATTTCTAACTGTCATTAAGGCCGTTGCAAAGTTTACTTGACTCATTCCACACTCATTGAACCATGAAGTACAGCACAATCATTCCCTCTATTTCCTGATTGGACCGTGTCGCCCGAAACTTACAGTAAACTTAAATTAACTAGGGCCCCTTAACCGCATGATGAATGAGCAGTGTGTAAGCGGCAACCTTATCTTCGGTGCTGCTGACCCACGTCATTCTAACAGGAATGATCAGTGGCGGAGATTGTTGCACACTCACCATGTTGCAGTTCATTTCTCGGTCACATTCAACAAGCATCAGATGTAAAAAGTTAGTTATTTATTGCATAAATATTAGTCAGATGTGGAAGTATAGTAGCATCATTTGTGAGTCAGTCTTTTCCAGTATGGAATCGGTCCATTAATGAGTCTACACACCATATATATATTACTGAACTGGGCAGAGGTCGTGGATTATTACTCCAAAATGTTTTCCAGACGTCAGAATGGAGCCGACTTCACTGAGCTTTGGATCACAGCCGCACACAGTACAGCAGGACAGAATCAGTGAGCCTGCAGGAAAACTGCTCCGGGAAGACGGTGGTCTGATGTCAGCGGTGAGGATGATGACTGATGATGATGGCGATGGAAGCTGATGTAGTGGTCGTGAAAGTAAGTGGTCACAGCCAGAGGAGGGCCCAGCAGCAGGCACAGCCACACTAAACCGTTGCCATAGTTTCCCTGGAAATAGTTTCCGAGGAACACTGCAACCATAAGCTATAAGGACAAGACAGTGTTAGTTGAAGAAACACACCAAGATTTAATAAAACATCTACTCTTGCCCAGCCTATAGTGCATGCTAAGTGTGGAGGCCAGTACAGTAATTTTGGAAAGAGTAACGAGTAATGAGTAATACATTTGAGAAAATAGACAGTTAAATACAGAGTGTGATAGCTTCTCTGATTTAACTGCTGAGTAAATGTTACAAAGTTGGAGTCAAAGCTTAGTGCACCGAGTGAGGCAGGCAACGTTGAGTGTGTGTAAGCAGAAGCCCTCAGTGCCTGTTGCCCTATCCACCGCTGTGATATTCTCACCTCAAATATCATCATGAGGAAGATCCACAGACGACAGCTATGCAGGGGCAGAGCAATCATACACTGTGTAGGAGAGAGGACAAACAGGTTATTACTGCATTGTTTGTAGGAGAAAAGTTCTTACTTTCCACTAGAGGCCCATGATCACCTGTGTCCTTTTAAAGATCTGCAAACCTACCCCATTATGTAATAAGTGTGGGTACTAATAGAGTTATAGTTTTTATTAAAATAACCAACTTTGCTTCTTGCTAGTTTGATACAGATTTGGTATTGGTGCTCATTTTAAAAACTAAATTCATTCCAGATTTCCAGTGTCTTGTGTTCTCCGCTAGCAAACAAATAAATATAAAAGAGAGTAAAATTGGCTTCATGCAGTATCAGACTGTACCTCACAAAGAGCAGCTGACATCAGGAAGACCAGTAACTCTGCTCGTGACGGGGGCACATTCTTTTCCACCAGCCGTGTGTACACATGTCTTCATACAAGTGAAGACAAGGGGAGATGAAAGCAAAAGGCAGGGAGAATTATTGGAATTTGCGTCATCTGAGTGAAACATGAGGCTGTTGCTTTAGCTCCATCAGACTAAAATACCTGTGACACCACTTCTGACAGGGAATGTTCCAGTGCTTCCAGAAAGTGATCAGAGTTGTGGCGTTCCTGTAAATGAAATGGTGAAGCTCAATGAGCCCCTGCATGAATGCTCAACAACACAATGTGCGGGAATGGTTTTGTGCAACTGACCACCAGTCTCCATAAAAATGGCGATCACCGAAGCGCAGCAGTTCTGCACAGAAATTCAGGTAGGAATGACTCAAGAAGAAGACGAGGAGCCAGAGGAAATGGGTTGGAGCCTGACGTGGAAATATGCATTAGCAATACCAATATACCGTTTTAATAAGAGCAATATCTGCTATCTCTATTATTGTATCTGGTATCACAGTATGCAAATCTCTAATTACCATCTGTTTACAAGATGGTACACTGATGTCTTAGACTGGTTCAGTGACGTATCTAAAGTAAAGATAGGACGATATACGATATTATCGCAATACAAAATGTATTGTGGTGAATTTCCATTATCGTGCTAATCATGAATAGGGATAATCATCAATATCCTCACATGGCTTGACCTGAAAAAGCTGTCTAGCTCTCCCGCATACAGTCCTATATTGATACTCTGATTTATTTAGATCAAGGGGACAAGGGGGAGCCCACATCTAATTACCATGGCTGGAGGCTGAGCTTGCCCATTGTATCCACACAAATTAAACTGGATGTGTGGAAATAGTATAGATTCTATAATACTGAACAGGGAGATGAGGTGTCTATCTGTGATGCAATAAATATAAAGTATGTTTCTTAACTAAATGTAAGTATGTAGTATGTTTTAGTTCCATTTTAAAAGAGTAAAGCACATTTTTCATCGTTATATCATCGTGTATTGCAAGATTATCATTAGATGAAATTTTCATACTGTCCCATGCCTGATCTAAAGTCAAAAGAATGTAATGTCAAAATATCATTCAAAAATCACTCACCACCAGTCCCACCAGGTGCTCCACTCTCATAGTGATGTCCATACTCTTATGTAAAAGAATGAAAAAAAAAGAAGTGAAGTCCTTAGGTGTGGAAGTTTTGTTTGTTGTAATATTCACAGTGATTGTGTTTCACTCACAGAGAAGGAGTTTTCTGATCTCTGGAAGATGGGTTCAATCCACTGAGAGGAGAAAAAAAATTACTTTTAGGCAATTTTTTTATGTGTCAGACTAGAAAGGGTTAATTTTTCTAAAATCCTTGTTAAAAACATTGCAAACGATTAAACGGGACAGTTTGAGGAGGTTGTCGAACAGTGCTTCTCCCAGTGTAAAAGTGGGGAGGCGGTTGGTTTCAAAGTAATGTGAAACCATGAATACTGATTATTAGTCATATGTACGTATGTATTCAGAACATGCAAAACACTACATCAGGGCTGCCCAGAGCGGGGTCCGCAGGCAAAAGATGGCCCACTATGAGGTTTGAATTGACCCATGAGACAATTGTAGCAAGAAGTATTATAAATACAGTATATCGAAAATGATACATCTCTATTTCTGCGGTTTTGTTTTTTGTCAGGTAAAACTGTTCTTTAAATATATAGGATCCCTAAATATGACACTGCTCAGAAGTCAGTCATCCTGGTACCTTTTTGCATCTTAACGATACAGCACAATAGCTGTTTACTTTTGGTCTGTGGCCCACCATTAAATTCAATTTTGGCCCTTCAAGGGAAAAAAGTTTGGGCACCCCTGCACCACATTGTTGTGTACTACACAATGATATATTACACTGATAAAATTGATCATATGATAGTTATTGATATGTGTGAGTAGCATTCTGTACAGTACAGGAAGAACTTCAACCAGCTGTTGTACCTGCTGCACAATTCCAACCATGATCTGGATAACGATCACCTAAAGGTAGAAAATGCCACGATTAACAAGCTTAACTGACCATAAGACCTACAGTATATCATCATCAACATCAACTATATCAGGAAAGGTTCATTGCAAGTAGATCCACTGCATCAATAAAAGGAAGGTAATGTTGAAACTGCTTTGTGTGGTGTCCATGCTGAATAAATAGAGCTTCTTACATAATACATATGAATTATGGATGATTTACACATACATGTAGATTAATAAACTTATGTACTCTTAGGCCAAAGGATAATTATTATATAATATAATATGGGATTTTTTTTACATTTTGGCACTCTCTACAAGTGCATCAAACCCTGAGTGATGATGGTGCCACTGTTAAGCTCACCATCTCCAGCAGCCTGTGCAGGAGCTTATTGATGCGGACCTTAGGAGTACATGGGAAGTCTCTCTGGTAGCACAGAGTGGGGGCAAGGAGGAAATAATACAGATCTGAGAAATCAAAGACAGAGTCACAAAGGACAAAATGGATCGTCTTAAGTTAATGTGAAGTAATTAAGTATCACCTTATAAATAACAAGCAGTTTCACCTTGTAAAGTGAGATGCTGACCGGGTGCTTTTTGCGCAACAGAAACATTCTTGTCTGTCTCTGAAAACACAAAGATATAAAAAGCAGTCGATGGATTAGTTTCTGTTTTTGTTCTGAAATGAAAATCAGTACAATTTCTGGTAATGGAAACAATACCTGCATCAGCCTGTCGGTACCAGCGATTCGTTTCCTGGTATGAATAAAGCTTCATCCCCAGAGCAGTGTAGAACCAGAGAGAGAAGAACGCACCACCTGGTGGACGGAAACACAGAAACATCCCAGCAATGATACAACATCATTTCTGAGTACAGTGAGCTAAACATTATAAAATAATTTTGAGATTCAAACTACATTTGGTTCATGTTGAGGCTTTGGCACAGCTGTGCCTGTAGGCTCGAAACGACAATATCTTTCTTAAAGGTTCCATACTGTAGAAAGTGAGATTTCCATTTTTATATATAAAGCAGGTTTAGGTGCTATATAAATACTGTATAAGTATCAAAACTCTCAATCCTTTGAGAAATGCTTGTGTTCAGAAACTGTGAAACAAGTAAAGAAGACAGACAAAGGAAGTTGAAATTCCAAATGTTTACTGTGGGCTGCTTAGGTCACAGAAGAGACTGCGCTCACAACATATTGACATAACATAATGGTCAGGCCATTGGGTTTGGCCCAAAGATGTAAAGTTTGCAAAAGCTATTCAATTATCCATATAACACAATTAATAGTTTATCCTCATTATTTCTGCTTAATATTTGCTAAAATTCCTATATTTATTTTTTATCAAATTATTTTGTTTATATTTGTCTGCATTCATTCATTGATGGCCCACATTATTTGCATATTATTTTCATTATCTGAAAGTCATATATTTGTTGTGGCTCACACTCTTATACTAGGTTATTTTTATTTCTTTGTTTATTAGCTAATATCATTACCTTCAATGTAATTTTTGATTTGCTATGATCTTCCATAGACACCGTAACTTCATGTACAAGTGTGCGGGTTTTAGAAGAGGCGTGGTTTGGACAAATTATGATAGTGGGCGTGGTTTGTGGGGGTGTAGTTTGTAGCCTCTGAAAGACAGAAGACGGACGCTTCTCTTTAAGTGAGCCATCAAGACTTCTGTAAGTTTGTGATGTCACAACTGTACAGTCGTCCTTCACCATGCTCCCTGCACAGTCCGGGTGGGCTACAGTCTGCTGTCTGTGGTTGGCCTGGCCGTGCTTCACTTAGAAATCAGTCAGCCAAAAAAAAGAGATGCTCAATAATATTACTGAGACAAAATGCCACACTAAAATGCCTCCTGCTAGAGCTCCAGAGAGCAGCGTGAGAGATGAGATGTAAAACTGTACCCAAAGAAACCCCCCACATCAACATGGACATCAACATTTCAAATACCCATAAAACCCCAGAAAAGTGTAACTTATGGGATGTTTAACTCATACATTTTTCACTGCATCATTTATGTACAGTAACTATGATGCAATGATGATGCACATGTATCTGTAGTTGTTACCTGTAGATATTGTGGGCTCATGTACAATGACTGCAGCAGGAAATAGCAGGAGCAACCCCAGATTTGTGAGATGTAAACGATGAGTGTTGGTGGGGGACAGCATACCCTGACAGAAATAAATGGAATAGAAGAGTTTCAGTGAGAATTATTTTAAGTTCACTAACTGCTTGATGGGATACTAGTGCAATTGATATGCTGATGGGGTGGTGTGAATGGTGTGCATTTAAATTGTGGCATGGTGTCTTGATGCATTTGGATGATGCAGAAAAAGAAAAGGCACCTGTCTCACCTTTTCCTGAGACCTCTCAAGGAGCAAAGCTGTAATGGCAAACATGTTGGCAGCTGAAAGAAATATAGATATTTTGTTAATTCACAGTGACAGGATAAGTGTGTTGTGTTTACAAACCAATCCCTCACATCAAAGCTTGCTTACAGGTCCTGGGCAATTCTTCTGTCAAAGCTCTTTGTGGCTCCAGAAGTGATATCACCTGAGTCAGCATTGGTCTGGTCAACTTGGGTCAGTTTGTATATGCTAACAATCTTCCATTACCACAAAAGTTAGTCACAGAGTTCCACAAGGTTCTGTGCTTGGGCCAATTCTATTCACCTTATAAAGGTTTCCTTTGGGCAACATTATTAGGAATAATTCCATTAACTTTCACTCGTACGTAGATGATACCCAGTTATATCTATCAATGACTTGCAATTTTCTGATGTTAACCCAGACAAAACTTAAGATCTTGCACTTGGCCCCATACACCTTAGACATTATCTAAAGATACTGTTATTCTAGATGACATTACTGTGCCTTCGAGCACCACCATAAGGAATCTTGGAGTTATGTTTGATCAGGATATGTCCTTTAACTAATTTGTTACCTATAGGCTGCATTACTGTAGTTCCTTATTATCAGGCTGTCCCAATAAATTCATATAGACACGCCAATTGATTCAGAATGCTGCGGCACGAATACTGACAAGAACTAGGAACAGAGATCATATTTCTCATATAAATTATACGGTATATCTGGTTCTGCTGCATCAATTTTGGTTCTTTTTTTAAACTGTCCATTGTGTATCCGATAATGTTATAGTAGTATGATATTAAATCAGTGGAGCACTCCACTAAACCTAACTAAAGGTTGATCTAATGTAGTTTTTCTTTTTTCCTAATGGAGTAGGAAAAAGTTTCTCACCCAGTATGAGGTTGACAGATGGCCAGTTACAGTTGTCCTCAATAAGATGCTCCAAGACCTTTTTGACATCTATCAAAAAGCCATGTCTGTTAAGAGGAGGAAAACAAAGGACAAAGTCAAATAAAAAGCTCACACATGGAACCTTTTTAAATATCTTCATCAGAGGATGGATTTAGCCCAGTGAGTTTTATTGTAAAATCTATTCAGCTCTATCTGCTGATGAAGACTGTGAAATGTGGTTGAAAGCTGAGCTAAGATTTGTTTTCTTTGAAACTACTGTTTCAAGCTACAGTTTCAAAGCTGAAGACTAAACTTTCACTTAAAATTAAATTTATGAGGAAGCATGCTGCTGTCATGACTAAAAATGTCGGCTGAAAGGCTAAAATATGTTGGGTGCACTTTTTAATTTTAATCAAACTTATGATTTCACAAATGAAACAAATCTAGAGTCCAATTAGAAGCTGTGACTATAACTATAATAATCTAAAGTGGGCCAATGTGTGTGCACTTGTATCAAGTGGATTTGGAACCGCTAACACAGGTTCGTGTTTCGTTGCATTTTTTAACCCCACCAAACTTAGTGTGGAATTCTGAGTAGCTAGCAATTAAAGCACTTAAAAATGGCCCTCTGCTGCCACCCTTAGAAATGTAACAGCAGGAAAGCTGGCTTACGTATTTACCTGTTAAATGTCTGATATAACTACACTTTACTTCATACATTTGAGAATGCAATCATATGTATAAATAAATGAATAAAGAAAAAATAAAAATAAAAATAAAATTAAACACCAAAGTTCGTACTTTCATTAGGCTACCTGAACAAACAGTAAAGGATATCAGTGCTTGATTAGTGTGGTCTGTACTTCTTGCTTCCTGATTGGATCAAATGTATTGGTTGTGAAAACCAATGGACGGATTTAATTTGGAAGGCATGCACTGTTGACTGGATATGTGGTGTGCAGTTTGGTCAGGGTTTCAAATGAACTAGCTCTCCATTAAAAATCAATGAGTTTTTTCCTATAAAATGTGTAAATGCATCTATTTCTACTTACTGTATAAAATTCTCCAAGAACAGGTGAGCGTGAGTGAGGACCTGAAAACACACAGAGACAGTAAAACACCAGTCAGTTTATAAAGCATAAATCAGAAATATCTGTCTATAAAATCAAGGAAGCGATACAGACCAGGAGAATAATGATCCAGTTGAGGATGCCTCTGTATCTGGTGAAGCTGCTGTTGGAGCTCAACAGAGAGTCTTGGACTCGATGGCAACTGGACAGAGAGACTTGTTTTATTCATCGTTATGAGGTGTATTTTTCACCAGCGCTTGAATAATGCCCTGCCAGTTCTGGTGTGACTGCACCTTTAATCTTTGATCAGATATTCCATTTGTAGGTGGATGTCAGCCAATCAGTGTGGTCTCTATACTGGTGGCACTCGCTAACATGTTCTCATACTTAAAGTTGCATAGAACCCTCCAGTCTTCCTCCTGTTATCTCTGAGATGTAGTCGACTCCCAGATTCTTCTATGAGAAAATAACTGCTTTGCACAAGTTCCCCGGAGAATACAAGGACAAACACAATCTGCACAGAATGTAACAATCCTGCTGTGGTCCACGGTTTCAAACACAAGTGGAAGTCAAAATGCTAAAATCACCATAAATTGTGAACCTACATTTAAGGGGGGTGGAAAATGTTGTAATGGATCTCATAAACTCAAGGTAAATGTGTGTGAGTGCAGCAGGCATGTATCTGAAGTGGCTGCAACAGAGCTTATTTTAGTTCAGTTCATATAGAGAAGGGACAGTGCAGGTACATGTGGTAAAAAAAAAAAGTCAGACATTTTCGTTTAAGAACAGAATAGAAGCCATAAAAATAAAATGAAAACAAAAAATATAAATAAATAAATAAAATAGACTGAATAAATAAAGTTAAAGGCTTCCTAAGATACAACAAAGCAAAAACAACACAGGGCATACAGTTTAAAGATTGGGGAAGGACACACAGTTTTTCAAAACATATATAGAGCGACATCAGCAGACAAGAATTGTAAACTAGCAGGACGTATAGATAGCAAGAGACGGAAAACGCCAGAATTAGCAAAAGCCAAGGTTTTTTCAAAAGGCTTCCTATAGCAAAAACAAAACAAGGCATGCAATTTAAAGGACCAGTGTGTAGGATTAAGTGGCATCTAGTGGTGAAGTTTCAGATTGCAACTAGCTGAACACCACTCGTGTCTGTATTTGACAACCTGGGAATGAGAACAGGCTGTGCAGTAATGTAGGAGAAACTAAAACTAAAAATATTGCTAATTATGGAAGAATGGCTTTGATTTCTAGTATTTCTAGTACTACCTAAGTACGAATTTGAGGTACCTATACTTAAGTATGTCCATTTAATGCCACTTTATACGTTTCCTCCACTACATTTTACTGCATTTATTTGACTAGTTACTTTATAAATTCCGCTCTTACACAAAACATATGATGAATTTATAAAATGATGCATTGTCATAGATTCAATGCTATACTTGTACACTCACAGAGGCATTGATTGCTATCGATTGATTGATTGCTTTAGCTAATAATACTTACATCACTTTTACATATGCATCCTTTTTATGCAGTATTGGACAGTGTAATACTGCTATTTTTACTAAGTAATCACATCCTCCCCTGCTCAAGCCTTGTATCTGCCAGCTGACAGGCTCCAAGTGATGGAGGCAGCCTAGAAAGCTTACCAGAGCAGAGATGCATAGGGATGTTCCTGTTCACTGGGTGGGTCAGAGGCAGAAATGGGAACGCTGTCATAGAGGCTTGCACTGTCTTCTTCAGCTGAGGAAGAGGAACAGACTGAGGAGAACCTCTTCCTCATCACAGTCATATCTGAGTCTGAAGGCTCCTCCACAGGAGCTAAGGTCAGAGGTTTGGTTTAACTGACTCTAGAAAAAGAAGAACAAAAATGGTCTTATTATATAATAAAATATCATCATCAATATCTATCTATCTATCTATCTATCTATCTATCTATCTATCTATCTATCTATCCCCACTAACCTGGATTTGTCCCTCATATGCATAGCTTACTGCTGCATCTTCATACACTCATATATTGTAGTCAACTTCCTGTCTCCTCACACAGAGAAATTGTAACCAAATCGCTTTAGTAAATGACCAGTTTAACGTTGTTTTGGTTATCTACAGAGGTACACACCTCATAAGACACGATTTCAGACTTCAACTAAGCGTCAAGTGCCATTGGGTAAATTCGGCATGTATCTTATCAAAATATATGTTATTAATGTAATTAAAAACCACCCTTTACTTTGGGTTTGTCGGCTATTCCGGCGACCTTCTTCCCACATACACACCGCAGTGGGTGGTATCCTCTAACGTCACAAATACAAAAGTTGTGTTTTTTTTTATTGCTGCTTGATAGAATTATATATGCCGAATTAAAAACATACTCCAGCTAATTCAGGAACCGCAATGTGTGCTTTTAATATTTCAGGTTAAATTCGCTGTTACATGAAAGTTTAAAATAGACAGAAATCTGAATGAAGCTCGGCCTGACCTTCTCTTACCTTGTCATCCCCGTGCAAAACACAGCGTCGTCCCTGCCAGGTCTACATTCACCAACATCCACAGCTCAGTAGCCTGCTGTCCGCATACATTTGTGCACACAGAGCTATTTTGACCTCTCATTCCATCTGGGAATGTGATATGATGGTCATTGTCACTGGAATACAAATTTCGCCTCTTCTCATAATATTCAAAATAAAAGCCTGCTCGAAAGAGCAAAAAACTAAATAAATGCATCAGAGGTCACTGTCATATTATTTATATTGTGTTATTTAATTTGTGCACTTCTTATTTTAATCATATTTATATGTTTTATGATACTGTGTGTGTTCAATGTCTAATAATTCTATATATTTAATTAAATCTTTTCTCTTTATCTAATCATAAGTCATTTATTGTTCCACATGGGCCCCAAGATAATTTATAAAAGGTTGCAGTTGTTTTTCTCAGCAGACAAGTTCCAATTCAACTAAAAATCTTGTTTAAACCCACAGCTGTGGGTTGCTGTAACGTGTGCTTTTACTTTGAAGCTACCTTCCTTCTGGTCTGGCAGACAGGCAGTCTGACTTGAAAAAACTAGGTATATAGTTGCAATTACCTTGGATCTTCCCACTAATAATATATCTATAGGTTTATAGTGATGGATAATTTCCTGTATGTTTTTTTCCTGCAAATCTATAATTTCCTTATCAAAACCTCCAGAATCTCTGAATATGCAAATGTTGTTGATTTCTAAAGTTTTGCTGCTGGACACAAGATGTCTCCTACTTCACTGTAAAGTCCTCTATCAGTGGATGTGCACTGGTGGCTTCAAGTTTCTACATCACACTGTACAAGTTGATACTGGACCAGGACTGACTTCCAGACTATTTGTTATGTCACACATCATGCTGGTAGGCCCCGCCCCTTAAAATCAGATGTTCAGTGAGCACAGAGAAACTTTCCACTTTCAGCAGATGAATGTGAAAACATCCTTCTAGTGTTAAACTCTGCACAGACAGTATTCAAACAGCACACTGTAGGGACAGGAAGAAACTGAGTTTTCAGTGGAGGGGAGTTTAACAGAAAACACAAATCAACACCAAGTTCATCAAACAGATTTATTTAAAAAGTCACATTTAACAAAATAATATTCAATAACAGTGTGTGTGACAAACTGCTGACAAACTTAACTAAATGTATCATTCAACCCCGTCAGACACTGATGCACTGGATGCTTTAGCAGACACAGCTTATGTTACAATCACTGCTGGTGCTGAAACTATTTCAAGAATGTCCAGATAAGTGAAAATCTATTTCACAATTCAGTAATAATGAGTGATGATTTCAAATCAAATTTAACAAAATAGTTTTTACAAATTTCTCAAAGGTAAACAATCACTGATAACACAAACAGATCCAAGGCCAGTATCCAGGGAGGATACATCTAATTCCATGAACAGTATTTGGACATGCACCATGTCTGGTCATTACAAAGCTGTGTAAAACACAGGCCCTGCTCTGGGAGCGAGCGCCCCTTAGTTGATGGTGAGCACATCGCTCTGGATTTCGTGGCTAAGCTGAGTCTGCAGGTCACTCAGCTTCTTCTTGAGGACGGCCAACGCTGACATAACGATGGTCTCGGGTCGCAGAGAGCCGCAGGACTCCACGTTGTAGAAGAACCTGCGTGGGGAAATGTCACAGGTGAGCTGCTGAGACTTCTGATTCTTGCGTTCAGCTTCATTATTTAGCAGATTATAAAGTAATTCAAAGCAGAGACAAAAAAATGTGTCTTTCCTCACCTTTCTGGCTTTCCATTAGGGTCATAGGGAGCCTGAACCTCATCCTCTTCAATCTCTGAGTATTCACTCTTTGGCCTGGGAACCAGAGCGATCAATCCATCACTCAGTCGTCATTCAACATTAGACATTTAACATCCATCCTTTAGGTTGAGCTATACTGAAATGAAAACATACCACTCCTCAGGTCGTGGGAAGACTGTGTGCCTCAGTGCGTTGTCTGGGTCGTACTCGAAGGACACGCCCGCCGTTGGGTTCCACTTGGCGTGCTCCTTACCAAAACCTTTCTTGGCGTACGCCCTGAGCCGCAGTTCCTGACCTTTACGAAGCTTCACTAGTAAAATATCTGTGTTGTGTCAGTTATTGACAGGGGAGGAAGGAAAAGGTAAATATCTAAAAGGACCGTAACAACCATGGTTTACCCCTCAAGACAGCTTTAAGCTTACCATCCTGTTCCACGTAATCATTGGGATCGTTGTCTCGACTCCTGGAAGTCACCTGGAAAGCCCAATGAAAAGACTGTCAGCTTTTCTCCTTCCCCTCTAATGACTCCTACTAAACAGAGTAAGGACTCACCGGGATGACTCTGGGGTTGTTGGACAGAAGGTCGCGTGAGGTGACGTGACGCGTCTGGTCCTCAGTACATCGGACGTCCAGTGTCAGCTCCACAGAACACTCTGGACAAAAATCATCACAGGTACAGTCCTGCAGGAGGATCCGACAGACAGTTAACTTGTATTTCCGTACCAACAGCTGTCTATTATTCATGGTGTTGCATTTAAGGGTCACTGGGGCAGCGCTACATCCCCGAGGGCTGATATCACAGTATACTTACCCTAGAATACTGCATTTTGTCCACGATGTCATCACTTGTGAGAGGTATGAGACCTGACGACACAGGAAACATCAATGCAGTTACAGCAGCCTTTACAAGTATCAGACCGCTGTGGTCATACAGCAGCTATAATATAGCAAATTACTTTCATTAAGTTCATTAAAAGTAGGGCTGCACAATGAATCGAAATATTAGCAAAAATCACGATATACAAATGGCAGAAGCTGTTTATTGATAAAGGTAAAATGTGTATCAAACCAGCATCATAATGAAGTATTTGTAGAGACGCCCTGGCTGTTCTCCAGATTTGGTTTGGTACGGACGCCTCAAACATTTCACATAATCATGATTTTAATATTTTTTTCAGTGAAAAATAAATTGATCATTCCCACAATCATGAATCGCATCGTAATATCTGTTAAAACGATTGTAATATGATGTTTTTACCATAATGTGCAGCACTAATTAAAAGCATAAACACTGAGATACATACCAACTCTGTGTGCAACAAACTCATCATGCAGCACTGACGAATTGGCATCGATCTGGATCCAGTCAATCGCTGCAAATAAAACAAGGCAAGATTAATGATTCATGCAGGTAAGTGATATATATATATTTTTGTGTTTATGAATTGCTTTTTGGACAGTTGCATTGGACTGAGAAAGCTGTAGAGGAGGACGGACAGAGCCAGGACATTCAGACATGTAGGAAACACTTACACAGCGGTATGTAATGAACCAGGGGTGGGCTATCGATATAGATCGTGCTCTAGGGCGTCCACAATCTACTTTTCAGGCGAATCATAGATATTGTCCTCTTACTTCAGTTTCCAAACTCCACACAACGTGATTGACCAGATCTACTTCTGACTTTGCTAGTTTGGTGTACTACGTTTGTGTCAGGAGACAAAGACACCAGTTTAACTTTCACAAAGAAAACAACATATACATTGTTTTGCTGTTTAATACAAATGGATTCTATAATTTGACAAAGAAAATATGAGACAAAATATATTTAGTAGAATGCGAGATAATCCTATTGTGGGATCAGTGCATTGTTTGGATTCTGTTTAAAACTTCAACTTAAACTCACCATTGAAATGATGGAAGCAGTGTAGTATCTTTAATGTAATATTGTGTTTTAATGGTGTGAATGGAGAAATTCACACGTTAATATTCTATTCTGGACCAAAATGTTATTTGTCATGAGCAATTTCCTCTTAATATATGCACATTCAGACTGAACGAATACTGTACCTATAGTGGCAACTTCTGACATGAACACACGGCGGATAGAGTTTGCAACCCTGAAAAGAGAAAGATGGATGTTTTTAGAGGTAAAGTTTATAATGAGAAACAGACATTACACTCAACTGAGCATTAATGCTAGCTAACGTTGATATGAACCGAGCCGGTGTCCACCTCTATAGTTAGCTAGCTAGATGAACCTTCAATATACACACTGTGTTTTATTACAGAGATAACTTTCTCAGTTCACTACAGCTAACGGTAGCAGGATTATTTCAGTGCGTTGTTCAGACTCATAACATCCGTTTGGTGCTGAGAGGAATAATGGCTGCTGTCTGCCTCACACACTTTCATTGAATGGACAAATAAGTGGATACTCACGCCAAGTCAGTGTTTTCAATGACAAACTTGACATTCTCGTCTGTCAGCTCTGTGATCTTCACCGTCGGCTGGTTAGCATACGGCATTACTGCAGTTAAATAAGGCTTAAATTAACGTTGTACAATGTCCACACACTCCACTACCGCTACTTCGGCTTGAAGGCCTCCACGGAATTATTTACCACTCGCTGATTGGTCAGGAGATGTAAGTCTGATTGACGATTGGCCTCGATGAGGCACGGGGGCGGGCCTTCATTTAATATCCGGGTCATAGATGTTTAGAAGTACTTTTTCAAAATAAAAGTCCTCCATCATTTTTTGGATAACATTTACAACTTAATTGTATATTAATAGATAAGTCTGATTACCAATTTTATATTTGTTGACATTCCCTGTGATAATGTAGTTCATTCGTTATTGCAATAGTATCTTTTTTAACAATAAGTACAAATATTTTACATTATGTTGACTGTAAATAGCAAAACTCTACTCCTGGAGTTGTGTTTGCCTGAGATATTATTTAGATATGAGATAATTAAAAAACAAACAAAAATGTTAAATATACAATAATAACTACTTTATTGAAGTCCAACAACAACATTACAGATCTCTGTGTCCTCTTTTACAAAAAGGAAAAAAATGATCTGAGCTGGAGAGTGAAATCTTGCACTGTGAAACAAAACAAGACAACGCCACTGGTCCTGCAGGTGAACACACAGAGGACACATAATAGCTTTCTCTCGCTGAATATAAGCAATAATCCAACACTTTCAGACTCATACAGTTAATCAGAAATAGGAGCAAAAAGAAAATTGATCTTAAGCTCATGACACAAGCCAGACGGTCAGGATCAGTGTGAGTGAGAGATGTTTTACATCATCGGCTCTGGTTTATTCCTGTGAGGTTCTTCAGCTGGAAAACACAAGACAAACATCAGCCACATTTCTATCAATACATTTGAATGTAACAATCCAAATTTTGCAATATGTAGAGCCTCTGCAGTGTTACCTCATTAAAATGCACTGAATGTATAAATCTGCATAAATCTTTAAGCATGACTCAGTTATTAATATCATCATGAGGAAATGTTTCCAATTAAAAGCATAGATTACTGGACTGCATATACTCAAAAAGGAAGGGAGTATGCATATATAAAAGTGCATATGAATGATGAACATGGGGCAAAGACTCACTGTAACAGCAGCTCCCATGAGCCCCTGCACCACTGCTTCACCAGTCGACTGCACCTACAGAACAAATTGGAACAAGGAATTAGGTCAAATGTTATTTCAATAAAGGTTAACATCTGAGTCTGAACCTATACTGAACTTGTGTTTTATGTATCAAAGCATCATCTTTTCTTTTGAGGTTTTGCTTTGCATTGGGCTCCATGTTTAGGCCAACCCGGGTTGTGTGGTGGGAGGAGAATAACATTTTCTCATGACACTCATTTGAGGTCTGTTATGTAATTATTCCACTAATGGGTAAAGCCATGAAACACAGAGAGGTGGGTATTCCTACATAAGTACCAAAAGATACAACTACTCCTCACTGACTACATTTCATCTGTTCAACCCTTTGTCCAATTCTTTAATGCGGAGCACTCTACCTGTTTAGCTGTGGTGGCCATGTTGACTACATCCTGAATGCGGTTATCAAGGAAGTTCCAGGTTTCCTGGAAGTCTGGAGAGGAATCCTGAACCATCACCAGCTCTGTTGTGTTATAAATACCTGTCAGCGCTGCCCGTTTGGTGTACCAGTTCATCTACAAAAGAAAGGGGTTGGTACGGAAAGTTCATATTGTGGATTATTTTAAAGAGGTAAGGCCATTCTAAACTCAACGTGCCTTACATCACAATGCATACAGCAAACTACAGCTAGGACAACACATGGATATCTAGTCATGCAATATTATCTAATCATGCAACTAAATATATTGCAAGTTTGCCACTGATCAACAAAAACCTGATCTAAAGTCAATGGCGCAGTATTATTGAGATAGCAAGATGCACCTACATAGGCAGGTTCACAACGCACGTTAACTCTGCTGGTTACACACCCAGGGATGAGCAGCAGCACCTCTCCTACTTAGGTAAATATCTATAATAATGCATTTGATGACATGCAGTTAAATGGAGCTGCGGGTGGGACAGAGGATTGGTTGGGAGACAGCAGAGGCAGAGAGGGTCCACCGAAACCTTGTGAGGCAGCTGAACTTGCGAGATCACAAAATCACGCAAGAATCCATCTAGCCAGGCTCCATGTGTGTGTACGGAAACAATCAGCATCCTATGAGGAACTACTGGCAGCAATGACATGAGCTATGGCCGTGGTTTAACTCTAGGTGTGTGTGACCATGTGTGTGAGAAATGAATGTTTGCTTGCGAGCAACAATGGCGGCGGCTAAGGAGGTTAGCATAGATGCTGCTAGCACTGAAGGCTTTTCTCAATGGAAAAGATGTTCTGTGTGACGAAACTCAAGTGATGGTGGTGCAGTCAGTTTAGGTCCATACCTGTCCCTCAGCGAAGACGAGTACCGCTGTAAATGTTGCTTATGCCACCACACTGTAACAGACACCTGTAATCTGTCAGATGGTTTGGAGACTGTGACCTGTGCACTTCCCCTTGCTGTCAAAATCACTGCTGTGCTGCATTTCTATAGAAGTGACTGTAGTTCAATTCCAGGTATGAGTACACAGGGACAGCTGGCTTTAGCCTCCAAATCCTATGACTGATTAAAGATGTCTGTTACAGCCTGGAGGGATGAGTGCACCAACAGCTCTGTTTCCTCAGCAGAAAACGTTCACTTCTCCAACTTGCCGAATCCTCCATTTAAATAGAATTTTTTAAAGGAATGGGAGATGACACTGATGGGTTTAATTCAAGTTATGCCAAAAACACACCTATGATTAATCAAGAAACTACATTGTACGCAATGTACCACATGCTATAGACGGTTTAAATAAGGCCCTGACTGTCCGAAAACCACTTCTAACATTACTATCAGGATGAAACGGAAGCAAGACTAGATTATGTAAGGGACAATAAATGATGAGGTGTCCCAATATAAGATAATAATGAATGAGGCTGTGATGAAGAACACTTTGAAAGTCCATTTTCCTAATATGAAGACATTTCAGGGCGTACTTTCATGCTTAAACCATGGCCAAAGGAAAGACAGAAGAACTGAAAATCATCAGTCTATCTTTTAAATTTCTTCTGGCCAATGTGTTGCTGAGAGAATATGCTTCAACCCCTAGTTAGTTTAAATTCATCACTAGTTTTGCTCTGGTTACTTGCAGCCAAATATAAGCCAAGTATGGATTTAGGATGAGGATTAAACCTTTGACTGGAGCTATGATAAGATACTCACTTTTAAAGGCGCCTGCCGGCTAATCAGTAGTGAGTCATTTCTATGGCCATGGTGTAAAGCAGGGAGAGTGTCAGGTGTTGGCGGGGGGAGTAACCTGGGAGGTGGCAGGCCTGATATTGTGGGGGTGGTGATGAAAGGGGGACAGGAAGGTATGAGCAGAAGAAGAAGGGGATCGAGGGTGATAGGATCCACTCACGTCTGTGGATCGGTCTCCGGCGTAGTACCACATGTCGTCCACTAGGGTGGACAGGTGCTTCAGGCTGTCTGGGATGTTGTGAGGAAGGAGCAGGATGCTCATCGCCTGGAACACACACACACACACACACACACACACACACACACACACACACACACACACACACACACACACACACACACACACACACACACACACACACACACACACACACACACAGAAATTATGGTAGTAAAATAGAGTAAAATAGACGATGAAGCAGTGAGTCTATCCAGCCCCCCCACGAAACTCAGATCAAACTGTCAAACTAGGCAGCGTTCTAAAAACTTCTAAAAACCAACATAACAACAGACAAAATACTGGATTTGAGGCTTCGAAATGAAAAGCAATGGGTGACATCACTATAGGTTCACACTTAGGTTGACTGTTCATTGTGCTCATCACGCACACTGTACCTGTGGCCATGATTCAATGTAGGGGATGTGCATCCTCAGTCTGGTCTCAACAGCATCTCTTAGAAAGTCAGCAGTCTTCTTTGGTCTGCAACACAGTGGTCAGAGCAGACTGTGAATGAAGAGGGAGAATGCTTCTTTTGGTTTGTCTTGAGGTTAAGCTGTGTGTGCGTATACGTACTCGGCCTGGCCCAGCTGGACCTGCTTGTGTTGTTCAGCCAGGATCTCTGTCAGCTGCGAGTTGCAGTGGGCGATGAAATGTAGGACCAAGTCTCCCGCTCCATTGCTGAACATACCAGTGGAAGCAGAGGACAGGCCCAGTGTCTGGTAGCAACACAGCAACAATAACATTACACACATACAGTGCATTAGCCGAGTAACAGTCATCATTACAGGCAACCTGATATCTCCACTCCCAACCCTGTGCTCGACATTGAGTTTCTATTCTAATTTACTTTTGGGCATTTTTATGTCTTTGTCAGAGGCTGGACAATAGAGAGCTCATGTGATATGGAGGGGAGAGAGATGGAGGATGACTTGTAAACAAAAGGTCCCTGCCAGGACTCTGGGGACGCAGTCAGTCCTGGTCCAGTATCAACTTATACAGTGTGATGTAGAAACTTGAAGCCAGCAGTGCACATCCACTGAGAATGGACTTTACACTGAAGACATCTTGTGTCCAGCAGCAAAACTTTAGAAATCAACAACATTTGTTGTATATTCAGAGATTCTGGAAGTTTTAATGAGGTAGAAGGAGGAGATTACTGTTTAAGGATTTCAATGTGGAAATTTTACTTTCCAAGCAGACTATTCATATATGTCTTAATGTAGTCAGGAGAGGATCCTTAATGCCATACTATGTAAATATTGCTGAATAAAATCAACGAGTGATATTATGGATCTGTTGGTACAGGATTATGTATCTAAAGCATGCTAACTAGGGATGCACCGACACCGATTCTACTTTTACGGCAGCGGGACGTTAACCTCGGGCTCGAGGCTAGCAGCATCCCTTTGTCCCAGAGACCACTGAAAATGTGTTTGGGATGCACGAACATCTCCCAGGGGGTGCTTCCTGGACAAAAGGGGAATTTGGGAATTTTATTATCATTATTAATATTTGCCTGTCACTAAGAAAATGACAAACTTGATCAAATCACATCCATAGCATTGTTTTATATAGCAGGGCTGAGTACAGCTGATTATCTCCTCTCTTGCTGTTACTGTTAGTAATAAATAGATGTCCCCTAAGTCCACTGAGGAGCGAGACCCAGGAAAAGTATACTGATTCTGAAATGTTCCTGCAGTAGTGACCACAGCCCCGGGCATGTCAGCAATAATACCTGCTGCAAGGATCATGACAGGCTCACAATTTCCTGAGAGCCTGGTCTCACTGAGCTGCTGCTGGCTTCTTGTTATCCTTAGGTTGCACTGGGTTGCATTTTGATATGTTCAAACACTATTAAGTAAAAATGAGTATTGGGTGAAGGTAAATTATAACAGTATTATGATGTGTTCTAATGGAATGTATTAAAATTAAGGTTTTGGCAAGAAACTTAAATACATATGTTTTTGAAATCATTGTTAGAACTGTAATGGTATCACTATGTACTCATATTGGTACTCGGTACTGGCAAGTACCCAAAGGTAAGTGCTCGTACTGTATTTGGTGTAAAAAAAGAGGTATCAGTGCATGCCTAATGCTAACCATAAGCTACTGGTCATACCAGATGAAGTAAAGTTGTAGCAGCAAAACCCCTGAGTCTGTTGAATTGAGCAAGGTGTCTATGGTTGCTTATGAATTCCACTTTTCATCTGTAAGAGGAAGAATGTGTTATTTCTTCTTTCAAAAGTTCCACAGTCAAAGTTTAATGTGCGTCACACTGTGTGAGATGGAGCTAATAAACTCCATAAGATAAAATAATACCATATTTTGTGTCCTGACTATTCCCTGCGTTTGCCCCAAAGCTACTCCACTTTTCATTTCTAACAGCGGCTCACCTCAGCACCGGCCGCAATGGCTTCCAGTGACCAGCCATGCTGTGGGACGAACTCCAGAGCAGAGGTCAGGATTCGAGCTTGAAGCTGCTCCTCTGTTTCGTACTCCTCGCCCTGCTCTCCCCCCTGGTCCTGGTAACTTCCCACAGACACACGCAAAAAGTCATGTTTCAGTACAAATGAAGCACACTCATCTTGTGAGAAGAGGTCAGTTAGCAAGCCCCCTGACGAACTGAAAATGTGTTACTCCTCCCACAGCAGCCATAGTTCGGTTCATTGTTCTGTGTGTTTTTGGATTGACCGACCTGGTGTTTGGCCCGGAAGCCTCCTCAGATGCTGGATCAGACGCTGAGTCTTCCTGGGAAGCTGTTGCTGTGTCCTGATGGGCAGAGTGAGCCTGGTAGTGCTCATGGTAGGTTGTGGATGAGGATGAGGAGGAAGAGGGGGGTTTGTCAGATTTGGATTCATCCTGAAGCCTCTGCGCTGCACGGTGGAAGCCTCGTCTCAGGCTGCTGCACTGGGGCTTTGTTGCTGTTGGTGCAGCCACCACTGTAGGGAGATATATATGTTTGGTTCCAAGGACTGGGTTGGGGAGGAATGACATCTTACAAATTCAAGCTCAACAAAACATGGACATTCATAACCAAAAATACTGGGATCTTCTACAGAGACCCAAAAATGTCCAAAATGTGCTCCAAAATGCCTATCCAAAAGCCACAATGCCATTTCAAGGAAGTCAGTACCAGAGGCAACGCTGAACCTTCTGTATGTTTGACTGTGACTGTTTTTTCTAAACAGAAATGATGTGCTTTACCCAAACGTTCTAATTGAATACACTCTTCTAGAATGGTTTTTGCTTGGTCAGTTCAGTGTGAACCTGTTTCTCCACCACTTATACCAGTGGTTCCCAACCCTTTCCTTTAAGGGAACATTGACTAAGTGACATATTTTATAGATATAGTGTCATATTGTTCAATGCATACCAATAACAGTACAGAACAGCTGATAAACTGTACAATGAACCCAAACAGTGAACACAATAACTCAGAAAGTTTTTGCAAAAAAAAGAGAGCCTAGATTGCATTTCCTGATATTTTGAGGATGTTTTTGTACATTTCTCTGTCTGGGTTATCTATTTTTAAAAATATATATTTTTTACCAATCATACCTACTTAATAGGCTTTTTTTTTTTTTGGACAAAGTAAGTGTTCTCTTCTCCCTGAAGCTTGGTCATTTTCTAAAGCAGGATGAGGCTGTTAATCAGAGTGAAGGCTGTGTGAATATAGCTCGTGTTCAGGTCTTCAAAGTTTAAATCTTAAATAAGTTCATGAAATTTTCCTCACAGAAATGAACAAAATGCAGAGATAAAGGCCTACTGTTTCTCTTTCATAGGTTTTCTCACATCCTATAAAATCAACCCTTTGTGTGAATTTCTTTCTTCTCCATGTGTTCAGTGTGGTACACAGCAGTGATATAAGACAGCAGATTAAGATTCACCCTCCCCTATATAAAATGGTTAAATGTTTTTTATATTGCAGACACCTTCTACCGGAAAGAACATCTGCACACCTGGATTTAATTACATGCAGATGTTTGGATTGTTACAGACTTTAAGCCACACAAGACAAACCTTCTGTCTTGCATAAAGCTTGTGCCTGTAATTATATAGAGTGTGCAGATTCTAATGCAGAGGTTCCTTTTTGTATCACTTGATAGAGGACCTGGTATAACACCTGCCTGATATCCAGCTATTTTCCTCCAAGGGTGCCAATAATATTGTCCTATATATGGCTGCAACTAGCAACTATTCTCATTATCGATTAAACTGTCGATAATCTTCCACTGCAAACTAAATGAATATGCAAATACCAAAGTTGAACAACTTGCAGGATGAGATTATGCATTGTAGGGAAAAGTGCGATAATTGGAATGACTATGGAGTTGGTAGAACTGTGTGGGGACATAATCCTTAAGACACAAATGATGTATGGCGGGTTTTTACTGTCCTAGCTTAAAGAGTATCTCCTTATGATCCAGTGCCAACAACAACAACACATGGAAGTCAACGCTAAATATAGCCAATATAGGAGAAACATAGTGTGACAGCTTGCATAACCATAGAGAGGACGCCGCCCGTTTGCAGGGCCTTGTTTACCATTAACTACTGAGGTCTACACCCCCGTAGCACCATGTCAACCAACAATTACCCGCCTCACTTGTTCTGTAAAGCCACAGGCAACATAATGTTCTCCAATTCTGTCCTCCATGATCACCTTCTGCCACAAGTGACTTTGGCATGGACAGCTAACGTCGCCACTGGCTCCTTTCCACTTCATGCAACAAATAACGGGAAGACATTACAGGGATAATCTCCCAGGCTGTCCATTATTAACATGAGACTGCAACAACACCACCACCACCGGAGTCCTGTCTTACCGCTGCCCAGCCCCCGCAGTGTCCTTCCAGCTCGCAGACCTCTCAGCAGCGCCGCCATATTCCGCTGCCCTGTCTTTTTACACCCAGCGGCGTCACTTCAGCGCGACTCGAACCACACGCTTCATCAAGCTAGCAAGAATAAGAATGATGCTGTTTTCAAAATATAACACACTCACTTCATTTCTATTGGAGAAATGGGCAAAAGCAACACAAAATGCATTTTGTGTAAGAATTACTTTTTTTTTTATCCCTAAAATATATAGCCAACTGCACTTCTACATGGTACTTTTAATGGCCAAAACGTAAGCGTTACGGTTACAACACATTAACGATTATTTTATTTTGACATTTCTAACCGGAACACACTTTTCTTACTTTGGGTAACTTGACAGTGAAACTTCCGTCAAGATATCGGCTGAGTAAGTGAGTACATTCGATTGAACTGTCCTTTTATTTCAGTAATTTAACCACTGGAGATATTAAGAACAATCATACAAAACTGTGAGTATACTTGTGTTCGCTGGTAGCCATGAACCAGACTCTGTCAGCCTCAACAACGGCCTTATGAACCTAATAAACACCGGCGTCTTCTGCGTCACGCTGTTCGCTGTACGTGCAGCTAGCTAACCTTTGCTTTACACCCGTGTCAACAAACAACTGACCCGCTCAGTAGTTCGGGTTAATTCACTTTTACATTTTAAGGCTTAAAGCTAAAATATATAACCACGTTTCTTGGCCATGTATTGACGTTATAGAAAGGACTAATAGGACTCCAGAGAAGCTTCCAGACCAGTCCACAGTTTCCACATGTCAACACCATTCAAATAAAACACTAGTCATTGTTACAATGGGCTAGCTACTGACGGCTAGCTGCTCTTATAACAACGATAATCCCTGACTCATATCATTTCACTCATTGGACTGACTTCTGGTTTTAACGTTTTGAGTCGTGGCTGAATATAATCATGGATGTGTTAGTAGAGCTTATTATGTTTGTTCTAACCGATAATGTGGTCGTGGTGGTACAACGGTACTGTCTGACTGGATCATCTCCAGTGTCTTCACTTTAAGATGATCCACAGACAGAGTGGTCGTTTTTTCTTTAATTATAACAACTTTTCAATAAGACTTTCTATATGTTGTTGTTGTTGTAATGTAATGTACACATTTTTTAAAAAAAACTTGAGCAACCAACAACCAGTTTCCCCCTGGGATCCATAAAGTATTTCTGATTTCTTTCTATAAATGTGGACTTTTCTCCAGGAAGTCATGGCAGACCTTGGCGTTAAAGCGGGAGACAAGGTGCTGTTGGTTTGGGCTCAGCCTTCAGCACCAGCAGCCCTGAAACAGTGTGCAGAGGAACTGGGTGCCATTGTGGGTGCAGACGGCAAAGTGTCCGTGGAGAACATGGAGAGATTATCGCTGTGTGAGTGACTCTTTAGTCAAAATAACTCCAAAACAGTTGCTTGAGTGGTTTCAGCATGGAGTGTGACAATTGAATCAAAAGTCAGGAGTAAAATGATCCTCTCCTCTCCTCTCCTCTCCTCAGCCTCCCATTCAGCATCCACCTTTGACTGTGTGCTCTCTTGCCTTCTGGCTGACAGCTCCTCCGTCCACAGCTCCGAGACTCTAGCAGAGTTAGCCAGAGTGCTCAAACCTGGCGGGAAGCTAGTCCTGGATGAAGCAGTTACAGGTGAGAAAGAAAGTGTTGTTCTAAATTCCTTTATGATGAGGAAAATACAATGATTTGCACCTTTATGTTGGAAAAAGTCATAAGAGGAAGGATTTTTCCAAGGTGGACTCACATCATGTCATTAAAAATGGAAAAGTACACAACATTCTGATTAACACAGGTTTAATCCCCTCAAAACTTAATGAGAATAAATAAACTTGGCATTGCTCTGACTGTGTTCCAGGAGCTGACGCACAGAATGTGAGGACTGCTGAGAAGCTGATGTCAGCTCTGAAGTTGTCGGGCTTCATGTCAGTGACTGAGGTGAGTGAGTGGGTTCACACGTGTGGTCATTAATGTACACTGGACAGGAGAGGGAGGAGTTGCACTTACCAAACCACAATGTACAGATGACATGAGAACACAAGTAAATCTGACATCAGTCGACCCTTGTGCTTCCTCCCTGTCCAGGTCAGTAAAGCAGAACTCAGTCCTGAGGCGTTGAGCTCCCTCAGAACCGCCACTGGTTACCAGGGAAACACTCTGTCTAGAGTCCGCATATCTGCCTCCAAACCCAACTTTGAGGTGGGATCATCCAGCCAGATTAAACTGTCATTTGGGAAAAAGACGCCCAAGCCAGGTAGGTTTATAAGGCCTGTTTTCTTGTTTTTCTTCATCTGTCACCTGCGCCTGCCTCTGAACCCACTGGTCAAAATTTGACAAAACTATAATATGTCTCATATTGGTCAAAATGACTCTGACTGACCCAATGGGGCTCCTCTGAGGACAGTTCAGCAACCCTGGCGTAAGAGTTGAGACTTTTTTCTTCTTCTCATATTTTCATACAAATTTGCATCTAAAACAATGTTATAAGTTCTGCTTTCTGGTGTTTATGGTCATCATTTTAATCTTTGTGCAACTGGCCTTAAAGGGATTTTTTGAAGTGGGGTTCTATGAGGTACTATCTTAAAAACATCACTATCAGAGTAAGTGTACTCTATATTTAAAATAATTTCACCACTTGCCATCACACAGCGCTTTCCCACAGGAAACTGAAGCCGTTATATCCATTGATGATCTCTTCAAAACCACCAGACTCCATTAACAAAAACAGCAATTTCACCTTGCTGAACACAGGAGTTGCTGGTCCACTGTTGCCTCGGTCGGTTAAATTGTGTGACTGTGTGAGGAGTGTGGTGGATTTGGAGAGAGCAATCTAAGGCTCCTGTAAAGTAAAACTGTGAACATATTGCAAATATACTTTATACTTAACTGAGGATAACTGATTTTTTTTAGGTGGCTAAAATACATTTTGTTGAGTATTTGTATTTACTGATGTTACTCAGTGTCAGTTTGCTGTGACGTTGTATCATCTGTTGATGTGAAGCAAACATCTGTGGTTTCAGCAGAGAAACCTGCTCTGGATCCCAAGACTGTCAAAATGTGGACGCTGTCAGTCAATGACATGGATGATGATGATGTGGTGAGTTCTGGATGTTGTTATCTTTGTTCTAATGTAGAACCAATAAATAAATAGTTTTGATCAGTAACAACCTCATATTGTTATGCATGTTAAGAGCCACTCTTAATGAATTTCCTAAAGAAGCGTATCTGTCATGCACATGTCTTTCTGTATACTGTACTCCCTGCATTTACTGAGTCCTCTATTGTCTGTCCGGTTCCGTCTCTCTAGGATCTGGTGGACTCTGATGCTCTGCTGGATGAAGATGACTTGAAGAAGCCAGACCCAGCTTCTCTTAAAGCACCCAGCTGTGGAGAGGGAGCCGGCAAGAAGAAGAAAGCCTGCAAGAACTGGTGAGTTCTTTCAAAAATATTATTGTACATTTATCTGTGCGTTGGAAAGCATTTGAACACTATATGATGCAATATGTTGCATGTTTGTGTAGCTCATGTGGTCTTGCTGAAGAGCTGGAGCAGGAGAGCAAAGGAAAACAAAAGACTAACCTACCAAAATCTGCCTGTGGAAGTGTGAGTATATGTATTTAGATTGCTCCATTTCAAATTCTCACCATGTTTGAGCAGTTTTCTATCATACTTCATTTCTTTCTGTGGCAGTGTTACCTTGGTGACGCGTTCCGATGTGCCAGCTGTCCGTACGCGGGGATGCCGGCGTTCAAACCAGGAGAGAAGATTGTGCTGGACAACAAGACCCTGACAGACGCTTGAAATGTCACAGTTCTGCTCCTGATTGAAACATTACATTCCTTTTTTTCCCCTCCATCCACCCTGAGTCACAACTCCTCTCTGCAGACACTGAATGGAAGGCTGCTCACTGAAGATGTGACGGGGATCTGTGCGATTGAATCTACAACACACAGTCTTGTTTCTGATGTTCTGATTGTGATGCCTTCATGTACCAGCAATAGTCATGTTCACTTAAGTTCAGTTTAAGATTTTGCCAATGCAGCTACGACAATGAGCCAGAGTGAGACTTGAATGAAAAAAGTGCACCGTCATTGCAGTTTTCCTCCTGCTGCTGTTAATTATGCAAATGATGGCGTGAGAATCTCCTCTAAAGCTTCTAGCAAGTATTTAAAAGCACTGAAATGCATTTCATCGTTTCATTTGAAGTTCTATTTACATCTAACCACTGACAGTTACAATATAAAGCAGAAACTACAGAATGTTTACCAGTACAATTTGAGCATTCAGAGGTCCATACAAACAGTATAAAAACTGTCCAGTTCAAGCTTAATTATGTATATAAAGGCAAACAGTTTGGCAGTAAGATGAGTTGTTGTCTTTTCTTCATTTTAATACAACACTCTAGAGCCACACTTCTGTTCCCTCAGTGTGAGTGTGGCTAATAGTCGTCTGATGGTACAATCTCATACAGTACATATCAGCACATTACTTCATCACTATTGGGACTCCAGATGACAATGAGTGGTTCTCAGTGAACATACAGTGTCTGGCAGTAACAGTCTTTGAAATAATGTTAGAGTAAAAGCATTTTGAGCAGCGATGTCCCTGCAGTCTGTTCTTCAAACACAAGAGAACTTGACAAGAGAGGTACCAAACACTGGGCAGCCAATAGAAAACTTTATAAAACATTCCTATAACACGTTTGGATTTGCTAGATGGGTGAACCAGTAATTCTTAAAAGTTGCTGTGGTAAAATATAAACTGGTGACCTTAATAGGTTACTTTAACCCATACCATTTTGCATCCCCAACTGGCTGGACACACAGCAACTGTGAGCAGTGTGTTACGGCTGCCTCCCTGGAATATCCACCCGCCGGTTCAGTGACCTCTGTGATGGATTTCAGTGTTTATTTATTGTAAAATAGTGAAATACTGCAGCAGTTACTTATGGGTAGTCATTAATATGAATTATTAAGAATATTATTAGTAACATTACAACAACAGGGATGTGGTGGGCAGTTTTTATGTTCCACAGTCTTAAAACACTGACTTCCGCTCAGTGTTGGGGATAATAATGGTCAGATATTGAGTGATGGCAGCTTCAGTCAGAACAATAAACCACAGTTGTTAAAGATGCATCCAAAACACAAACGGTTATGTGAGGTAAAGTCTTTAAAGAGTCACTTCTTCAGCCAGATGCTCCACATCACTGAGACTGGACGCTGAAGTCCATCTTTATGTCTCCTAAACTGGGTTCAAAGGTGAGGCTGTAAGACACAGCGGCTCTGCCATCGCCTGAGCTCTCCCACGGCGACCTGAGGAAATACACTCCCTGTTTCCTGTGTCGACTCCACTCGCACTCGCCCTGCAAGGAAAGCACCGTGAATCTGTCAGACAATCCAACACCAACACTCCTAACTGTGCACGTCACTGAACTTCATGCAGCTGCTACCAACTCATCCTGTCTGATACTGTTTTTGGATCTGTTTGGGTTTAGTGACAACTAATTCAAAAGTTGTGGCCCTAATAGACTGCTGCAGGAATGAGTCCTAAAACCCAGAACTGAGTTAGCATGTTAGAACCTAGATTTAAATTCCTTCTCTTTAAAGTCAATGGGTTTTTCTGAATGGGTTTTTGGTTAAATGCCTGAAATAAGGTCTGTGGTTTCCACGTTTTGCTCTGTGACATAGAAACATCAGTAAATACCCCACCCCTTAAGGCGGTTGCTGGAAGTGGCTAAATGAGACTACAGAGGCTGACGTTGACATTAAACATCAGCACGTCGCACACAGAGGCTTATCTACTCACTAGTCTGCCTTTACAGCCTCGTTGTGTTTATACTCGCAAACTATTCTAACTCAAACTTTACAGCTTGTAGATCTTAATTACATTCCATTTTTACTTCTGGCGATCGCGTTACGCTTCAAACATCATTACATCATCAACATCATTAGCTGCAGTAAGATGAGTGCAGCAGACAACAAAAAAATACAGCAAGCGGGAAAATCTGAGGGTACAAAGATGACCGGTGAAGGCTGTCATACCTGCTCACTGATTGGTCCAATCAGACCTGCACTGACAGAAATGTCATCGGTCAGATGATACTCCATCCACAACACGACACCGTGGCAACGACCAGTCCTGTAACAGACATTTAAACAGACTATTAACAACTCTGTAAAGAGAATATGTGAATAGCACATTGCAGGGGACATCAGGTCTAGCTGTTCAGATTCACTTTTGCAAAATCGTGGCTCCAAATGGGAACTATAAGGAAGAGAAGTGTGAACCAGGAAGCCTTTCCTCTGGTTCTTGAAGCGGTTCCACTCAGATTTAACAACAGTCAAGAATAAATCATCTTATTAGGAATAAACCTGCCTCCTGCGTCTACGCTACTGTCTATTTTAACATCGCTCATAATGGTGGTTACTTGGAGAGCTTAATATTTTCTGATGTGATAAGCGCTGTAAAGTTTGACAAACAGTGACTTAGAAAAAAAACAAAACAGTTTTTATCTTATTTCTAAGTTGGTCGTACTGACCGAGGACAACTCAGTACCTTATGAGAGGCAGTGAGCCCTGACTGCTGATTGACTCCTGAGGGACGCGCTGTGTGAAGTCAAAGGTCATGACGGCTGAGGACTGGGTCAGAGCACGGCACGGGTACTCCCAGAGAGGATGGGGCTCCGCCTCACGGGACTCGCGGAAATCCAGAGATTGCTGTAGGGACAGATGGATTGATTCTGAGATCTGATTTTGGAACCACAGGGGAAAGTCAAACTCAAACCATCAAACAATTTATCCAGGTGTTCATCTGCTGTTATGGATTCTGTTTTCTGGTCAGGAGGTTACTCTAAAAGTAAAAACAGAATGCTAAGATAAATATAATGCAACATGACACGTAAATGATATGCATGAAAATCTTACCTGGACCATTTCGTCCATGGGTGTGACGTCAAAGCCCTCACATGTTCCACACGGTGCTCGTATCCTCCACAAATCCTAACAGACATCATAGAGACAAATTTAAACTTGAATATTTATTATTACATTTTATTTCTATAAAATGAAAATCTAGCCAATTAGAACTTTGCATTAAACCATTAAAAAAATATTATAGCCTTTAATAGAGAACTTCAGTTTCCTATACAAAGTCAAGGACATCCTGAATGAGGCAAAACAGACATACAAAAAGCAACAATGGTTGTCCCTTCTTTTAAATGTTAGAAGTAATTTAAATGCATGAAAAATATTCCCATGTGTCTCACCTGGAACTCTACAGCCATCATGTGAAGTGTGGCGGAGCAGGGCAGGATGGTGGCGTTGGGCCGGAGAAGGCCTGCCAGGGTGGTCCGACAGTACCAGAAGAACAGGGAGTGCCAGGGTAAGAGGCTGGTGCTGAAGTACGGTTCACCCATCAGGACTGAGATCTGGAAGAAGAGATACTTTACACTCACTGCAGAGATACACAGTTCTGACCTTTAGTTGGATTAACAAATAGCACAAAACACATGTGGGCGGGATTACTGGCTTCAAACATCAGATGGGTTTAAACGTTTGGTTTACTTCGCAACATTGCTTGAGATCACGCAATATAAACTGCATTTAACGAGCCAAACACACTCAAACAAACTCACTCCAGTTGCTCTCTCAGCAAACTATGTCTTAATAGTAGACTAGTGCAGTTTATCTGATGGGTTTATCACTAAAGCAGTGGTTCTACCTCACGAGGAGGAGTCTCTCGAATCGTTTGTCAGACAACCTGTTCCTCGTCAGAGTCAGCACAAGACCGACTAGGTTAAACAGCCTCTCCACGGCGTCGCTCTGATACATTTCTTGGATATTGTAGTGAAACATTCAGTAACTATGATGTGATTACTGAATTTAGGAACATTAATGTATTACATTACTGTGTTACAGACAAATGTAGGGCACTGACTCGAGAATTAGTGCTTACCACTGAGCCACCTTTTAGCAATGTTTGCATAAATTGATGATGTGGTAATTTTGTCAAGTATTTCAAATTCACCTTAAACTTTTTGGATTGTTACAGTAGTTTCTGTTTAACAAACCAATGTTAATACCAACAGACCTTTTTCACATTTTGACATGAAATAGACTCAGGTTTTACCAAGGATACTAATTAAGGTTCCGTTCCACTTAGTGTAGCAGAGCCTTTCAAGTGAGCCAACATGCACAATACTCTGTTTGCACTGAATGGAACGGAACCTTACTCAGTACCATTGGTAACACTTGTGTTTACCCTACTATTTCATGTCAAAATTGCTGCTGTGAAAAAGGTCTATAAAGGCAGACGGCAATGCACGTCACTGAAGGATTGGTCCAAAGGTACCTGTTCAGCTCCTACATCATTACTGGTCAGCTGCTCAGGCCTGATCTCCAGCAGCTCCACACCTCCTTTCATCGAGTTGGCTTCCAACACCTGCAGAGAAGAATGTCTAGCATCAGCACTGTGTTATTGTGTTGAAACACCTAGAAGTGTACAAATGATCAAAGATCATCTGACAGTTCTCAAAGTTCTTGTTTACCTGTTCAATAACCTGTTTGGACATTCTGGAGTTTTCCAAACCGTAGACCTAGAGAGAATAAAAAGACAATATCAGAGTCTGATGGTATTTGGTTTGTAAAGCTACAGTACGGGCCCACATGGTCTAACCGGAGTACCTTTTTGGCTCCAAGCACGTGAGCAAAAACAGGAAGCAGACTTCCATCACTGACGCCAAGACACACACTGTCCTCCCTGAGAACCTGGAGTTAACACAGCGGGCAATCAGAGAACAGTCATATCCATTCATTCACTGACAGCTGGGACTCTGGTAGGCCACCACTCACACTGCGCAGCGCGCTGACGTAGCTCTCTGTACGCCGCCGGTCGTTGAGTTCGCCAAACCGCGGCCGGGTCCAAACCAGGTGAGCCTGGCAGGTACAGCACGGCCGAGAGGGAGGAGCGTCAGTCTGTGGGTCCTGTTTACTGAGAACATCAACATACAGAACATTTAGAGCGTGGCACCAGAACTAACTCTACTTGTGGTATTTATAGTTGATATTCATTCAGCTTCAAAATATTTCTACTCAGATTACCCTTCCCTTGTTTTTTAATAACATATTTTTATGTATTAACCCTATTTTAAGTAAAATTTGCCAGGATCAGGAACACAAGATGTTTCTCTCTTGAGATGGTCACTGGGCGATTATAACAGGCATAAATATTTGTCATGACATGGACACCACGTGTTGGACCTGACCAGCCTCTGTCAGTTCATGCCATTATTGGGCTGATATCATACAGTCTGATCCCTGCATTATACTATACATACTGGTTTTTATCTGGTAAGCTTTATTGAACATTTTGAAGATTATTTATTTGATTTTAAAAATGATGTCTATATTTGACATCCTACTTTCCATTTTATATCTGTCATATTATTTTATCATTTTGTTTTACACAATGGTTATTGACCATAGCTCAGATAAATAAATAAAAACAATTCTCTGATGTGTAGAAACTCCATTTGAGGAAGACTGTGTGATCTAACTAAAAGCTCCAGAACAGCTACTAAATGGATCTTTAGGCTATATCATATCCAGTGTGCTGTGTCTGAGCTGTTACCTGTGAGACTGCAGGCTGTACCACAGGCTGTAGTCATCATGGCAGACAGTCAGGCTCAGCTGCTGTCCTTCTGTCACCCTGGTCTCCACAGGCAGGAAGTACACACTCTGCATCCAGTGGTCCCGCCACTGAAACGCAGCACAGTGATCAGCAGGGGGTGATGGGAGCATGGCTCACAACATCATAACATCATGTCCAATAACTCACCGGAGCCCTCTTTGGCTGTGGGTATGTCCAGCTGGGAGCCATGGTGCACACAATGCTTCCACTGGGGTCCATGTCGAGGTCCCACCAGGACAGGATGACCTGGGCCCGCCCGCCAGACTCAGCTGCAAACTGGGAGGAGTGGGACTGGAACGCGCTGCTCACTGGCTTACTGAAATCCACACTGAGAGGGGGAGGGTGGAGTGCAGGGGGAAATGTTCACAATGACGTTGAGAGAACACAATAAAGGGTGAGAAACGTGTTTCTCACTTCCATACCTGAACATGGTGCACAAAGGACCCAGTGGGGTGAAGCTGCGAGGAGACACCTGGCTCAGCTGGATGTCACACACTGAATGAGCTCCGGCACAGCGGCTCACGGCGGGCGGCGGGACCAGACGAGCCCCCTCCACCTCTACCGGCTGCAGCTGAGCCCAGCTCCACAGCAACTCCGACTCCACCAGCTGGGCGTAAACAGTGGCCCGGTGAGGGACCGCCTCACAACCGTCCTACAGGGTGGAGGGACAAGAGGAGATGAATTGGACCACCAGCTAGGATTATGCATTTTATCCACACTGTCTGTATTTATCAGACTTTTCTAGTATTAAAAACTTCATGCAAACACTTTAATACAACTACACACACACACACAAACACACACCTGGACCAGATTTTGGTGAGCATGTTCATAGCTGGGCAGGGCTCCTTCACCTATCAGTTCTGTATCAAACAGTTCTGTGATCAGAATGTTGGCCTTCGTTTGCATATCTCCATCTGTATTCAATTACAAACACAGCACATCAACAGACATTCCAACAGACTTCATGCCCTTTATGCAGACCTCCCTCAGGACACACAATTAAAAAGACCAGATTCCATGGGATTTGTGATGTTCACACTGTCAGGAAAAACTCTGATCTGAAAATCTGATTTGGACTTATTGTGCAGCAAGTGTGAACTTAGCCTGAAGGACATTAATATTCATACAGTGCCACTGTGTGTGTGTGTGTGTGTGTGTGTGTGTTTTTTTTTGTGTGTTTCTCCCTGACCTGGCCCCACAGTGACATCAGTGGAGTGTTTGTTAATAATCTTGATCTTCTCGGAGAAGCCGTTCTTCTCCACGATGCACTGCGCTGCCTCTGCCATGGGCTTAAAAACCTGCAGAACACAAAGGAAGCAGAGACGACGGCAGCAGCTGCATCACTTGTTGGGCTAGAGACTGACGGGTGTTAGGGTAAATTAGTGACAGGAGACAAACCTGAAGCCCTACAACAATAAAGCCTGTTAGCACTTAAATGATTAGTTGATTAATCAAATAGCCACAAGTAGATGGACAGACTCGACATTTGAGTAAAATACATGCAGCTCTGTCCAGCCATGTCACAGTCAAAAAGCAAAAAGTGAATTTAGCGAACATTCTAAAATTTCAAAGAGCCTCATTTTGTTATTTTTCCAGTGTGAGCATGCTACACACTAAAATGACAGGTGGAATCCTTGTACAGTATGTAATTAGGACACAGATCCAGACTGTCAACAACAATGTATATCTGTGTTTACAGTGTGGGACAAAAATACCTATAGCTTCTGAACCAGACGCCGTATCCACAGCACCAAGGAAGTCCCAAACTACTTTTTTTTTTTTTTAGAGTGGTCAGGGTGTTTTTCTGTTAACTCAAATCATGGATAAATTCTACTTTAACCATTTCATTTAATCCTGAAAATCTTGATATGGACTTTGGGACAGTGACATGGCAACATACTGCCGAATCATATTTACCCTTTGTCGACTGTACACAGTGTTATTGTCTTTGAATCTTGTTAGCATAATGTTAGCTCTCTGGCTCGAGTGAACTAGAAATATCTTGTATGTCGTATCTAAGGTTCGTCCTATTTACTGGAGTCCATTGCATAAGAACCTTATATGATGGTTTGATGTTCCAGGTATTAGTCAACCCCTCAGTTGTTACCAGGGAAACAGAGTTATCGCTTGTAAAAACTTTACTTTAAAAACTTAAGATTTTGATTGCAAAACACATTAAAATATAAATGAATGGTCTTGTTTTTTTCCTTTGGCAAGTGTCCATGGTATAAGCAGGATAATGCTCTCTGAGGTGTCCATTATCAGGAATGAATGGACTTCCCGTTATCCATTAATTCCTGATAATGGACACCTCGTCAGGTATTATACCTTATGTAAATGATAATATTATATATAGAAGTGCATCTCTACCTCCACAGCATAGCAGAAGTCAGCTCCAGCAGTGACAGCCATCATGGACAGTAGGCCAGTTCCTGTCCCAATGTCCAGGATGATGACCTTCTCCCCACGGGCCTTCACTCTGGCTACAGCTGCCCGGATTCCCTGGTAGTACTTCACATTCTGGAAGCATAAAGTACATCAGCTGTGTCAGTGCTGAACAAGATTCAATAAAGTCAGTTTGGTGCCTCATCATCAAATTTACTACAAGGAGTTTTGAATTGGTTATGAAAGAGTTAATACTAATGCCTCTACATGACCTACATAAACAAACAAGACCACCAGCAAGAACACACAATAGTTATTCTTAATGCCTGCCACCGGGTCAGATTCCCCATTAAATCAATGAAACAATGCGTTGGGAAACATTACCACTTTTGTCCACCAGAATCAAGACAAAATGGAAATTCCTTGTAGCTGCTTTAATGGATAGTATAGAGTATGAATTGCATATCGACAGTATGTACACTTGCCGGTTTCACAATGTGTTTTTTAATGTAATCATTATTATCAGAGGCATATAGCCTTTTGTTTTGACCTGGAAAGAGTCTGGTTTTGATACCCTGTCAAAGATCACACACACAAAACAACAATCATATACAGAAGCCCCCCTGGCATGCAACAGTCACATATAGATGATGACTAAAAAATTTGATCAGACAAATACTTCCACCAGAGAAACTAGTGTGGGTCTTCTCAGACCGTTTCTGAATTGTTTCAGTAGAGGTCGATGTCAGCACTCACCCTGTCATGGTCATGCAGCATGTCTGCATAACAGGACCTGAAAGACAAACATGTTCAACTGATCAACAGATTCACATAGATCAGTGTTTGTGTGACTGATGCATTTGTTTGAGTAACTTGCAGCTAACTTTTTGTCATTAATGTCATTCATTAACCAGCCCACAGCCCGCCTACCTCCCATAGGAATGTGGTGATTCTTTCATTCTTTTTTAACAAAGGGTAAATAAGACTTACATTTCCTAACAGTCCTAATAATGAAGGATCTCTACATTGTGATTGGTTCACATTGTTGTCACCACTGTAGTTCAGTGTCATGGTACAGTGTGGTATGAACACTGACTGATAATGTACTGTGTATAATTGCTTTTCTACAGTATTCAATTCTATTGAATTAGTGTAACTAATACAAAAAATACTGAATTCTCTTCATTAAGTGTATAATATATAGGAAATACTTTGTTCACCATAGAGTACTGGCAACTTTCTTTTTTAACTGTAAAATGTCCTGTTCACTAAATGGTCACGAATAAAAAAACAAAAAGAGAGCTGGGGTTTCCTTTTAGGACACAGTGTACCGTACTGCGTTTGAACCCTGTCACAATAAAGCTGACAAACACTCAGTGGAAAAGGACTTTTTATGGATTTATAAGCGCAGTTCTTTCCTCCAGTAAACATGGCGGCCGAACAGGAAGCACATTTTCTAACTGTCAGTAATAAGTTGTAATGAGTTTCAGTGTTATTACAAATGTCCACCGACAACATGAAAACGTGTGTAGCCTGTGTCCATGCTGTGATGCTAGCTCGGAGCTACCTGGCTATCTCCTGGTGGTAGTCGTACTCCTCACTCTCCTCCACCCAGTCTAACGCTCCTGTGGTCGGGTTGGCTCTCCCACAGAAGGTCTTCATCTCGGCCACAACTGTTACAACGCTCCGCTAAGACGTGGCGCTAAATACAAGCTGAATATTCAACACAAGCCTGATAGGAAATTGTGTTACAGAAGCAGCGTTACCCCAACGGGAGCGGCCATCTTTCCCAGTGACGTCACAAACTCTCTGGGTCACGTGACTGGAATTTTGGTTTAGTTTTCCATAAACTATGACGTTATATTCATCCTCGCTTACTTTATGCTAATCTGAAAATATATAAGTGTCACTCATTGTCAAGTTTTTAAAATATTCTTTTAATGCATTTATTTAGTTCGTTTAAAGTCACAGCGTCCATTAACATACATATCTGTAAATGTGCCAGTTTAGCCATCCTGGCTTCTTTTCAGCTACAGTCCCTGAGCATGTGTAATATTCAGCACAAAAGACACAAACATGAAACAGGAACAGCAATACTGTGTATATTGCAAAGCACAGTTCATAAAAAGACATAAACTACTCAAAAACAAAGATAACAATACATAAAACATATAAAAAAGCAGGCTTCAGGTTATTTGAATAAGTTATGGAGTAAAGATACACAGTTGATTGTCTTTTAATCCTGATTACCATTGAGATGAATTGATTTTAAATGAGTGATACAGTATGTGTTACTGATAAGTGCTGGCAGACTGTCCATGTGTGAGCTGCTCTCATTGAAAAAGCTGACTGTCTGAAGGCAGTACTCCTCATAGGCATTATATAGTCCCCTGTGCCATAGACCTGTCTATCATCAGTTGATTTCTGCTTTATAACAGCACTAAGGGGGGAGGGGCCAAACTATGCTTAATCTTATAGACAGTAAGACAAGCATCTGTAGATTCAATATGATTGTCCCAGTTCAGAAAGTTCAGATTTCTTAGGGAGTAACAATGGTAATGGGTGTTTGGCTTCCTGAACTAAGTATTTGTTACCATTTTAATTTGTTTTAAATGCAAGGTTAGAATCAATTGCCACACCAAGGTCTTTACAATGAAATACCACTGTTTCTAATGAAAGTTTATTTTATAAAACATTTATTTAAGCATCTATGTGTGAGTTTACAATGTGCTTTAGAGGTTGGCATTAAACCAGAACAAGGGAAATATCCTTGGAAATTGCAACAGGAAACACCATTCAAAAGGAAATAGCTGAAAAATAATACATAAATACAATAAATACATTTTAAAAAATCTGATTAAAAACATCCAATATCAACAACAATGCAAGATAAAAGTGGACAAAATAGATGAAGAGAAGTTAATGAAAAGGTGACTTTAAAGTATTGAATTAGCAGCTGAAGTTCCTCAGGTAGGTTCACAGCCCAGGAGCCATGCTAAAAAAACGTGTTTAGACTACAGTCCAGACTGTAATGAGAAGATGCTTTAATAAAACAATGCTTATTGTAAAAGTCATATACCGTTTGTTGTAACTGACATATCTGTGACATACTGCAACTATTCAGATGCTTTGTGGACTGCCGATATTTGTTTTTCATGCTGTGACCATTGCTTGACTTTTCACTGACCATACCAGAAATTATGTTTTATTTCTAACCACTGACTTCTATGCTCTGCGTGACATAAACATGGCTTTGTATGCACAAATTGACGTGCCAATTCAAAATTCGCAGCTGAACACTTTAAGAAATAAGAGTAGACATTGAACATCTCACAAGCTTGTCTGTGGCTGGTAGTGTTTAACAATTATTTGTCAGGATTCAGAAAGGTGTCACGAGTTCCTGATTAATTATGTCCAATAGATAATATTGTGTTATATGATGGGTGTCACAAAATATCCCCGAACTTTTCAGTAGCAATGTAGCCATGTAAACAGTTTTGTGTGCTGAGGTTTTATATTATTTGCCTTTAAAATGTCTGCTGCCACCTAAATATGATGAAGGTAAGAGGAATTCTGCTGATGGTGATATAAACACTGCCACCCAGTATGCTGTCAAATTTAAGTCATTTATTTAAATTAATAAAAAAAAAAAAAACAATAATGATCTGTTATGGCCACATTTTGACTAAGTGATAGGCTTCATGATGGGTTCAATGAATAAAGATCTGAAAAAAAAAAATGTCTGAAGACAGTCAATACGACTGTGCCACAACAATGTAATGTGTTTAAGTGCAGATATCTTCACGTGGGGGCTTTTCCAAGCAAATATTTATATGTGTGAATGTTTGTGATTAAATCAGCATGTATTTCTGTCACCCAATGAACACCCCATGAATATTTCTCTAGACCCACTTGTTCTGTAGAAAATACTGTCAGTGAAAATCAGTTATTAGCAATAGCATCATGCTAAGTTGTTTAAAGCTGCTTACTGCAGTTTAAATGTCCAACTCTGGTTAAATCTGTAGCATAAATGGCTGGGGCACATGATAAGTTGTGAGAGAGTAGAATATATTTACCATTCATATTTGTGGCTCATAGATTCAGAGCTTTACCAGACAAATGAGTTTCAGCTGAAGTTAGACCTTGACCAGCAAGTCACCAGCCCAAATCCTTGGCAAACTGTAGGTGAAGGACATGAAACTATGCCACTCTCCCCTCACTCAACTGATACTGTTAAGGAACAACAACAGGAGAAAGTGATAATGGCACTGGGCAGTTCTCAGTATGAATGATGTGTGTAACATTGTGAGTGTGAAGCAGGATGGTGCAGAGGAACAAACAAGGCTGTTGCTCCCTGGATGAATAACAAGTGGCAGACTTGAACACGGGCCGGCCAGCCGTCAACAGAACTTGAACAGATTCACCAGCATCTTTCTGATTGCTCCCGCATAATTTATTGTAGCGACAGGCTTGACGGTCTGAGAACCAGATCCATCTGGATTTTTAATGTGAACATCTGAGTTTCAGTCCCTGTCATGCGCACTTGGCAGTAGGCAGACAGAAAGCCATGGTGGAGGGCGGCACCAGGATGTCGGTGAAGATGGGCCGGTAGCCTGCAGGCAGAGGGGGGGCGCTCTGCTCCAGCAAGTCCAGTACAGCCCCTCTGATGTCCCTAGAGACATCACCACGGATGTCCAGCAGCACAGACACATGCTCTTCACTGAGAGTACAGAAAGACATGTATCAGGTATACCAGTGTACCAGGTTTAATCCCTGGACTGGTCATAAAAAACCCAAAATATTTGTATAGCGTTTTCTTTTTATGACCGACACATATTTCACTATAAGCATCAAGCTTGATATTAATGCGATGTGGTAATTTAACAACTACTCTACTATTAGCAGGTGGTCAGGTTACCTGATGTCAGGGTATTTGGCTGCGAGTCCAGAGACTTCCAGAGTAAGCATGCCAGGGTCTTTCAGTCGGATGAAGTCAGCCAGGACAGGTAGTAAGGCCAAAGGATTCACCTCTGGTGCTGACCCTTCCCCCTCCTGCAGACACATGAGTTTGACTGATATTCAGACACAGATGTTAAATCTCTAATTATTCACTGTTCAAGCCCAGTATCTTATTCATGGAAAAGCCGTTCAAACAGCTTTCACACCATCATGGGACACTGGAATACTGGATGTTAGTACTACTACTGCTATGACTTCTGATACTACAGTAGCATCAAGTTATTCATTATTAGTATATACTAATGTGTAATGTAGTCATCATTTTGCCATTAAATCAGTTTTTTAGGATTGATGTGACTGTAGAACACCATGATACTGCCTAGTGTTGTGTGTCAGGTCCTCCTCACCAGGCAGTGGAGGATTTCTCTAAACTGTTGGTCATCCTGGATCATCTGCTGGGCCAGCTGCTTCCTCTCCTCTGCACTGCGACACACCAGTCTCTTCTGCATCAGAGCCCGGACGTACTCCACCACCATCAGCCACTGGGCCTCCTCCTGCAGACGCTGTACACACAAAAACAAGGTTTGACTGATTAGATTTTGACTGTGGATATGACCTAAGCTCAGAAGCATGGAAAAGAGATTCAACACAAAGGGTTAGGGTTAGAGAATAATTAAACTTCCAGACAGAAACAGAGCAAAGCTGTGACCTGTCGGCAGGGAGGCCGAACACGGCTGTACAGCTCCAGGTGACGCTCAAGGACACAGCAGAGTTTAGGGGTGGGGTCTCCCTGGACCAGCCAGGGTCGGGTCAGCAGGCCTGGGAGGAAAGGCTGAAGGTCCAGCAGGAGCTTATCCATCACCAGGCGACACGCCCGTCTCACTGCCCGGTCCAGAGCTGCCAGAGGGTTGGGAGGAGTCCGAGAGAACTGTCCCGCCGACCGAGATGACTGCTGCTGCTGCAGGCTCTCTGTGGACTTCCTGCATCAGACACAGGGAACACAGTGGATCCTATTTAGGCTGGTGTTTGTTTTTTATTGGCTTTTATTCAGCTAAAAATTGTAATGTGAGAACCACTACATAGACAGCACCATCTCGATCAGGCAGGCCATTTAAGCTGTTATGTTGGAGGTACTTAATGAGAGAGGGGATACACTATTATATACTGACTCTCTACATCTTAATGTCCACTGGCAATAAAATCTATACACTGAAATCTCCCATTCATTTATGAGAGGCACAGTATGATTTTCTGGCTCTCTGTTATTTACAGTCTAAATTGTCTCTTTTTAAGGAGCAAGTTACCACAGACATTACCACAATGCGTGTGATGCTTGCCAACATTATATTAACCTATTCCCAACATCTGTGTAATAAAGCTTTGACGCTTTCAGTGGCCATTCAACACCACTCTGCCGTTATCTCACTTGAGGATGATGCAGTTGCTGATGGAGGCCAACAGATAGTGGAGGTAGAACTTGTTTTTGTTGTTGCTCGGATCTCTGCGATGCTCCTTCCCAAATTCCACCAGAGCTTCCCGAAACCTGTGAAGTGAAAGAGTTGGGGTGAGAGTGAGGACTGTACGATACATACTGGGAATAAAATGGCCGACAGACAGCCACAAGCGCAACTTGTATGAACACACACCTGTTCAGAAGATTCTCCATCTCATACAGTCCCATCTGTATAGTCTGATCTCGTAGGGATTCTCCGATCATCAGAGCCACCCGGGCATTCTCCTCCAGCATCTACCACAGTCCCACAAACAAACATAACAAATACACTCAAAACACGCAGTGTTTCAATGGAGTGTAGACATTTGTATACTCTTTTAGTCACCAACTACAACCCTAAAGCACTCTAGCACACACTGGAGGTCATGTTCTGAATCTAAACGCCCAGACATTGAATACTGTGTTTCCCTGAGTTATCTGTAGGAGGGTAAAGAGCTGGTCCAGCTCCAGAAGCAGGACAGAATGTACAATGGTCCTGCTGCATATGTGTGTATTTGTGAGATGAATCACACTGATGTAGGAGGAGATGTGTACTTGGTGTTAATAGTGGCTGTCATAAGAGGTTGATGAGGTTCATTAAAGGCAGTTTAAAAGTGTACGTTGCTTTGAGCTTTGTATTGTGTGTGTGTGTTGCTGTATTACTGTATATTTGTACAGCATGTGTACCTGTGTGATGATGGTGGGCAGGCTGGTTTGGTAGAAACCTTCATGGTCTGTGTCTGGCTCCTGGTCTCTCTGCCAGTCTTGCAGCTCCACCTGTAGAGCTTTGTGCATCCACTCTGATACACTCTTCTATAACAGCGACAACATAGACACACACGTTGAACGTAGTCAGTATATACCCATAGACCGGTACCATCCTGTTCCTCTTTCAATATACACTTATTTTCTAATTAAAATGACCCTGTTTCTTTCTTTTAAATGCCTCTTTTCACCAGGATATATGTTACAATTTGTATCTTTAAAAAACAACTCTTGTGGTCCACTCACCCGAACACTCTGCACATATTTGTTCTGCAGCTGATCCAGTCCCTCTGTGGAGATGAGAGGTCCTAGTTCTTGTTTCTCCATCTCAGCCACCAGCTCTGGGTGACCCATCATGTCTGGGCTGCCAAATGGAGACTGTCAGACTCTGAGCTTTTGGTCGTTAACAGTATCCAACACTGGCATTCCAAACAAGCTCTACCTTTTTTTTTATGTGAATGTTTAATAAAGAAAAATCATTGTAAGGCTCCATTAATTAATGTTTTACTTGTGGTGAAGGTGATGGGAGTCTGTGTGACTCTTTATAGCTAAACAATAGCCTGGAGGGGTAGAGGCCACAGACATGTTTTATCTTCTTCCTTCTTCTTGTTAATCATCTTGCAACACCTTTGAGATCCCAGCACCCAGGTTGGGAACCACGGACTTAGACTATAATAACCCAAAACTAGTGCTTAATACCTAAAACTAGCCCTGAACAACTTTGGAAACTGAAATTTACATGGTAGCTGTGATAGATCACATTGTTTGGATTTATTTTTGTTTCTACCTCATTAGATGGTAAATAAAGGAGAGGTAGGAAATATGGGAGAGAACATGTGCATTAAAGGTAATCAACTACATTTGACATGAAATGCACAGTAAGTCTTCTCCTACTGAATCAAAGTGTTCATGTTGAACTATTAGATCAGTTCTCTTGCAAAAGGATGTCCATTCGCAAAAACTGGGAGTTAATTTGCTTAAATGTGTTCAATATCCTCCCTTTCTCAAGTTACCTCAAATCCAAACTTACATGACATTACTATTAATAATATAATCAAAGCAAATAGTTTGTGTTTAAACGGTGTTTAATGTTAACATGGGATGTTATATTCCTTATACATAAATACAATATTGAATGAAAGATGTATAGCTTTTATTCAGGATTTCTTTTCTGACTGTCACCAGAAGGGAAATTAATAAAAGTATTTTAAATTACATTACATAAACTGGTTTAAAGGACAAAGAGCCACACACAGAAGCTGTGCCGTCATGGACCTCACCTGTTGTAGATGTGCAGCACCCAGTTGAGCACAGCAAAGATTTCACCACTCTCCAGGTCCCAGCTGCTAACCTAGGCCACAAGTATCACTTACATGTGTATAGTCCCCAGCTGATTAGAATTATTATTCATCTACAAACTCCAGTAGGTGGTTGCCATAGAGAAAATAACTGCTAATTGGAAATATAATTAGTACAGTCCATTAAAAAGTCTCGCTTTTACTATACTATATCTAAACCAGGATTGTGCATAGCAGAACATGATGATGAAATAATAAACTCTGTAACTGGTTAGAGAGGCTTGTAGTCCACATAGTGAGAATTTAAAGCTGTACAAGGTGCAGCATTGGTTTATTTCTCTCACATCACTGACCTGTGCCAGGTGAGCATGTAAACAGTGGTGGCTGGCCCTCAGGTAGGCTCCTGTCAGATGGTAGTGTGGTGGGACACAGTGCTCCAGCAAGTGCCGTACGGTGGCCAGGTCGGCCATGATACCGTGCTGGAGAGCAGAGAGGTGGCCTGCCAGACCCGGCCCACGCGTGTGCAGGTAGGAAACACTGCGAAACCGCGCAGAAACCGCCTCCTCTAGTACCTGACAGAAAGGACGGGTGAGACAGGGCGGACTTTACAGTTAGAAATGTAAAAGAAGAAACCTGGTGAAAGGTGTAAAAGTGTTATGTTTGTTCTGACCTGGAAGAAGCATGCTCTCCAGCAGCGAGGCCGTCCTGGGGGCAGGGGTCTGGTGTTGCCTCGGGTCCCCCCTCTCTCCTCCAGTAAAGCTCGGTCCAGGGCCTCCTCTCGCTCCACTATCCTCACCGCTGATACAAATGGTGTGGGGTTTTGTCGGGCCAGAGCCAGAGCACTGCTCACCACCGCCCAAAGCTCCTTACCTGAAGTGAAGAGACTGTCAGTGGACAGAAAGTAACACACTGCTGTAGCTGGTGAACATAGTGGAACATTCAGCAGCTACAGAGATATCAGAGATAATTTCCTCAGGAGTTGGAGAAACACTTTGAGATTGACATGAATGATAATGTTACTAAAGTTAATATATATCAGTACTGTTGTGTTGTGAACTTGTTCCACTGCCCCCAAGTGGCTGAGAAACCGAAGACCTGTTATATGTGATGATCATTTAGTATAATTCAGTACAGTGACTTAAAAATAATATCTCTTTAATATCATTATGATTCCTCTGTTTTGTCCTCAGTGGGGCCAGGTAGAGTATATAATCCAGTACAGTCAGTTCCAGATACTTTTTTTAGTATCTTACTTTTAAAGGTTATATACTGTATATCTGAGAACATTAATATAACAGCAAACAATTATTTGCCATGTAAAGATATAGTCATGGAGTCATGGTGTCTTGAGCAGAGAATGACACACTCTCTCTGCTTGTGTTGCTATCACAGCCTCTCTGTGGTTTGTTTCCATAGCCGGTCTGGCCGCATGTGCATGTAAGTCCATCTGTGCACAACTACATAGAGCAACTGAAACTGCTGTTTTTCCTCATCTACGTTGGATTTTTACAAGTCTGATTGCAGTCTAGATATTTCTCATCCCTTAGAAAGTCTGCTGATGCAAAAAAGATATTGCCATAGTTTATTCTTATATGTACAATCATGCACATCATCACCATCATCTGCTTTGCAAATGACACAAAACAAGATTATTGGTATTTTTATATCTGTATCTACGTATACAGAAATATAGGGAACTAAGTTACAATAGTCACAAAAACAGTTGCCATATATGGTATGCTTGCTCATGAATTAAACTGACGTTACTGAATAAACTGTGGAGCTGTCAACCCCCATGTCTATAAGACTCCTTACCGAGGGCGTCCACCAACTGCCCGACACCAGAGAAATATTTGGCCACCAGCTCCTGGTCCTCTGCGCTGAGTGAACTTCCTGCTGCCCCGTGGAGCTGCCAGAGGATGTCGTCCTGCCAGTGCTCCAGATCCATCAGCCGGGCGTGGGCCTCTAGGAGCCGCCGGGACTCCACCAGACGCTCAGTCTCCAACACCATGCTACGCACTGAAAGGGACAAGAAAGGGAGGGGGGACTTTAATTCCTCAAACTGCCAACAATTTATGTAATAACCTCTTGCAGCCACTTGAGGCTATAAGCAAGAGGTTATTAGTTTCCAGCAAAAAAGTTCTGTATTGTACCATAAAATAATTGTGGAAGGTGTGGTGTGTTTTCCCCACAAGACAGATGTGACAGATTTCTCCCCTTGTACGACACATACAAAATGTAGAACTAATTTTTGTAAATTATAAAGGAATTGACTGTGAATGAATGATTTGAGGCCTGTGTGTCCATCTCACCGGAGTAAAGTCGTGGCAGGTTGCTGACGGCAGCGAGGAGCTGACGGTGGTTGACCGACACTTCTCTCAGCCTCTCCAGGGACTTCACTCCCTCTGTGTTTTGATTGGACTCCAGTCCTGATTTCTTTAAAGCGTGTGACACCTCCTTCAGCTCGGCCCTGGCCTCCCGCAGCTGCTCCAGACCCCAGCCTACCCCCTCCAGATACGACTGCACCATGGACTGGAAGGAAAGCACAGTTGTTACTATTGATTCCCATTGATGACTAATAGCAACAATTTCCTCTTAAGTGCACCATTTAGGAGACCATTCAATAAACTGAGATCATATTGTGTAAGCATGTGTGTTACCTTGAGTCTGGTGTGTATGGAGGCGGTCCTCTGGCTCTCTCGCTTCTTGTACTGGCTCAGGCGCTCCAGATTCTCAGGTCGACAGAAAACACCTGACGCCCACTTCAGGGCAGCACCACGGGCCAAACACTCGGCCCTCTCCACCTCTGGCCACACGTCAGCCACTGGCACCGTGTCTGACGGTAAAAATCAAAGTCTGTTTTGGGCAGTACTCCTTCAGATGTGAAGTTGTGTAAAGCCTTTTGTGGCTCTACAAGGAGCTACGCAAAGTCTGACCCAAGTGATGTCATTTGAGTCAGCATTTTTGATAAAGCTGAATACTACAAGTTTGAAAATTTAGCTTACCAGACCTCTGTACCCCGCTGCATTACTACTAGCATACATGACACACCTAAATCTCTGACCAAACTGACAGTGGTTGCATTGCTTTGTGGGTAACGTAGGCACCAGGTTTTGACAAGGAGGGACAGTGACAATATTTTTTGTGCATACATTTTTTTAAACTGCCCATGGTGCAATGCTAAAATGTAATTGTAAAGTACTTTTCACAGCTCATTCTAAGGTAACAAAACTATTAATTCCAGATGATTATAGAGTAATGAAAACATAGCTATGAATATTATATTCCACTTCTGACAAAAGATCCTCCTAAATGTTACACACTGGACCTTTAAAGCCCTAATATGTAGAATGTGCTTAATGTAATAGAAAGATGGCATTTATTTTTGTGTCTTTTTTGATACTACCACAACTACTACTAGGAGGGAAAATTATAAAACTTGGCGTGGCCTGAATAAATAAAATATCAGCCATATTTTGCTATGTTGGTCAGAAAGTTAGCCGAGTTAACCATTAACATTCACATTCATTTCCCTCCCTTAATTACCAAATCTTACATAATGTTGCCCCAACTAAACTGATCAAGAGACAGGATACCTACTGGGATCTGGTTGGCTCAACCCAGTTTTCTGAGGGCAACGCTTTATCGTATTTGATCAAAATTGGCCAGGCTTGGTCTCAAGTGGATGAGTACATTTAAAAAGTCATCTCAGACTGAACAGCCAGAGGAAGAGGAAATTGACTTTTCCAACTGGGGGACATCCTTCCCTGTGACAGAAAACCTAGAATTATCTGCCAAATGAGGTTTAACTCACCAGTGTGATTATTTCTGTCACCACAATAGCTCTGTTTCCAAGAAATGTTTGGAGAAATAAAATCCAGTGTGCTGTGATAAAGTTGGTTCTCAGATGGGACGTTTTCCATCAAGAAGGATTGTGTATTGCATTATTTAATGTTGCTTAAGAAAAGCACACCCTGATTTTGTTACAATATTGTCCCCAAATGTCCTCCCAGCTCTCCCATACGTTCACCCTTCACTGCCAAGCTCCCAACCATATCACCCATAGAAAGAGGCAATTTTGAGCATGCTAAGCAGCAGCATTATTGATGTTTAGGGAATGGGATATGCTGCACAGTCTGAGTCAAACATTTCTCTGCACCAAATTGGAGAGGTTCTTTTTATAGCAGAGAGAAGTGAGGCTCTGCTGTCAGTCGACCAGTCAGGTGAGCAGGATATCATTTCTCATCTGTTAGTCAGCTAGACAGGCAGCCCACAGAGTCACATGACAATGCTTCCATTTGAATTACACATCTTAATTGGGCTTAATTGAATAATGTACTGGTTAGTGACTCAGCAGAGAGTAATGTGCTGTGCTTGGTCACTAGCACTGAGCATTCTTTCTGTGACTTTAGGGTTGAAAGCTTAGTTGATTGTGTTAAAATAACATTCATAGGTTAGGCATGTATCGCTCTAAAAGTTCAGGTTTTGTCAGCGAGAGGTCCCAGTAAGTATAGTCATTCAGAACTCTGTGTGTGTGTGTGTGTGAGAGAAGATGTTTGGACGTCTCAGTTACACAAACAGGGCTGTCTCTGTCTCAGAGGAGGTCATGGGACACTATCTCCTAGCAAGACTAAATCTGAGCACTGAAATGTCATCATCAGCAACTCTGCAAAACAATAAACCATAGAGCTCACATTCAGGAAAGTGATGAGTACCATGTAAGCTGGTGCTGCAACAGCACAGGTCAAAAAACACAACTGCACAGAGGACAATACAGGAGTTACTCTGTGCTGAGCGTGCTGCTGTAATGGCACGTTGGTATGGAAACCAGCAGACTCTCCGGTCATGATGGTACATGCTGTAGAATCACACACCTATCCCTATACATAATATTCTGTACAGTTTTTAATGAGTGTGTTTGTTTGTTTTTTCTGTCTCTGCAACTTTATGGGACTGCAATGCTTAAATACTAGACTGCCCCTTTAAATGTGGCTATTCTCTTTCAAATAAATGAATCAATAATGCACAGCTTTCTTCATTTTTGTAAGGGTGTAAAAGTACTTGAAATTGCTGACGTTCATTCTCGACCTCAGAACCTGCAAGGTTCATCTGCAGATAGTTTGCTTACTTGCCATGGAACTGTAGTTCTCATTTTTATTTTTTGTAAAATCCTTTTGCAAATCCTTAAAGTGTACATGAAAATGTAAATCTACAATTCCATGACAACTGGTCTGCTGATGAAGATCATGGGGTATAGTTTAAAGCTCCAGAGCAACTACTAAATGGACCCTGTGGGGAAACTGTTTTATCAGCTATCTGAAATTACCTTTGGACCTGACACCACTCTGACCTAATACTGGAATGGTTTACATGGAAGAGTTCATATATTTCTCTCATAGACAAGCATGCACAGCTTTGTTTTGTCTCTAGCTATTGAGAGACTTTAGAAGAAGTGGGTGTTGGCCTTTTAGCAGTGTTATCCACAGTTGTGTGTGTGTGTGTGTGTGTGTGTGTGTGTTCCCTCACCTTCTGGTTTGTCACCACCATTCTTCTGATCCCCCGCTGACATTGAAGTTCAGTTTTCAGCCGCCTGTCCACCCGGCGAGTCTCCTTTTCCCCGAGGGCTGGCACTGAGGGTGCCCAGGGTGCAGCGCTGGCAGAGGAAGGTGAAGACAGACAGAGAAGAAGGAAAAGGAGAAGGAGAAGAAAGGGTGGAGGAGAGAGGGCACATATCCATTCTACTGACGGCTTTCCTCTTCTCCCTCACACACACTCTCTCTCCCAGACACATCCTCTGCTGAGAGGCCGGCAGGAAAGGGAGGGAGGGGAGGGAAAAGAATAATGCTGGAGGGTGGGGAGGAGGGAGGGTGAAGGGGACAAAGGGGGCAGGGATAGGGAGGGTATAGGGAGAGATGCTGCATTCAGGGGCCTGCTGAGAAGATGGAATAAATACTATTAGAGAATATTTACCTCTTGGTCGTTGATGAAATCTTCACAGCTACCCAGCTGTCAACAGATCCATCTCCGTGACAACTGTGCAAACTCCACCCACTCATGAAGACCATGTGATGCAGCCGAAAGTGCTAGAAAAAGCTAGTAAGTGGGCCTTGAGGTGGGACATTTTGGAAATGTATTTTATTTATCTGGACTTTATTACAGAGGGTTAGATGAGAATATGTATGGTAAACATAAAGGTAGTAGCTTAGCACAAAGCCTGAAAACAATAGGAAACAACTAGCCTGGCTCCCTAACCAAGTGAAACAAAATCAGCTCACCAGCTCACTAATTAACATGTCATATCTCACTTGTGTAATTCATATTAAAAACAGGTTTTACATGTCGCTATGTGCATACAGTGAACAGTTGTGGAGTCCTGACAGTGACAGACGAAAACTACAACATTGAAATTAAATCAAAAGCAGCACAAGAGAGAGATGGCGCAGGGAGGGGACCAGGAAAACAACCCAGATGGTGGCAGAAGGGGTGAGGGGTGGGGGGAGTACAGGGTAAGTGGACCGGGTGTTCCACAAAACCTCTTGGGAGTCTGAGGGAAACCAATTAAACACACAGTTACAGGAAGAAACAATGTATAATGCATAAGTCATTAGCCTACAACCCACCATAAAAGTAGGGGACACAACGGAGCCAAGAACTAATGGAGTCCACAACCATTACTCTTTCACTGGAAGGCACTCTTCAGGTGTCAGTAGATGATTTAAGCAATCAATCAGGATCCTCATTAACTAGTGAGTCATCAACCTTTTTTTAAGTGCAGGTAGGTAAACACCGTGGCTCTATTGTTGATGCTGTACAAAATGGGAATGTGTTGAGTTTTTCCACTGAAACAAAAACAGAGTGTGTCACTGACCCCCTGTGATCCTCTGCAGCTGTCTGACCAGCGCCAACTACTACCACTGAGGGAAGTTTGTTTATTAAGTCCTCTGACCCCCGCCGCCCTGTTTACGCCTCCAAGCTTCCCGGACCTCTTCAAAACACAGCAAAGAGTGTGCCAAGTGGCTCTGTGGCTGGAGCCAGCACAAACACGCTATCTGAATGGAGCATGGGAGCATCATGCTTCACTGCTGCACTTCAAATTTCCTCATACAAATGTGTGCGTGGGTGCTCTGTGAGCCGTCTCTGAATAACAAATTGAATCTGAACAAAGGACAAAATTGCGAAAGAACTGACTTTGAGAAAACCTTGCATCAGATGTGACTGAATGTTAGGGACTGTACAGAAATGATTTTGGTGGAGAGGGGTACCTTAGACCAGATGGTTTGTTACACAGAACCAATCCGGGAAGACATTGTTGGAAACTGGGCAAAAAAACAACAACAACAACTTGGCAGGAGATTGGATGAACCATCTGTCCATCACAGGTGAACTTCAACCAATCAGATCAATGAACCGTATAACATAGTCAAATGAGAGAAGCCTTTACTGCCGTTCTTTGCTCTTCTTTCAGTGGACAGATACTCTCCACTTCTAATAGAACTGATGCTAGCAGCATCAATGCTCTCTTCTTTAGAAGCTGCCATTGTTGTTTTCATTTTAAGCACATGTTGTGGGAGAACACACACACCTAGCATTAAACCACGCTCACACTGTAGCTGCCACGAGTAACCGCACAGTACATACTGTAGCTTGAAGCCTGGCATGATGGATTCTAGCGTGATCTTGTGGGTCCAGGTGTCTGGCAGGGTTAAATGTGAACACAATACTGACATATTATCATTTTATAACTTCCAGCAGATATGGAACATTAGCATCTATCTGAAGTTGTGTTTCTGGCTTACTGATGAATGTACCGTACCGAATATAATATTCATAGGTATGTTGTCATTAGTGTATAATCACCTGAAAATAGAAATTGTTGTGTTTTCGTTAACCTAGAATGAGCTGTTTCTATCTACAGAGGGAGCCGGTCTTCTTCTATGGAGTGCGCCATGTTTCTACAGAAGCCCAGAACAGACAAACCAAACACTGGCTCTCAATAGGGCCTTTTGCATTTTGCATGGCCGCCCTAGTAAGGTGAGTGGTATTCAGTTGGTTGCAATCTGCAACTTCACTGCTAGATGCCAATAAATCTTATACACTGGTCCTTTAAACAAGAAAATAAAACACAGGGTTTATATAATACATATACATATATTTAATTCATAGGGAAAGGCTGAAATAAAATCTGAATCTAGGATAAGAAATTAAAGTAATTAAAGGGTCTCCTCCTTTCTCTCAATTGATCTCCCAGAAAAATAGATTTTTAGGTAAAACAAAAATGACAATACCATTCACCTATTCTGACTCCCTCTGATTTTTACACCGTCCCTTATTCTCTTGATTGTGTAAGAGCATTAGGCCGCAGGATGAAAAAATACTTTGTTGAACAAAGGAATCAGATCAAAATGATACAATACTGGTATTGTTATTGTCTAACCCTTACTATGTCAAGCTGGTTGCCTCTTTGTTAGTCACAATAACAAGGCCACCCTCCTCAGTATCATCTTGTGTAACTTTGCCACACAGGAACAATTTCCTCCAGAGCCATGTAAGGAATAGAGCAGAAGTTGACACATCAGGATGTTGTGCAGAATGTATTCCTGTCAGGGTGGGACCACATTGCTAAGGACAACAAGGCCGCTGACCTGCTGTTCTTCAGTCTTGTCACACTGACAGCGGGGATCACTGCAGTCCGGTGTATTCCCCTGTCTTGTGTTTCTGGCTGCTCTGTCACCCCCTCTGCTGTGGATCTGACAATCTGATTTGCATTCACAGCCGTCCTACAGGATGAAATCACACTAATGTTTTGCAAACTAACTTTTGTACCATTGGACTGCGATGTGTCACTTGATGAGCTGGCTCTTTTAAGTGAACAATGGGAGCCGGCTCCCGTCTGAATAACAGGATGATCCTAGAACGTATTTGTTAAATAGAATCCAGCAATGTATCACTTTGATAACAACATTAAGACCCAAGCATGATGAGACTTTTGTTTATTGCAAAACATAGTCCAATATAAATAAAATGTTCAATACACGTAATAGTTTGGATGTTTTGTACCAAACATTGTAAAATGATGCTATTCTGGAGAAGATAAGATTTAGTATAATTACGTTGAATAATTTAAGTAATATATGTGCACCAATCGTCAGAATACTGCTGAATTTGGCTGAATTACAGAAGACACAAGTGATCCTAAATGAAGAGCCGTTTGGTTGACTTATTGCTGAGCTGAGCCAAATGATCTGGATCACTAAAAAGAGCCAGAACCCCCATCACTATCTGGATGTTCCTGATTACGATAACCTGCTGACCTTTCCTCTGGAACAGGGGGAGGCAACCTGCTCAGCATGCTGCTCTTTAGCCTCTCTCCAGAGGCTACCTGTGGCTTTGACCAAAAATTAGATAGAAAATAACGGTTATTCAAATTTTCATTTATTGTTTGTAGGCCTAAAGTGACTCTTACATTCTCCCATCAGATTGGTTGCATCATATGTTATTATATGTCTTGACTTTACCGCTACATTTTGCTGAACCTCAATAGCGGTGGCTACCAGTCATTAGCAAGCAGCAACCTCTGTGGCTGCCAATGAAGCAAACATGAAGTGACAAAAAGTGCAGTTCCCCTAATGGCCACTAGAGGCTGGCTCCAGCGGGGAGTCAGTCTCAATAAAGCCCCATAATAAAATGCCCAACTTTACAGCAGAAATAAACATGTTTACAGTCTGGAACAAACAATGGTTTTGGTCTCTATAGCTAATGTACAAGGGGGCACTTTTTATATAAGTCACCCATTTAAATTACATTATCTCGGAAGAAAAGTTAATAGTGCATGTACAGATTTGTTTTCTAATCTTTTTTTGTTTTATTGTGAAGGTTGCTGACCCTTGCCCAAGAACCAATGTAAGACCAACATTTAAACTGTACAGAAGGAAATATAATAACATCTAGTTGCTTAGTATCTGGTCAGTACTTAAATTACTGCCCCAAAATCTGTGAAAGCGATGGAGGGTGACAAACCCAGACGTTGACCGTATTGACCACCGCCCAGCACCCAGGGTGTAAGAACGCAGAAACAGCCAGGGTTGCCAATTCAACACAGCTGTATGTGTGTCCTGAAAGCCGAATCAAGTGCTCCCCTCCCCTTGTTGTTGTCATCACCTTGAGCTCCATAACACCCAGCAGCACCTCCACCCAGAGGAGCTATGGGACGAACAGGAAGTCTAATTCTAGACCACTTCCTGTATGACATTCCTGACCTGAGCTGCCTTCCTGCCAGCCTCTCTCAGATCTATGGGTCCATCAGAGAATGTAAACGTATATACGGGAGAAGAGTGGTAAGACTACAGGGATGAGTATAAATTAATTGTCTAGGTCATCAGCTTGAAATCATTCTGTGCACTGACTTTAAAATGCTTTCTACTACAAAGAAAATTGAAATATCAAAGTGCTAATATATAACATAAAATCTATATACATAAATTAGACATATTAGTCATTTGCACCAGCACTTCTGCCTGGATTTGGTCCATCAATTTCAACCAGATTTGTAGCCATGTCAATCCATTTTATTTTATTGGTACCTCCAATTAAGTGCATAGAATGAGAGTTCACATGAAACACATTTATAACAAAGTGACAGACTGATAGGTGGAGATACATGGAAAAGAACAGGACATTATACAGAACAGATTACATTCATTGTAGCAGCATCACTACAGTCCCCTTTTACCTCAGTTCTCTCAGCCACTGTACTTCAAATATTATATGGGTTTAAAGATGAAGTCATATGGGTTTATTTATGTGCAGTGGCACAAATCATGTACGTCAGACAATTGGTGAACACTTCAGGCCACTGGGAAGGAAGTACAACTCCAAGGCGCCGGTGACATGCACTGTCAACAAGGACAGACGCAGATTGGGACTGGTTATTTCTTTAGTAAAAAAGGCACAAAGTGTTGTTTGAGCACATTTTAGAGAAGTAACAGCCAAATATCTGGTGGGTCAGAACAAATACCTGCACTAACTTCCACCCACAATGGATAAATCAAAAACGTATTATTTCACCAAACAGAAAGTGTATGTCTGACTAAGAAAAGCTCCCATTCTAACACTAGCTAGCATGCCTTCTATATATCTTAATTATATGTAGTGTTTCCTACCATTTCAAATACATTCTCACCCTAGATTAGTTTAGTAGAGTTAAAGATTTCCTTCTCCTTCAATATTTATTAGTGTATCTATACAAATGTGTTTATCCTTCCAGTTTAAATGATACAAAAATACAATATTAATCTAAATATTTGTGTAAATTATTTCAAAAATATATAAGCTACAGAGAGAAGTTTCACCTTAGCAACTGAAAGTGACCAAATAATATTGCCAACGAAGGCGAGAGCAGCAGATTGCCACACAATTTCCACAAAACCATGACAAAGAAAAACTAAAAATATTCAAATGGCAACAGTAACTTTGCAAATAAAAGTGTAAACCAACAGTAATGATTGGATTCAAATTAAAAGAAATAAACAATAGTATGAAAATCAAATAGATACATCCCAAATATAAATCAACATGAGATATATAAGGTTGTGCCTTGCCATATGTTATAATAATAATTTGGCAGTTTCATTTAACAGTGGAACGGAAGAGAAAAGGAGAAGTTCCTCTCCTGTAGCTCTGAGATAAAGAATCTAAACCCTGATGTCAGTGTAGTTACAGTATGCTCTCCCTCAAGTTCCCACTGCTGGACGTGTTCGGCTGCTGACTTTCTGGTGTTCGGTTCCATGTGTGAAAGTCCAAAAGAGCTTGGTTGAGTTTCTCCATCCAGTCCAATCTTTCCTGTTTGGTGTCAGCTGAAAACCAACACCTGAACAACAACAGCAGCCATCAGTGTGTGCAGTGCGGTCACAGGAGCATTGTAAGAACTGTCTGCAATAGGTGCTATTGAGTCTGCTGAAATGATAACTACTGCTTTTTCCTCCAAATGAAGACCACGTGCGGTGGCACACAATGTGAATGTGGTATAAAAGACTGTAGAGGCTGTTAATGTCAGTATTTTTCTTAATAGCAATTATGCGATTTCAAAGTAGATTTCTAGACACAACCCAATCACTGATGTCACAGAAGGCGTTTCCCATCAACTGTCAAAAGTCAAACGCCCACTGTGACTTCACTAGTTGGCTGCAGCCAAAAGAGCAACATGCTTCATTCTCACTGTAAACACCAGAGAACTTTATTATAAACACGTTTTCATGATAATGAAGGCTGTTGTTCTATATTGGCCAAAAAGTTGCAACTTCAAAGATCAAAAGCAGTCCAACTATTTCTACCTTAAAGGGAGAGTTTTTATAAGGGATTGTATGACGTACTTATCCATAGCAGACGGTGCCAGCATGCACCCAAGGTTGAAGCAAACAAGAGTACAAATATGGAAGCTAAGCAATGCACTACTGGGGAAGGGGGCAGCAACAAAACATATTTTAGCTACCTAAAAAAATTCAATGTGTAAGCTATATTTTAGAATATTTTCACTACTTTACCTTTCCATCTAACAGCCCTTTCCAACAGGAAACTGAAGCTGTTTGAACTATGCTCTCTTCAAAGTCACCAGACTCCATTGACAAAAAAGGTCATTTTGCTTCAGAGAAATGGGAGATGCTGGTGGTGAATATATTTAATATAGCGTACACTTACACTAAGATTGATGTTTTTTTAGGTGGACCTTTTTTAGGTGGCTCAAATGTGTTTTGTTGCTGACCCCACTCCACTGCAGTACATTGCTTAGCTTCTGTGTTGGTACGCCTGTCTGCTTCTCCAAACTGGGACTGTGCTGACCTGGCCATCAACAGTGGATCCTCATACAACCCCACTTAAAAAAACTATCCCTTTAGGGAAGACGGGAGGTCTGGGATTCACAGATTGAAAGAAAGTATGTTAGAATCCATGAACACATAAAACACCAGAAACAAACATTTTTGCACCTCACCAACTCCCATAGATATTTCAGGGTGTTTGTTTATATGCAGTCTTACTTGGCCAAGGCTTCCTGGCTGTCGTCTTGCTGCTGCTGTGGGATGTTGCTCACCAGCTCAAAGGTGAAAGGTCGAGCGCACGAGTCCCTCTTGACGGGCCTGACACACTGACTGGGGGAGCTGGACAGAGAAAGGCTGCCCTCTGCTTCCTGGGAGGTTAGAAACAGAAAACAATTAGATCTATCAAAAGTAGCTTGGTGACCTAGGCTGTCTGTTGGTCTGTCTTTCGTTACCTTAGTTTCTTTGTCATTAGGGTGATTCCAGTAGTACATGTTGCATCCCTCCAGAACAAAATATCGGCGATGCCACAACCCATATCCACTGATCAACTCAAACATTGTCTGGGAACAGAACCACAAATAAGAGGGAAGAGTGAATTTACTGCAACGAAAATGCAAGGAAATAAGGAATTATTGGAAGTCTGTTATATGTATGTTTATAGGAGCTAAGTTGCCACTGGAGTGTAGTGTAAATCTGCCCGTGGTTTTAAGATACTGACACTATTTTTAAACAATTATGACAAAATGAAATTCCCTTACCCCATTCACTTTATGATTAAAATACAGTTTGATACTAAATTGCTCGTTAGGATGGACATATGCAATGTAGCCACAGAGTTAGAGTTAGAGTAAGAAATGTCACATTACTGACCAGAAAGCCTTGGTGCTGCACATTAGAGTGACTTTCACTGACCAGTCGCAGGTAGATGTTGCCCTCTAGAGGAGAGAGAAAAGGCACCTGCAGTTCAAGGAGGAAGAGGGAGGGGGACACTGTTAAACCGGCATGATGGAAGACAGGTAAAGAAACAAGAAACTGAATATTTTGAAGAATTTTATTCCAACATGCTATTATTCATCCATTTTTGTAGAGAAAAGCTACCTGAAATTCAACTGTTTTGGTCACAATGACTGACTTAAAAAGACTTAAAGTTTATGATTTTGTGTACGACTGTTAGATATAACAAGTCCGCCTTCCAAGGAGAAACTACCATGGCCCCAAAACTTGCAAAAGGCCCTATCTAGAGCTCATTCATAGAACTGCTCATTCTATACACTAATGAAACATAGCTATGGATATTGTATTCGATTTCTGACAATGGATCCTCCTAAATGTAACACACTGGACCTTTAAACACAATGTCATTTCACAGTCAAAATACCAAGATAGTGGGTATTATCTTTGGTTTTTGAGATCAGACAGACAAATACTGTCAAGACTGAGGCGGCGGTTAATTTGTATGACTGAAATTAGTTAGGTTGAAGGAGGGAAGCAGAGAGAGGTGAAAGGCTGATGGTGTTGTGAAAAGAGTGAAACCTTTTCCTGAAACTCATCCCCCAGCAGCCTCCTGATTTTGCCATCAAGTTTCATCTGAGTGGAGGAAGCAAGACAGAGAGGGGGGGGAGGGAGATGGACATGTTACATCACCAGTGAGCCCACCCAGGTGCGGAAACGTCTAACAGAATAATAAAGACCAAAGGGATGTATAGTCATGCCTGTAGCACTGCTCTTCATTGCAGGTGAAAAAATAAAAATCAAATGCACAGAAAGGTGTGAAACCTGGTGACAGTGGATGTGTTACTTGGGCCATGCTCTTCCCTTCTGAATGGTATCATTCAATCAATAATTACCATAAACAGTGTGTGCAGGTCTGCATCCACCAATGAAATGTTATTTTTTACTTGCCAAACTGACAGACACCAAAGTTGATGTGACTTGGAGCTGCTTTATATGACTGAAATGCACCTGTTTCCTGTAGATTCTATTGGTCAGATAGTTTCTAACTGTTAAAATGATTCAACCGACCAAAAGTCACCAACATTGTTGTTGTGTACACATTTCAGCAGTAGACACATCTTGTGGCCCAGAGTAAGACAGTTGTGTATTAACCTTAAAGCAGCCCTTTATGTCAGATTGTTACCTTATCCAGAGGGAACTTGCTGTGTCCCAGAGAAGCCAGGGTGATCTTATGGGAGCCCACCAAACAGAAGTTACTGGAGCGACGAGTGGTGAGAGCAGGAAGAGCAGCAGCTGAAGGACAAAGAAGCGCAGAATGAAAAATGGCATGAAACAGTCAGTCAGATATATATATACATGACCATTATGAGCAGTGATGTTTTAAAAATATATATTCTATTTATATATTTTTTACATTGACATGAAAAAATGAAAAAAAGAAATTTCTATAAAGCTGTTGTTGACACAAACGGGACAAATGAAGCCTCCCTGTACTATAACATATTCACAAAAAATAATAAATAAAACACAACTTACATGTCAGGCTGTTACTGGATCTCTGTTGAAAACAAAAGAAAAGGTTTAGGTAGTGCTTCAATGATGTGAATTTTAAAACATGCTATAATCATTGGACAGGAGACAAAAGCTGGGTACTCACAGTGATGGTATTCAGAAGCTTTCTTGGTGTGACCTGAATATGTAAAAGACAACATAAATGAGCCCGGACTGTCACTGAAAAAACGCGTCTCATTATGTAGCTAACCCACTTACCCGTGACTTGGTGGTGGTCCGGTCCATGCCACAGTTACTACCTGAAGTATGGGACTAGATGACACAAAAACAGGCATATTTTCGACAACTTTCTACAACTGGAAAAAAGTTTTAACAATTAAACAGAGTAAGAAAGTAGCAGTAGAAAGAAGCATTCCCATAGAAGTGCAGTATTTACATTAAATCATGTTTTGACCGATCACTAGCCCTTGCAGTGGTCAGGTATCAGATTGTGCCATAATAAATATACTGGACCCTCTGAGAGGCCTTTAAACTCCACTTTCACCCAAGCAAAGAGCAGATACTATACTCTGTAGCTTAGCCTAGCCTTTTATCTATATTGTATCTGCTTGGGCTAAGCTACATTAGCTAGCTCCAGTGGCTTGATAGGCAGTTTCATCTGGATGCCATGGCCTGATCCAGTGTTTCCTCTAGGATTTAGGATTTTTTTTAGCAGTGGGGGCAGGCCCGTCCGAACACTCCCACCCCGTCATGCCGGCAAACGTTTTACGTATGAAACAGAAGTGACACTTCGCTGCGACACAAACAAATATATTTACCGTTTTAATGTTTCCAGATGTTTGATATCAGTTTTTGGTGGAGCTGTTAGTTTAATAGTCGACTTGGAAGAAAGCGAACGTTTTGACAATAAGCTACATCAACACAACAGTATGTGGAGTTAAACTGGACAGCCCCAATAACCTCTGAATAGTTCTACTTGTTGTTAAATTGCAATGTGAGCGGCAGCCAACGGGGGCGCATTATGTCGGCAGGATCATTTAAAAGGCAACCGGGACTACATTGTGCGTCTGCCCCATTTCTGATACCGTGGCGGCAGAAACTTAACAGCCGTGGGCCGCCGCTCCAAAATCAACATAGAGGAAACACTGTCTGAGCTCAGTAATCCAGCCGTCATCCCTGCTTATACAGCTCCACTAGTCCTACAATTAGTTACTAGTTATTTCAGAACTTTTCGACCCAGCTCTCTGACCTGGTGCATCTTTAAGGCATCCTTGTCTCCCATTCTCACCCAAGCAAAGAGAAGATACTTGGCAGCATGACACAACCATATATCTACATCTGCTTAGGCTGAAGTACAGTGGCTGCCAGAATAAACATGATTTCTCAGGAAGTTTAAATATTTATTATTAATGTCCATAATATAAGTCAAGGTTCAGGAACATAGAGGTTATGAATAACAATGTTGGTTGGTTATGAAATAAACCTGTTACATGCAGCCCCAACCACTTTGCTATTCTATTAATTTATTTCAATTGATACATAAGAAAAAACAACTGCAATCCAAAAGGTCAAATGTTTTGTCTCACCAGGCTGTAGACTTCCACATCAATCTCAAAGGATGGACGAATATCCTTCCTGACATATCAACGACACAAAGTAAGCAATGCATTAATCTATATACCACTGACATGATCACACTGATGCAAAAAGATTTAAGTGCATAAAAACAGTTTCAGCGTCTGGATGTGACCATTCATTCAGAATTTGTTACCAAAATAAAAATAAGAAAGCAACCAGTGAAACAATGGATTTGATGTGCTTATAAAAAAAGCACACAAAAGAAATTAAGAAAAATGTAAATGCAGCTAATATGTGCTAGACGCGGTGTATAAGACATGTCAAATGAAGTAACAGAAAGCAGCTTAAGAACTGCATCTTACAGAGTGACAGAAGTAGGGAAGGAGATGGTGTCTCCGTTCTGAGCGTCAGCAGCTGTGGCCAGCGGGGTGGCGACAATGTTGCAGGGTCCGTAGCGGATCAGGATGAAGAAGTAGTGACTCGGACGACCTAAACGTGCACATAAAAAATTCAAATAAATCGCAAATGCTGCATTGTTTAATATGCTGCAATTAAAAATAAAACCTAATCAAAAACTGGTAGAAGTGTCCCCTGCTGGGCTACCTGTGCGGTTGTGTGAGGAGCAGACAAATTCAACCTTGAGAGGCAGCTGGATGTTTGTGATGGCAACCGTCCCTCTGCAGGGCTGCTGGGAAACATACTCCCTGTCCTCCCCGGACTCTGAATTCCTCTCCTCCCTTAGTCTGGCCACCTCAGCCAGCAGGGCAGAGCGTTTCTCACCTGAAAACAACAAACAATAAATCCCAAGAATAGTAAGCAACACAGAAAGTCATTTTATCCATCTGTATGTAAAACAGAATAGCGTGAACATGGCTTCCTGTGGTACACAAAGATGGGACTACGAAACCAATAATCGTGATGTGCACATACAGGAGACCAGCAGTAGTTTCTCAGCTTCAGCCTCCTCCAGCGAGCCTCGTCCATGCTCCTCATCAGTACAGCAGCTGAGAGCCTGCAGGGTCTGGTTGATCACAGTCTGCAGCTTCCCTGCTTCTTCATTAAGAGCCTGGATACACAGACACAGACACGACAATATGCAAGATTGTGGCTTACTCAACATTTGTACTAGATATAATTCAGTTAAAGAGAGGTCAGTTTCAGCAGTTGCATGAGTGCATTTACAATTGACTCATTTAAAAGATGTAATAAAAGAATGACAAACACCGCCTTAAAGCTATAATAGGTAACATTACCACATTGAAATGTCTATAAAGATTTAAGTTTTGTACTTCCATTATCCAAATGTTTCCAACAATGTTCAAACTCAGAGAATTCTGCCATTTTATTGCTGCGTTTCACTGGTCGCCTGTCATACATTGACTTTTTATCCAGTTTTAAGCCACATTTTTACCATCCACTTTTTTAGATCTTAATTGTTTCTAACTAGGGACTAACTAAGGACTTAAGTCAATGGACGTGTGGATCGTAAGTTATCAGAGAAACAAGCTAACGTTCTGAGTTAAAAATAGTGCTACATACCGTGATTTTCTCCTTGGTGTTGACAGAGGGTTGAGGCTTGGACTTCTCTTGAGCTCGTCTCTGAACCCCAGGAGTCACACTCTGAATGGTGGGCAGCTTACTCTGTCTTTGTGTGCGGTAGGCATCAATACTGTCACAAAACAAACCAAAATCAAATTACACAGTCAAGTATGTTAACTATAAACCCACAAACGGAGGATCATTACTGACTCTACAACTTCTATAGAAAAACTTAACAAACAGTAATGAGTGATATGAAGACAATGACGATATGTAATGTTCATAGAATTACATGACTGAAATATGATCCAGCCTTTAAGAAACAGAAAAACATTTAAACTTTATGGAAACCAGAATCCTATTTATCTTATCTGGACTCATAAAATGATGTAAAATCATAGCTTTAGTTAGGCATGTGGGCCTGCTGGTACAACATTTGATCCACATCATTTAAAGCACCTCAAAGCTCTACATAACCCATTCATAAGGGATTTTGATTGTATTTTTAAATTAAAAATCATTTAGCATTGCTAAGTTGATAAATGCCATATAACACTGGGCGGCAGAAGCCAAAAGATGTACTAGACTATTTCTAGACTGATCGTTCAATTGGAGTTTAATCCAAACAGGATTTGTACAGCTGTATTGCTGCTGTGATTAGTCACCTGTACAGAGGAGCAGATTCAGCAGGAGGGGTGCTGGTCTCTTCTGGAGTCAGGAGCAGAGATGGAGGATTGGACTCCTGGCTCACTGCCAGTCGCTGTTGGGGCAACATGGAACAATATAAATGAACATGTTTTATTGGCTCTCCCTCAATTACTTAATCCAGAATTCTCCCCTAATGAAACTCACTCAGCTCAAAGTGATGAATTTATCTTACCAGAGGGGTGACCACAGCCTCTACAGACTTGCTGAGAGGAGAGAGGATGCCGCTGGGAGGAAAAGTCAGCAGCTCATCGCCATTGCTTTCAAGCTTCTTGCTCTCATCACACTCCTCTTCTTTGGCCTCCCCCTCTTCTTCACTTTTCTCTTTCTCTGACTCTGTGTCCATCTTGTCTTTGTCTCCAGTGCAAGCACCAATGCCACTGTCGTGGTCCTCGGTGTCTTCATCATCCACCCTCTCTTCCTCTATCCTTCCAGCATATTCCAGCACCTCCTCAAACATCTGGTCGATTATTTCAGCAGTGTTGGTCTCATCATGAGAGCTCAGTTCAGCATCTGTACAAAGAAACATTCACAAATGTATCAAGTCACTTACTGAAACAAGGACAACCACTTCAACTATAGTTGTCCGAGATCTCACCAGCCATCTACCAACTGTTGAAATGAAAGAAAACCCACAACAGATGGGCACCATCCATCTTGTTTCAGGTTTATACACAGTCACATTTATTCCCTCAAGTGCAATACCACCTAGAGCCCAACCGATTGGCCTATTGCAGACTTATCAGATTTATAGTGGTATATAATGCAAAAAGAACACTTGTGGTAATATAGTCACTGCAAAGTTTATCCAGCAATATCAAATAGAATTGGTTAACAATGTTTATGTTAAATGTACTACAAGAAGTTTGAACTGGTTATGAAACAAGACCACCAGTGATAATGATGTTCATCCTCATGTATTCACACTCTGGTTGTCTCACCGAAGTTAGGAGAGGTGTTATTCATTGTGCCATGAGCTAAGCACATTCCAAAGACCAAGGCTGTCTCTGGGAGAGTTGGGCATCAGATGTGTTGTGACTACTGTTTATCTGACATTAGAAGTCACCAATAGACATCTTTAGGAAAGAGGCATATAATAGAGTGATTTTCTTTGTTCAAGTCAGTTGATTCTCGAGACAACTCGGTTTGCTTGTATCCTGTGTAATGCAAATAAATCTGCACGTGGAGTGAAATTGTCAATTCTCTTTGCTTTGTGTGAGTCTGTGTCAACATTCTGGGTACCTTCAGTGGGAGTTTGTGGTCTCTCACTATAGTCAGATAGCTAAAAGTTTAAGTCAGATAGACATTAACTGAGGTGCATTGAGACGAGAAAACTTAAACCACAACAGACTGGTTGTTTCTATGCTGTTATTCTTAATGTCCACCACCAGGTCCGATAAACACTACTGCTTTTGTCCACAGGGGCCGCCAGAATCAACACAAAAGTTCATTGCAGGGGCTTTGAATGATTTAACATGTTAAAGAACATTTAACTTAAATATTCTTTAAAGTTAAAATCCCATATCAGTCAGGCTCTTATACCCTCTATGTGCTTGTCAGCCCATATAGGTCTCTCGACTTACAACTTCTCAAAACATAAGTCTTACCCAACACACAAAACAAACAGTGACACAAACTTTGGTAGTTTTCCTTTAATCACCCTGTGACTGTAGTTCACCAATGATTTGTGATTTCTGTCTTACAAATAAGTGACTTCACCCATGTGTTTCACATCTCCTAAGGTGTCCTCAGGCAGACCTAACCCTAACCCAGGTGCTCACACCTACATCTTCTTACTGTTCTCACCTGACATGCTAGTCTCTGCCCTGGGATCCACGGAGGTCTCGGACAGGGTTGAGTCATTGATTAGCTCAGGCTCCAGGATAAAGGTGACTTTCTTTGAGCTCTCTCCTCCCCCTGCCTTGTGAGTTTTTGCTCTCAGCCCGTCTACAACACCCTGCCTCTCATCTACTGCATCTTCCTCCATATTCTCTGTCTCCAAAAGGGGATCTGACATCTGGACCTCTGTCCACTGAGCTCCATCACTGCTATCGGTGTGTGATGATGCGGCCTGAGTCTCTCTCTTAGGTTTTGCTACATCCTCAATATTTGTTTCAAGCTCTGCATACTGTGCCTGTGTTTGTATCAGAGCCTGAACTCCATCTGCAAAAGGAGATGCCTCTGTTTGGTTTGGGCCTCTTCTGTCTGACTCTAGATCCATGTCTTCTTCTTTTATATTGACTGTCTGGATCTGCTTTGACTGATGACATATATCATCCTCATGAGTACATCCTTCTGTATCTTTCTGGTCTTGTTTTATTGTAAAAATATCCACATCTCCTGTGCATGCTCCCTCATGGCATCCTTCAAAGGACTCTATGCTCCCTTGGTTTCTGTTTAAAGTAGTCTGGGCTTTCACAGCGTGATCTATACAGCTTTCTGTCTCTAATTCATGCTCCTTAGATTTAGATTTCCCATCTTCCAACATTTCAAAGGAGCTGGCAATCTCAGCAGAGACATTACCCAAATAACATTCACCATCCTGGAAGTCAGAGGATTCACTGCAATCTGCAACACTGCCTCCTTTCTCTTTTTGCACCCCTTCCTCCTCTTTAGCACACACACCTTCGTCCTGTCCTTCAGCTGTGACAGACCCTACCTCCTTGCACACCTTGCTTTCAGGATATCTCCACAACTTTAACTCCTCATCTGTTGAAGGCTCAATTCCTTCTTCACTGTATGAATAACCATCCATTTCTTCAACTTCTTCAAATGAAAACGCCTCTTCAGTTACTTTGGAAACCACCAAACCTGTTTCCTTCATGTTTGACTTCTCTGGATGAGTTGATTCTAGCAAGTTCTGCTCATCATCTGTGGGCAACTCTGACACACTCTGATCCTCTCTAAAAGACAACATCAATACAGCCTGGGTCTGTGATTGTTGACACCCTGGTTGCTTTTTTTCATTCCCAACTAAAGCCTTGTGCTCTTTCTCCTCCCTGACCTCTTCACCCTGATGAGTATTTTGCTCCTTCAATTTCATCTGCAGATGACTTTTATTTTCAAACTCTACCGATGCTGCTGGAGTTTCAGAGTGACAGAAGGGTTTACCTGTTGAGAAAGTGGTCTCACATCTTAACACTAGGCTACCTAAGCATCATACTTGATATACTTTAGAACAGGTACTGAGTATTCATATATACCAATTATATAAAGAAGGTGCCAAAAGCTATTTAACATAGGTTTTCCCAAGACAATCAATAACACCACAAATCAACAAAGGAAACATATCAGGCACAAAGAGAATGCAAGGACTGACTGAGCCACTTCCCATAATTCTGGTACCTAATCTTAGGGTATTGGCTAACTATTGATCTGATACCAGTGCTCTTTTTTGCTTTTAACATCTGTATACCTCACTCTACTTGTAAAGTAACATCAGATTGTAACTACACATTACTTCTTATGGCCTGGACACCACAGCCCATATGAGCCTTGTTAACATATGAATGGATTCTGTCCATAGAAATGCTAGGGAGCTTTTAATCTGAAACAGATACAGGAAGTATTCAGTGAAAAACATATTCTAAAGGCACTGAAACTTTAGTGAAAGATGTACATGTTGCTGGTATAATGTCAATTATCAAAAAGTAGGAGAGACCACACCCAGGCAGGTGTGGCTGCTCTAAATTTTTAACATGAAATAAAAAGACAAACCTTGTCCACAGCTTTCATTTTAAGTTTAGATGACCATACAGCAACATTTTTTTTAAGGACTGTACAAACTTAATAAAATTGTTTGGTTTATAAGATTGTGGTCATTTCAGTGACTGTATTTATTGTGGCAAATTATCACTCAGTTTAATAATACCGTCTGTACTGGTGCTGATACAGATCCATTGTGTCAGATTGGTGCATCATTTGGGAATAGACATGATGTGGGGTTCAGTATTGTCATACTCAGAGAGCAACTGGTTTCAAAGGATCTGGACTATACTGATGGGGCCACAATACTTCTTAGTCTTAAGTCCTTAAGTCCTGGTGTGTATTGAGCTAATTCTCTAAAACAGCATTAATGAAGATGGTAAGGGGCAAAGTCAAAGGTCTTACCTGTCCCATCTGAAGATTTCTTCTCTGCATGTGATGTACGAGCTTCAGTGAAGCTGCCATCTTTCATTTCAGCATCATCAGCCTGCTGAAAGCAAACATATCAGCACCAGGAAACAAATATAAGAGGTAGTAATGCAGAGCAGGCATTTATTTTGGTGTATTTAAGTACATGAACAAGCTAATAAAAGAAAATACTGCTTGCAGTGATGATCGTGATTTAAGTCATGTGCCCAACAACCAGAGAAATAGAAACAGGGACAGAAGACCTATAGCACACAAGTAAATAAAACAAAGTGTCAAAATTCTCAAACCCTGAAAGTCTAAAGCAGCCATTGTCATCAAATAAGTAATTATTAGCAAGGTGGAGTTATGCTGAACAGTCAAAATACATATTCACAAACCCATACAAGGTGACCATTGTGTACTGGACATTACAAAGATATAACAAAACATGAATATATGACAATCATCTCTGAGGCAGTCCTGTTACCTTGACGTGACCCCACTATGTTGTTATCTCTAATGGCACAGCTGCTGTTCTCTACTGTTCATGACATGTGAAGTGAAAAGATAATCCTTTGTGTGAACAGTCCATTTCCCCCCAACACCACACCAGACTTACTGTACATACGTGAACTTCCTTTCTCTAAAAGACAAAAAACTGGAGCCCTGTGAATGGGTAATACTGCCAACAGCAGTAATAAGTTTATATTATATTTATAGACTATCGGGGGATTTCCCATGGTGCACCGAGCTCCTCTCTTCCTCTCCCTTTCTGCACACATTCATGTCCAATTAATGCATGTCACTAACTTCACTTCTTCCCCGGAGTTCTTGTGCTTTCTCGTCTTGCAGGTTCTTATCGATCCTGGTGGAGCCTCCTGCCAGATTGCTATTACCAATACTGTTGTTGCTGCGCACCTGTCTGTCTGTCTCTCTCTCACCCCAACTGGTCGAGACAGACGACCACCCACCTAGAGCCGAAGGATCTGTCCTAAGTGCTCATGGTGGTACTGTTGGGTCTCTGTAATTAATGTTTTAAAGAGTTCGGTCTAGACCTGCTCTATTTGAAAAGTGTCCTGAGATAACTTCTGTTATGAATTGGCGCTATACAAATAAAACTGAATTGAATATTCAAATATTTTCCTTGTTCTGTTATCCAATCAATTCTTATTACTGCTGAAATCAATAGTGTCCATTCTTTTAGCTCCAAGTAATGCCCAAGTGTCAAAGCCCGAATGTGACCAGAAAGTGAAGAATGATTTGGTCACAGACTCACATCCCAGGGCTGCATGGGAGGCCAACAAACTCCCCTTCTAGATCTAGGCACCCAGGAGGGAGATGAGGGGCCAGGAGGGGTCCTTCCCTGCTAATGTTTACATGAGCTGGTGTTTAAAAAAATCTCAAACAAATGGGGAAATTAATCACAAAATATGAAAAAAAAAGAGAGAAAAAGGTACATCCACAAAAACAAGATAAAATATGACGTGCCAGTCGAAGGGGGGTAGGCATCCTCTTTGTAAACGTAATACCAATCCAAGAAAAAAAAAGAGCCAAATATTTAAATGCTAAATCCACTTCTAATCTATCAGCATCAATGCTGAAACCCCTTAACTGCATGAGTGTGTTCTGGTCTACAGTTTATGAGTCAAATCACCCTCCTTTACTTCAATATAACAGAAAATGAAGTATGACAAGATATTTCTGACAGCTGCAGCTAAAACATTCTTGAATGTTTGAGAGGCAAAATACCATGATCACAAACCCACCTGAGTTAATGAGGGATCAGAGCTGCTCCTTTTCAGCCAGGCATTCTCACTGATTGGTTGGAAATGCAACTGGCTCAACTCCTGCTCCCGTTCCTGATCAGTGAAACCGTGCCAGATGTCAGACCACGTATAATTCAGTACAGACAGCGGTAGAAATCAATTCATTCATTTCAAAGCTCATATAATTATAGGCAGTGCAGTTGCTAGTAGCTTTAGTTCAGAACGATCATAATGACATTGTTGGGATGTATTGGCTGACTCGATAGGTGGCGGAAAATGGATGGAGATTTTTGATAGGGACAGCTGATAGACAGGAAATGGGGGATAGAGAGAAACACTCTAGTGAGTTTTGGGAAGGTAGGGACTGAGCACTGTACTATAACTCTCATTCATCCTGCTGTAAACATATGCCTGAATTTTCTATTGAGCAGAATAGAATTGACTTTTCTTAGTTTTTTTTTAAGATTCACAGACAACATTGAGAAATAGTAATATATCACAAATGTATCTGTGTAGATGATTTATATCAGCGGGCTTTTGTGTTAATTTGTCCATCAGAGTACAAGAACTTGGGAATTATAATGGTGTATAATGGTGTGAATCTGGGTAATAAAAGTCCCTGAACTCACCTGGCGAATGCGAGAAGCCTGCTTGGAGCTGGGTGTTGTAGTGCCCTGGAGTTTCTGCTGAATGCCACATACAAAGTTGGAGCAGGTCCGAGGGCAGGGGTTGGCAGGGCTGGGGGTGGGGGCAGGGCTAGCCTGGAAGACTGGCACTTTAAATCGCTCCATTCGCTGATTAAATTCTCCCTCATCTGGAGGAAAAGCATTTATAGAGATACATTTTTATACATAAATGGAAATAAAATGTTACATTTTGGTAGAAATATCCTGATCAGGTTTTCTTGCTGCAATCAAAGATTTTATGTATATGGGGGTGTGTTGTACTGTGCTGGGCAAACAAAATAGGCTACCCACTCAATAGTCCAATTGTCACTAGAAATGAGTTAATGCCCTCATTGTAGTTTTAATTTGTTAAATATTGTTTACTTTTTGTGGCTCCTGTGGGAAAATGTCAGATAATGTGATAATGTGAATCATCATTTTTGTTTATCGATTTGTACACTATAAATTATGTATGACAAAAGGATCAATAAAAGGTCACATAATTATTACAATAAAAAGAGAAATTCTACATACACATTTATGTAAGCTTCAAGCAAAACACAAACAAATCTGGTTCTCAATTGCACAGACAATTGCACATTTTTCCAACCATCTTTTGTAACTGACTCTTAATATCTTGCCACAGTACTGATACAACTAAACTCAAGTCCCAATCACGTTAGCCATATTTGAGACTGACTGCACTAGTTGTTGCACTAGTTGTCTCTGAATGCGTGTATTCATAAGTATCCTCACTCAGGAGATGCTCTGTGAAGCCCTTTTCATGGATGATGATGGATGGGCTGTCAGCCCCAGGATCAGACAGGCACCGCTGGGCCAGTGGAGCTCCTCCTAAAACAACAAACACTTGCTGTTACAAACTGCAGCATACCTGTTCTGCTACGGCTCCACACAGATTGCTCAACATCCTGACAATAGTTTTTATCTTGCATGCAGATAATCCAGCTCGACTGTTGATCTTGGCCATAACAGTCACCATCTTGAGCTGTACCTTAAACCCTACCAAAACTGCAAAGCTCTTGTATGTACAGTACAGTTTATTAGGTCCATCTACCTAAAACTAATGTAGTCTAACACACTGGGTTCCTACGCATTTTCCCAGACACGAATTTTTAGACTTCTTGCTAGATTTCTCAGCTCATATTTGACATTCGAGTACAAACAGCTATTTGTTTACCCTAGATGTAACCGTGATTATTTACTGTGTCCATGGAAATGACGATGAACGCAGTCGTAAAGGTTTTCTTACACAGAAATGATTCCCTCGCTTTTGATGACATCAAGTTCAAGTCTGGCTTTATGATAATAATAATAATAATAATAACAATAACGACAAGAACAGGACTCCAATGTGACTTTTTAATATTGCCACACAGATGTTTTCGGCAAGCCAAATGTTTTTTCATACTCTTTGTTTTTTCCATACTTATCCAGACCTGAAAATGACCAAAATCAAATTCCATACTTTTTTATACTGTGTGGGAACTACCAATACAACAGCCTGGCAGTTATTCCTGCCTTTATAGAAGTGTAGAATATGAGATGTTGGTGTTCATTTTTGAGGCTGTAGTGTGTGAACAGTAGTCTGTTGAATCGTATTGTGTTATACTGAGAGGTGTTTATAATGTCTACCCTCATTGACAAAATATTATCATGTCAATGATGAGCAAAGGTAGGATTACCATCTCGTCTCTGGGTGAGTTGCTGGACTCTGGACCGGACTGAAGGAACCATAGGTGTGTCTGGCTTGGAGTCTAGCTCAGCTAGTCGTCCAGAGGAAGACGGTTTAGGACTACGGTTCTCCTGACCAGCTGCCTCCAAACGCCGTCGCTTCTGGCCATCGTTCACCTCTGAGACATCAGACAGAAAGATGCACAGGACAGAAGTCACAAATACGTACATAACTGCAAAGCCTGCTGTAAATATGTAGACATACTGTATTTAGGAAGATTCATTCTTGTCAGTGCAGGCACAAACAAACCTGAAGGTGAGAAGACATTGTCTTCAGAATCTGACAGAGGCGCTCTCTGTCTCTTCAAGCCGACGTTGCCACTATCTTCCTCACCAGCTTCCATACTGAGCTGCAAACACAGTGGCATTACAGAGGCACAAAAAGCCTTAGTCAAGAGAAAACAAAGAGTCAAGCCATGGCAGTTTCTCCTTTCTCTAAACACCTGCTCACTATGAAATAAACCAGATAAAAGGACATTTCTCCAGAGTGGAGGTGAATGTCACTATTATGAGCTAGGTTCAAACTCAAACAATGCCATAAGGCATTGTTGGCTAGAACGACTAAAGCTAGCTGACTATTTTATACAGACAGAAAAAACGCTTCAGTTACACCAGATAAAATGAACCTTGACAACGCCCAGGGTTTCCGTCATGTTGAAATGAAACACATTCATAGAAAGTTGTGCTAACTAGTTAACGTTAGTTAACTAAATGCATCGCGTTATCTAAACCTGTGCTACTTTTTACTACAATGCATTTTTTTTTTTTAAAAATGATTATCTCCGAGCATTGACAACCTGTAACTTTACAACTTAAGGAAGTACATTAGCTAGCTAATGTTAGCAACACTGTCCTTTGAGTTAACAGCGGGTAGCTCGTTTCAGGCTAACTTTGACCTGCACAACGTTAGCCTAGCTTGGAATGATAAGCTAGCTTTAGGAGGAACAGACTGTTACCTTGTTAACGTGTTCACAGAGTTAGCATATCATGTAACTTATAAGCCGAGCAAGTCGTTCGCTACCTTACCTGAAAAGAAGTGTGTATGAAACTACAGTCTGTATGAAAACAAGTCAACGTTAACTGACGGGAAACCACAAACAACCTTCCGCTCGGTCTCCTCCTCCAACTTTGAATTTCAGCGGGTCTTCTGACGTTAGCGGAAGTGTACTGGAGTCCCGTAAATACCTTCGACGAGGGCTGATCTAGAACCAGACCAAATACAGCAGGCCTGTTTTGCTCAATAGACAGGAGGTTTGTAATCTGATTCCACGTCTGTACAGCTGAATAGTTCCGAGTGAGGCCGTTTTACCAAGATTCCGCTAACGTTAACAGTTACATCATGAATGGTATTGTTGTACAGCTTTCACGAAAAATACAACGAATGTATTTTCTTCGGGGTGTGATATATAACTTGTATGAAATCTGTTGACATGAATGGTGTGTCTATTACACTATTTGTGTTAAAACAAGACAAGATAGATTTTATTGATCCCACGCGTGCTACAGCAGCTGCACATTCAACACAGCACGGTTAGAAAATGCACATTAAATAAGAATAGATTTAAAAAAAAAACACAAGATATAATTGAAATAGAAAAACAGGAATAGGAGTTGTGCTTTTTATATACAGACGTAATGTGTGAATGTGTGTGTGTGTGTATAATTGCAAAAGAGTGTGACAAGTGTTGACTGACGTTACAGAGACGACAAACAGTGCTTCATTATTTTGTTATAGATATAGACAGATCAGAAACACAGTAGTGGATGCTTATGGTGAGAAATCATATTATGTACAGACTTGCCTGTGTAAGATATAGAATTGATGCCCTTACTCTCTGGGGTGTATGATGTCTGTAATGTAATTTCTATTCACACATCCATTCTCCTGCTACTTTTCTGGGTCAATAATTGAACAATACAGTGACCACTGACCTTATAGTGCCACCGTTCTGTCTCACAAACGGACTGATATAGGCTAGTACACTGCTGCAAGAGACTGGATGCAGTATGGCAGAAATCTCCAGTCACTTTACGGCAATAGAAACATCTTCAATCACAGTCAAGAAGAAAATACAATCTTGATAAGGAACACATTTCTTACAGTTTTGAATGTGAAACTTCGATAGTTGTCTTCTAGTTTTAATGTATTATGTTCTGACATCTTATAACAGCAACACCTGCTTCACAGATGTATCTTTTAATAGTAATTAAAAAGCTCAGAGCATTACATTGGCGTCCCACTGACGATATATGCAAATCAATAAGAGATGATGATCATGAGGAAACTGATGGTGTTGCAAAAGCATGCACACAGATACCTAAATAGGTTGTAGATGCACTGCTAAGCCTGGGTTTCAGTGCACGTCTGGAAACAACTGCGATAAGATCTTGTGAAGATCGTGATACAGTATATACAGGTGATACAGTTCAGTCTGCATCACAAACATTTGCATAGAAGGGGGAACTGACTCATGGTAAAATAGTAATGTAATTTACCCTGGAGGAAGCTGAAAGCAATATGGGTTTTTTCTGGTGGTTGGTATTTTGTTTTTGTATTTATAGATTATTTATTTAAGTCCTCTGATTGAAGACATTTTTACAAAAAAAACCCCTGCACTTTGATTTCTTTCCTTTCTGTTTGCGTGCGTGTGTGTTCCAGTATGCAAGACTGAGAACAAATATAATGTCAAAAACGATAAAACAATCCGACTGTGTTACATTCGGATCCCTTTATCTTGGACTCATCCGTTTCAGGCTGAGTAAAGGTGATACCTACGTTTTAAAGATGGTGCTGGCAGCAAGTAAAAAGGACATTACAAAACACTGGCTTCAGAAAAGTTGCCTTACTACCAGCCTCTTTGTCAGTATTGTTAAACAGATGACCAACACATGACTGAAAACAACTGGGAGAAAAACGATGGGACAAATTGTGCTTGCATTTATTATGCGCGATATTTTATTTTTATATGAGGTAGTTTTGCCTTGACTTACTGACTACCTCAGGTTTCTTTTCCTTATTTTGCTTACTGTCTTTATAATATGACAAATGTTTATAAATGAAACAAATTAAATCAGACTTTTTAAAGGGCTAGTTCACTGAAATACCATTAAAAAAGGAGAATGTTTTGGTTTAAAATGAGCCATTTCTGAGATATTGGCTGTCTAGTCATTTAATAGGGATTCATTCTAAGGTAGAAAGTTATTCCAATGAAACTGTGAATAATGCAGAGTAACGGCAACACTGACTCTGGGAGAATGTGCTGATGTAGAATTTTTCAAATGTTATTTATCAGTGATTATTGGGAGGGGCGTGTCCTGACTTTTTTGACTGAGGGGGCACAAGTAGGGCACTGACGTATGCAGTGGTGGCATGAAGTATGTGTCTCAGCTTTCCAGTCTTTTCCAATGTATGTAATTCCAACACTGTTTATGAACCCCCAGTATGCAGAAATATATAAATACACTTTGGCGAAAAATAACACATTTACACCACATGCAAAGAACTACAGTTGTGGTCAAAAGTTTACATACACTTGTAAAGAACATAATTTCATGGCCGTCTTGAGTTTCCAATAATTTCTACAACTCTTATTTTTCGTGATAGAGTGATTGGAACACATACTTCTTTGTCACAAAAAAACATTCATCAAGTTTGGTTCTTTTATGAATTTATTATGGGTCTACTGAAAATTTGACCAAATCTGCTGGGTCAAAAATATACATACAGCAATGCAATGAATTATCAATTTTGGTTATGTAGAAAGTTGTGTCAATTAAATTAAATGGCCTCTTAACTTCTTGTGAGTGATTATGATTGACTACAGCTGGTGACTTCTCTGAGCCCATTTAAATAGGGCTCATTTGATACAGTCATTAGACTCGGCCACAAACGCTACAATGGGAAAGTCAAAGGAGCTCAGCACGGATCTGAAAAAGCGAATCATTGACTTGAACAAGTCAGGAAAGTCACTTGGAGCCATTTTAAAGCAACTACAGGTCCCAAGAGCAATTGTGCAAACAATTGTTTGTAAGTATAAAGTGCATGGCACAGAAAATTGGTCAGGATGGTCAAGAGTCAACCGAGAACCACCAAAAAGCAGGTCTGCAATGCATTACAAGCTGCTGGAACACAGGTGTCAGTGTCCACAGTCAAGCCTGTTTACATCGCTGAGAGGCTGCTGTACAAGAAGGAAGCCCTTCCTCCAGAAGCGGCACCTTAAGGCTCGACTGAAGTTTGCTGCTGATCACATGGAGAAAGATAAGACCTTCTGGAGGAAAGTTCTGTGGTCAGATGAAACAAAAATTGAGCTGTTTGGCCACAATGCCCAGCAATATGTTTGGAGGAGAAAAGGTGAGGCCTTTAACTCCAAGAACACCAGGCCTACTGTCAAGCATGGTGGTGGTAGTGTTATGCTCTGGGCCTGTTTTGCTGCCAATGGAACTGGTGCTTTACAGAGAGTAAATGGGATAATGAAGAAGGAGGATTATTATTACATGGCTTTTGCCCAAAACAGCAGTGGATTAGCATAAAGTGTGAATGTCGGGAAGGGGAGACTCGTGGGTCCCAATTAACCAGTACCCAGTAACAGAGGTAAGGATAATGAGGTGGCAATTGGGGTAGCTAACCAGACTTCAGGGGTGGCCAGTTCCACCCCAGGACACTGGGACACACCCCTGCTTATGGGGCGAATGTGGTTCACTGATCATAGGGTTGGTGGTTCGATACCCATCTCCTCCTGTCCACATGTCAAAGTGTCTTAGTTTACTGTGGATGCACAAGCCCAGTGCATTCCTAAATTAGTGCTTAACTCGATGGTAGCCCATATCTCAAAAACTAAACCAAAACTTTCTGCCTTGCCCTGAATATCAGGGACCCCTTTTCTATCATTGAGTAAACTGATGACCCCTCACTAACTGATATTTTATGGATATTTCATATTATATTCAATACAGAACAACTGATAAACTGCACAATTAACTGCAGTAGGTTTGTGTAAAACAAGCTTAGATATGGGTTGGTTTGGAGCCTTGCCACTATCCTCTGCTGGAAATGTAAAAGGTGAAATGTTAAAAGATGATTAAATGAGAAAACTAAAAGCAAAAAAGTCCCACCCCACTCTTCTTTTTCTTGTTTGTACAGTTGGATGTTCTTCACTGTGCAGAATGATGTATTAACAGATCAGGTCCAGAATCAAGCTTATACAATCATTTTTAATGAGGTACAAGGAGTAGGAGTAGTGTTTTGGTTTTTTAAATTTATTTTTATGTTGAAATTATATTGTTTTTGCTAGAAAAACATATCAGACATACACTGTATGATCTATATCTGGAGGGGAAGTTGAGAATGGTCTGAAAAATATGTGTGTTTCTGTTTTTTGATGATGACCTCAACCCATACACACCAAGATGAAAAGATAAAACTTCAGTTTTCTGTGGTAGGAAAGAGGGTTTGAATCTTTACATCTTTTGATGTACTGTTAGTTCCTACTCTAGACAGCAGCAGTCGTTGAGTCGAGTCGGGTATTTGCGGTGAAAAGCTAAGGAGGTGTAGGGAAATTCTGCATATAATGTCTCATCATAGATGATTATCTTTGAATGGAAACGTTGACATCATTCAGAGGATTTATACAGGACGCAGTGCTGACACTCCACCATCACCATCACCACCATCATTTGACTGACAGCATCATGAGGACTCTCTGCTTGACTCTGGGGCTGCTGCTGCTCGCCGCCTGCTGCTGCAACGCCATGCGTGAGTGATCTCTGTTTGTGCCTCACTGTGTCTGTTTGACGGCCTCTCACTGACATGTTTATAATGACTTTATCCATTTACCTTCCTCACAGCTAAAGCTCTGAAGGCCACAGCGCCTGCAATCTGCTGCTTCAGCTTTTCCAAGCGGCCTTTACCATTAAAGCTCGTGTCCGACATCACCAAGACCCACAGCTTCTGTCAAAAGCAGGCATTCGTGTGAGTTTGTGCTTTATTCTTCTACTATTTTCCTCTCATAATGGAGTGATACATAGATAGACGGCCAATGATTTCCAGGCAGGCTTATCTCAGGTCACACATCCAGAATATCTAATTGCATTTTAAAACATGAGCAAAACCAGGTGGATACACTGAGTTTTCTCTTTCTGTATGATTTGCAGGGTCCAGACTATTAAAGGAAGACAGATCTGCTACAGTGAAACCTTCCAGTGGGCTCTGGATGTCTACAATAAGCTCCACAACACTGAGGGCAGCGGTCTGCAGCACTGAAGATGTATTATTGTATAATACTGTATATTATTAAATGAAATGGTTTTGCAGGCCTTAAGGCACAAATAATATAAAATTTGTATTTTTTAAATTTGTATTTTAATAAATACATTTTGCTGTAATGGAGTTTCTTGTTGGCCATGTGTGCTTTAAGAGTAATGACTATAGTTACATAATTTTTCTTAGGTTTTCAATTAAGGCCTTTTACGAATGATCAGATATGGATCAATCAGTAGCTGACTGGATGACCATGGGGGTTCACTTCACCCAATGAGTGTACGACTTACAACTGTAATTTCTTTTTAAATTGCAGTTTACGGTTAAAATGTGGTTGGCAACTAAAAACCTTAATGTTAGGGAGAAATAGCTTTATGGTTCTCTGAGGTGATACATCAGGGTTACACTTTGCAGTAAATATCACTCTACCAACAGAGGCTGATTGTCAAAATGAATGCTAATGTTGTAAAGATGTTCCTTTATTGATCCCCGTAGGAGAAATTCAAGTCAGACACAGCAGCATAGGGGAATGTAGTGCAAAGAGTATGGAGGTGTAAAAGTACAATAAAGAATCACAAAATAAGAATATTATAAGATATAATATAAAATATAAGACTATAATGAAAAATATATACACTGTATGCAGTATACAGTAAAGTGGTGTGCAAAATATTTTGAGCAGTGTATGACTAAAAAACTAAAAAACTAAACGTAAAATGATACTGGGTGCTGTGGCGTTGTGGAGTCTGATGGCTGATGGTATCTATTTGATCATTCACAGTAGGCTCTATTCATTTAAACCAATAATGTATATTTTTCACAATTGTTCATGTGACAGAAAGTAACAAGCATAGCGAGCCTCTCTCCCCCCATGTGCCACCCTAAGGGGCCGATCACACTGAGCCGCACCACTGGAAACGTGTCACCTGGAGAACCATTGTTTTCCTTTGGTGTGAAGTATGCTCTTTTTTGTGTTGCGGTTTTTCTAGCACTTGGACCACACAGCCAATCCAATCAAGCAACAGGCGGGCTTTCCTACTTTACCGCTTCCTTCCTGTTTTGATGACGTTTAGTATGCTGGTAAATAGGTTAGCTAGCTGTCTGACAGTGAGAGCTTCAGAGCAGGGCTGTAGTGGGGGTAGGGCTCAATGTGGGCTTGTGAGGTCAGTTAGGGCAGGCCAACAGGTAACAGGAATGGCTACATGCCTCAGCATTTCTTTTACATCAGTTAGCACATTGGCTCTCATAATGTAAGCTTACGTTTCTCTTAACCTGGTCATTTTTTAACAGGCTTCCACTGATCTCATCCCATTGTCTCAATCAAATAAATGTGCTGCAACACACTTAGGTTTTCTGACTGAACCAGAATTCAAACTCAGCACACAGAGCAGGTGGTGGTAGGCAGAGACAGGGTCAGAAACAGTAAATGGTCCACTTCGAATGAGTGAGAGGTTGGCTGGTACATATTAGGTTTTAACTTGAAGTGACATCCCAAAGTTGCAGAGATGCTGAACGTATTGCGTAATTTCATGTTAGTATAAAGCAGGGTTTTTTTTGTGTACACTAACTGCTCAATGGTAAACTATAATGATTGGTATGTAATACATATCGTATAGAATTAGTATATAGTGTGGATTAAGGACATGCCAAGGCATTGCCTTGTTTACCTCTCCCGTTTTATAAAATTATATCCCCAAACAACATTTTTTTTAAAGCCCCCCTCCACTCAAAAGTACAGTACTGTGCAAAAGTTTTAGGCAGGTGTGAAAAAATGCTGTAAACTAAGAATGCTCTCAAAAATATAAATAATGATTGTTTATTTTTATCAATTTACAAAATGCAAAGTGAGCGAACAAAAGAAAAATCTAAATCACATCAATATTTGGTGTTACTACCCTATGCCTTCAAACCAGCATCAATTCTCAGCCAAACTCTGCTACCAAGGTTAGGTTGTGGAAGACAGTTTCATGTCACAGGTCATACACTATGGCAAGACTGAGCACAGCAACAAGACACAAAGTAGTTATACTGCATCAGCAAGGTCTCTCCCAGACAAATATATCAAAACAGACTGGTGTTTCAAGATGTGCTGTTGAAGCTCTTTTGAAAAAGCACAAAGAAACGGGCAACGTTGAGGACCGTAGACGCAGTGGTCGGCCAAGGAAACTTAATGCAGCAGATGAAAAACACATCAAGCTTATTTCCCTTCGAAATCGGAAGATGTCCAGCAGTGCCATCAGCTCTGAACTGGCAGAAACCAGTGGGACCCAGGTACACCCATCTACTGTCCGGAGAAGTCTGGCCAGAAGTGGTCTTCATGGAAGAGTTGCAACCAAAAAGCCATACCTCCTCCATGGAAACAAGGCCAAGCGACTCAACTATGCACGAAAACATAGAACTGGGGTGCAGAAAAATGGCAGCAGGTGGTCTGGACTGATGAGTCAAAATTTGAAATATTTGGCTGTAGCAGAAGGCAGTTTGTTCGCCCAAGGGCTGGAGAGCAGTACAATAATGAGTGTCTGCAGGCAACAGTGAAGCATGGTGGAGGTTCCTTGCAAGTTTGGGGCTGCACTTCTGCAAATGGAGTTGGAGATTTGGTCAGGATTAATGGTATCCTCAATGCTGAGAAATACAGGCAGATACTTATCCATCATGCAATACCATCAGGGAGGCGTATAATAGGCCCCAAATTTATTCTGCAGCAGGAGAACGACCCAAACATACAGCCAAGGTCATTAGGAACTATCTTCAGCGTAAAAAAGAACAAGAAGTCCCGGAAGTGATGGCATGGCCCCCACAGAGCCCTGATCTCAACATCATTGAGTGTGTCTGGGATTACATGAAGAGACAGAAGGATTTGAGGGAGCCTACATCCACAAAAGATCTGTGGTTGGTTCTCCAAGATGTTTGGAACAACCTACCAGCTGAGTTCCTTCAAAAACTGTGTGCAAGTGTACCTAGAAAAATTGATGCTGTCTTGAAGGCAAAGGGTGGTCACACCAAATATTGATTTGATTTAGATTTCTCTTCTGTTCATTCACTGCATTCTGTGAATTGATGAAAATAAACTATTAACACTTCCATTTTTGAAAGCATTCTTAGTTTACAGCATTTTTTCATACCTGCCTAAATCTTTTGCACAGTACTGTATATTTTCTCTTCTTGTCCCTACAGTGTGCTGTCTGTTTCTCTGTGCTCACTGAAAATCTGATTTTAAGGGGCGGGGCCTACCAGCATGATTTGTAACATCACAAACAGTTAGGAAGTCAGTCCTGGTCCACTATGCAATTTGTACAGTGTGATGTAGAAACTTGAAGCCACGAGTACACATCCACTGAGAATGGACTTTACAGTGAAGTAGGAGACATCTTGTGTCCAGCAGGAAAACTTTAGAAATCAACAACATTTGTATATTCAGAGATTCTGGAGGTTTTAATAAGGTAGAAGGAGGAAAAACATTTTATTGTGGAAATTATACTTTTTTGCAGAAAAAAAAAAATGTGTGGATGTTTCATTTACATTTGTAATTAAAACACTGACCTTTAAAGACAATGCATAGAAGTTGTATAATATATACTGGTTTACTGTGGGTTGTTTAATGTACTGGTGAGTCCTTAAAACTTCCTGTTACCTAAACTGCCAACACCACCCACTATTAACTGGTAGTTACCTGAAAAGTTGGGAAATTGTTCATTATATTTGCACTTTTCTTAGAATTACTATCAGCTTTACTTTCTTTGCAGTGAAATTACTTAGTAAATTATTATTATTAATATATTTATTTGATAATTTCCCATCTGGAAAAGATTTTGAATCTGGATAATTTATTTCATGAGTGTGTGTTAAAAATAATACTTGCACACGTTGGTAGTTAAAGCATAACCTTGTCAACTTTAATATTAACCATGTACGGTTAAAGACAGAACACATAATAAAACAAAGAAGAGAAGCAGAAAACAGTGTACATATATAAAAAAAAAAGAAAATATTACAAAAAAAAAAAAATCCACCTAAAGTTATGTCTATCTTAACTTGGTGTTACTGGAAGTGTGAATGGTTCACAAGCATTTCAAAGAAAAAAAATCAGTCTCTACTTTTAACTTGTAGGACCACAGAATTGCTCTTCTCTGGACTTAAAGAGAAAATATAGCATAACAGAGCGGTCCTGAGAAGGTGTACTCATTGGCATAGATGTATACAGTATATGTGTGTGAGTGTGTAAATGTATGGAAATGTATTCATGGTTTCTTAAGACAAGTTTGACATAGCAGGTTCTGTTCTGAGTACAAGTTCTGTTGTTATTCCTGGCATAATATATTCTGAAAGAAGAAAAAAAAGAAAAGAAAAAAAAAACCTCAAGAAAAAAGGCCTCTGAGCAGCCTCCAGTATGTACACAATATATGCATTTCCATCACAAACAAATCCGTACAGGTAATATTTTTACGTGTTGAAGGTGTAAGGTTTGTCCCTTTAGCATTTTGCTTTAAATGCACCCTTATGAATGTGGGCAGTCTGAAAACTATACTGAAATAACAGATTAATCTAGGAGTCATTTAAGAAAACTACAAGGGGTTTAAGGAGTCGTTCTTCAACCGTACATATAGTATTATGAATATCATCATCGTCATCATCATCGTCATAATCATATGAAAATAAAACATGACAACTCTCGGAAAGGTATGTTTCGAATGTGTTGCAGCTTGCCGCTTTCTGACTCTAAACTGACTCAGACCTGGACATATTCTGTTTGAGAGAACAGCATTAATGTGTGGATGAAGTTAGAGACAAAGCTGTGGCTGAACTAACAAACGTCTCCGAACAGTTGTCTTTGTGGGGAGAAGGGAAGGGTTAAAGGAATATTTCTGCTTTTTAATGGATTGCCCCTTTGGTGGTTATACGCAAAAGGAAGATAGCACAAAAAGCTGGACATCAGGGTTTAAGTCTATGACAACATCACTTACATCACAATATAAAACATATTTGTAACCACTGTAACCTGTAAAGTTGTACACACCAACAAGGCTTTTGCATATTGTCTTCTTCTTAAATAGGAAACACTGCATGGACAATATTCTGGCTGCTGTTACACAAAAGACTTTTGTCTGTCTGTCTGTCTGTCTGTCTCAGATCAGACAGTATCTATGACCTCAAACACAGCATCTAATAAAACACTCCTGCTCATACACACACACCACACCTGCCACCATACTCTAAATCCTGTTCAAAGGCCCGGTCGCACCAACATAAAATGGCAACATTTTTCCACGTAGAGTACACTTTAAAGCCTGAATTAGTGCTGTTGACCAATACCAAGCCGCCTTGACACTGCTTTGGGGGAACAGAGTCAAATATAGAGGAAGCTATTGTAATACAGCTTATCAGCTTTGTTGCACCATCCAGTCTTCTCTGTTTAAAATGCTCCACAAAAGATTGCAATAAGTTTGCTAATGGGAAGATTGTCTGTTATTGACCTTATTCAAAAGACGCACTTGCCAACGGGAGTAACTTTTTAGTGTATTCATTATGTGACCAAGCTTGTAGAACCAGATATAACCACCGTGACTAACATTGCTGTGCCACTTGCTGGCGTGACCGGGCCTTAATTCCATCCAACGTCCCCCCTGCTCAGCTGTCACATGATTCGCTTGCCTTCACTCACGTACACTCTCTCTTCTCCGAACACACTCTCATTGAGGTCTTTAGGACTGAGGGTTTGAATGTGTACACTGGAGTTACATTTTTCAGAACAATAAAAGAAAAGCGTCAAGGAGAGGGATAGTACGTCTATCTGCAGATCTATGGAATATGTAGAGAACATACAACTACTACATGTGTACAAATGGCTATGCATGGTCCCTGCCATGTGTTTTACTCTGTACTGTAGCTCAGAGGAACTCGGGCTTCTCCTCTTTGTCAGGAAATATAGGAAAATAGAATTTCACAAAAACATGCATTCCCCATGGAAAGAAAAGGTTTCACCAGATACTGTGAAACTGCAGAGAGATGAGCATGTGGGCTGTTGTGGGCATTTTCATGTGTTTATGTGTGTGTGTGTAAATGTAACACAGAGGAAATGTTGTGAATGTGAGTGTTGTATCTGTTTGTGTGTGTGTCTGTTCAGAGCGCCACAGGAAATTTTAACTGGGGATGAAGAAATGCAAAACTGAAGGAACAGGTTGCGTCTCTCTTCAAAAGATTTTTCCTTTCTTCTTGTTCTTTTCCATCGTCCTGTGTGAGAAACAAGAAGGTTAGCACATTACTTCACTGTCTTGTACAAATATATCTATTGGTTGTTACTACATTAATGTGTTACCATGTCACACTGCCTTTTGGGGTACTTTTTAATAGCCTATAAAGTTTAATATGTAAAATGTATAGTTTAGTGTTAGATCAGACCTGATGATATTAAATCATCCATCTTTGCTCACTACATCTCAGCTGTGCATAAACTACAGCTTATGAGCTTCTTTTTAAAATAAAAAAATGTGAAATTATCGGTTATCAATATCAGCCAGGAGCAGGAGGTAATTATCGCATCACTAATAGATTTTGCTGCTGTTCATACTGGTAACCTTTAGAGGTCAGTGAAGGTAACAGATAATGTAATATATGTCGCAAACAGGCAAGAAAATGTGCGGAGAATGAAATCACTTCTATCCTATTTTAGAATAATCAACAATATTTTTAAGGTACATTATGTGTATCAGTCAATCAATAGACTTGCTGTACTGCAGGCTTAACAAAGTAACCATTTTTGCCAAAACGCCGGTGTTACTGACTTAGAGGCGTCCAGTTTCTGCTGCTCGAGGATTCTCTGCTGAGCCTCCCAGTTGGCCTTCTCGTCCTCAAACACTCGTCTCTTCTCCTCCAGCTCTTTGTACTGCGCCTCCAAGTTCCTTTTCATCTGTTCGTGGCGTCGCTCCAGCTGAGGGTCAAAACATTAAAAAGACTCACTCTCAAACCAAACAACAAGAAACTCATAAGAGCACCCATTATAAAGATTCAAACTCATTAAAACTAGAGCTGGAGTAATCGGGGATAGTTATGTAAGACAATCATCCGACATGTTGTTTGTTCTGTGCAATACCACGTAGATAATGAGGTAGTAAAATAACGTTTGTCTCTTTTGGATTTGAATGTAACACTTTGAGTAGATCATTTGGCAAAATGATTGTCCTGTTTGGTCATCATGAGCCACCGTAGCTTGTACCTTGTAAGAGGACTTGCTTAATATCTGATCTGTTCATATAGTGTTAAGATTTAACACTGAATAGTTAACTCTAATGAAAGTTACTGGATACTGTCAGCTTCTGTATAGTGGTGTTTTCCACTATACCGATTATAAAGCCTTTAAAGCTGCAGTAGGTCATTTTTATAAAAATGTTTTTTGGTCATGTTTGCTGAAACTTTCACTATATCCTGACAGTAGTACACGAGACAAATAATCTGTGAAACAATCAGGTTCCTCTGGCTCCTCCTAGTGCTCCTAATGGTATCTGCAAGAATCCACTGGGCCTGAATGAAAACAACCAAGCGTCTTTTTAGCTTTCTCAGCTCTGATTGGTTGTTTTTATCCTTTTCATCTCTCTCACTCACACACCCTCAACCCACCTCAGCCTCGGAGTCCTTCAGTTTCTGCTTCTTCTCCTTCACCTTCATTTCAAAGACCTGTTCCATTTCTGCCTCCATCTTCTTCATCTTCATCACGTGCTCCCTGCGCTCCTCCTCCATCTGTGCCAGGGGACTCCTGCTGAACAGAGATTCATTCTTTATATTCCAGACAGGTGCTTTATGAATAACCTTTACCTTCTTTAAAACATGCTCAAGGTTGCCAATAAATAAAGGCTGTGTGGCCCCTGTCATTAAAACAGTAGTAGTAGTAGTAGTAGTAGTAGTGGTTTCGTGACTGAGGCGTACTTAGTGAGCTGTCCTTTGGTCTTGGAAGTGTCCACTCCATTACAAGTGACAGCAGCGAGTTTCTTACTGCGATAATTTTCGTAGTGGACATTGTTGGTGACATCCTTTAGATCCTGCATGTGGGTCCTATGGAAGGGAAGGGGAAAAACACAAAACAGGTGTAGTAAGGCAGGAGGAGGATGGGGAAGAAAAGGAAAGGATTGGCGAGAGAGAAGAGAAGAAAGTAACGACTTATTCATAAAGGAACAAGCTAAAGCTACAAAGGCATATTACTATCACATATTATTATTACTTTGACTGTTGCTACACAAGCATCCTAGACATTATAATACATGGACTGTAAACTAATGCAGCCACTAGAAGGAATCTGTCGGCCTCTAGTGGCCTCTCTGAGTGTGACAGGAATGACTTCATTAATCGAAGGGTTAGAAAACAAGCTACAGTCATCAGACTAAGATATGAATGTTCAGAAGGATGTCTCACCTGATGAGCATGTTGCGTAGCACGGTGAAGTCGCAGTGTTCCCCGTTCTCCACTGAAACACACAGGGAGAGAGAGGACAGCAGAGAGGGAGGGAGAGAGACACACACATGTCAAAATTACTACACACGAACACTTCTCATAGTAGTAATCATAATAATGCTAATCTGATCTCAAGGGGAACTAAAAATACACTGCAAGCTGTTTCTACAGATGTTTGCACATACATAAAGAACTGCAAGGAATTCTGGGTAAATTTACAAGATTTACTAGGTAAATAACTGTCAACTGCTGCGGCCTATCTCTGGCTATGTGTTCACATTGAGAGGCAGTCCCAGCAGAAACATGTTATTGTGTTTTTGGTGAGTAAGATCGACAAGTGTTATTTACGTAATAATACAGTGTAGTGCTAATACAGAAAAAGATTTAAAAATATGGGCAAGAAATGAATGTTATTAGTCTCTCTGGAGACCTCATGGTACAATGACACATATCACAGTGTGTAAAGTTCATTCATTCATCAGATATACAGGGAGGGGCACACGGAGAGAAAGGTATTGTCAAGGTGCCAGTGTTTCAAGTAAAAGGAGGCGTTGTAGAATGACAGTTGTAGCACATCAACAGAAAACAAAAGGGCAGAGGGACATCAGGCCATGATCACATAGGACGGTTTTAATATGAGCACACGCCTTTATTGGACTGGGTTGGAGCTTGAGACAGCTGAGACATGGGGGTCCACCTTCAACAGTGAACGATGCTGCTGCAGACTGCTCTTGTGCAGTGTTAATGTTAGAATCACTTCTTTTGAATAATTAGACAAGTGTGCGAATATTCTGTACGGTTTAACTGAGTGTGCAAGACACTGATGTAGTGTATGTGAAATCACCTACAGGTTTCTAAAGGGAATCTTCTAAGTGTGGATTTAAGAGATGGTGGTAATTTTCTGGAAAACCAGAAGCAGTTCATTATTTCAGTAGTTCAAGATTATTATTATTAATTGCTATTTTATGTATCAAAACCCAGAGAGACAGTTTAGACTGTGTGCTGACCACACACACACACACACACACACACACACGCACACAGCCCCACACACACACACTGCGCACGCACACACACACACACACACACACACACAGCCCCCACACACACACACACACGTGTCATTGGGCGATTCTTTCGACACCTTTCGATATTGTATTTGTGGTCTGTAGAAATCTGATTCTTCCCTTTCTTGGTCTGTTTTGGCTTTAGATAGCCTGTGACGAAAACATGATCTCTGTTGGTAGATTGATGGATTATTGAGTCTTATTCCAGCTATATTACAGACGCTTGGGTTGGCGTGTCGTATTGATGGGATGACACTCACAATACTATCTTCTCGAATCACTTATGCACCTTTAAAAGGACCGTATTTGGTTTGTCTGTTTTGGGCTACTGTGAAACATGGCTGTTCCATGGCGGCCTCCGGGGGACCTGTTCCCTCTGTAGGAACGGTCATTCTAAGGAACGAAACACAATTTGTTATTGTAGTTATACAGCTCATGTAAACATGAATATTATATTGCATTTCTGCCAATACATGCTCCTAAATGTTACACACTGGACCTTTAATAATACAATATGTAGCCCTGGTGCTTGCCATGTAACTGCACAGCAATGAGAATGATACTCTGTTTTCATAGTGATGCTCACAGCTGAGTTTGTGTTTCAGCGCAAGAAAAAAGCCTCCTATCTGATCACAGCCTTTCTCTGTTGGACCCCACAGACGCCACACAGTTAGAACAAACGAGAGTTCTTGGTCAGAAACAGGGAACATAACTGGTCTCATTTCGACATGGTACAGTTAACATGATTGTGAGTTTTCATCTCAGCGACAAAGACATGGTTACACGGTCAGACGGGATTCTGGAAAAGGACTGCAGATAAACTGCTGCGGATGTATGCGGTGGATTCTCCAGCCTCCTCTTCATCAAATACGCTGCTCCTTATTGGTTAGCCTCCACCCCACTGGCGGTCAATCATCATCAGGGGAGCGAATAAGGAGGACACCTTACCATTGATGAAACTTAAGCAGTTCCGCTGCCCCTTGGCCTCCAAAGCCAGCCATTGACCTCCTGTCTCTTCTAGAGGAGGGAGCTCTGACGGAGGGGAGGGGTACGTTTTTTCAGTTACTGTCTGCGCCCAGCAGGGGGCTAAATCTGGGTCTGGAGCAGCTGGGTTTTTTAAGGCTCAGACGTGGCCCAGTTTCGAGCCCAGAATCGGCACATGTTTGGCCCAGATTCAGCCCAGATTTGGCCCAGATTAACACCATAACCTGCATGTGTCCAAGCTGACTGGCTAAAAGGGCGCAGGGCTTGTAGGGGGAGTGTGGGGTTTGGAAGGGGTTGTTATATGAGGATCTATGCATGACCAGCTGGGGGTGCAAGTCTCAATGAGGGAATAAGTGGAGGAGCTAAGTGGGGTCAAGGGTCATAGGAAAAGAAAAAAGGTTGTAACTAATAGTAATCAGATCTTTTTGTTGATGAGTGGCAGAAAATACCTGATGCATACTTTAGGATCCAAACCGTTTTACTTTCTTTATTTGTCAATGGTGGACTTGAATAGAAAATTGTCTCAGTCCATCAGGTGTTTTGAGCCTGAGTGCTTTATCTATTAGCAGTGTGTGTTTAGGCCATGATGATGAACTGCATTGGTTTAATGAATCAAGAGCGCACAACTGTTTATTTAAAACATGCATACGTGTGTGTGTGTGTGTGTGTGTGTGTGTGTGTGTGTGTGTGTGTGTGTTTGTGTGTGCAGGATTTTTTGCAAACAACATATTTCTATGTTTAAACTCTTACATTAAAATTTCAAGTATGCTAATGAGTGAGAATTCATGATACCAAGCAACATGTTACCTTAATGACTTAAATGAGCTGCTACATGCCCTTCTGGAAAACACTAACTCACCATTAACTGCTCATGAACCTATAAGCAATGCGTTAGGATGGTGGATCCCAGTCCTTGGTCCAGTGATAACAGCGAGGTCTGTACACCGTTCTCACCCTGCACCTACGCGATTAACTGTAAAGAGCTGAATCATGCGGTGCAGCAGGACAGTAATTAAACGGTATTGCTGTTAGGGATGGGAATCGAGAACTGGTTGCAAATGGTCAGATCCGTCAGAATCGTATGCATCCGAGCTTATCAACCCCTTTTATTAATGCTGGCATGTTTTTTCTGATAGTTGCCCATAGCAATACAATGACGTCAAACTCGTGCATCTATACTGCTGGAAACGAGCAACAAGAAAGAGTTATGTATTTGACACTATGCACAAGTACCACTGCTTCCCAATGGAGTAGCACTTCTGTTAACGAGGGTAAATACCCTATGTTATAAAAACGCCACGCAGGCAGGCATATCAGGTTATTTCTTTGACTAAGAAAACCTAGATAAAAACAAATGCTGCACAAATATTAAGAAAGTAAATCAAGAACTGGTTCCAAATTAAACAGCGGTTAAACAGTGGAGCTATTGCATACCTTGCATGCTTTGCTCATGCCTTTTTTCTACACTGTGTCCAGACTCAGATAACAAAACAGTAGTGTAGTCCGACTTTTTTCACACAGAAAATGAACAAAGAACCAATAAGGGAATCGAACTGATAAGCAGAATCCATAATAGAATTGGTATCAGTAAAAATCGTATCAATTTCCATCCCTAAATGCTGTATGCGATACCACTGGAGCAAAGAAGGGACCCGCGGTATTAGAGTGATGTTTCTATTGCAGCTGTAGCTTCAGCACCAAACAGCCTCTAGTTTTCTCCATGACTATTTACAGCATCAGACCTGGGACAAACAGTATGTGAAAGCCTGCTGAGAACACCAGACAGACAGGATCTGAAATATTTGAGATATGGCAAGTACACAAACCTCGTCAAATGCACCTTGCAAGATAGTTCCGATTTATTACAATCGTGGTCCTATTTTTGTAATTTTGCCTGTCATTCTTATCATAATATTACACTCTCCAAGTTAATTGCTGAGATCTGGGAACACAGTGACGGCTCTAAAAAAGCCTGATACACGTGCAGTCAGTTTGGGTAAACAGGGGGTAGGGCTGGGCGATATGGGCAAAAAACAATATCTCGATATTTTTGGGGATTTTGGCGATAACGATAATCAGTTGATATCCTTTAAAATGTGATTGGAATTGTCTGAGTTAGGGCTTGTGTCCACCAAAGCGTTTTTAGCGCTGAGAGTGCTCAAAAACTCATTTTCCGAGCGTCCAGCGGTGTTAAAAGTTGAACAGATTTCAACTTGAAGTGCTCTGAGCGCTGCGCTAAAAAAACTTCTCCGCTGACATCTTTTTACCGCTGAAGGTGCTTAGCGCTCTGAACGCTGAGGCTCATAGGATTTGTATCGGCACTAAATCATCAGGGACTGGAGGTGCTTGCATTTTCTCTCTACCATCACAACGCGCTACTAAACTGTTGCAAGGAGGATGCTAGCGAGAGGTCATGTGATCACGTCATGTGATCACATAGGCCCACTAGTCATGTAACTGAATGCCATGCTGTAGAGAGCGTTACTGCACTGTGTATTAAGTGGATGTGAGGAGTTTCTGCGTGCATTTCAATATTTTTGGAAAAGTAATTTAAATACTCAATAATGGAAATTTGCACATCGTCAAAACAACAATGACGATATTATCGCAAACCATATATATCGCCCACCCCTACCAGGGTGTTGGAACGTCTGTTTGAACCAACTCCACTTGCTGTTGTTGTGCACACGAGACCTGGAAAAAGTGGTTTAGATATCTGAATAAATTGTTGGCTGGTTTAATACCTGTCTGATTGTCTGACTGCTCATGTTTCTTGCCCCGCCAGATTACATTGTAGTGATGTCAGTCCGTTCCCACATCTCAGCTATTACTGTGGTGAGTACGACATGGTTGTAACCGATAGAAATCATAGTCAAATCTTTTAAAATAAGACCTAAGTTGAAATAACCTGGAAATATTCTTAAAAAACAGACTGCGTCAAATTAAGTGATAAGAACAACAACCGTAATAATCCATGTGTCAGCCTAGTAGATCACTGGCCCTTGTGCCCCACGGTAACACCTAGCATACACAATGATGAAGAGCAGGGACTGTTATGCATGAGGAATTTTGTTATTCCCTTTTCTAGGGGTGGATCGGTATGGATTTTTGTGTGCGATGTACTGCACGCTGTCTTAATGTGAAAAAAAAAAAAACTGTGTAGAAATTTAAAGTCATAGTAGTAAGGTTTTGCTCCACAAATTGGGTTAAAGATTTACATTAGAGCCCAACTGATATTGGATTTTTGAGGCTGACACTAATATCGATATTTAAGTTTATTTTTTGGTTAGGGTCCTTTAAATTTGTGATTTCCTACTGGGGACTGAGTGAGAAATGTGACTTGACCTGCCAGTGCTCTCTGTTGGACAAACTATGTAATGGCAACACTGTTTCAAAGTTAATTTATCATGGTGAACTTCCATTATTGTGATAATCGTGAATATCCTCATGTGGCTGGACTTGAAAAAGCTGTCTAGCTTGCCAGCATACAGTCCTTACTTTATTATATACAGTATTACATTTATTTTTATGATTATCATGATAATATTGTGTATTGTATTTATTTAAGGTTTAAACATTTATATTTGCGTAGGTAATCTAAGCGGTTTAGAACTCACTGAAGTTGGCGAACCGATGGGCTTTAAGAAGTTTTATTACTTTCTTACTTTGGAGAAATACAGACTCATTCAGCATTGTGTATGATAAGTGTTAGCAAAGACCGCTGGGGCCAACTGTGAACACATTTTGGTGTCTATGTTCTTCATTGTTGTCAAATGTCTCCAAGATATGGCGTACTTCAATACTAACTTAAGTTTGTATTCAGCCCAAGTCTGATCAGAGCATTGGTTTGACCATCAGCCTAATGATGAGACAGCACAGCAACAGAAAAGTGGAGGGAAAGGAGGGGTGGAGAGTTTGGGGGACACTCTGAGGGAGGAGGAGTAGAGGAGAAAATGAGGTTGAAATAAAGTGAAAGATGGTTTGGTTTACCAAAAATGCCCTCTGTCAGTCATGGAAAAGAATAGACAAAGAAAAAAGAAAAAAGAGAGAAAAGGAAGAATGAAAAAGTGAAAGACTGATAAACGGTCAACCACAGAGCAACAACGGTATATTACTTTATATAAAGATATATACAGTATATCATCTTTCAGAGGACTTTAAAACAAGTGAAAACCAACACACCAGTAAGAGCAACAACAGTTCATCGTGGCTAATGGTGAAAGCGTGGCAGTCTCTGATGTTGGTTGGGTCAGTTGGTGCTTGCTGCCATACTGAAAGAACATATCTCATAATACACTATGTCTATCCCCCTTTTCCAGAATCCCTATCAGGGTCAAGACCAACACTACCAAAAAGGACTGTGTGCATGTGAGTTTGTTTGTGTTGAGGGAAAGACAGGTGGGTGTACAGTATAAGGTAACAATGTAATAACTGCCAGATAACTTCATACTTGTCCAAATGTAACTAATATCTTTAGATGGGGTGTCAGAAAATACAGAAAAATAATATACCGCAGTATTTTGTTTCTTGATACTGTATTGATTCTCAAAATATATTGATTTTTGTGTTTAAACCCGACCTCTAGATAGCAGTGCTGTCCCAATTGCAAAATTAAAAGGATAGAAAACCATCTAATTTAATGTGGAGGTACTATCTAAGTAGCAGCACGATGTGAAAAAGTTAAAAAGTATATAAACTGTGCTCATTTAATTCCCACTGGAAACAGAAGAAAAAAGGTGTTTTTTACTCAACTCCACTTCATGTAAGAACTTCAAACAAGCTCATTGTTGTGGTGAACAACTTCTGAAATGTCTACAGTCTCCAACACACGACCTGGACTTCATCAAGAAAAATGAAGAAGAACAAAGGGAGCCTGACCAGTAGGAGTTGCTACTGCAACAACAAGGCCATGATAACTCACTGACTTCTCAGCTGTCTAGACTGATGTCAACACAGGCCCTTTCTGACTTGTCAAAGCAGGAAAAGCACAGGTGAAATTAATAACATTAATGATGGCTGCATTCCATTTAGGTGAGCCAGTTGCAGGGCTCCTTTTCCACCAAATGGAGTACTTCACCAAAAAATAAACTGGTTTGGAACCTGAAAAGTTGGTTCCCAGCTGGAACCAAAAACTATCCGGTTTTCCTTGGGAACCAAAGTGGGCACGTGTAACATTCTATAGATCATTGTGCATTGTGCAATGCCCTCTGTTGACGACACATCCGATTACAATGGTTCCACTCAAAACTGGTGGAAACGCAGGCTGGTTCGCTAGATAGCACCAATGGTTCTAAGAATCTTTAATGGAACCAGTTCAAGAACCAGAGATAATTTCCCTGACATGACTTACTGGGACATTTAATGGAATGGAGTCATCATTAAAGTTATTAGTCACACCTGTGACTGTCCTGTTGTGACAAGTCAAAATGTCTGCCGTAAAAACTGCCTATTATTATTGTTACATGGGGCCAAGCCAGAGGCACTGTGTGAAATATTAAAGCCTGGTCCCTGTCCCTCCGGGACCCATACTGAATGTCTTTTTTTTTTTTTTTTTAAATCAGATGGAATTAAATCCATTAACATTTATTTTCCCCCACAAATCAAGATCTTGAAGGCAGCAGAGCTAAAGAAGGCAAATGCAGAAGCATCTTGATTAAATGTGTTTTGGACAAAGATTACCAGTATTTGAAGAGGGGGAGAGTGGAGCTAACTATTTGTCAAAATGAGTGAAACTGTACCACTCCACTATTAGTGGCTGTCAACTTTTGTTTGACTATAAAGTCCAACAATAATGAAATGACAATCTATTTTAAGACTTATCTAATGTGTTAAACTAATGTATTACAATCATGTTGTGCGATGTGGCAGTAAAATAGCTATGTTTTACTTTAAAAGGTTGCATTTGTTTAACAACTAAATTCCAGTTGAGAATACATTTTGACAAGTAATTGTGTTACCTGGTAGTTAATCCATTCAGTGGATACAGGGGGGGTCATTGTGGAAAACATGCACTATGTCCCACATTCTCAGGAATATCATGCTTCATTCATCATGATAGAGATAATACTGCGACTGCTGGACATTCTCAAACACATCAACCTTCAAACGCCAACATGCGTCAGTCTCTCACTCACATCTGTCATCTGTTCGAAGGTGCAATTACATACTGTGTACCAAATGTTTTTATTGAAAACTGACAAAAAAAAGAAAGAAGCTAAATCGCCGCCCCTCTTGAACTCTGTGCACACTTCTAGTTCATTTTCTTGGCCCTTGTAGTTTGGCCACAAAATGGAAGCCGTGTCCTTCCTTTCTGACAGTGGACCTGAGTGAACCTACCTTCTGCCACGCCCCATGGGTACTGGCGACCTCTGACCTTCTTGCCGTTCACCTCGATTACCACGTTGCTGCCAACCACTGCCAGTGGCATCTTCTCCTGGAGAGACAAAAAAAGTTTCTTTTACTTAGAACGAAGTGCTGCGTCCATACCTGACGTTAGATTCATTGGGGTTAATTGCATGAATCTTTGGGTTGAGATATTGGATATGTTTATTAGTATTTCTACATTTAAACTCTGTCTTGTCCAAGTGCAACAATATGATACGATACACTGTTCAAGTAGAGAAATTTGTCTTAGACCCAAATGCTGCGCACATATAGCTGCCTCCATGTAGTTCCTATATGGTGAATGAAATATCTCAGACTCAGATTTACATATTTTTAAGGCCCAGTCACAAGAAGGAATTGCCACAGCAAAACGTATCCACGTGGCCTTGCCACTTATAGGTATGTTTTCACTACTGTATAATCACCTGAAACATTAGAATGATATGTTTTTATCTACAGAGGGAGCGGGTCACAATGTTGAACCACCATCTTTCTACAGTAGCCTGGAACAGACAAACCGAACCCTGGGTCTAGATAAGGTTGTCTGCGAAATGGAAGTGGAAGTCGAGCGGTATTCAGTTGGTTGTAATCTGCAACTTCAATACTAGATGCCACTGAATCCTACCCTGACTATTATGGCTGGAAAGAGAACCGCTTACAAACCAGGAAGCCAGGAACATGCTGGCACTAGTCAATTACAATTAGCATTTTGTTCTCAGGACTGTACATCACTTCATTCAATAGAGAGTTATTGAAGAGGCAAAAAAAAAAACAATATTGCAAGCTTGTTAACATTCAGTTAGTAACTTAGTTAGCTTGGACCCCGACAAGAAAATAAGTTCACACAGTTTATTTCAAAGACGTTATACTCCTAACCCCTATATAGGAAGGTCAAAAAAAAAACTTGATGAGGAGTTGGCTAATAAGCTATAATAATTTTCTCTATTTTGGACCTTTACCATTACCACGTATAGCACCATGCTCAGCTCTTGCCAGAGGCAGCTGTTACTGGGGCTTGCCTATAAAGCTGGTGATCGGTTATGCAATTAGGCTGGCAGGCGTGGGGGAATGGGACCGAGGCAGCTGCAGGGGTTGGAGAGTAACCAAAGGACAGACTGACCTTTGGCTGCCTGTGACTCTATTTATCTGTCTGCCTGCTGAGATCAATCAGAAGTGTTTAAGAAGTGTCTAAAAAGATGGCGTCGTACATTACCTTGATCTTTCGGATGAGCTTGTGGTCCCCGTCGTCCTCTGTGTCTGGGAATTCGTAAATTTTGATTTTGTGCTCCTGTATCTCTTTCATTATCTGACAAAGGGAGAAAGTAATCAGAATGAAGGCAACACTGTACACACTGTAGGCCTCAAGGTTGACCAGACTGCAGAAAATCCCTGCATCCAGCTGCTGCTTGCCACCAGCCGGGGAAAACGATTAGACTGTGGCTCTTTCCAGTCTTTATGCTAAGCTAGGCTAATTGCCCCCTAGCTCTAGTTCCATACCAAATGCACAGAGAATGGTATCAATCTTCTCATCCAAGTCTTTGAATTAAAAAAAATCTGAAATGTCTACACCTGCTTTACACATCGGCCCTCCGATATTATCGGCCGATATTTACTAAAAAAATTTAACATCGGGAATTATCGGTATTGGGTTTTTATAACCGATGTTTGTTCTGTAGGCTTCAGCATTTCCGAGCCTGCATGAACGCAGCATGGGACGTTTACTGGCGCGCGCTAGATGACGTATAACAACAACAACTACAGCTAGACTGGTTGGTTGCTAACCGTGGCTAACAAGCAAACAATTTAAAGCTGAATGATTTTAATATTAACACAAAATAAAAGTGCAATGCACCTTAAATATTTGACCCTGCTATGAGCTGTTCCTTAACCAAACTAACAATCGGTTTAGAGTTTACATTAGCACTCCTTCAGGTGCAGAATACAATTAAACATTAACCAAAGCTAGCACGAAGCTAGTGATTAGCGTTAGCGCTCTTTTCAGTATTAATACAATGAAAGTTGAAGTTGTTCTCTTATTTTGCACAGACAGTGTTTACATTTGGAAAGCCATGTTGCATTTATGCATCCAATGGGGCATCACAATAAAATCAGGCATAATGTGTTAATTCCACAATAGGAGATATGTTATGTTGTTACCGAACAGTTTTGGTGTAAAAAGCCTGCATATATCGGTATCGGGTGATATCGGTATCGGAAATTGAGAGTTGGACAATATCGGAATATCGGATATCGGCAGAAAAGCCAATATCGAGCATGCCTAATGTATATGCCTGTATTGAGTAAAATAAAATACACAAATGGTACAATTGTTTCATCTATTCTCCTTAGGTGGACTGTAACAGCAGCACTGCCAATCCCACACAAATACCTGTTTTTTGAAAAGCTGGCACTCTTCCGGGGTCAGAGTGTCGGCTTTTGCAATGAGAGGGATGACGTTGACTTTGTCATGGAGTCTCTTCATGAACTCGATGTCCAGCGGCTTCAGACTGAAGGATAGACAGAAAGAACAACAAATCAACAGAAGTGGCCAATAACTATCATTCACATGTTTTTTAATTGGTAATTTAACCTTTGTTCATAAATATGAATGTATCTGTTTGTGTTAGCAACGGGCTGACAGCAACCCTGTCTGCGTGAGCTGGGTTAGTCTCCGCCCCACTCATTCCTGAACAGGATAAGCCCCTAATAGGAAATTGATGAATGAAAACCTAAAATGGGCTTGTGGTTGATAATAATTTCAGCCTTTGTCAGGCAGGGTGACACATGCTGTGATCAATTTACAAAGATTAATTGAAAGGAAATGCCACAGAGGGCTTCCTTAGTGCCCGGCTTTTCAGAGTAAATGCAGTTCAGAGGGTCACCAGCAGAGGGCCAACCAGAACCATACTTTACATGTAGCCCACTGCAAAAGACACAATGAAGCCAGCTGAGTGTGACTGACTTTTTGTCTTATGTGTTCTTCCTCTGTGGTAACAACTGATGGTTTTGTCTTGCAGGGCTGATGAGGGGTTGTCTTTGTAATACTCCCATAGGCTCTCCATCTCTGTCAGAACTCATATTCAGTCGCGTGGCCAGAAACAGAGAGCTCTGATCCAGGACGAGGTTGGTGGGTTGCCTGCTCGTGTGGGCAGTAAAGTGCTTTGAATAAAAGCAGCCATTTACCATTTACATGACTGAATACTTGTATCCAGTTGTGCCTATAAAAATGCAATTATTTTTATTTATGTACATTCGAATGATGCATGCTAATGTGCCGACATGGTTCTGTACCATGTCTGTGTGTGCTTGTGAGTAATGAGTTTGAGTAAAGGGGCTGTTGAGGTCTCTGGAATGCAGAAATACAAAGAGGGTAACAAAACAGCTGTTGAGTTGTTCACTAGTTCACAGAGGGACACGGGGAGAGTGTATGAACTATTGGGTAAGAACTGGGTCAGGCTGGTCCTGGAGTGAATGCGGTCCGGATAAAACAGGAGTCAGAGTGTCTGGTCGAAGCAGAGGGAGGACTTGAGGACTTTAAGAGATATTGATTGGCAAGGCACTTGTTTGATCTCAAAATGTCATTCCTCTCAGCGTTACAGTAAATCATAAATCGTCTCCACACACAGAGTGATTCATCAAAGTAGCAGCACTCACTGCTGCCTGGACTTTTCCTTCCTTCTCCCTTTGGTTTCTTGGGGTATAAAACATCACAGACAGGCTAAGCTTGGAAACATGAGCATGCAGTTCTAACGCAGGATTTATAGGATTTGAAATTTTACAGCCACATGTGACTTTTGGAAGCAGCAGCATGCAAACTGCAGTTCTGCAGCTGTTGCAGAAGAGCTGAAGGTCAACAGTCTGCTCAGAAACTATATTCGGGCAAATTCCTGGAGAGTGACGGGAAAAGCACAAATTATCCGATATATTTACGCAGAGAGGAAAACAATTGCTGTGACATTTACGGACTTGTCAGTGCCTCAATAATAGCTTGAATTTATACCAGCAATCCTGGAATACAAGAGAGGGTGACGCCACAGCCATTTATGGGGAGTTATATAGAGTAGTGTAGTATAATGACTTTCAAACTCTGTTGTGCACTTACTAAACTTACTGCACTGTGTAAAGCTGGGCAGGAACAGTCCGACTTTATGAACTGGGCGGTATGGTCTGTTTGTTTTGCAGCATGGTTCAGTTTTAGGTTCCTTTCAGACAGGCACTTCCTCATGTAAATGTGATGGCAACTTTATGTTGGTCTCATGTCAAGCTCATGAGTCACTTTTATGTCACAACAGCAATCTGACGAGGTTGGCCTTCGTCACTGGTTCTCAAGCTATGGTACGTGTATCACTGGTGGTAGGCGAGCTGCCTCTGGTGATATGTGGAAAAATTACATTTATTTTATTTAAAAGCGGAGGTAAAATGAGTGGTTCAAAAACTCTGCAACCATGGCTCCAAACAGGAACTAGTGCAGATTAGGAGTACCCCAGTGAACTGGATTCCACTACAGTTACAAATAAATAATCTTCTTATCAGGAATAACTGTGCCTCCTGTGTGAAGTCTCTGTAGCAGAAGAGGGTCTGCCTACGCTACTGTATTTTAAACTTGGTCATAATGGTGGTACTTGGAGGGCTGTGTTCCAGGGATGCCAAGTGAACACACACACACACACACACACACACACACACACAATCTGAGACACTGCAAGATGAGAGAAGACAGAGTGTGTTTGTCTGAGATGAGAGGCCTGCCTCTGTGAGCTGCTCCAAGCCTCCACTCTGATTGGGTGATTCAGTGATGGAGAGCTGAGCTCTACTGAGCATGAGCAGAACTGGGTTATATAACCTTTGTGGGTCACAAACACTGACTGCCGTGATTCAGCTTCAGCTTGTATAGGAGACGGGGGATAGGAAGCTAGATGGATCACTTTAAACACTGCATCAATTGATTACACTGACTGGCACAGCACTCTCATTTGGAGCAGTACAGGAGAATGTTAGTAAGTGTTGGCTAATCACACCTTTGAATACAAATAGACTCACAAAAGGAAGCATCTTGACCAGAACAAAACCATCCTCCCACTTGCCAACTGCTGCCTTTAAAATGCTGGCATCAGAATATCTCAGTTCACCTGCTTTAAATGATGATACTGCTGAAATTACAGCCTGGGAAGAGACTTGCAAGCTCTAGCTGCTAAAATCAATATTGTATTTTAATATGATTTTTAATGTGAAAGGGGCAGCTCTTGCTCATCCAACTCTGCTGGTAACCTCAGCGTTTTGGCTTCGTCTTTCACTTTCACTTAATTTATTTTGGTTCTTTACTTTTTTGATTTATTACTACAGCCTTTATCAGTAGGTGGCTGTTTTCAACTAATAAGCTCTAGCAAACGCACTGTACACTATCTGCCCAGCACTGAATGGCAGACTGACAGGGTTACCATCTAGCACAGTGGAGCATTTAGCAGCTACAGAACTAAATGTTATTCTCAGGAGACTGAAACGTAGAGTAAATATTGGACCTACATTCATCAGGTGGACAGAAAAACAGACTCATGATGAATGCTAATTGTGCCCTGTGTCTGCTGGATGTGTAAACTTGTTCACCACATCAACTTTAAAAAAAGCATGCCCTTTGTCATTCACCTTAAGTGCTTTACAATTTGCCTCTCATTTACAGATTAGTGGCCAACCCGCTTAACCTCGAGAGCCGCAACAACCCCAAGGTGACAATGATGTTGTTTGTTAATGTTATTTTCCTTTTAAACTGCCTGTAAATGGCCAAAACAAACAACATTTTTTTTTTTAACGTACCTAAGCATGTTTTTTTTTCTTCTAACTTTTCTAATGCGATACTTCAAAATGTGCATTAAATTATACGTTGATGGAAACCTGGCTATCATTTGAAATCACAATCAGTCAACAAAACAGTCAATGTTACAAGCTTATATGGTACGGTCAAAACATTTCAAAGCATGAAAGGGGAATTTAACTTTATAAACACAGACGGCATCAGTGTCATGTTTAGAGCATTTTATCTCATGCAGACCTACCCGTGTCCAGAGGGCGCTATGAAGTATAGGCAGCAGTGGACTCTGTTGTCTGGCATGGATCTGCGGTTCACCCTCGACTCTGCATTCAGGAAGTCCTCGCACTTACTGTCGATGTAGTTTATGACTGGCTGCCAACTGGGAAGATGAGAAAAGAGGTCAGGCAGAGAGAAGGATGGAATTGGATAATACAGAATATATGATCTATTAACTGTATTAACTGGAAAACACTCCGATTATGCCAGCTCTCCTCACCAGTTGCTGTTGTCCACTGCATCTCCAAACCCGGGTGTATCGACAATGGTGAGTGTCAGTTGCACCCCTCCTTCCTTAATCAGCACTTTGGACTGCTCCACCTGAAACACACCAACATTCAAACTATTTAATACCCTACTGATCTGAATCAAAACCTGCTCCTCACATCTGAATCCTAGTTGTTGCAGAGTTCTGATTATCGTTCTGTATCTGTGTGGATTCAACACTTTGAAAATCCAATTCAGAAGACAATTTGGCAACATGAATGTTCCCACACACATTGGCCTGTGTTTAATTATGCGACACTATCCTCTCCCACTCAGGGCACTGGTGATACATCATCGCACTGTAAGTGCACCCACACAGCCTGCTGGGAGATTCATAGATCTGCTGGTCGTACGTGTGAGGAATCTCAAACTCTCCCTGTGGTTTAAGCAGCAAATGTGATTAGGAAAAAGGATGCATGAGTACTACTTCCTCACAATACAGGACATTGATTCTATCCTGAACTTTAGCTCCTAAATTGAGCCAATCCTGGATCTGACTTAAGGCTGCCAAGTTGAACGTTTGGAGAGCAGCTGCACATTAAATATTGCACGGAGGAAAGACACTGCTGCACTGACCTCAAAGGGTGCGGACAGAGCTTGCAACAACCCCTGGATTAGCATGGGTGTAGTTACTCTTAAAACACAGTTTATGATTTATACATGAGAATACATGCAGTTCAAATTGTGTAATTGAGGCCAGGATTATTGCAGCACTGGAATGGTGTATGGACGCCTTGCTGGAAGATGTGGAGAACATGTTAGTTGTGTATCACTGCTAAAATGAATGCCAAGTTACGCCAATGGCACATCTAAGTATTAGGTTTCTATGATGTGCTGGTTCAACACAAGATTATCAATCCAGTTGTCTTCTGTCTGAGCTTTTAAAACCACTTTTCCAGCAAATGGTCCTGCAATTACATTTGTCTGTAACACACTAATATAATGCTTTATTGTCCCTAAATTCAGTAATATTACAGTTATCAATCAAATAATTATGTGTTGCTTGTGGCTTGAGGCTACATTTGCATTATTGTCATAACACACCTGAATCTCTAACCCAACTGTCGGCAGTTGGGATGCATTGCTGGTAATGTAGTTGCCAGGTTTTGCTGTCGCTGCTGTATGTTACCGCTGTACGTACCTGCAGTTGCCATAGCGGGGAAGTCAAGACCTGCTAGTTAATAAAACCTAGAGATGCAGACTTCACTACAAAACTGACTGTAATAAACATTGCTGTTAACATGAGAAACCAAACCTGATACTGGTTACTTATAGGATTAATTCAGTTACTGACTGCTATTAACTATTAACTATTATACTATACTATTATATAACTACTATATTGTTATAAATCCACCTTGTTGCTTGTTTTTGTGAAATGTGAAATTTGTCTACAGGAAAACACAATTCAATATAGGTGAATTGGCATAAAGCTGATTAGACCCACCCCCAGTAACTGAATTCATTCCTACAGGTAACCAGTATCAGGTTCAATTTATCACGTTTATAATAAACCAAATCTCATGAAAATCGGTTTAGAATTAAGTGAGTTACAGTTGATTTGGTAGTAGCGAGTACGCAGTATCTACGTTTCTATATCTATGGCTCAACTGTCATTGGAGCACAGAGCAAAAAGAAAGGGTCAACAGTGAGCAGAGACAATTTGATGCCATAGCTCCCAGCAAAGTAAAACTTTGTATTGTAAACATTGGATTAGAATGGAGTCAAATGCGACCCTGTGTACAGTCATTACAGTTTAGTTATTCTATCACATCTATTTGCTTTTATTGGTTATTTAAGTCAGTTTAGACGTTATAGGACCATTTTAACATGACCAGGGAGTCTTTTTTGAGGTAGGTCAGCTAATAGCTAATCTGTAAGCCTAGATTTATAGGGCCACATAGATTTGAACCCATGGCCACTGCAGCAAGGACTCTTGGTACATGGGGCGCCAGCTCTACCAGTTGAGCTACCATGGTGCACTAAGGGATACCTTTTTTTTGGTGAGGACACTTAAATTGTTCCTAATTTGAATCAGAATTTAGTTTATTTTTGATTGGCAGTTTTTGTATAGCTGCTTGTGTTTACAGAAAAATTTACATTTGACAACTTTGGGTTTGTAGAAACAAATTTAAAGTAACACATTGAAAACCCCCCCCACAGTTTTGGTATTGGTATTGAACCTATATCTAGTGCTACAGACATTTCTAACACATGTAATCAAAAGCCTATCAGAAAGTTCCCAAAAATGTAGCTGTGATGTTTTTGTCACCAGCATCCGTTTAAATTTTTGAAAGACTAGTAATTAAGTATAAAATTTCCCAGTGCACCAATTCATAACTGCTTTTTGGGGCTCATGGGCAGTAAAAGTCCTGTTTACCCACCTTCAGTTTGTGATTTTAGACACTGCACTCTCAAACATTGTGTGTCCTAAACTTTGTATTGTAGAAACAAATCAGGTGATGTTCCTGTATCTTTTGCATCTCCACATGACAGCAGCTCTGTTATGTTCCAGTTTACGCACCGGCACAGGGCTAAATTTACTCTGTTTTGGTGAGACTGAAAACATCAAGAGCCTTTTGCTCCCAGCTCCCTTTTGGTCCATTGCTCACATCGAACCTCATGTGAACCCCACGAGTGCAACGTGGGCATACATGCTCTCCTGCAAGTAGCAGTTAGTGTGTGGAAGTGTGTTTGCCATGGGTGCTGTGGTCTGAGGCTGAGAGGCAGAGACGGGGTCAGGGTATTTATATTCCAGAACAATCTCTCATGCTTTGTCGCTCACTCACATTCCCCCAGATCAGATTTCTTTTAAATGATGGTGTTGAGACTGACGGCATTTTTGAGGTTTTCTCCCAATCTGTTTTTCTTTGCGGAAACGGTGGAAATAGCCGATTTGGTTTTGAGATGGCCGACATGTCATGCACAAACACTTACAGTGCAAACACACATTTGAACACACGCTGGATGCACAATTAAGCTCAGATATGTCAAATGACTGCGGTCCGTGATATATATGCTCAGCTGTAAAGACAGACAGATTATCTGAAGGTTTGTGGAAGCTGAAGAATGTTTGTGTTAGAGCGAGAGGGCTGTAGTTTGAGTTAAAGGGGTGATACTAAAATAACTAGATGGCCTTGTGAAAGTATGCGTCGAGGCGAGGAAACTGCAGGAAATGATGGATCTGTGGGACTGAATGTGAATATATGTGTCTGAAGAGTGAGATGGAATGGTTTTGTTTGTCTGCTGTTTCAAACTAAAGCCACACGCAGAAATACAAACAGGCAGATATTATATACAATATGTTGGATCTTAAAACATATACATTTTTCTATATCGCTTAGGCTAATGTTGATGTGTGATTTGTGCATGAGGATGACTCATCACTAATTCACTTCAATAAAGATAATGCTGTTCTTGCCATCACCATTGCAGTGTGGCTGCACAATATCATTCACTTCAGTTCAGAAAATGTTATATTATATACATAAAATAAACGTTCCTAGTCCCACTCAGTTCTGCACGCTGAATCGCCGTTATTCATTTCTCTATTTTGTAGTCAGCATACTGTGCATCACGGTCCCAAGCAACACTTGAGAAAGTGAGCTGCCCCGAAAGCCCTGGTATTGGATATCACAGTGACCATTTCAAGTTTGTGAGAATATTAAATGCATTTTCCTAGATAGACTTCGCTTTTCATTAAATTTGGTAAAGTATGAAATTCAACTTGAAGACTTCTCATTTTAGCTTAAATACACACCTCTAACCCCAGTAGCTACCTCCCAATCATGACACTCCTACACCCAAAAAGTTAGTTCAAACTGAACATGAAGTGAATTTTAACTCTAAAGTTGTAACCATTTTACACACCTTCATGTGTCTTTCTTTATATAGACTTTGTATCAGGGATGGGATAATATACAATTTTATCGCGATAAAAAACACTATCGTGTTTGTATATCGTGGTGAATTTCTATTACCGGGACAATCATGAATATCCTCACAAGTGACTTGAAAAAGCTGTCTTGATTTCTTGATTTGTTTTGAACAAGGGGAAACCCAAATCTTTCCAGTCATTCTAAAATCCCCATGGCTCTAGGCTCGGCTTGCTCATTGTATCCCTTAAAAAAAATGAAACCAGATGAGTGAAAATACTATGGAATCCAAACTAAAGAACGACAGGGAGGTGAGGTTCCTATCTGAGGTGTCCTATTTGTTTCTTAACAAAACAGAATATTGGTGATTATCGCGAAAATCGCAATTATTTCGAAATTTTCATATTGTCCTGTGAATACCTTGTATGCATTTGCACTAAGAACGTAAAAATAAATTGCCACATAGCTAAATCGCCATATGTGAATATTCAAATCGTGAGAAAATGTATCTTTTTAAACGGCGGGGGGCACTATCTACTTTTGACTTGTTTGACGTCCTACGTCACTCAAGCCAGTAGCTGTATGAAGGCGCAAAGACATGGCGGCTGCAGGTGAAGACTTGAAATTGAGGATACCCGTCCAGCATTTTGGCTTCCCCAAGTCAGAAAATGAACAAGATTAGAGGAATCAGGCTTCTTACACAGTGTGGAAAAGTATGGAATTTGATTTTAGTCATTTCCAGTATGGAAAAAAGAAAAGGAGTTTGGAAAAATATTTTTGAAAAAATACATTTAAAAAAGCACTTTTGGCCAGTGGAATGGTAAACTGAATGCTGGCTCCTTGGAAAAGTCCGCTGTGGATGTGTGGGTGATGCTTGTTTGCGTGCATGTGCAAAGAGGACAGGGTAAAATTTAAGTGAGAGCCAAAACATGCTGCACACTGATTTGACAAATGTGTTTTAAGCATTTGTGTTGTGTGTGTGTGTGTGTGTGTGTGTGTGTGTGTGTGTGTGAGCAGTTTTCCTGATTACGCAAACTTCATTAATCAAGTACAGCGAGCATGATATTGTCAGTTTTTTAGGAAAGTGTGTGTGTGTGTGGGGTGTGTGTGAGGGGGTGGGTGTTACATTTCATGGGAACATTCTTGCCTTGCTACTGACCCTTTCAGGCCCCAGGGGGAGTACAAGGACTCTCACCCAATTCCCTGTTTTTCTTTGTCTCTCCCCTGTCACCTCTTACCAACCCATCACTGCGTCGGTCCTTGGATACACTCTTTAGTTTCACCCCCTCCCCCTCCCTCACACTGATTCTCTGTCCCCCTTCCCCAGCTACCTGCATCCCTCCTCTTTCCTCCTGGCTGCGTCGCTTCTCCGTCCACAACCCTTCCCTTCCACCTAACCATCATCGTCTTCTTTCCACCCTCCTCTTTCTTTGTAACTATCCTCCCTTTTCCAAAACTGCTACCACTCCCTCTTTCGGTCCTCTGCTCCCCACAGCTGCTCCAGATGCAGCCTCCCCCCTCCTCCTCCTCCTCCTCCTCCGTTTGTCATGACCATAAAAGGACAAAAGCAGGCCTTGTGGCCTTCCTGTTTCCTTTTTAGTTCTTCTATCCTTGTTTCTTGCTGTCCTTTTCCACGATACATCCATCCTTCTCTCTTCCTCCGCTCCAGAATTCTCCCACTCTCCTTTCTCCTCTAAGTGCTTTAGCCTTTTACCTTCAGTGGCAGCATGGCACTAGGACTGGTTCAACCAATGTGGCTGTGTATCCTGAGAATCTTTGTGTGCTGTAGATGTAAACAGCCATCTGAGGAGCTACTGAAAGCAGCAGGGATGTTGGTAATGTTATGGAGACAGACGGCCAGAGATAGCTTGTCTTTGACTTTTTCACCCCTCAAACCTGACCCGACCTGTTGTTATCTGATCCACAGGCAAGGTTCAGACAAAGGTGGCTTCTGAAGAGTCCTTTGATTTGCTCATTCAAAAGACCAGACATTTAATATCTAGGAATGCACCATACTCAAATATTTGCAGATATCTCATAACTGATCATTTCTGTGGTTGTGGTTAGGGTTGGGATCGACTGGAGAGCAGATTATAGTGCGTTCAGCATTTTTCCCAAGAAGGGACACATGTGGAAATACAGGTCTTTTATCTCCCTGCAGATGATTTACATACAGGGTGCTGAGCATGACTTTGTATTTTTATCTTTTTATTTATCCGACCCCATCCATGATTGGTTAACTAGTGGACAGTCTCCCCTCGCTAATGTCTGCTGAAGATTGCAGAGAAACCTCCACACACAGCTCACCTGCTCTTGTGAAAACGGAATGCAAAAACGCAAATTACATTTAAATCATACTGCTGACAAAGAAAGTCAAGAGAGCAGACACATGCAGCCTGTGTGTACCATACAGGAAGAGAGAAGCAGAAAGAGGCGTGGCAAGCCGGTGTGTGTGTGGGTAGTCGTCAGTCATCATATTATATATACATATTGTTATTATATTATTATTAATATTATCATTATATACTGTTATTAACAATAACACTACCATCATGTCATCAGTACCATTATCTACCCACCCAACAAATAAAATCTGAATTGCCAGAACATTTCAGTCCAGTCACACAGAATTTTAAAAGCAATTTCAACCAACAGCAGCTCTTCAGAACAGTGCTTCCCATCAGCACTGGGCAGCAGGCCATTATCAGCCTGATGATAATCACAATGAACAGTCATGTTTTGACCTAAGCCATCAGCTGTGAGTCAAGTATCCATCCCGCCAGCATTTCAGCTTCAGTTTACACACAAGCAGCAGTAGCAGTTTGTTTCCCCACAACAATCAAAGAAATATGGTTATTTGAGAGTTGTTATTTCTGTAGGTCAGTTTACAACATGTAGGGCTGCATCTCATCAAAAACAGCCACAGAGATGGAGGAAGGAGATGACATTCTCTTAATCCTGCCTATGAAGCTCTGATTGGCTTGGCTGTTTTCCAACTAGGGCACGATTTGGTAAAAACATCATATTGTGATTATTTTGACAGATATTGCGATATGATTCATGATTAGTTTTGGAATGATCATTTTGGCATCACAAATGTAATTTTCTCTGAAAAAACTATTAGAATCATGATGGGGTCTGTAAACATGTTTTCTTACACCTGGAGAACAAGAGTTGTAGACCAGGGCATCTCTGCAGCACTACAGTACTTCATTGTAACACTGTTTGTCACACATTTTACCTTTAACAAAGAAATTGCAGCTTCTGCGATTTGTATATTGCACTTGGCTATATTGTGATTTTAATAATATTTCGTGTGCGCAGCCCTATTTTCAATCAGGGGAGTAAACAAGCACAACACTAGATCCATTTGTATTGCTGTGAGGTCATCAGTGCATCAACAACTACTTAACTACTCAATCTGTGTTACTGTACTGTGTTACTAACTATTGTTACAGCTGTTGCATCAGTATCCCTGGAGGAGGTTGGGGAGATAAGCGTGTCTGGTATAATATCTGAACATCTGACCTACTTACAGCTCAACCTTTATCATGATACAAGAACTACACTTGAAAATCCGATGTGATGCCAAATGGGTCGGCCTCGAAGCTGAATAAGCTCACCTGCACTGTCTTCTTGATGCGCTGGGAGGGCCCAGGGTAGTCCTTGGAGTACAGGTCGGTCAGGAACAGAGAGTTGATGAGAGTTGATTTCCCAAGACCAGATTCCCCTAAGGACACACACACAAATTTAACAAAGTTAAAAATATAAATAGATAAGATTATAAACTAAATGCTGTCTAAATTTTGTAGCGAAGCAATGAAAATCTATTATTTTATTTCACATGAGTACAGCAAATGGAAAGATAGCCTGCTGGCCACAGGTTATGTGCATGCATGCGTACAATCAACTACAAACAGACACGCATGCATTAAAAACCAAAACAAAACATGTGCATGCATTGTGCACACACTCTTAGACACACACACACACACACACACACACACACACACACACACACACACACACACACACACACACACACACACACACACACACACACACACACACACACACACACACACACACACACACACACACACACACACACACACACACACACACACACACACACACACACACACACACACACACACACACGGCCTGGAGGGACGGGGCTGGAGCAGAGAAAATAAAGCACATTCATTGTCTGTGAGGTAAAAGGTCAGAAGCTAGTCTGCCAGCAAGAAAAGCTTTCAGATATAGGGAATAAAACATTTCCCCTCCACCTCCGGCTCACTCTCTTCCTCACCATCCCCATTCATCCACTCTTCCTTCGTCCTTCTCACCAAACGCTTCCCTTACATATAAATCTTCTTTCTGTGCCAACTTTCCATTCTCCGCTCCCGTACTGATGTTAGGGGCAGCAGTCGCACAAACACACCGTTAACACTGGCTTGACAAAAGAGCACAGCCAGTCCAGACATACACATTGCATAGGCTCTCACACACACAATGCTGTGATTAATGGCCGAGCATCTGGCTCGTGTCTCGTGAAAAGACGTTGGAGGAGTGTTTGGTTGGAGCGAAGGAGGGCTGATTGTCCTAGCAAGACCCTTTTTTCAGCCTTTGAAAATCTGAGGCAATTCGTGAGCAAACACCAACCGAGGCTGGGTTCGCACTCGCTTGAGGGAGGTACAGGGATTTTGTTTTAATGGTCACAAAAGCAAAATGCACTTTTTCCATTGCTTTTCAACATAAATGTAAAATACCATCCTCTCTCTTTTTGTCTTGCTCCAGTCAGATGTGCCCCTCTGTCTGAGGTCCTACGGGGCTTGTGTAACACAGCACCACCTCCAGCTAGCTGACCATCCACCGGAATACCAAGTTAATCAACCTCGCCATCACCGATTCCGATAACACGACTGTTCTGTTGTTGGCTGCGAGAACCAACATAAAAGTTTAAAAAAAAATGTATTCAGGTATTTAGTTAGTGGCAGATTGCAACCAACTGAATACCACTCACCTTCCAAGCATGTAGGAGAGCCAGTGTTTGGTTTGTCTGTTGTGGGCTACAGTAAAAACATGCAGTTCAACATGGTGGCCTCCTTAGAAGAGGACTCGCTCCCTCTGTAGATAAAAACAGCTCATTCTAAAGGTAACAAAAACACATTCATTTTTAGGTTATACACTACTGAAAACATACCTAGGAATATTGTATTCCGTTTGTGCAAATAGAGCCTACTAAATGTTACACACTGGACCATTAAGTTGATAAACTTAAAATTACTGATGTGGATGAAGTCTTAACTGAGAACTCGAGAGAAGATGTATCACTTTGTTATTGTCTTGAGGTTTCAAGACCACTAAAACACTCACCACTGTACAATGGTGTTCCAGAGTGATGTTCTTTTTCCTCATGAACAATCTTGAGTACAGACACTGGCTTGCATTAAGCACACAAACCTGATTTTATACTTTAGCCAATATTTCACAGTTAAATTCATTATACAGCAGATATAAAAAATGTATTCTCTTTGTATCCCCTTCATGTCATCCACCTGCTGGAGGTGAACATCTGCAGGGAGAACAGTTTCATTCATACTTTCAACAGGACATCTGTGTATTCCATCAGTCCATGTTGACGTGGTGTAAAGCCCCTGTGGATTCCAGACTTTACCCCTTCTTAACCCCTCGGTCTGCCCTCTGTGTGTGTTTGCTCAGTTATGGATGATATTCTGTCTCTGTGTGAGTTATGAACACACATCGTCTCAGTGTCTCCTGCAGCCTCTGCAGCCAGACGATGGCTGCCTCGCCCCGTTTGATGGACTATTTGGAGTTAAGAGGTCAAGCACACACACACACAAATACACAAAAGGCCATTTCATGATGAGATAGCACAGATGTATGAAACCCTCCTCTTCCTCCTTCTCCTCAGTGCTGGGTAAATCGCTCCCAGCCCTGCAAAGGAGGGAAGGTTATCTAAATGTGAAGGGGGAAAGCCTAAGTGAGTGTGTGTGGTGTGTGTGTGTGTGTGTGTGTGTGTGTGTGTGTGTGTGCGCTCCTCCTGTTAGCTTTGCTCCGTTGGTAGGTTAGTGTCACTACTGCTGCAAACTCAACAAAACAAACAATGAAGGGAAAAGTCTAACCTAACAATGGTTGCACTCACTTTCCTTCCTCTGCTGGAAAGAGGTCCTCGAGCAAACACAGAAACCAATTTAGATACTCCATTTCTTATTCAATTACTTGATTAACCAATGGAATGGTCACTAGAATACTCAATTACTTAATTAATCAATAGCTGCAGCCCTAGTTTAATAAGGAAAATAGTTTAAAGATGCATACCAAGGGCAACCCTTTACAGACATTAGAAACTGAGTATAATCAGCTGCTAATTAGCCTGATCAGCAAGTAAGTCATCAATATAAAGCCTTAAACAAAGTAATGACCAACAGCTGTCAACATCAGACAAATTATTACCTAGTGTTTCAGTAGTGGTGACAGAAATGTTAAAAATTCTACATATTAACAGTTTGAATTAAGCTAATAGGTCCCCGCGCCAGATTCCCTTAAAGAAATATTAAGTTTTAACAATCCCTAACGTGTCCGTAAAAAGACGCAGCTCTAGAAACACAAGCTAAAGGGTGTCATATGTCGGCAGTCTTCTGGTCAATTCGGAATCAATATAATTAATAAAGATGAAGTGTATTTCGTACAAACTTTACACTTTGTCACGTTCAGCCTCCGTTGTAGCTGAGGATTTTTTATTTAAATAGATGCTGGTTGGTGGATCAGATACACACCGAATGAAACACTGGCTGATAGCACTATTTATTTGCTGTCTATTATGTGTGTGTGACAGTTTCTTTTCTGGCTGTTACCTAAGTAACTACCCGGTTCGCTACTTTCTGTCTGCTGCTAGAGAGAGTGTCTGCTCCTGCTCTCATTGGCTGTTGCTCGTTGCATGGCTCCACGACACGACCGCATATTAGACCTGTGAGATATTTTATTTGGGCGTCCGCGAGATGTTGGTGAACTCTCGGCCAGCCCTCTGAACGCGTCTTTGAACAGTTCACACATTGCGATCGTCCTCACGGGGAGCGAGCACTGATTTGCCTCTGCTCTCTTGGCTTTTGTCGGTGATCTCCACAAACTGTCGGCGAGTGGAAACCAGGGCTAAAATCATGTAGTGTCAAACATACTACAGGCTTTCCTTCTATTCATTTTCTTGCAAAAGGTTTGAAATCACATGCACCCACAGTACGACTATCTTTCGAAGCTATTTGACTTTCCTTCTTCAAATTATAATACTACTTGTGTATAGCCAGCACTCAAACAGACCTCCATGACAGCAGCAGTCATGGCTGCTGGGAGTCACAGATGGGACACAGATGCATGCTGAGTAACAATGGAGACACTGAATGGACTGCAACTCCCATTTGAAAAATATTCACCGGATGTCATATAATCCAATAAAAGTTAAGTCAACTTTATTTTATGACCCATCTCATTCTGCCAAGCCTCAAGATACTGACACCTATTCACAGGCGAGCATTTGTTTAAAATAATCTGCCGTGTTTTCACCAACATTTAATATATTTGTAAGAGGGATATATATATTTTATATCACACCACCTGTTGGAGGGCAGATTGCACCACCAGCCCTATATCTTCCTGACATTTCTAAGTATGTTCTGCAGATTTCTTCACCTGTGTGAAAGCAGGGTCCCAGTACCATTTCAGGACAGAAAGTCATGGGTCAAAGGTTTCAGTTTCTGTTCCTGACAGGCTCTGTCTGTGGTTTTGCTGAACCAGGCTTGCCCGGTCTTGTCCGTGGAGCAGATGGGATACTGTGATCCGTCACCACAAAAGTCCAGACAGAGGTCTAAAACAACCTCAAAGACCCTCAGCCACAGGTCCTGGGTCCTGATCAAACACTGGACAGAGCTCATCCAAACATCCCAGTGGATCCTCAGCAAACACCATGTTGGCTGTCCTAACTGAACTCAACAGGTTCTACAAACACTGTAATCATTGGCACAAACACAGCAGTGAGGAGTGGTTAGCCAATCTCTGTATCTCCTTCTACAGACAATGTGACCCCCATGTGACCTATCCAGAGTTCAACTGGTATTACCTTTTAAGGTCAATGCCAATATGTCTAGATCAAAGTTGCAAAAAGCTGATATTTGAGGCCATTGTTCAATAGCACTAGTCACACCACACTTCATTCAAAAATACAGCAATTTGTTGTTTGCTTGTTGACAAAAGGTTTATCCCTGCTTGCACAAGACTTAAAGCACTGGTTCCCAACCATCTTCCTTAAGGGACCATTTTATACAATTGACTAAACTGACGACCCCTGACTAAATTACACACTGTATGGATATTTCATAATATATTCAATGCATAACAATAACAGCAGAGAACAACTGATAAACTGTACAATCTACCCAAACAGTGAACTGCAGGACGTTTGTGTAAAACAAGAGACTTATGAATTTTGAGCGGACTATTTAATGTGAATATTGATCTGAGATGAGTTTTCCTGATATTTTGAGGAACTTTTTAAAACAATTCTCTGTGTTTTATGTATTTTTATTATTTTTTAACAATCATACAAACTTAAAAAGGCTTCTTTTTTGACAGATTCAGTGTTTTATTCTCCCTGACACTTGTTCTATTAACTCTTTGGTTGTTTGAACTGTGTACTTTTTAAATGTAGGACGAGGAGATATAGGTCTACTGCGTATATTTTTAAAGTTTCCCTAAACACCTTCAAATTAAGGAGGCCTTGTGAAAGGTCGGGAACAATTCAGGTGATTATACGCTAATGAAAACATAGCTATGAATATTTTATTCCATTTCTGACAATAGGTTCTCCTGAATGTTACACACTGGACCTTTAATTCAAATTATAATAAACTGTGCAGCTGAATTGGAGGATTTGCAGCTAAAGATGACAGCTTAGTTTCTCTGACAGAGAGGGAGCAGAATGACGGATGCTTCATTCAGTCACTGCAGTAGTCTAAACCCCCCTGAGGGCAGGTGCGTCCCAATTAGCCTTCCTAGTTCAGCTTTAATTAAATATTGGTTCCACATGACAAGTGAAAGCACACTGCCAGCTCTCTGTAAATAGACTAATGACCTGAACGTCAGTGATGGATAGCTGACCCTTCTAGCTCATCCGTGCAGTTTCTCTTCCTCTCTCTTTCTCTCGGTGAGCCATCAGTCCATCTCTCCACAGCTCTGTCTCTGTGTCACTCAGCCTCCAACCACCCTGTCCTATATTTCTCTTCTCCGTCCCTGCTGTTAGTTTTGTACTTCAACTCCTTTATTGTCAGCGTGGTGATTATTATCCCCCACATGAACAGAGGGAAGTCTTTGTATGCTTTTTCATACATAAGTAATTTTATGTGCAACAAACAGCTGACTGTAATTCAACTCTCAGTCCCACTGCTATGTTCTAGCAGTTCCAATACAGGCTGGCCATAGACGGTGCAAAACAAGACTAAAATTTGTTCTTTATTGGTCCGGTGGGAGACTGATGTTTTTCCTGTTGTCCATTTTTGCCATTTGAGTATAATGAAACCATGATGCACAACAGAATAACAACAGAAAACCTTCAAGAGCACATGTAACCCAATAGATCCACTGCACAGACAATCCCATGAACTTCAGATTTCACTCAATTTCTGTCCATCATTTAGAAAAGCATACATAAACTCATTGTCCATCCATCATAAAAGTTAACACACTTTGACTCTTTTAAAGCTGCACTAGGTAACTTTTATGAAAATAACTTTGTGTCATATTTGCTGAAACTTTCACTATATCCTGACAGTAGAACATGAGACAGATAATCCCCAATGAAAACAACCAATCAGAGCAGAGAAAGATAATTGATTGTAGAGTCTCATTCCAAGGGCATTAAATACAGATGCTTTGGGACTCTGCATTGGAAGCTTAAAAATAGCTGACTGCTGAGTTTCATTCTAGAAGCTTGCTTATATCTTTCTCAGCTCTGATTGGTTTTTTTCGTTCAGGCCCGGTGGATTATTACAAATACCATTAGGAGCTCTAGGAGGAGCCAGAGGAACCTGATTGTTTCACAGATTATCTGTCTCATGTTCTACTGTCAGGATATAGTGAAATCAAATGTGAATATGAAACAAATATGACAAAAAGTTATTTTAATAAAAGTTACCTACTGCAGCTTTAAATCTTTTAATATCTAAATATTTTCATGCAATCAAAACAATAAAACAATCGAGATAACAAGAACGCATTTTAAGTGTAAATGCAAAGACCCACATAGGATGTCCTTATCCAATAAAATATCCAGATACAGATCAAGTTAATCCCAATACCAAAATACAATCAATAATAAAACATAACAGAGGACACCACAGGTTGCTGCTAATCCTGCAAATACTGCATCCATAATTTTTTTCAAACCACAGATTTCTAAAACTATACAAACAAAAATACTACTTTGGTGAAAATATTTAAATCATATCAATATATATAAATCTTTGTTTCACTCATTACAGTTATTCCAAAGGCAGGATTCATTTTTGCCTTTTATGTTGATAGATTCTTAGTGAGATTGGATTAAGTAGTTTGCACCACACTGAGGAAGCCAAGGGAGTAGTAGACTTGCTACTTGAATCAACTGTACACTACGTCATCTCTGCTCCTAGGGGGGTCTCTCACACCAGAACAGAAGACAAAGTTCGTTTTGACATTGACATTGTGAAGTAGGTTGTGAAGCAGCGGGGGATTGTTGTCTTTATTATTAAACAACCACCATTGCTGATGAAAGTCTATCTGACTTGTGTCAGGCAGAAATTGTTCACGGACGAGGTAACGCATAAAGTTTTGTTTATGTTACATTTGGTCATGGTTGCTGACTTCCTTCCTCACTCTCTGAATAAAATGACAGATGTCTCTGGGTGTGATCATTGTTGGAAACATTAGGGATAATGTAAGTACAGAACTTAACAAAATATATAACATAGGTCTAGTGACATTTATAAGCATATTATAGCTTTAAATGGAACATGAAAACTGAGCACAAACAGCAACCATAACACCTAAAGCATACACATCCATTCCATAGCTAAGATGGTTTTTATCTCAATGTCACATATATAAATCCATCACTCAAAGCAAATAACCATGACACCAGATCACAGCAAATGTTAGCTATAGGAGTTCCCACTAACTGCACTACTTTCTGCTGAACTGGGGAGATTGGTTTCCAGTACTATGCACCTCACTAATGGAATGAACTGCAACAAAACTGAAGCCAGAGACACTCATTCCAGTGACAGACTTTTACGTAAGTAATTAGTGTGCGATATGTAATTTATTCTTGGGTTACTTTTGCAAAAGACATCTTGATTTAAATGAGACTTTAATAGCAACCCACATAAAGAGAAATGATCTTAACAGAGTGTGCAAGTGGTGCACTGGGAATCTGACTGGGTTATTGATGCTCGCTCATTGTTGTACAGTAGCACTTTGCAGGATTAATGTACAGACTGAAAACCCTGCATATTAAATATGAACATGTTGAAAGAGCTATAGCGAGCTGGACTGTGAGAGACAGAAAAAACAAACATACAAACGGTCACAGTGGGTTTCCCATGGGATTCCTGACATTCCTCCCTCTTTTTCTCCCATTCTATCTCCCCCTCTCTCCATTTCTCAGCCCCGAGGCAGCAGCTGGACCCCTCACATCCTGACAGGCCTACTAACTAGCACCCAACACACACACACACACACACCACACACACACCACACACACACACACACACACACACACACACACACACACACACACACACACACACACACACACACACACACACACACACACAACACACACACACCTAACAGGCATGTGTGAGGCCTGAACCAGAAAGTGTGAAATGAGACATCTGGGGAACATACAGGCATAAAGGAGAGCGCAGCAGAGCGGCGGTGCATGTGAGAGAAGTTGTGTTTGCTGAACACCAGACTGTTGGACAAGATAATTCTCCATTGTTGAGGCTAAATGGGTCTGGCTGAAACAGGGGGCAAAGGTCAGTGTTTTGGCAAAGATAAGGATCTGCAAGTCCAGCAGGGTCTATGGAGGAGTCAGAATCCAACCTAAACAGTGTCAGCGCTCCGCCTGACAGTGGTGGTCCACAGGGGCTGTCTACAGGAGCCTTGGAAGGACACAACCCACTTTCCTTGGGTGTTTTTAAAATTAGAGAGTGAGTGTCTCCGCTGCGAATCGGCCGAGCTTGAGACTAAATCTGACAGAATCGGCACGTGCTGGGTCACAGCAGACATGTGCGTCTCAAAATAGAGACTCAGAGAACCGGAGCGGAGAGAAAGAAAGAGCGAAGGAGCAGGCATGAACATGCACTTGTGCACGACCCCATCCGCACACACACAGTGACTGAGTCGCCTGAGTGTTGTGCCCAGAGGCGATAAGGAATACGTTTGTAAACAGGCTATAATGCCGAGGCCAGTCCCGCTGTAACATGGACAGCCTAATACATACTAAACTGACTACAGAGCTAGGACAGAGATCAGACTGGAAAATACTGAACTAGAGACTTTGACATCATTCTGTAACTTTCAGCTGGCCTGCTTAGAGACCAGAAAGTAAGTTTCTGGGCAGTCAGTATAATGTATTTTTAGAGCCCTGAGACTTTTCTCAGTATAGGTTTTTAAATATCACACAGCCAAAGAATGACTGATACAACATCTAAGAGGTTTCTAGCCAATTACGGATGTATTCAATGATGAAAACTATAAGGAACGACCCAAATTAAGTGTATTCATGTTTTCCGAGTGTCAGAAATGATGTCATGCATCCGTTAAGTTTTTGGGAAATTCTGTTGTCTGGTGACGTGGGAACATCTTTCTGCAACAGGACACAAGTACCAACTTGTCACTTTTGGATTTAACACTCCTGGAGTGTGGCAGTTGAGAAACACTGCACAGCCTGCAAGAATAACCAGCTAGTGATGGTTTTATGACCATTAAGCACAGCTGTGTGTAGCCCATATGGCGTTATACAGGGTGCGGACACAATAAAAGCAGCACCTGTACAATGTAACAGTATAATAGCCCATTCATCCGTCCATTCAATGTCCCGCTGCCTGTTCGTGCCTGAGTCGTGTTGGCTACGGAAAGTTGCCTATATTACCTTCTCTGTAGCCACTTCCTCCAGCTTCTCCTGGGATGTTCACAGGCCAGATGGGACATATAATCCCTTTGGCATGTTCTGGGTTTAATTTGCCAGACTTGCCAGAATAGGCTCATTCGAGATGAGCCAGACCTGTGTAGAATCGATCACCGGTGCCACTGTCCGACTGGTAACTTTTTGTCCACACCCGCTGCTGTTACTGCCTGATCTCGTTCCACTTTACAGGCAAGGCGCAGTTTATCTCGACAAAATGTCCAAAGTGGCAGAACGTCATTCTGGTGTGCTCTGGCAGCACCTATGCCCAAGACTCCGAGATATTAGACCTGCTTCACCTGGTGCAGCTACTCTCAAAGAGTAAACTTGGCAATCATTGAAATATCCCTACAATATGCTATAGAGAGAATCTGGTTCAACTCAATAGACATTTTGAAGCCATATTTTGTAATATTGTACTAGATTACATTCTTTAGGTACACCCTACATACATTTTTCCATTTTGGGTAAGAAATATTCCAGATACTTGATCAGATTTCAGGCTGTTAAAAGTTCCTCTGCATACAGGAAATACAGCGCAGCGGTTCTTTAATAGGCCTTGTTCACAGCAGACAAAGCAGGAAAAGCACAGGTGGAACTCATAACATGAAGGATGGCTCTGTTCCATTAAACTGTCCCAGTAGTAGTGAGCCAGTAAACACAATACCATGGCACTGGAACTGACATACCTGAATGGAATGCACCTGTGTGTTTCCTGCAATGACACGCCAAAACGCTCCTCTGTACCTGTCTAAGAGCCAATTTGGGATCCAAATGCTATACTTCTCCAAATGTAATAAAGAACAAAACTCTTATATGGGCCAGAAGATACTGTTGCGAGTCCCTTGGGAGGCAAAAACCTAAACCCAATGGCTACTATCAAAAATACCTATAGCGGTGCAGGTTCTTGAGGGGAGATTTCACATAACAGAACATGGGAGAGTGTCATTGTTTTCATGTCCATCAGACAAATAAATCTACTGTTAACCTCTTAAGATCCACCTAACCCAAACACACCTGTAAACTCAAATAACCACATTTAGTAAAATGCTGTGGGAAATATATTGAAATGGAGGTGTACAGTGGAGGTGAACGGTGTAACACCATTTGGGAATTAAGTCTTCTGAGGTTACACACTGTGGTTTTCCTGAGATAAAATATGTGATGAACTGTGATGATTTACATAATCTGCCGTACCATTTTAAAGACTTTACTCCTCTTCTGTGAGCAAGGCTTGAGATTAAAATCTTGAAATCCTTTCAAGGAACAGAAGGTATTGAAGAAAACAAAAGTTTCCAAAAATCACATATTTCTGGAGCTGCTTGGAAACCACAATCCTTGAACTTTAACCATCACAGATCAAGTATCATTCAGGGCACTAAAGCTAGAAATTAGTGTTTGTAGTTTGAGAGAACTGAAATTCTAAATGAGGAATTACAGTTAACCACCAATTGCCACATGCAGGCACTTTCTGACTGCGGCTGGTGTGAGTTTCGTCAGCTTCTCTGTCACGTTGACGACCGCAGTTTGTTCTTTCCTATGTTACAGATCACTGTGAGCGGTGACCCAGTGACAGTAACAGGGAGAAGTTGTGAGCCTTTATTCTGAGCATTTATTTGATTATTTATTAAGTGAGAGGGACTTGGGTGATTAAGTAGATGGAAAGGAAAAAGGGGTAAGGTACTCTTGATATACATGGATCATTAAATAGTGTGTGTGAGTGAATGTGTGTGCTCGGTGTGTATTAACACATCTGGTTAATCCAGCAGATTAACTAGACCAAAGCCTTCCTTCACTCACTCTCTTCTGCAAGGTCAGTAGGCAAGGCGGTCAATCCTAAGCCTGTCAGACCGTCTTATCTGGACACACACACACACACACACACACACACACACACACACACCCCTCACGAGCTTAGAGAAGTACAACAACAACAGGACAGACAGCAGGACAGACAGACAAACAGTCTTACAATCACATGCGGATAAGAGAGGAAGATAAACAGATACTGACTTAGTAGGCAGACTACTACTGGACTGTAAAAGAGATTCACGCTCATCCAGCAACTCACTGGCTGCTTCATTTACAGGCACTGACTGACTGAATGAGGACCCTGTTGTGCCTATTAAAAGTTATATATGAGAATTTGAACATTAATATAGCAGCTATGTAAAATGGTGGAGTCATGGCAGACTGCCTGTGTTGCTATCACAGCCTCTGTGCAGTTTCTTTCCATAGCCAATCTGCTCTGTGTGCAGCTGAGTCGACTGACTGAAACTGCTGGTTTAATCATCTACTATTAAAGTGAATTAAGGATTTATTTTGACCACAGCAAAGTTGGTGATTGTTGGAACAGTGGAAAGTTTTATTTTGTTTCTGTTCCCTTTGAATGTAGTTATGTGACAATGATAAAGGTAAAATTACCATTTTGTCTATGGAGTCTGGTGGTGAGAGATAAACAGACGATATTACAGCTGTTTCTGGTTAACAAAAGGAAAGACTGCTTTGGAGCAGTCTTATTTGATTTTTGTCTCCATTGATTTGGTCTGAGATGCAGATGCTCTAGCGCGAAGTGAATTTTGAGTATATAACCTTTAAGTAACTAGACTAAAGGCATATTCACATTAGAGAAACAAATAAAGCGTGTGGCTGTGCGTTGGTTGTGGCAGTATTTGCTCCTTTGAAACTCCAATACATTAGCTACAGTGCTAGCAGATAATCTGATGAAAAAATAAGTAAATGAGATTAGGAATCTGACCAGACATTCATTCATGCCAGTTTATGGTACTTTGGCAGTTTGACACTCAGTGCTATGGACACATTTTGGATAGATTTCTGAGAACACGTGCTTGGTGGTGGTCTTACTTTGATCCAAATGTGTCAGAGGAAAAGACACCCTGATAAGAACTTCAATCTTAATCAAACCCTAAATGCTGATTGAATCAGCATGATTATTGAAAGCCAGTGAAACTTCAAAAGAATTTGCATTAGTTTAACTTCAATGCAATGTCCCACATGCAACTCACAACTCTGCTTGCAGGGTCAGACTCATACAAAGCTTCTGATGTGCTCTCCTCCTGAGTTGCTTCAGAGAAGCAAAGGCAGCAGGGCTGTTAAGCACTGGCCTTGTTACACATTAGAAGCAGCATGAAGCAGGCATCGCTTCCCCTCTCCTCCCAGCTCCCTTCACTTCTGATCTGACTCTGGGCTCTGTTCAGCTCCCTGCACTGGCGCTGGATCTCGCTAATCTTTCCAGGAGTTTCTATTCAATCTGCCAGCTGGACAAAGGGGCAGGAAGCAGCTTTTTCCCCCTCAGAGAGAGTCGGATGGAGAGGGAAAAGACAGAGAGCTGGACAGAGGGGAGGAAGAAAAGCGAGTCTAAAGAAAAAAACAAACACCAGAGGAGCAGTTTCTGGTGGCGCAGGGAGTGACCGACAGACAGCCGAACAACCAGAGCTGCTTCCTGGTGAAAGAGCTCCACATGGGCACGACAAGCACCTACAGTGTGGTCACAATACTGTCAGTCTGACTTCCATACCGCTGACAGGTTTAATATAAAACCTAAAACAACACCACAGCATACCACATCAGAGCAAGCACACACCACAGCCCGTGGTATAGTTCATCATGTTCTCAGTTCCAGATGGAAGGCTAACGCAGTCAAATGAATCGGCTTCGAGCAAAAAACAGTAGAAGCTGGCTCAACTTCTGCTGAAATGTGATGCATGATGAAGAACTGGAAAAACTATCTCCGGATATAATTAGGGCTGTGTATTGGGAAGAATCTGGTGATGAGATATGTATCACAATACAGGGGTTAGGAGTAGATATATTGTGATACTGTAAACAAAGGAATATACTACAATTTAAAATTTTTTTCTAATTTTAGGAAAACTGTTAAAACGGTAAAATCCTAATAAAATAAAATCTGAAACTTCACTACCAGATGCCACTAAATGTTACATAATGTACTTTTAACTTTTGCTCAGACTCTGAGATCAGCATTTCAAATGATTTATGTTAAGTTGAAGCTCATTTGGAAAGCTTTAGGAGCTTTGCCTGATATGTGTTTTTTTTTGCCAGACTCAGCTGTTGGCAAATCTCCGCCACTGGGCCGGCGCCACACGGCAACCTCCGTGGTTGGTGCTGTCCCAGTAGGTTTTTGGATTAGCTGGAAGACGATGGCGTCACGACTTCCAAGATGGCCACAGCACATTGAGCTTCAGAAACCGATAGGTGAGGTCGTCCATTTTTAATCATACAGTCTATGGGCGGTGTGTGCAGTTAGCATGACAGTCCCATAGTAGCCCCAATAATGAGAATGAGACCCAGGTAGAAAAATGATGTAATTTTCCTTTAAACTGACAGACTGGGTAAGATGGCAAAAAGTATTTACCAAAAGGTCAGTGTCGCTTTAATTTTTAACAACCATTCTTTTGATTATTCCACATATTATTTGATAACGCATATTTTTGCTTGTAGGATACGGAACTATAAGCTAAATATGATTTCAGTCTTTTGCAACAGTATCTAGCAGAAAGAGTTACATTAACACGGTTACCCGCATACAGCCTGCCGCAGTCAAAATCACAAGTACAGCTGGATGCCATTACAATCTGTTAATCTGAAACGTCTCGCCATGAGACACATTAGAGCTCATATTTCAGCCAGTCTGACCCTTGTTATCTCTCGCTCTCTCTCTCACACACACATACTTTGACTATTCATTTTGTAATACAGACTCTACCCAGTGGTGGTGGGAACAGAATATAATAATATAATATATTTTTATTCTTACCTGCAGGCATTAGCCCAATCATCTCATTCTGCACCATCTGTCTGTTCCAAAACTATAACGGAACAACACTGGGCCTCTGAGTGGAGCCGGGCTTTCACACTTCAATACAGTGCCAAGTACAGCAGTGCTGAATCCAGCCTTCAGTCTTCACTTTGAGTCTGCCTTAAAGCTGCAAGTCCAGCTGGCTGCTTCTCCAATCAATACAATGATCAGCTCTTCTGGTACTTTCTCTGTCACCTCTCCACTACATTGGTTTGCTATCATGCTCATGATCCTATTTATGAAGCACCTCATTTTGGTTGATTCTTTGTTTTATGATGCAAAAATGGGAGTTTATTCCACTGTTTTCCAAAGATACACAGGCTAAGAGTCTTATTGTAAAGGCCTAACATGACATTTCACTAAAGTTCACATTATTTCCACAAGGTGCTCTGACCAGGAAGGATGATGTATATATTGCTAAAGCTGCAACCAGCCAACTTCACACATACAGTGGAAGCTCTCCAAGTTTTATTGGACTCATTAATCTTTTACCGTCTTGCTGCTGTTGCTTCCAAGACAGTTTGGATTATACTTAAGTTTCAATTGGTCATTTCCTGTCTGTGCATACTGTGCAGCATTTCCACAGCTTTTTCATCAAACACAACCTTTCTGAACCCAGCTCACTCATCATTCTCAACCTCAGGAGTCAGGTTGTCTAAATCAAGTTGCGTTCTTAAGACTTGCCAACCATCACAAGGTTTATGAAGTAATATTTTTAGATCAGGCCAGGTCTCATTTGCATTTAAAACATATTTTGAATAAGCGGTGTAAGCTTATTGTCCTGTGACAGAGCTTGCTCGGAGAGCTTCTTTACCCCCTTCAATAACTCTTTACAAGTCAGCTGCAGTTGTTTTACTGGCTTGGAGTAGTCTTTACGTATCCTGGCTTGGGGTTAAGATGTCCTGAAAAATTCGGGACAGTCCGGAATTACAAGCTCGATGTGAGTTGAGACTGGAAGGCAAAAATGTTGAGGAGAGCTGACTTGGTGACTCAATTATAATAAAAAAAATACTGCACTTAACGTATTGTTTATTTTGAGCCCTGCCAAATTATCAGGAATAATATATAACAGATAGAGATACGAGCAGCTGCTGTCACCAGAAGAAAAGACTGAATTTGAATGAGAGAACCCTTCCATTAAATTAAACCATATGACAGAGAGAGCAGCCACCACTGTGGGAGGAATCTGTGATAGAAATTAGGGCTGCATAATAAATCCAACATGAAGTACTGTAGGACTGCCTTGGCCTACAATTTGTCTGTTACAGACCACAACAAATGACACATAATTATGGTAATAGTTTAAGTGATGGAAAATGTGTAATATTTGTCAAAATAATCGCAGTATGATGTTTTCATCATATCGGACTGCACCCTTATAGAAATATCTAAAGAATGTTTGTAAGCTAAGGCTTAGGATACTGCTTCATCCTTCATACCATCCTCAGTCAGAATAAGGGGCCATTTGACTATGCCCAACTCATCTGTCCCAAATTTCACCCATTCACATCTTTAAATCTTTACTCTTTTTTGGAGATTGAGCCACAATTTGAGTTTCATAACGTCTGTTTCATCTAGGGCTGGGTGATATGGCTTAAAAATAAAATCTCTGATTTTTTCACACCAAATCCGATTTACGATTTTAATCGATTTTTTTTATCCTTCTTAAAAACACACAACAAATGACAAAGAAATTATTCAAAACAAGTTTTGCTTTTATTTTGTTTTGATTTTCCCTGGGAATTTGACGGGATTTGAACAATATTTCCCCTTGGGGCTAAAGTGCAAAAAAACCGCAAGTCTTGAAACAAGCTTGTAAACAAGTTGTTGTTGATAAAATGTACAGTCAAACTCATGAAGGGCTGCATGGTTCGGCCAGACCATAGGTCTGTTGTGGTGGAGTAAAAACACACCTCCTCCAGCTCTCTAGTGATCCTTTCCCCTGTGCAGTTGTACAGGTGAGGCAAGGCAACTCCGGCAAAGTACTTGCAGCTTGGTAGCACATACCTGGGGTCGAAGGTTTTCAGCATGTAGATAAACCCCGGCTTTTCCACTGTGTAAATGGGAACCATATCTTTAGCAATATGCAATGCGACTGCATCAGTAATAGCTTTCCACCGGGTCCCTTTCTTATCCAACGGGACACAATGTGAAAATGAATCCACTAATGTAGACTGTTTTTTAGCGGGTGTTTGTGGGCTGCGGTCCTGTATATCTCGCACAGAGCAACATTTCTCCCACTCAGCTGCATGCCTCTGCTTGAGGTGCTGGAATAAATTGGTTGTACTGCTACCTTTGGTTGCAACAGCTTTCAAACAAACTTTGCAGTGGGTCGTGGTTTGTTTGCTGTCGGACGCCACAAAACCAAACCAGTACAAAACAACCGACGACACTGTGCCTTTTTTGGGGACGAGCTCATCCTGGCTTGCTGCCATGTTGTGTGCATCTGTGGAGAGGTGGGGGGAGGGGTCAGCGCACTCTGACCTGCGGGAGCCCAAAGGGAGCGCCGGTGTTGTGGAAGTTCAAGAGAAAACCGATTTTAACTCAAAATAAATTGTGTTAATCGATAAAATCGATTTATCGCCCAGCCCTAGTTTCATCTTGTCAATACCTCCTTCATTACACAAGAAACAGTCAGTAGCTAATATATTTGGTCGCAGCTTTCATTCATCGTAGCTTTGGAAAGCATTTGGTGGTGGGACAGTGCTGAGAACCCTCCCTCTGATGCTGTCCTCTGTGTGCACTGCTGTGCTCCTCACATTGCTTATGTGTGAAATTTGGATGGGCTGGGGTATGCAGGGCAGGGAGCCAAGGAAGCTGGGAAGAGAGACAGAGGGGCCCATATGTGAGAGGGCCTGAAACAGGATCTAGTCGATTGTGGATCTCTCCGGTTCTCTCCCAAGCCTTCACCCGGCTGTCTTTGTCTCCCCCCCGCTACTCTTCCACAGTGGCTGTTTACTAAACAGGAAGCTCAAACCCCAGGCTGCAATAATAAAAGGTTGGACGCCTCTTTGTGTTAATGTCTTTCTCCTTTCACTGAGCTGACTGGGGTCACCACAAGATACACTGAGTTACATTTATGACCTTTTAAAATATTTTATGGTAGCTGGAACAGAGACCCAGTGTAAAACCCAGCCAAATCCGGAATGTTTCTGAAAGAGCAGAAATTATTAAAGACAGAAGGAGAAGCCCAATAGGAAATGAGGTCAAAAATATCTTATATTGGACAGTATAGTGATTTTTGTCGTTGAATATGTAGTATCCCAAGTTAATATTTTACTTTTTGTTAATATTACAACTGCACTGTGCACACTTCACACATTAGACACAGTGTGAAGATCAAATTTAATCTATCTGACAGCTGAACAGCTCTGCAGGACGTCCAAAGTCCAATCCATATGTGTCCATTACTCATTACAGGCCTCATTCACACAGAGCACGGTTCAATATGTTGAAGTGAAACCGGAGCCTCTGGGTTTTATTACAGAAGTAAGAAAGACCTCATTCAAAATCCCACTGACATCATAATAGCGCGAATAACTAAAAAGCCAGCCTTGGAGTCTTTCTCAACAGCATGTTGTGTAGCCGCTTCATACCTTTCCAATATTAGACCTGCAACAAGGTCCACAACCCAAAGATATCCAGTATACTGCCATAGAGGACTAACGAAACCAGATAATATTCACATTAAAGAAGCTGAAATCTGAATTATAAATCTATAAAAAAAAGGAAAAAAAAGTTGCAGATGAATTTAATAGTTGGCCACTTATTAAATCGGCTAACTGCTGCAGCGTTGTTTTCTAGCAGCCTTTAAAGAACACCATTTCCCATAAGCCCTAGACCTTTACAGGCTCAATGTCACAATTTGACAACAGAGGCGTGGGTGAGTCGAGGGACCGCGCCTGTCTGTAATAACAGCAGCACAGACATGAACATTGTAGAGGTTTTTAGACAGCGGAGATTACAGCTAAGAAGTTGAAAAAACATGGGAAGTGAACCAAACCACAATGACGAAAGTACCAGTCTCGCTATTACTGCTTTATTTTTTTAATTTAATTGAATATTTTTAAAATGGGAGTGGTAGTTTTTTGGTGCTCAATTGTTACCAACATTGTTAAAATCACCAAGGTTTCAATTTCTTATAGCAATTGCAGTAATGGATGCTCTTAAATATGGAAAGTAAACCTAAGGTCTTTTTTTCAGAAAGACCGATGAAAGAAATGCTGAATGAAAGACTGCACTGAGTAACACAAACTAGAGGAACAGAGGTGTAACATCAGGACTTCAGCTTCCTATACACCACCCCTTATGTGTGTTTGTGTGTGTGTGTCCATATAGACAGCCAAACCCATGGTTCCTCCACCCCTCTGTCCACTTCCCTCCCTCTGTAATGCCACATTTCGTAACCAAGTTTATTCATACTTGAACCAACATCCTGCAGCGCACTTTCCAAATCAAATCATCCAAAACACACAGATGTGTTATTGTGCGTCCTGGGGTTACCCAGAAAACTCCCCCTGGGAAAAAAAACTGTGGGAATCCGAACAACGCTGCAGATGTTCTCAAAGCCGGGATACACACACACACACACACACACACACACACACACACACACACACACACACACACACACACACACAAACACAAACACAAACACACACACACACACACACAGCTTTTTAAATTGTCAACTCGTCGACCTGAGCGCTCTGGATGCCACACATGCCTTACTTCCTTTCAACCTGCGCTGATGACACACATTCACACAAAAATGAAAACACACAGTGGACGAACATAGATAGGCAGGTGTGCACATGGGGGGACCTGGCTATGGCGCACACACACAGTAACAGAGACCGAAGCAAAAGCACACTCACATCCTCACTCATGGGTCGGATGTTTCCAACTTACCTACAACCATTAACGTGAACTCAAACCCTCTTTTCACCGACTTCCGATACACCTGGTTGGGGAGATTGGCGAAGCCCACATAGCCCTCCAGGTTCCGCTGCTGAAGGAAAAACACACAAACACACACACACACACAAACACACAAACACACCTTCTGTTAATGCATGAATCACACAGCATGAATAAAGCACAAAATGAATACAGGCCCGTTACGGCAAAAACAGCTTTCTGGCTAAAGATGAGCCCTTATCAGCAGACAGATGCATGCGTGCATGTTACTATGGTATTTCGCAAGTGTGTGTAAACAAGTCGTGAACCTGCAATTAGTATTTCTGTGTCCTGCAGCGACAGAGCCCCTTTGAAGTGAAGTGCAGCTGGGATAAATACAAGAGGGGAAAGGGGCTGTTTTAAGGGGAAGAGAGGTAAGGGGAGGAGAGACTCACAGAGAGAGAAATATCAGGCTTTCCCTGAGGAGGGAAGGAAGAGGAAGTGGAGTCAACCCTGCCAAAGTCCATCAAACTAGTCAACTAAAAATCTAAGCCAGTGAATGAAGCCAATCACATCTGCTTCAGAAATGTAAAACTAAGTGGATGAAGGTAAGTAACCACAAACAAACAAAGACAACTCCCTACGTGTTGAATCATGTCCATCCTGTCCCCGACTCAGGATAGGTTGTGGTGAAGGGTCTCAGACCAGATCCCGGCCAGGCCAGGCTCTCCAGCTGCTCCCTCTCTTTACTGCTGAGGTTATCTCTTCATCCCTTCCTCCCTTCCCCATCTCCCAGCACGCTGTCAGATAACACCCCCCTCCAATCACTGTGTCCTGCACGCTACGTGAGGCAAACACAATTGATTGCCGGCCAGCCTGTGAGCGGCCTCTCGGGCTCTGTCATGCATGGCGCCGATGGAAAAGTGCAGCTCAGCTCTGATAGGTCTGCTGAAAGAGCAGGTTTAAAAGGCACCTGCAGCGAACGGGTTCACACACCCTCTAACTCGGAACAAAGCTGATTCCTTAATGTAGGCCTATCAGTGTCTAATGTTAGCATGTTAGAGTTATCGTAAGGTGTATTCCTCCTAGCTGCATGGGAGTTTGTGGATGTGAAAGACTGATTGTGAGCTCTGACACTGAGGTGATTCCTAAATGTTTGCAATAATAACTGCTAATGCTAATTATCATTAGTAAAGAACAGTGGACAAAAACATTCAGGTAGCCGTGTCTCATGTAAAGGTTGTGCGGAAGGTTCCACTGACCGCAGTCAGCTGTCACTAATTGTGTGAATAAGTTGAAATATGAATGAAGGGTCCATTGTGGAGCTTCGTAACAGCCGTGCTTTATCAAGGACCAGTGTGTAGGATTTAGCGGCATCTAGCGGTGAAGTTGCAGATTACAACTAACTGAACACCCTCTGACAACCTGGGAAAGTGTGTAGGAGAAACTATGGTAAATGGACTGTACTTATATAGCACCTTTCTATGCTGGCCACATAGCTCGCACAAAGTGCTAAAAGGTCCTATCTAGAGCCAGTGTTTGGTTTGTCTGTTCTGGGTTCCTGTAGAAAAAAAAAAAGGGTGGACACCATGCAAGGACACCGGCAGCACCTGTAGATAAAAGTGGCTCAGTCTAAGGTAACTAGGGCTGCAGCTATCGAATATTTTGGTAATCGAGTATTCTACAGAATATTCCATCGATTCATCGAGTAATCGGATAAAACATAATTTGCTTAATTAAAGCCCGATTATAAATATACAATAGAAAACAAGACAGATCACTGTTTTCAGTTTTCAGTCCCGGCGTCTGCCGTTCTGTACAGCAAAACTGTCCACACACGTTACAGAGCCCGCTTCCGTCTTCTTCCGCGTTGTTGGGGACGCATAGCCTGTGACGTAAGCACGTTGTGTCACACTAAAAAGAATCCGTGCAAAACGTGAGCTTTACGAGGCTTCGAGGCAGACGAAATTCCTCGATCATTCTTTGTAATCGAGTTACTCGAGGTACTCGAGGAATCGTTGCAGCCCTAAAGGTAACACAAACACAATGATTCTTATATTCAGGTGTTTATACACTAATGAAAACATACCTATGAATATCATATTCCATTTCTGAAAATAGATCCTCCTAAACTGTTACACACTGGTCCACAGTCTGCTATATACTGCACATGCTGTTGAGTGTGATTTAGAAAACTGTAGGTTAGACACCAACATCTCCCGTTATAGACACACAGCATGTGGGAAGAGAAAAGGAAACAATCTATTGGCCTCATCAATACTCTGATGCATGCAGCTCCACAGCAGCAGGCGTAACTACACTGAACAAGCCTGAAGCACTTTCCACCATTTCCATGTTTGATCCACCCACATGCAAGTTTTGTGCGCGCGCATGTGTTACATAAGGTGCCAACTCTAATGGTCTGGTGAGTAGCACAGGTAGTGTAACACGCTGGGTCACTCATTTAGATATTGAAAGGAAAGTGTTAGTGCAGGTTGTCAGCGTTAACCCACAAAAAAGCTCTGTGGATGTGTGTGTGTGTGTGTGTAGGTGGGAGTCTGTGGGTCAAATGGTGCACTAGATGAGTGTGTGTGCATCATCACATACAGTATACAGTATTCATGTGTGCATGAATGAAAAACCATTTTATTGACAGAGACCTTGTGTGTGTAGCACACAATGGTGTTTGTCTCAAGAAACACGCTTGAATCATCCCATCTCCAGCTTAATAATACTTGTATCCATTGTAGTATTACTGTAGTATTCACAATGCTGCAATGGCACTTCCCCTTATGCACTGCATTATGATTAATATGGTTCTTTTTCATAAGAAGGTGACTAACAGAGAGAAGAACGGGCAGGGGATCTAAAAGAGGGAAGTAATGGAGAATGAGAGAGGAAGGCTAGTTAGTCCATACGCTTAATGTTAACCCCTCCCCCAGTCCACCCAGTGGTGATAGTAGCTGCCTGGTTCACTGACATCATCTGTACTGCCAGTCCACCCCCCTCATGCATTCAGCAGCTGATGCTGAGGCCTCACACTGCTTCCATCAGCTGTACTTTCAATTATTACACATTGAATATGAGTTATGTAACACATGTTGCACCATTTAACACAGCAGAAAGATGAGAGAAATCATTTGAAAGCAGTGTCTTTCTTTTGTTATTTTCAGCACTGGGCACACTGGCTCGCTGCACTTCACCATCTCTCTAGCACACTGTGCATGTGTCTCACCCCCTTGGTGGTATGCCAAGGAAAGTCACTGCCAATCACCTCAAACTGGATCACAATGTGTGGTGTGTTGTGTGATGAGTAATTGCTCATTGCTAAGTGTCAGTGTATAAGGGTCTAAACAAAACAGATGCCGTGCAGTTGTGACAGTTGTGTACAGTCACACCAAACTCCATTCAACAATTAAGCAATTTAACAAAGAATTGCTATCTGGTAAAAGGTATGTAATTTGGGGAACACGGTTCATCTCTTGTAGTAAGTGGTTCAGCGACTATTGCTAAATATAGAATACTGTCCACAAAGCAATTGTTTTTGTTTTTGGTAATTTATATAGCTACTGGTCTAAATTGGCAGATTTCTTTAGGGAATTTGGCACAGGAAAGCAAATCTCACCTGATAGCCAAAACATAAAATCCGGCCATCCTAGCTGGCTAAAGCCTATTAACCGTATTCTATTCATCTGCACACTTTCACGGTCGGTGTGAAAAAAGGTCTTAACAAGAATTTACTGTTGCTCTTTCCCAGTTGTAACGAGCTATAGTTGAGAGCAGGCCGAGTACCCCTGATAATGCTGATCTGAATAACGTTCAGGGAACCCCCCCATGCCAGACTCCGTTCAAATAATTGCCATTTAAAAGGCAACATTGTAACGTTATCTCTTTGGCGAAGCGAGGTTGTGCGTGATGAAACTACAATACTGTTGCAATATAGATTATGAGTGGTGGATACTGTGTTTGCTTAATGCAGCGTTTGGATCTGGCTGGTTTTCAAAACGATGGCATTTACTGAAGTACGTGTTGTTTGGTCAATCACAAAATGCCGAAGTTATCAGTAGACTTCTACTTTTGTCATAAATGTGTGAGTGGTATTTTATTCGAGTAAATGTCTTTGTTGATATGCAAAACATTCTAAAATGGGCATATTGTTAAAGGAGTTTGGTGTGCAGTTCTCTCAAATACATGAAAGCTCGGTACCAGCTGAACAATGACGGCCAAATACAGTATCCCAATGCAGATTTCAATTAGTGGCCTATTTAAGCAGAAGTTGTGTTAACAATTGAACACTGGTGTGTCTGAACGATAAAGTGACTTACAGCGATGCTGGGAACCGCAGTCTCTGGTCTCTCGATCATTGTACTGTGCTGTCACCACCCAGCCTGCAACGGACAGTCACCCAGGCATAAACTGATAAACGTCCCAGAGAATGACGGAGGGGAGAGAAACGCGTAGCTTTCCACCCTAGAAACCTTAGTTTGGTGTAAACGAAAAGAAGCAAAGTGCGTCTGAAAATGAATGAATGAGGTTAAATTACATATGGCCGCTGTTGGATAGTACTACCACATACAGTTAGCACGGCGAAGAAAAACGCTCCGACTGTTTTTTTCTCACGAAGAAGACAAACAGAATTTATACAATACTACATCCGGTTGAGAATTTCAGAATAAAACGTAACGTATCTTCCAGTGTTCGGCAAACTACTGAAATAAAGTAATTAGTTAGATACAGTTAGACAGTAGTTAGGTTAGTTAGTGAATACGGTTATTATATATAATGAACGGAAAGCAAGCTCACATTGTCTGAACTGTTGGGCCACCGTAAAGTCGGCGCTGCGTTTGTCTGCTGTCTTCTGCAGTTGTCCACTATTTTCAAGACAAAAGTAAGGAGTTATGAACCCATTTCAATTTCAGTAATTGTAATTGCATTATGTATTTTGAAAACATAATTTGTTAAATTGCTAGTTCCCTCCAAACGTAGCGAAAATACTTTACAATGCTCTCAACACAGGTTCAATAACAGCAGGTGTGAAAAGAGGAGCGAAACAATTCAGCTCTTTTTGCTTTTGGTACATAACACTTTTATTTTTAAGGCCCCAAGTTAAAGGACCAGTGTGTATGATTTAACGTCAGTAGCGTTTCTGATGAAGTTGCAGATTACAACCATTTCAATACAGCTCTGTCAACATGGTGGTTCAACATGGCCGACTCTGTAGTAACGGACACCCTCCCTGTAGGAACAGAAACACAGCAGTTCTCCATATTGTTCTGGAGATGAAAATGTCCACAGCTTGTTAACAGGATAAAAATGTTGTTTTCTAAAATGTACATGTGCTCTCATCTGCACGGCAGTAGAAATATAAGTTCAGCTTTAAATCTGCATAAACCCAGAAAGAGCATTAAAAGAAAACATGCTGCGAGCTGACAACCATAGGACGGGATTTGGGCTCTCATTTTGAAAGTACACCTAACTTCCGGTCTGCTGCTGGCTGTGTTTGGCCAACTTGATACACCTTTAGGGGGTCCTGGATCCACCTTCCTATTGGTCAAACGGAATGGGATCGGCCTCTGATCGTGTGTGAGGGCTTCATGTTCAGGGGGCTACAATTTGTTGCCTTCAAAGACGGTTGTGAATAATGTTACTGAACAATTACCAACAACCGACAGTGTGGTAAATGACATTACTAATGATTTGACTTTAATTTGGCCAAACCAAGGAGTATCAAGTGAGACAGACTGTTTTATAATTGCTCAAGCAGCCACAAAATAAAGGAAATAAACTCTAGGCCTTCTTTAAAACATATATGGCTTATCAAAATACATCAGGGGAGCATTTAGGACCAGTACTGGCACTGAGGTGATCATTTTATGTCATACAGCAATATATTTATCCACATAATAATGGTCCAGAAATGATTTCCAGACATTTGTGGTCGGGTCTTTGTAGTGGCTTGACATTAAGTTGTCAATTGGCGCACTCTAGTGGCAAAGAATGTAACTGCCTTCAGACGTTGCAGCAAATGTCTTGACAAATTCGAATGATGACACTTAAAAGGAAAAACGACCACAATCCTCCCAGTCTCTGGACCCCCCTCCGTTCTCCCATAGTAGTTCAATTGATTCACTTCATTTCCATTTTCATCAATTCATTCAATAACCCCTGTGTCCTGTATGAAAACAGCTCAGGATTCCCAAACATGCAAACTCCTGGTAATTGGTTAAAATGATCAAATATCCCTGAAAAAATCTGTGTTGTCCTGAATTTTTAACATTTTATTTCAGTCCCTTACTCAGATCGCCTATGTAAACCTGGGTCTGAGTAAAACTGTAGTAAACTGTAGTCCAATCACCAGGGTCGGAAAGTGAGCTAACCTGGAGTGTCTGATAAACACTGACCACTACCCGTAATGAACTGGCGTCACTTCATCTTGTACCTGCATTATTAAAAAGGAGGAATAAAACAGGGAAAAACTATATCCGTAAATCATATGACCGTTTGTGAGCAAGTGTTGTCCTGTACTGTCAAGAAAACTCCTGGAAAATGTCCTGGAAAGGTCCAGGAAAAGGATTTGTCAAAAAGAATGGAAACCCTGGCATCTGACTTTGCAAGGAGAGTGGATATTATGGATGACATCAGAATCACTTTTATTGGCTAGTTATGTGTACACCATGGTGCACGCATTAGAAATTTGACTTCGGTTCAATGTACATACACAGAATAGCATAAATTAACAGGATAACAAGCTCAACAAAATAGATCTAATATATACAGATATATAAACAGAAACAACAGCAATAACATTTTGACAGTAAAACAATAGTGCAATGGTGCAGAGTACAAAGGATGCTGAAATAAATACTGTTGTGCAGGTTTCTTTATGTACATGAGGTAGGTGGATATGACAGTATACAGTGCATAAGGAAAGTATTCACAGTGCTTCACTTGTTCCACATTTTGTTATGTTACAGCCTTATTCCAAAATTGATTCAATTCATGTTTTTCCTCAAAATTCTACACACAATACCCCATAATGACAACTTGAAAAAAGTTTTGACATTTTTTATTAAAACTAAAGAACGAAAATATAACATGAACAAAAGTATTCACAGCCTTTGCTCAATACTTTGTTGAAGCACCTTTGGCAGCAATTACAGCCTCAAGTCTTTTTGAGTACGATGCCACAAGCTTGGCACACCTATTTTTGGGCAGTTTCTCCCAGTCTTCTGTGCAGGACCTCTCAAGCTGCATCAGGTTGGATGGGGAGCGTCAGTGCTCAGCCATTTTGAGATCTCTCCAGAGATGTTCAATCGGGTTCAAGTCTGGGCTCTGGCTGGGCCACTCTAGGACATTCACAGAGTTGTCCTGAAGCCACTCCTTCAATATCTTGGCTGTGTGCTTAGGGTCGTTGTCCTGTTGGAAGATGAACCTTCGCCTCAGTCTAAGATCCAGAGCCCTCTGGAGCAGGTTTTCTTCCAGGATGTCTCTTTACATTGCTGCCTTCATCTTTCCCTTAATCATGACATGTCTCCCAGTTCCTGCCGCTGAAAAACATCAACAGCATGATGCTGCCACCACCATGCTTCACTGTAGGGATGGTATTGGTCAGGTGATGAGCGTGCCTGGTTTCCTCCAGACATGACGCTTGACATTCACGCCAAAGAGTTCAATCTTTGTTTCATCAGACCAGAGAATTTTGTTTCTAATGGTCTGAGAGTCTTTCAGGTGCCTTTTGGCAAACTCCAGGTGGGCTGTCATGTTCCTTTTTCTGAGGAGTGGCTTCTGTCTGTCCACTGTACCATACAGGCCTGATTGGTGGAGTGCTGCACCGATGGTCGTCCTTCTGGAAGGTTCTCCTCTCTCCACAGAGCAACGCTGGAGCTCTGTCAGAGTGACCATCAGGTTCTTGGTCACCTCCCTGACTAAAGCCTTTCTCCCCCGATTGCTCAGTTTGGCCGTGCGGCCAGCTCTAGGAAGAGTCCTGGTGGTTCCAAACTTCTTCCATTTACGGATGATAGAGGCCACTGTGCTCATTGGGGCCTTCAAAGCTGCAGACATTTCTGTACCCTTCCCCAGATCTGTGCCTCGATACAATCCTGCCTCGGAGGTCTACTGACAATTCCTTGGACTTTGTGGCTTGGTTTGTGCTCTGACATGCACTGTCAGTAGATATATAGACCTTTCCAAAGCATGTCCAACCAACTGAATTTACCTAAGGTAGACTCCAACCAAGTTGTAGAAACATCTAGAGGATGAGCAGTCGAAACAGTATGCACCTGAGCTCAATTTTGAGTGTCATGGCAAAGGCTGTGAATACTTATGTACATGTGATTTTTCGTTTTTGATTGTTACATACATTTGCAAACATTTCAAAACAACTTTTTTCACGTTGTCATTATGGGGTATTGTGTGTAGAATTTTGAGGGAAAAAAAATTTAATCCAATTTGGAATAAGGCTGTAACATAACAATGAAGAGAAAGTGCTGTGAATACTTTCTGGATGCACTATATACAGTATACACAGCATTCTTAGATGTGTTTTAGTGATATTTATGCATTTAAAAAAAAAATTCAACAATGAAAATAATAATTTACAGGTACAGAGAATGTTTGAGTCATTGCACAGAGACACTGTGTGTCTGGAGTTCACTGTTAGTCAGAGTGATGGCCTGTGGGTAGAAACTATCCTGTGTCTGTTAGTTTTGGTGTACAGTGCTCCGTAGCGCCTACCAGAGGGGAGAAGTTGGAACAGGTTGTGTCCAGGGTTAGATGGATCTGCAGTGATGTTTCCTGACTCTGGACAAGTACAGGTCCTGAACGGAGGGCAGGTTGGCACCAATGATCCTCTCTGATCCGTTGTAGTCTGTTCCTGTCCTGTTTGGTGGCCGATCCAAATCAGACTCATCAAATATTTACAGAATTGAACTGTTCCATGCTGTCCTGTCCAGTACATAGTTGCATATATTCAAATATATTTATGTGTATGTGAAATGTATTTAATATACATACATGCATTGAATTGAACATGAGTGTGTTTTATTGTTCAAAATTTCAGCGTTTCATTAGCCAAACCAGGAATGTGGCTCAGAAGGAAAAAACTCATTACTTCAGTGCTGCTGAGGTTCACAGTGTTATCAGACTGATACAGTATCTGAAGCATGCAGCTCTGTGAGAAAGCTGTGTAGGAGTCAATGAAAAGACCTTGGCATCAGGGATGGGTCTAGAGAAATATTCATGGGGGGGCAAGAGGGTTTCAAGGAGACTTTAAGGCAGAGGTCTCAAACTCAGATTGGCTCGGGCCACTGCTGGTATTGTCATCTCACAGAAGGGCCACTGTACTACAATACTATAGGAAAGCAAAATATTCTGAAACTATATCCATTACTAACATTGACATACTTAATTTAAAAAAATGCAGCAGCAGTTTTCACACATTTGTAAACCATCTTTGTTGTTACAGCCGAGTTAGCAGTACCTAGGTGTTGCTGCTGGAGGTGTCAAAGGAAGAGCGGCTGAATCAGACCTGCTAAAAAGGGGTTGGGCTGATAATAACGGCTCAGTTTGATTTCTTTTGATTTCAGTTTGTTGGTTTAGTTCTGTTCAGTTTAATATTTTGAGCATAGTTAATGGTTAGTTCAGGCAGGGCACGTGAAGTCAGGCTTAGCTTTCAGTTACAGCTATTATCATACGAGCACAGCTAGTCATAAACAAGTACATCAGCTGCTTGTTATTGCTTGTGCTCTTTTAAAAGCTTCCCATGTGAAATACCATACACAGTCAGCTGACAGCTCACCTGATTTCCTCAAGCATCCAATTGGCAAACATCATGCATGGCGCCTTATTTAATCTGCTTTTAGCCTGCCTGCCTATCTCTGCTGCTTCCTCTACAAGCCTTTTGCACCCACCTCCACCCCAGCTGCCTACTTTTTATGTTGTTTCTAATTAATCAATGTCATTTTCTGATTGCCATTGATGCTGCTCTGTTCTTTACCCGGGGGTCTCTGCTGCTGCTCTCCTTGTCTGTTTGACACAGAACACAAACTTGGTTCCATGTAGGCAGTTTGGAAGGGCAGGAAGGTTTCGGTGCTCCTCCCTGCCTTTAAGGTTTTCCACCGTAGGCACGTGTTTTGATTAATGTTAATGTGGCTCCTGCTCTGCTTTCTGCTCAAGACTTGGCATTGTTGTCACAGCAACATGGAGCGTCTCGAGCCAATTTCAGCTGCAAAAGCTACAAAATAACTAATTAGGCGTATTTAACACGTAATAAGACTGTAGCGACATGCCTGTAGGTAACAGTATACAGTGCTGTGTGTACGACTTCTTCATTTGGTTACAAGAAAGACAAAAGTGCTTAAAATAGTAGAAAACCACAATGTTTACTACGTGTGATGTTCGGAGTAGCCATCTTGGTAACTGAACTCGGGGTCCTCTGAGTTCAGACGACTTAACTGAGTCGTTCTATACGTCCTCGGGGGCGTTCTATACGTCCTCGGGGGCGTTCTGTTTGCAACTTCCGGTTCGTAACTCAGGAAACCGGACAAAATGAACGCACATCCTTGTTTAGCTCGGTGTACTGTGAGCTGGATGGCTGAAATTACGACCAAAAGGGGGTGTGTCTTGGAGAAATGTTGCGAGATAGCTGCGAGATTTACACTTTCCAACTCGGGCTCCGAGTTCACGAGACAAATGGATAGCACCATAAGTTCTGTTTAGTTTTCCTCTTTTATAGGCCCAGAACTTTATTGTATATTTTGTAAATTGGTAGTTTTAATATTTTCTGGTGAATGATATAACTTTTTTTGAAAAGGTACCTCTGATTCCTCCTGCCTGCCAGCTCGGTCCCTTACATTGCCCTATAAAGCTCCTCTCCTCTCCCCACAATGCTTGGCACATTTAGAAGACGGATCGTGAGAGGCACTAGTTTACCCCGATGATGCTCTCTATGAAAGATATTGATTCTCATCTGAGGCAATTCAGTATCTATGCCAGCTTCTAGGGCCAGAATGCATTTGGCCTAAATACAGAACACTTTATTCCAGAGGAATCCAGAGGGGGATTGGTGCGACTGACTGTATTGTATATTCTAACAGTAGCATTACATTCACACAGGTAGCCTTCAGCCTCTGTACTTTAGGGAGTATATTTTAATTCAGGGCTTCATGTTGTCAGACACAGAGCAGTTTTAAATTCATATAATACTTCATTCAATACATTGCACACATTTCCTCCTGAATAACCTTTCAGGCATTCGGTATTCAAGCAAATCACAAATAAAATAAGGAAGAGAAAAATAGAGAACCTATGACATGAACACTGTATTGTTACTTATGAATTTAATCTGTCAACAACTGCAGTGAGATTAGGCCGTTCACTTTTTAAACTCGTCATATCCTAATGTTATCATAGAACAATTACAGAGCAAGAGACATTTTGAAATAAATCTTCCTGCACTGCTGAACACGCCCCTTTTATGCAAACACGCACAATCTTACCGACTGTCGTAGTACCGTTTAACACCAGTGTGGGCAATCAGTTGGTCAACCTGGACTTTCATTAATTAATCTTTGTAGTGCCATCAGCTCTCTTCTTATCAACCATTTTATTTTTATTGTATACAAGGGGGAAAAATACACAAATAATATAATCAACCTCAGAAAAAGAGAGCCAAACTTTGATGTAATTTATTTTGCTTTATTTCAAGAGAATCAGATTGGTAGCATAAGCATCCCGAAATAAATTATTTCTGTCAAATTTTTCAAAGTAACTGTTCAAAACATGACTGTAAATAGAAAAAAAACCATCACTTTAATAAAAAAAAACCTAAAGAGCTTACAGTGGGTCATTGTAGAAAAACAGTGAGGTAACCCATAGCTTATACTCTACTGATGACAAGTGGAGTTGGGAGGCATTGCTCTTTTTACAGTGTTGTCTCTGCAAGTCAATTCAGGTAACAGTACAACAGTCGTTCACAGTGCTGACGGTCGGACTTGAGTGTTGAATTAACCAAAAACATATCGTTCCATATATACTAAAATAAAATGTTTTAAATCAGATCTGTAGAAAAATGTCAAAAGAAAATATTAAAAGACATTCAAACTATGTTATCAATACACTCTTATCCTGTATGGCAGAAAAATAATTTAACATGGTATGTATGTAAACACCATCTAGTATTTATCTAGTACATATTTTGCATATAGATAGCCAGAAAGCTGCTGTTTAGCTTATGATTGCCCCATGGTGGATATAGTAAAATATTTGTAGTTTAGGCTTTAAAAGTTATAGTTTGAAAAGTTGCAGCATCCTGGCATATTAACTGTTCTTTGGATGCTCTGATTGTGGCGCTCTGTCGCCGTGGTTACAGGTTGGACGTCTGTCCTGGGGCAGGTTTGGCGTCCATGTAGCTGATGAGCTCCTTCACCCAAGTGGCTGAAGGTTTGACACACAGATTACGACCTGCCACTGTCTTCAGCCTGGACACACACACACACACACAGAGACAGACAGGCAGTCAGTTTCAGTGCACTCGTACAGGTACAATGATATTGGCAGTATATCTCTCTGAGGTTGTGTGCTTACATGATGGCAGGGTTGGTGCACCGCTGGCTGGTCCTGGTGTAGCTGACCACTCTCTCTTTAGGCACTGGAATCGTATTGAAACCAAAGCAGCATTTCTTTGGTCCTGGACCACGCACACCTACAAACAAACACATAGAAATGAGAAACAAGCGCACAGACTCATTGTTGTTATCTGCTTGCTCCTTTTTAGTTCCCTTTTTAATTTCCTGTGGGCCTGTGTGACGCGGGATCTGATACTAGAGGATGAGATAGTGTCATTGCTCAGTTGTTCCACTGTGGAATGGAAAAAGAAACTCTTGACGTGTTTTAGTCTGACGTTTAATCATATTTTATAGATTGGAAATAGGAAGGATTTCAAAGTCCTTTCATACATTTAGTGTTCGTGGTGCTGGATCTATCAAATCAGGATTTCTCAATCTATAAATCTGCATTAATCTGCATTGCCACTCAGGGGCAGAACTAGGGACGTGCTTTACGATTCGTATCACGATACAGGGGTTACGATTCAATAAACTGCGATGCTATAAAAAGGGTGATATATTGCGATTTGCCCTCGGTTTACGTTTACAATACTGCTATCTGGTGGTTTTGGGGTTTCAACACAAAAATCAATAGTGTTTTAGAGAATTGATATGAATATGAATATCGCTCAACAAAATATTGCGATACGATATTTTTCAATATCTTCCTATACCTCTAAACAGTAGCAGACATATTATCACCATATACAATTGGCTAATATGTTAGCAAACAGTTTTACACATCCAGCAAACATGGAGCAACATTAGCATTCATTTGTAGTCCTATTTGTGGGCACATGATGAGTCTGATGTTCACACTTGTTTTAGCTCTGTTTTCTGGTCTACCCGAACTCTGTCCGGCTCTGTTTTGGTGCTGGGCAGGTAGTGTTTATCAGAGCTGCCTGCTGCTCTGTGGGACTGAACCAAAACAACAAAGCAACAATGGGCTCAAAGAGGCTAAAAAAGCTCCACTAAGCTGACAGGAACTACAGAGCTGTTTGGGTTCGTCACTACGAGTGACCCCTTTCACATTACACATTTGATACATTTGTTAGATATCATTTTTTTTTTTATTGTTGCAGCTTTAATGGTGTGTAATTTTGTATGCAAGTTTTTTGTTCATTAGAGGCAAGATGTTGTCCCATGTTCTACAAACTATATTACATGTCTTCACCTCTCACACACACTGATTATTATTATTATCAAGCTCCCTCTTACCTTCAGTCAGAGCGATGACAGCCAGCATCAGCACAAACACAGACAGAGTGAGACGAGGAGCAGCCATCCTGAAATGTGTGTGTTCCCTTCACGTGTAGTAGTTGGTAAAAATCTCAGTTGAGCTGTATCAGCCTGCTGTCTCCGCTGTGTGACTCAGTACTCGTTATCTGCAACATTTATAAGGCTGAGGAATGGCGGGGAAGACCCTGACGTTAGGACTCCACTATGACGTGTCTCTTTCCCCTTCAACGGGTTTTTGATGGTGCGGGGGGGGCTTACCGGGGGTGGAAGTTTCTCATCTGGGTTTTTGCGTGAGTGTTTGTGTTGAGTTCGTCTCAGTTCCCTAAACAAATTGGCACTGACTGTTGAACTCTGTGATGAGCTTGAGAAATGCAGAAGTACTCGTATTATTTCCAAACGTGGTTTCCCTGTGAGCTACCTTCTGTCTGTGTTGTCCAAAACTACTGTCTTTCAGTTCATCTGTCTCACCTCCTACATGTCACAGGTACTCATGGGGAACTTTCTGACATCACAGATGTGTTACTGCTGTTAAGTGCACTGTTGATGCACAGTCACATTACAACCACAGTGTGGTTGGCCATAGCTATCATTTATTACTGCATGAATAAACCTGTCATACAGACAAAAGGATGCCAGGAAACCCACGTGTAGTTAGTATGCAATAATGATGGAATAGAATACTTTAGAAAGCTTTGAGAGCAGGTATATAAATGTAGTGTAATGAACATAAAAGAGGCCGCAATCAGCCTTTTTCTACGGAAGCCCTAAAGGGCCATGTATTCATACATTTTATTTCCTCTGTTTTCCTGTGATAACGAGTTAATTAATTTGAGATCTCGAGATAACGACTGTGATATGATAACTGCGGTCAAGCCAGCCGTTACTCCGATCTCCGTGGTCAAATCAGCCACACTTAAATTTACAGTGTATTCACTTCTGGTTTTCAAAATAAAGGTATTAAGAACAGTAAGCTATAATTCGAACCAACATTTAAAATAAAATATGTTACATTAAAGTGTTTCATGCACCCCTGATGAATAAAAAACATACTTAATATCAAGCATTTTTACTGCACCAATTTGGAGAAATGCCAAACAAAAGTTCCATATTTGTATCTCCAAGTGGCATCTTTTCTCATATTTGAGCTAATGTAAAAACATATTGCTCAATAATTCCTGGCTATGGATGGTATATTTGACTTCTACACATATAAGAATACAAGTATACTTAATATCAAGCATTTTTTCTGCACCAATTTGGAGAAATTCAACAATAAAATTCCACATTTGTACCTGCTTTTACTGTACCTCAAATATATGAGAAAGATGCCACTTTGGCATGGAGATCGGAGTAACAGCTGGCTTGACCGCAGTTATCATATCACAGTCCTTATCTCGAGATCTCGAGAAAACTCGTTATCACAGGAAAACAGAGGAAATAAAATGTATGAATACATGGCCCTTTGGTTCTTATTTTCCCAAAAAAATAAAAAATTCCAAAAAAAAACCCAAAAAAACTAAAAAACAAAAAAAAAATTTTAAGTTAGCTAATGTTATCAAAATGCTAACTAACTAACTAACTAACTAATGTTTGATAGTATTAGCTAGTTATTTAATTGATGAAGATTAGCTAGTAAGTTAGCAGGCTAGTGTTTTGCTAACATTATTTAACTTAAGAAGTGACTATAGTCGCTTTTATCTTTTAATCATCTTCAAAATGTGGTTGTCATTTCAACATAGACTAGCCTAGCACATAGCATGTCTAATTACAGGAAAGGAGAAAATTGACCGAGATTTTGACACACAGCGCTCAATTCAATTCAATTTAATGACATTTTATTTGTATAGCACCAATTCATAACAGAAGTTATCTCAGTACAATGATGCTTCACAGCAGTAAAACTGGCCTGGGGATTCTCAAAGGTTTTCACAAGAATTGTTGTGCAACAAAAGCAATTATATCATCAACACAAGGATGAAGATTTCATTTTAACAAGATACATTATTAAAGGGATCCTCTGTCATTTTCTCACTTACTAACAGAGCCACAGACGACATTATACAACAGATTTCCCAGGATGAGTATGAGCAGTACTCGCATGACAAGTAAACTGACCTTCATGAAGCTAAAGAAAAGTTTGGAATATACTAAATTAACCTTTAAAAGGTGTGTGGAAAAGGTGTATAAATGTATGCATCCAAAGAGTAGACACACACTGCAGCAGTATTCATCCTCAGTGTGAAACCTGTACTGTAACAGGTGAGCTCTGTGTGAGAACTGGAGTGCATCTGTTTCTAGGGCTTACTGTATGTCTGACTCATATCGACGCTCTATATTTTTAGCTTGAGTTAGTCAAAGTAATCATCTTGCCCCGTTTTAACCAGTCATATGTTAAGACACCTTGCAGCAATGTGAGGAGATTATTTAATTATCTGGACTGGACAATTCAGTTAGTTTCGTGACATGTACAAATCTTACGCAATCCTTGTTTGACTTCCACTTCACTTTTGTTGTGTCTTGAAATAAACTAAACTAAAGCTGGTCGCTAGAGGTCAAATGATTTCAGTACAATTACTTCACTGCAAGATTAGTTTCACTGTTGCAATGGTTCAAGACTCAGCACTAAAACAAATGAAATGTTGAGATGAATAAATATCAGTTTCTTTAAAGGTTATATATAGTATGAGATTTAGAACATTATTATAGTAGCAAACGACTATTTGCTATGTAAAGATATAGTGGAAACTGCGTTTTTTATCATCTGTGTCAATGAATTAAGGATTTATTTTGTTTTCATTTACATTTTTCATTCAAGTGTTACAATGATATGTGAGGTAAAATGACTGTCTATGGAGTCTGGTGGAGAGCGATAGTGAAATTACGGCTGTTTCTGGTTAAGCAGAAGCTCTATCTCTGTAGGGATCCTTTCAATAATGCTGACACTTAAAACAACAATCTGAGCTTGTCAGTGACAAAAACAACGACTTTTAGTGGACGTACCTTGACGGTTGATTTGTCCGCAAGGATTCGCTAATGGTGGCCATAGCAGCCTGTTGTGGCTGTTTTCTCATCTAACTCTGTGAATTAAGTGTTTATTCCGACCAAACCAGCACTGCTGATTGTTGAAAAGACTTACTAAGACAGTTTTGGTGTTTTATTTTATTTCTGTGCAGTTTTAAGCACGGTCTACAATTATATGCCAGGTAAAATCACTGGCTTTGTCAGTGCAATCTGGTCGGCTGTATAGCCCATTGTTCTGGACTGAGATGTAGGTGGTCATGTGCAACATCTAGTAGCAAGTGAATTTTGTAGATCTAACATGGTAGAAGATGTAGTAAAGAACACACATTTACCAAACTCAATTCAAAGCAGCTTTAATTTTTTTTTTGGAGTGCATCAAGCTGTAGACACAACTATGACATATTATGGCAAACATTTTAGCAAACTTTTGCTTATTTATACATCCGGCAGCAGACATAGAGTGACACTGGCATTCCTTTCACCAAGTTTCTGTCCATTTGATGATGTCCAACCAGCTGGCTAGTTGCAAACTTTATCTGTCTATTGTTTGGTGCTAGGCAGGTAGAGTACAGTGAGATAGTTTTGTTGCCGATGAGAGTGCTCAGACTGAATGGAAACAGTAAAGTTGCAGGCCATAAAACCAAAATAATAAGCTGAAAGATGCTCGAACCCTCCGTAGAGGTGAGAACTACAGAGTCAGATCATAATTCTGTTGATTCAAGTGCCCCTTTTCACTTTACACATAGTCTTTTGACCCATTGTTCATATAAAAATATGTATTAGTGCAGCTTTAATTATTACTTTCTGTCCATGTGGGGACAGCGAAAGAAGCTAAAAACATCATATTATCACCGTATGTGTGGCAAACAGTTACAGCCCATTTACACATCCAGCCCACACAGAGCAACATAAGCATTTATTTGAGGTGTTTCTGGCCAGACTCTTTAGCTGCTAAATGTTCCACTCTGTTCACCACTATTTTCACTAGTTGCTAACTTTGTCTTTCTACTGTTTGGTGCTGGGCAGGTAAGAAAAGATCACAAAAGATTCCTAAAAATGGCTAGACGCAGTGCTGTAAACAAACTACAGGCTGTGGTGTTAGATCTTACAGCACCTGTGATCAATACAAATGCAGATCCCACTGTGTTCTGGTTGCATAAAATAACATTTTAACCTTTTAAAAATGTGCTAGTGTGTTCTTTGACAGTTTCTCTCAATTTTAATTTTAAAAATCTAAATATATTGGGCGCCCAGTTAGCTTACTTGGTAGAGCTGGTGACCATGGAACGAGTCCGACCTGTGGTCGTTTGCTGCGTGTCATCCCCTCTCTCTACCCCCCTTTCCTGTCTATCTCCAGCTGTCACTGTCAATTAAAGGCAATAAAAGGCCAAAATTAAAAAACAAAAAAATATATTGTGATACATATCGCAAGCTTCTGACCAACAGGCCTAATAAAGTATGAGTGATTGTTAAATAAAAGATACATACTACAGACAGAGAATTGTATAAAAATAGCATAAAAAGTTCCCTAAAAATATTAGGAAAACTCCTCTGTTTTGTAATATTCACAGGAAATAATCAGCTAAAAAAATACTCAGAATCACGTTTTACACAAACTCCCTGCAGCACTGTGTTCACTGTTTGTTCGGTTTATTAGGTGTTCTCCACTGTTGTTGTTATACATTAAATATAATGTGAAATATCCATCAAATATCTCACTTGGTCAGTTTACGCAATGACAGAAAATGGGTCCCTTAAGGAAAAAGGTTACGACCCACGGACTAAAAAGCTTGAGTGATGATTCTTTCTGGGTGTGTTGCTATGAGCGACTCCTTTGACATTACACACATTTATTTGACCATTTGCTCATGTTGACCAAGAAGCTTTGTTGAGATGCTTTCTGGCTGTATGTACTAGCACTGGAGAACCAAAGGGCTATCTCACAACAGTTTAAATGTTCTTTAACTGTACTCGGAATTATTTGGGACAAACAATGCCCTTTGACACTTTTCCAGTTTAATGGTTTTGTGTTAGTCATATATGACTTGGGGGAGTTTTTCACGCTTGACAGAATACAGTATGTAAATGTTTAGTGCTAGATTTTTCCCTCTGTTCATCAAAAGCAGAAGGACTTTTAAAAAGCTTCTTTCACTTCTTCTTACTTTGTCCTTTAAGAGTAACTTAACGGTCTTACCCCACTGTGGTATTTAAATACCAGCCTCACTTGAGTGCCATAGACCCCCGTGATATTCACACATATTGTGATTGCATTTCATGTTGGGAGAAAAAAAGGAAATTAACTTAAAAATGAACAGCCGACTCTATAGTGAAACTTAGGGTCAACCACGTGCTTCCACTGACCACAAGTCAGTAGTACTAGTCTGAACGTCACTATGGTTGTTACACTGACTAGTTATTTCCATACAAGAATAAATGCTTAGACCTCAAATAACGACACAGAGACACAGATAAAGAGGGAAAACTCCTTTGTTTCTTTTTTAAAAAAGCAGAAGAAAATAAGCAGTTTGTTGATGAAGCTTAGAAAGAGAAAAGCTATTGATCCCCCATCCATATTACAGAGACCAAGCAAGATGACCCCATCGAGAAACAGCCCCCATCCAAAGACCAAAAATCAATTAAAAAAACATTAACATTTGAGAAAAATGATAGAAAATCAAACCAGAAAAAGGATTGCAAAGTGAGGCATCACTTCTACTGAGACTACAAGCCTGAAGCATTATTACAGTACATGCGGCTACAAAAGCTTACAGCTCATCTCGGACCTGCTGCGCCCCGGCCAACTACTGAATAATCCTGTCCTGAACTTGATGTGGACACATGGGGGACAGTGACTGGTGATCAGAAATGTTACAAAATACTACAATTATTTCAGGAATTCTCGAAACAGACATTTGTCAGCAATTGAACAATTGGTTTACTTTAGATTATAGACACTAAAATAATGCCTGAGCCCTGGCTGAATTTTAGCTGAAATCCATTGTGAATTATCCAGAAAAGCAAGGGTAACCTGTTAGAGTAAATACATGTGAGTGCTCATGTTTGATACACACATTCTATTCCTCCTTAGTCCTTATAATCTGATTATCACTCAACATAATATTTGTTTGCATTCAGCACAGGGGATACATAGATTATTTTGGTGTCTTTGGTCTCAGCACATGACAAGTACAATGACCTTCAGGACAATCTAATTGTCCATTCCATAGTGACACGGTTCTGACAATGATTTGAGAAGAGGAGCCCTGGTTGGGGTGTGATATCCAACTCCACAGCAGGTCTTCCCTGCTTGACTCCTTCAGGTCAGCCTGAGCTGTGTTTGCTCATGGTGCTGGCAGTGCAGGGGGTCTGTGTGGTGAGTGTGTAGCTCCACAGAGGGCCTAGAAATAATTCAGAGGCTATGACTGGTTACTTGGGGTTGGATTTCAGTCACTCTGGTGCTTGTAAAATTTGTTATGGTGGTAGGCAATCTTCTCAGCAACTGCTAATGTTAAAAAATGAGGCAAATTGACAGTAGTAAGTGTAAAGTAAGAAAGAACACAATTTACTTAGTCAGTGAGAGATGTCCTTCATATCATGCTAAAAGTACATCAATAAGCAGCTGTTTTGATCAGTAGTGAGCAGCACCCCAATTTGTTCAGTGAAGAAGTAATCCTGCACTGATTTTACATAGTTTGTATTTCTATAAAGCTGCACTTATCAATATTTTTCTATGAAGGTTGGATAAAGATGTGTAAAGTGAAAAGGGTTGCTTGATGAACCCACAAGGAATTATTTGACTCTGCAGTACCCCTCAGCTCTACATAGCGTTTTAGCGTCTTTCAGCACATTGTTTTGGCCCAAAACGGTACTGTTTTGCTACAGTCTCACTGCTCCATCAGTTACGTTCCAGTTTAGTTTTAGCAGGCAGCTGTTTTCAGTGAAGAAGCTCAAAAAACAGACAGCTGGTGAACGTATTGGAGAATTTAGACCTGGATATTTTTCTAAACCAGAACTGCCTCTGAGTGGCCAAAAAAGTGATAAAGACAGCACTAATGGAAGAATCTTACTTATGTTTTCTTACTTTACACCCACATACCTATTTGTTTTCTTTTAGAAATTGTGAAGAACATTGCCTTCCATCTGGTGAGCTCATATTTCCTCCAATAATTAATTTAATGAGCACCTAAAGTGACTAAAATGTCAAGGTCCCACCACATAGCCTCCTTGTATACACACATCACCCTCACCTTTAATCAACCAGTCATCTTCTTTACCCCCCACTTTCTTTAGACTTTTTGTTATTCATAAAAATATACAAAAATACAAACACAGAACAATTAGCAAAACAAAATACACTTTAAATTATAAAATGGATTACCTCCAGCTTTCTAAAACAATACAGTGTGGTATCATCATGAAGATAAGAGCATTACATAAGTCCCACTGTTTGGATGTCTCTCCACACTTATCGATAAATTGTCCGGCAGTATTCAGGTGTTGTGTCACAGAACAGGACAGTTGAAAAGTAAAGGTGATCAAATAAATGTTTACATCGGCACAGTCAAAACCATTTCACCCTAAGAGATGATTCTCAGGGAAACTGTGGCACCTTTCTGAAACTCACTGTAGACCTATAGTGTATTCACATGACTATTTACCAAGTAAATAACATATTCTAGCATTTGATCTCATTTGAAGTTCACCCTAACCAGAGGAGTGTTGATTCGCAAAAGAACCTGACACAGACTCAATCTAAGAAAAAAAAACCCAAAAAAACAAAACATGGTGGAGCTTGAATTGAAAAAGAAAGCACAGATACAAACCTCAGTAATAAGAAGAATATATTAGACATAATAATCATAATAATGTGAGTCATAAAGAGACATAGAGAGTGTCAAAGCAGTGGACCAGTGGACTGTATGTAAAAATGACAGTTGAACATACATAACACAACAACCAGTATGCTCCCTGCATTCACTCACACATACCGCCCACACACACCCACACACACACACACACACACACACACACACACACACACACACACACACACATCTACAGGCGCACTGTGTCCATCCTGTGTTACTTTTCACCACAGTGTGCTCAGAGAAACACCAGTTAGCACATTTGTATTGAGAAAATATAATGCGATGAGCTGCCCAAACATACACACATACACACATCTGTGTTGAAAGTGACACTTGCAAAGCTCCTCTCTAGTGCCAAGAAACAGGCAGGCAGGTCCAAAAACTGTTGTAAACATTGTTCACCATGCAGACCATGGATCTCAAACAGTATCTGAAAACCTACACTGTTACAGTAATACATGTTTTATTCAGAGAAACAGGCTTCTACATTAGGGATTTTTTTTTTACACACACCAGTAACAGAAATATACAGCAGGATTTTGGTAGTCTTCCCATGTTGACTGATGACAACATGTGTTCCCAGTACAGTAGATCATTGATCTGGAGTTTCCTGCTAACACATAGCAGCATATATAGTGTTGAGTGTTAGGGAGGCCACTATTAAAGCTTTGATTTTCGGGCTCAAAACTGCGGCCGTAGGTCGGGCTCATACAGAATTAGATTTAAAAATGTATTTATATAATTAATATTTTATTAATAATGCATGCAACTGTAATTAATGAGTGCATTTGTTATTAGTTTTGATAATTATTTGAACTATATTGTATGCACAATGTAGTTTACCTTAGCTTGTAAGAAATTATTTATTCGGCTTAGGCCCAAAACTGCTTCTGCGGTTCAGGCTCGGTTCAGGCTCGGTTCAGGCTTACACAGAATGTTATGGCCTGATTTTTCGGGCCCGATCAGAGCTCTAGCCACCATTACCCTTGAAAGAAAAAATAACACTGTCTCCTTCTTACAAATTTAAAGTTGAATTCGTAAGTAATAGAAGACCCTTGCTCAGTTCAATTCACTCTGTGAATGGTGGCACCTGTTAGCAATCGTTAAATTCACTGTTTTACTGTAGGTTCAGACCTGCTTCCATTGTATTTTCCAGCGTTTGAGGTAATGGTACTAGCCTATCACTCAACATAGCACAAGTTCACAGGGGACACCATGGCCAACAGGGCTACAGGGGACACAAGGAGACTTTCAGTATCAACAAGTCTCTCAACAGCTACACTGACTCAACACTGCTCTTCACAAAGTTCCAGCTCCTGTTTGACACCATGGTCTGTGTAGGCCTGTTAGAGATTGAGAGTTGAATGTGAATGCTATACTATGACAGCATTATTATGAGTGAAAATATTCCAGAGGTCCTAATGTCTGCATTGGTGTGCACCTGCAGTACATTGTTATCCAAGCACCAGCAGACGCAATGTGTCAACCCACGGTGAGCCTAACCCAAACCCTGAAGGTGTGTTCAGACTGAATGTCAAGCAAATTTTTGCCTTGCACTATTTGTGCATTTTGTGTTTAGTTGCTTCAAACAGCAAATTTAGGGACTGTACAGACGTTAGCTGTAGCTAGCTAGCCACATAATGTACAAGATATAACTGAAAACTTCAACTGCATTATTTTCACACACCCGTCTCCTTTTAGCTCTGTTTGTTCATGAGCTGGAGTCGTAAGGCCTTGCAAAGGTTTCACTTAAAGGATCAGTGTGACACATTCTCGCCACACCCTCCTATTCCAAGAAACTATAGTGGCTGTGAAACTAGCGAAAAACTGTGAATCCCTCCATCTACAGCCAGTGTTTGGCCATTCTAGGCTACTGTAGAAACATGGCAGACTCCGTAGAAGAGGACCCGCTCCCTCTGTAGATAAAAATGGTTTATTCCAAAAGTAACAAAAAAACAATTCTTATTTTCAGGTGATTATACACTGGACCTTTAAATTGAGACATTTGGGCGGGAGCTTTTTGACTCATTTTGCATCGCCCAGAGCAAAGTTTGTTTTTCTTTCAGTCTGAACACACCTCAAGTTACACTACCATATGCATTTGTGTACTTGGCATGCTGTATGTCTGGACCATCAACATAAAGATGGACGACATGACAGCTCTTCAAAAGTGAAGCCAAATTATCTCTATCTATGCAGTATAGGTCATAAAGCTTGCTGCCTCCATGTTAGCAGACGGGCCAAACAAGTATTTCAATATCAAATAAATGTTTCCCAAAGATGGGTTCTGTAATTTTAAGACTGATTGGTGAAAGATGGCAGCAGCCATATCCAGGATATTTTGGCTTCATTTTTGTATGTGGATGGTTTGGACTCATTAGCCTTGGCGCTACATGATGTCTATATATCTGTGGATGGGCTGTCTTAATCTTTCGGACCTTTCAAACTTTATAAACTGCGATGGTGTATACTTGGCATATTGTACAGGATGTGTGTAGCCCGTAGGTCTTCAAAATGTTTCTGTATTGTGAGGTTTTGCAGTTGCGTCACAATATGGCTGTTTTCATGGTGATTCGTTGGACAACTGGTTGTGCTCCAACCAAAAACTGGGCTGTATACTGAATTCTAGCTAGTGCACAAATCAGACGCGCTTACAAGACAGTGGCTGCTCGCTAACCAGATAGCTACAGTGACGATATCTACGCTCTCAAAGATAGCCAAGTCACATGTTGTCACTAGAGGACCTCCAATATGGCCGCAAGAGGGTATATTACATCACCTGAAGTCCCTCTGAACATGATGTGTACAGCTGTGTGCCTGCTTTGTGTCAATCCTCAGTATGTTCCTGTGCATACCATTGTGTGTGTCACCAGCAGGGTGGAGTCTCACATGCACAAATGTCACACTGGCATACAGTTAAGTGTGTGTTTTCAAGGGCAAAATGCTTCTTGACGCGTCAAGCAGCCCGACTCAAGCAAGCAAGTAAGTGTATCAAGACGCTATATTAATGTTGTAAACTGACACCGTTTCCCATCATGCATCAGCAAAACCTCAGTTCCCACTACTACACCAAAAAAAAGTCCTATCTAACTCCCACCAGTCATGGCTGAAGAACATGCTATAAGCATTGCATCAAACAACTTTTTCAGTTTCATGTCCCTTTATACAATACCTCAGATTAGAAACATACCATATAGTATTAAACAGGCATTTAAACTCCCTATAAAAAGTGGTGTGGCGACAATAGAAATTTTGTATCATATTATTTTTCTTCTTTTAGAAAGACTAGTTTAGTTTATTTTTTAGAAAAAAAGACACTTGTTGAGGTTCCTGGGACTGACGTGGGAGTAGTAAGGTGAACGACTGAATTGACCAATAGCCTTTCAGGAAAGGAGTACAACACAAGGACACAGACGGTCAGTGTAAAGGCCAGTCAGTAGCTGTACGCTTCACTCTCATCACTTAAATGATGTGTTTTCCTTATACACACTAAAGAATAAGGATCCAACTGTCCCTGAAGGTAGAATCATAAAAAAAATATCATACTCATACTACAGCTAAAACAGATCCAATAAAAGGAGTGTGTGTAAATCGGCTACATGAAACAATTCACTGTAAATAAAACCCTCTGGATTAGTTCAACAGGGAGGAGAAGAGTGGAGAGGCCAGGCGATATTCAACAGTCAAAATGTCGATCAGTTGTGTTTGTGTGTGGTACTGTATTTATAGCGTGTGTGTGTGTGTGTGTTTGTGTGTGGGTGGTTTACCCAGGAAGATGAATACCTTTCTGGCTTTCTAAACTGAATTCCCCTGCTTATCTTTTCCCCTCCAGTGTCTTTCTCTTTCATATCACTCCTCTTCGTATCCATTCATCCACCGAGCGCTCCTGCGGTGATTCACTCGTCCATTCTCTCCGTCCCTTCAATCCTCTCGCAGGACATTTAGTCTCTCTCAAGCAGCTCCTTATCTGTAATCTCTTCGTCTTCCTGGCTGCCTGTCATTCCTCCATGGCAGTATTTTAAAAAAAGCTCAGGTGGTCAATCTAAGGCTCCTCTTCGCCGGTGGAAACAGCCAACCGCATGGCCACAGACAGGTGGTCGGTGATGCCGGCCAGCTGGGTGACGAAACTGAACTCCTCGATTTCCTGCACGAAGAGAGAAGTGTCATCAAATCCTCATTATCTAACCTTCTGCTCTGTAGCAGAGTTATTTTCTAATTTCCATTATTTTTTATTTGGTTTTCTTTTGGTTTGGTTTTCAGTTCAGTTTAGTTTCAGTTAGTTGAGTGAGTTTACTTGTTTCAGTTCAGTTTTTATTAGTTTCAGTATTAGTTTTAGTTAATTATTATGTGAGGGTTGACACATAAATATCTCCAGAAGTGAATCAATCCCATAATAAATAATAATAATGCCCAAGTTTACAGCAGAAATAAACATGTTTACAGCCTGGTACAAACAACAGTTTTGGTCTCTATAGCTAATGTACGCATTCATGGCAACTGTACGTGGGGTGGATTTTTATATAACTCATTAATTATATTAAATTATTATTATATTGTATATGCTTAAAGTTACAGACAATTAAGGGACATAGCTGCTTTGAGTGACAGGTGGGTGCTATCACTGGAGACTGTTTTCAGTAACCAGGCTTCATTCAGCTGCCTCCACCCACGCTCCACCTCTTTGCCCATTTTCATATTAACCGTTGGAGCCGGAGCCGTTGGAGTCAGGACTGCCAAGATGGCGACAGCCAGAGCCGACCACACTGAGCTTCACATTGGCTCTTCAGAAAACTATTGGTGACTAAATCAGTTTTTAATTATACAGTCTATGATATAAACAGATAATAACAGTCAAATAACAAATACAGTAAAACAGCTGTAATAATATGAAATATGTCTTTCATCATTTACAATGTCCTTTTAACTGTTTACAACTACATTATAGTGTGTTATAAACCATTTATTAAGTGTGTTTACTGATTTTAAATTCTTAAATGGACGGGGTGTTAAAGTAACGTGTTACCATACTTTCTCTACTGCAAGTACTATATTATATAACCAAAAGTATGTGGACATGTTGGATGATAAGGCCGGGGGGCAGGGTTGTGGTCAGGGCTCTGTGTAGGCCAGTCAAGTTCCTCCACACCTGGGACTACCTTTTCTTTACAGACCTGGCTTTGTGATGTCATTGTTATGTTGAAACAGCAGACTTCCCCTGTTTGAAGTGCACTATTGTAGATGCGTGCTAGCCCATTGGCTATAGCATAAACATTTCCCTTAACTGAAACTAAGGGGACTTGTCCAAATCATGAAAAAAAAACCTGACCAAAAGTATGTGGACAGAGATATTTATATACCCTTGACCACACAGGGCACTGTGCACTGCCACTATTTTACTTCAGAAAATACTATTACTACTAGTTAGCACCATAATTAAAATACTTGTACTACTAGGATGTCTGTCACCACTTATTATATCATACTGATGCATTTTAATCTATTGTTATTAACAATTAATGACAGACATATATAATCACCAGTGGTATCAGTTTAGTCAGATTTCTTGGTTGGTGCTCTCCAAAAGTGAATATAAGGCAGCAGAATAAACAGAAACCACACATGATGAAATAGCATGTGTAAAGAAATGCCACACTGGTTTTCCTAAGGGGTTTGAGGTTTGCTTATGAGGAAGCAAAACAACAATATATCTGTCAAGTGACACATTACAGTAACTGTATTCTGGCACAAGGTGGCATCAGGTGGCTCCGGGTTAAGAGACACAGACAGTCAGACAGAGAGAGGGGAAGGGGAGAGAGATGTTCTATGTAAATGATGTGATTTGGTTTTCCAATCCTCTCCAATCCCTCACACAGACAGACAGCCATGACAGTGCTGCCCTCATTCCTTTCCTTCCCAGTTTGTGTTGTTGTGTTTCATTGTTTGCCTCTCTAGCTTTAAATCTTTTCATCCTTTTAACAAGTCAAACGCTCCCCTGTGGTATGAGATCATTTCACTGGCTTCCAGTTATGTTTCACATAGCTCAGAAAAAAGAAAGCGTTGACAAGTGTCTTGTTGCTATAGGAAATGAGGCAGAATAAGGAAGATCGTTTCCCTGCTGACAAGAAAATGGCACACAGTTCAGCAGAGGTCTTGCACTAGGTTTCTGTGAATGGACACAATATTTTTGTCCTAATGTTTGATACATACAGTGTATACAGTGTGAGAAATACTGAATACTGCACAGAGCTCCATGTTGGATTTGAAAATGTGATTCCAAATCCACATACAGACATGTAATGGAAGATTTGGACCTACTAACTGGTGTAGGCCCGCTGAACTCAATCATCATCAGTGGAAATGCAGGTTTCTTTTAATACAATTAAGGAAATAAACCTCTAATTGGTTTAGAACAGTGGTTTTCAAACTGCTGTTTCAACTTGGGTAGGTTGTATTTTAACTTCTATCACATTTTTTGTAGGTTGGAACAGGAAACAGGGTTGGCTATTTTTACTGATTGCAGTTTTATTGTAACTCTGAAGACTTAATATTCATGAAACTTAAAATCTAAAAATTACTCAGAGAGGATCCTTAAGACAAAATCTGCTCAAATTGGGGCTCCATGGGCTTACAAAATGTGTCTGAGACGCAATACTCTGCTTCAGTTTTCAGACTAAAACCTGTGTTTTTTTTCTTGTGAAATTGTTGAAATAATGCAGTGGTTTGGGGCCTCCCCTCAGACAAAGCTTGGAAAATGGCACCCCCTAGGCTCAATTCCTGGATGTCATATGTGCAGGGGCGGAAAATGCCTGGCAACCCCAGTTTGGTGTCAAATCATGTTAAATGTAACACATTCATTTAGATTAATTCAATGACAAAATCCAAAAATTTGGAAATATTTATTGACTCCCAATGCTACCTTTAGATATAGATAGATACCTTTATATAGATGTGATTATCTGATATATGATATCTGATTAAATCAGATATATTTCTGCCACCACAGGAATATTTCTCTAGATCCACCCCTGCATATGGGATCATGATTATGTTATTTGATCCCATAGACACTCAACAGCTGAGTTAAGAATACCTTTTATTGCTGTTTGCCATAACTTCAGACTACACCAAATACATAAAAGAGATCTGTCCTATGGCATTTCTTTTTTTATTACTTAGTCACTCTGGAGTGAACTGAAAAATCCCCCAAACAACTGTACTATCTCTTTAACCAGATCACTCATTCTTTCACTTCCTCTCACTAAGCCTAAAACTGTTTGCAGCTCCCTGGAGAGGCCCGCTTCAAACTTTGAAAAAGATCAGATCATGTGGTTGAACTGGTCACAAAGTGACGACAGTTCTCAAGTAGACATTGCTTTGTTTTAAAAAAGCTTGGGAACCATTGATTATAGATATTAATTACCAAAAGGCTATCAACTAACTGACTTTTCACTTGTAGATCGACAAATGTCTTTGAATCTGCGTTAACTAAATTAAGAAATAAACCCCTATTTAAGCCAGTTAACCATTTTAGCAGGCAGTGATTACAAACTCATGTTGTCTGTCTAAAGTTTATTTAAACCTACAGAATATTATTTATTATATACTTGTGGAGTTCCCATAGAAGAATGTGTGTAAAATGATGCACACATCATCTAAATGAAGAGTTGGATATTATATATATATATATATATATATATATATATATATATATATATATTATATATATATATTTATATATATATATTATATATATATATATATATATATATATATTATATATATATATATATATATATATATATATATATGTATATATATATATATATATATGAGATAAAGTCTGAGAGACAGTGTGGAATAAGATTAGTGGTTTAACAGTTTGGAAAACATATTCTCTTTCTTGCTGGGAGTTAGAGGAGATGAGAGATAACTCTTGCATCTACTCTTAGATTTACATTTTTGGTCTTTAAGACAATTTAAGGCAGGAGAATGCTTTTATTAAAGTTCCCTGTAATCCTCGACAAAACATACCAGTTTCCAGTCCTGCTGCAGGCCCTCGTCGCTGTAGAGGATGTAGTCAATGCGGCGTCCATTGCCCTTCAGTGGGATCTTCCTCCCTTTCTGACTGCTGGCAGGACACTGGCTCTTACTGGGAGGAAACACCAGATACTCCTTCCTCCCCTCCTCATTCTCCATAACTCTGATAGACACATAGGGATGAGAAAAAGATCAGTCGGCTGAAGTTTAGACAGAGAGACAGACAGACGTGCAGGAAGATGTATTCCTGGAGTTGCAAACATAGGTTATAAAGAGCAATAAAACAACATGGATTCAAAGGGAATTACATAAATAATGTTACCATTTCTGGTAAAATCAAGAGAGTGCTCAGGACCACAAATTAGAGAGTGTAGTGCTTAGGTCACAGGTTGAGCTTTTACTAGGACTTAGAGTCAAGAGATAATAGCTGTGTAAATCAATGTTTTTCCTGGTGCAGTGGCTGTGGTAAAGGTCCAGGGAAAGCTGGAGATATACTTGCTTTATAACCACTCATTTGCATTTTAAGACATGCACAACCAACTGCTCCCAATGGATACAGGATATGCAAGGTAGCCGCCATGCGCACGCAAAAATGTGGGTTAAAGTATATCTCAGTGTCCTAGGAATGAATGGAAGTCAATGCAAACAAAAGACAAAGAGTATATCAAGTTAGTGTGTGTGTGTGTGTGTGTGTGTGTGTGTGTGTGTGTGTGTGTGTGTGTGTGTGTGTGTGTGTGTGTGGATGTGTGTGTGTGTGTGTGTGTGTGTGACTTACTTTTGTAAACTTTCAGGTGAACTGACTTCGTCATCATAAAGGCCACTGGGATCCAGTAAAGTACCTGTCGAATGACACATTAAAATGCATAAATACCTCCCTTTGAGTGTAACAGTGCAGAGAAGATAAGAGCCACTCCTATGGGTTCTCTTGTGGTTGAGGTACCAGTTATACCCACTAATCTCTACTAGTGAGAACCTGGAATCCACTGAAGGACCCCAGAGATAGAAGTGCTTTTTTGACGGTGTGAAGGTGGCGGTCTGGGTCTCCAGATTTGTGTTCTTTCTGAAACAGACTATCCAACAGTCATTAATGCTTTCTTGCAGTGATTGGCCGTGCAAGAAAAATTAGCTTCAAAAGGGTGGCAATTTCTTTCCTTCACATTCCTAATGTTCCTACTTTACCCATGGCCTGTTTTCACTACCATACCTTTGAGTTGTGCTTTCAGATACGAGACTGGAGGCGTGAGTGATATCTGGGTCATGGATTCAGGCAGGCCTGTAGTTTGTCCAGTACCACTGTGGTTGGACACAAATGCATAGCTTGAAGCTTGGGAAGATGGATTTTCGCATGGTCTTGTGATTTCATGATCTTGCGAGTACAGCTGCCTCGCAAGGTTACCTGCCAATATGGCCACCATTTTTTTCTGTACCCTGTTTATTATGCTTCCCAATCCTTCCCTTGTCACTATGACTACCAGATCCTCCCCTCATGTATAAGTGTTCTAATGCTACCTGAAGTGACCCACATGACAAATGCAGATCTAGAGTGTTGTAAAAGTCACATTCTGATGTGGTCTGAGGTCACATTGCAAAAAATCTGACCTGAAAGTGGTCCAAATCAGAATTGTTAACACTGGGGTGCAAATATGTGATCTGAGTCACATATGAGAAAAAAAAAAATCTGATTTGGGTCAGATTGGCCTGCAGACTGAACGCGGCCTAAAAGTACGTCTTGGTGAGGCAAAGGAGGTGTCAGCACACCTTGTTCTGAGAGAGTATATCTTCACCTTTATGCTCCTCTGACAACAATCCACTGTCATCAGCCAGTGAAATATAACAGCCAGAGAGAGACGGGCACTCAGAGATCCTCCTGACAATGAGGATGTGTTTAAAATGCCCGATACGAAAGAGAGCAGCACTCTGAAGTTACTCCAGTCAATTCACAAGTGTCTGGAGCTCTTATGAAAAGTAGGCGTCTGATGCACAGCCGGCACTTTTCACGAGTCTAAGAGCAGGTTTTTAGATCACTGAAACAAAGATGGTGAGGTGTGAGGCAGGCACGCTCAGCTACACAGACTGGCTGCTGCCTGTCTGCTGCGCTACTTTCAGCTTGTTTGGGAAAGTGCACATACACACAAGATTCCTGCTTTAAGGTGGTTAACATGACCTCAGTTTCTCTGTCCTCATAAATTCTACAACCCCAACAAGCTGCAGCATATGTGTGGGGAGGAAAATAAATATTCTTTCACACTAATTTCAACTGCGACTCCTAAAATACGTGGGAAGCCACAGTTACTGCACTTGTTGGATTTTTGGTTTGTGGTTGACATGTTTAATCTGCCATCAAACATGAACTCAAAGGCATCACCAAAAAGAGTCTTGTCAGTTATGCAAGAGAAAATGATCAACGGCAAGATTTTTACTGAACCTTTTTATTTTCACGGCTTCAATCGTGTGATTTTCCTTCCATGTCACTGCTTTTTAACTATGAAGTGGTCCCAGGCTAGCCGTAATTCCCATGTGATCTGAATGCAGCACAAGCCCTGCCGGTTGTCTGTGCATTTGGCAGGCAGGGTGGTCGGCCCTGGGAGATTCCTGGAGCTCTGGGTTCAGCACAACGAATGTCTGACAATAGCTGGCAGCCTGGCTCTCTGCCTGCCTTTTTGCCTATTGTATTCATTTAGGTCTAATCTCCTTTGAATAAGCTTTACCAAATGGGATAATCTTTCTTTGATTGATTCATTGATTCATTCTCCTTGTCTTGCCTCCCTCTTTCCCTCCTGTTTAAAGACCAAACAGGCGGAGGCGCACATCTTTTCCCCTGGTTCACCGCGCAAAATGTCCCTGTCCAAATAAATAAGCCCTTCTCTAAACGAGCCCTTTCACTCTGTCCTGCCCACACTGTCCCCGAAATACCGCTGGCCTAAATAACGCTTCACATCCAGACCAAAACCCTCCAGTCTTTACGTCACTAATGCCCATGTATCAGCACGCTGTACTGGGTGTATTTTAATTCACACAGTGGGTGCATCCTGATTTAACCAGACGGAGCCAGATTACAGTCTGCTCTGCTCTGCATGCACTATATGGATGACCAGATTTCCTGAGCCACTGAGGTTATGCGTGTACGTATGTGTATGTGTGCAGGTGTTGCTGCATTTCATAATGTAACTTTTTGAGGATTAGTTTGCACTCACAGATGTATTGGATGTTTATGAGCATAAAGAAGTGCAGTATATGTGAGATCTATATGTGAGTTCCAAGAGGAACGTGTCTGTGCTTGTGTGGATTTGTGTCATTACCCAGAGCCCATGGTTTGTCCTCCCCTGGCCCCAGGCGACATGGGTCCTTGTATTGAGTAAAAAGTGCATGCTGCTGCTCCAGCTTGTCCTCTGGAAAAAGCACAAGAGCACACATACAGTACAATTTTACACACACAGTCACAGCTTTAGTAACACTTTCCTGACTCTTCTTTTGAAGATGTTTCATGAGTTACTGCCTGCAAAATGGCTGATGAATGTGGATAAAGTTAATATATACTTCCTCTCCAACATTATTCTTAACAAATTCTTCATTCATAAGATAAGATACCTTGACAGAAAGGTAATGTTTGTTCTCATTGATGAGAATTTTGATGCAAAAACAAAAGGATAGATTCATTTGAAAGTGGGATTTTAATCTTATGACTATCCAATGATAATAAGATAATAAGTGAGAATTTTCCTTTTAGATTTTATTAGAAAAAAATAAGAACACAAAGCCTGGCTTTTTGTGCTTGTTTTAGTCTCGTGTTTTCAACTATTCTATTATTTTGTTAAAAAACTCTTTCAATGACCAGTGTGGATTTAGTGGCATCTAATGGTGAAGCTGCAGATTGCAACCAACTGAATACAACTCAGCTTTCCAGGCGTGTAGGAGAAACTACGGTGGGATTGAAAATCATGAAAAACTTGAAGGCCCTATCTAAACTAGTGTTTGGTTTGTCTGTTCTGGGCTACTGTAGAAACATAGCGGTTCAACATGGCGTCCTCCATGCCAATAGATCCTCCTAAATGTTGCACACTGGACCTGTAAAGCCTTATACGTGATGCGAGTAATGTGACCACTTCTTGATTCTGATTGGCTAGAAGGTGTGGATTAACTTTAAGTATCTAGACAGTTTAAGCAAATAACTTTACAATTATGTTTAGACTTCATTCTGAGCGCTGGTGTAAAGTAACGTGGTCACTGGGGAAACTGGCTGTGGGATATTGTAATAAAATAACCTGCAGCAACACTGTTAAACGAAGTCAACCATATGTGTAACTACATGTACTGTCAATAGTAGTGTGTGCTTCCTGCTGGCTAGTTCACAGAAGGCTGTTTTACTGTGAAAGGCTGTCTGTCATGGCTACCGTCTGGTGTCAGATGATGATAAGCTCCGCCCATTGTCCCGCCTTCAAGCTGGACAGGTGACAGTTTTTCATTTTGGCATGGCCAGTGTGTCTCCATGTTAGAAATATAAAGCTCCCTTGCACTTCCTCATAATGACTAACTAATCATTGGATTTTCATGGAAACTGTATGTCACAATGAAAAACAATTCCTTCAGTTATTAAAAACAAAAAGCTAGTATGTATTTTTCATTTATTTATGACAATGTCAATGCATACGTAAGAAGTCCATGTAAGAGTGTGTATTGTTTCACTTTATTTCTTTGATTTGTTTTTATTTGGGCATTTTAAATCTTCCATACACACTAAGAATAATGCTTAGGAGATGAAGAAAGAAAGAAATAACAAGCCATTACTTATTATTTAGCAACTGTAGTGTTAATTTTGTAACTGAAAACAGAAATGGACAGCACAGTTTGTGTGAAAAACAATTATCTTACCGTAATATGTTGCTGATGATTCATGTGTTTCAACAATAGTTTGTCATCAAGCTTTTACATTAATGGTAAATATATTAATATTTTATTAGTTTCCTCTGTAAAAGACCTGGCACTGTGCAACCCTCCAGTGTCAGAGCTATAAGAGGTCTTACATGTACATATACCTCCATAAATTATACATTAAAGACAAGTATTCAGAGCTTCCTGGGGTTTATATGTTGTCAGGGGGGAAGAGATATTGAGAGATGAAAGCTCCATCATGTTGGTGCGTAAATTGATTGGCATAAAATAAAATGCATTTTGCATTTAGAACATACTAATTTAGCCCTGACAGCTGCGTACCTGAAGAGCAGTTATCAAAGTTGAGGTCTCCCAGGATGACATCAAAGGCCACCAGGTCTTCCAGCACCTTCTCTCCTGCAGGTGGCTGGGATGACGATTGGCGAAACTCAGCCCCCCACTGGAGCAACAGGTCCAGCTGCTCACAGCGGACAGACGCATCAGCTGGCAGGCAGTGCAGCGTAGTAGAGAGAGGGAGGAAGCAGGGGGGAAAGGGCGAGAGAGGATGAAAATGAATTTCAAATGTTTGTATTAAAATCACCCATGCAGGTTTAAATTAAACTGCAAGAGTGGGAGTAAGAGAGGCGTCAAAGATAGAGGAGGAGGTCTGGGTATTATCAAAGACCACGTACAAGTACTATGAGTAAGACATTTTGGAATTAGTATACAGTATATTAAGATACTAGACGAGACCTCAGGATATGATGGTAGGATATAATCTAAAATACAACAGGACGCAACAGAACACAACAATCCAACATGATGATACAGTCTAATCTGCTCTGATCAGAAAACATAGATTACCATCTCAATATGATGTAAATCTAGTCAAATCACTTATTTATATAAAGAGTCTCTTTGCAATTTAGCTTTACAAATTGTATATATCCTGATTTGGATTAGGTAAAACTGTATCAACAATATGTTTCACTGCTTTTCATGTTATCACAGTTCATATTTAAAGCTGCACTTGTCAATATTTTTATATTGACAATGGCTCAGATGACATGTGATATGAGAGGGGTTGCTCATAGTAACAAACCCACAGAGAATTATCACCCAACTCTGCAGCGTTATAGCATCTTTCAGCTCTTTGTTTTAGATTTAGTGCCCCTCGACTGAAAAATCTGTCCCTACAGTGCACTGTTTGAATGCTGTCTGTGCAGAGTTTGACTCTAGAAGGATGTTTTCACATTCATCTGCTGAAAGTGGAAAGTTTCTCTGTGCTCATTGAAAAGCTGATTTTAAGGGGCGGGGCCTACCAGCATGATTTGTGACAATTAGTTAGGAAGTCAGTCCTGGTCCAGTATCAACTTGTACAGTGTGATGTAGAAACTTGAAGCCACCAGTGCACATCCACTGAGAATGGACTTTACAGTGAAGTAGGAGACATCTTGTGTCCAACAGGAAAACATTAGAAATCAACAACATTTGCATATTAAGTTTCTGTGGTCTTATCTGATTAGTAAATGAAAATATTATATGTACATATATGTATGTAGTTTCTATGTATAAATGGTATGATGTCACATGTTTTAACAGTTTTTGTTTCTTCCTTCACTCAGTGACATGTATTTACTAAGTTATTAACTTTATTTATTATGTTACTAATATTAGTGACATAATATTAAGTCACTTTTGGTGCTATTTTGCTTTGGCAGCGTTTTGGTCTCTCCACTCCTGCCAGTAAATTTGATAAATTGGAGTTGGAGAGAGAAGGGAGGTGGCGAATGGAGGGAGGCGGTAGGTGAGAGCGTGTGAGAGAGAAATAACAGCTGAGTAGTGGAGAGTGTGAGAAACAAAGAGGTGTCAAGATATTGGTGGGTGAGTAGGTGGCTTTGGCTTTGATTACGCTCAGCTCCAGCTCAAGTAGATGTGAAATGTAATGGTTTTTTGTGTGTGTGAGTGTGTGTTTTACTGGATCGCTTAGAGATAGAAGAAGCTGGGGGTTGTGGGGGCGTGTTTGCTGTACATTTGCCTGTGTGTGTGTGTGTGTGTGTGTGTTTGTGCACGCTTGATTGTTTCAGCTTAGCTTTCTGTGTGTGAAAACTTGGATGATGTTTATTTAGAGCCGAATAATATAATAATATATATATTTGCAACTTAACAAAAATCCTATTTTAATAGAGTGCCAGAGTAGTAAGTATTTATTCAGTCCCATCCGCTACTATCTACATTCAGTATTGCATAACAGTCTTGTTCCAAAGGCTCCTTTAAACCAAGATGAGCAATGGAAGATGCTAGTTGTGTGTCCGTTGCTCTCGATTGAGCTTGTTAAATGTGGCACAAAGGCAGCCTTTGTCAGTTCATACATTCAGGGAATTTCCAAGTTTAAAACCAAGAAGTCATCCTTGAATAGCCAACAAAGTGGTAAACACCAGTGGGGAATTTGGCAGAGTTCACATGAATTGTTTCACTTGAAACACGAGGGACAACAGTGTTTCAAGTTAGTGGTAGTGGATATAGTCATATAATTTCCTTTCTTAATGTGTGTTAAAGATTATATTGGGTTACATGTACTGTACTGATGGGAAACAAACTGCTGACATGTTCATTGGTCCACATCTTGTGATGTATTTAGTAGTATTCACCATTTTACTAAATGTTAACAAACATTCAGGTAAGTGCTCAGAGCAACCGCTACTGTAGCGTCCATGGTGATTACATATGGCGTCAGTGGGACAGATATGTCAGGCCCAGACAAAACAAAATAAGCAACATGATCAGATGGCACGCTGAACAACAAAGTGAGATGAAACAGCAATGTGGTCTGATTATCAGGCCTCTGAAGAGCACAGCCTCATAGTCTGCATTTTTGGAAGGCAGAAGGCAGAAAAATGGGACACAGCTAGTATTTCTATCGAAATGCCATGTTGTTTTAGGTTGAAAAGCCTGTGAAACACTGCCCAGACACCATCAATGGGACACTTTTGATTTTCTTGAATCAAACTTCATTACAAACCTATACCTCCATACACATTACTTACTGTGTGGAAGTATTGGGGGAATACAGTAAAAAATACATATATTTCAAAAGAGAACCTTGTATTTCAGTTAAAGGGGTGAATTTACAATTAGGAACAGTAATATGTGTCTTATATGTTTTTTTCTGCAAAAAGTATAATTTCCACATTAAAATCCTTTTCCGCCTTCTACCTCATTAAAAGTTCCAGAATCTCTGAATATACAAATGTTGTTCATTTCTAATGTTTTCATGCTGGACACAAGATGTCTCCTACTTCACTGTAAAGTCCATTCTCAAGTTAATACTATTTGTGATGTCACAAATCATGCTGGTAGGCCCCGCCCCTTAAAATCAGATGTTCAATGAGCACAGAGAAACTTTCCACTTTCAGCAGATGAATGTGAAAACATCCTTCTAGTGTTAAACTCTGCACAGACAGCATTCAAACAGCACACTGTAGGAACAAGAAGAAAAAGTGACTTTTCAGTAGAAGGGGACTTGATAAGATATGTTATGAATAATTTAATGAACAAATATAAAACTGTATGTAAAAAGTGTCACTGAAACACACGTCCTTACTGCTGCTGCTGCTACAACTGCTGCTACTACCAGCACACAAAGCTGTAATGGCAGGAGATGAACACAAATTGAGGAATGCCTGACACACTACATTTGCGCATCAAAACTACAGAGACAAATGAGAGTAATGTCAGACTGGGGGCTATCACTGACAGTGTAGGATTAGGTTCTGTATATTTAGTCAATCACACTGCATCTTCTTGCACTCAAGAAGGAAAAAGGGTACTCATATGTAACTCCGTCCTCTCAGAGAAGAATCAGGTCTCTGTGCTCCTCCCCCTTTATCCCTCCCGGTTCTCTCTCAGTCATACCCCCGCATCCAACTCCCCTCCCCCCTCAAAGGCTTTATGTTTGATGTATCTTTAGAAACAGCCCTGGCACTGCTATATATAGGCCTGTGAGAAGCGTAGGAGGATCCCAGAATAGCAGGCGAAGCGACGGTAGGGGGGGACGTGTCTTTGGTAAAAAATGAGGGAGGCATCGACCGGAGGCTTTAAATAGGGCTGTGACGCCTTAAACAGCTTGAGCCAGTCTCCATGGGAACAGCAGGAGGAGGCACGCAGGGTTTTTGATGCGCCCATTTATCTAGCTATCTGGACATACAAGCACACACACACACACACACACACACACACACACACACACACACACACACACACACACACACACACACACACACACACACACACAGGGCTGTGTGTGGAGCTGGATGGTTATAGCTGTCTGGTTGTTCAAGAGCGACAATCACAAAGACACACAGAGGGAAGATGTTCTCCACTCTTTGTACAAAACAGCCTTGAAAAGTGAAAGAAAATGTCAAACAAATCATATTAATACATTCATGCATGTGTGTGTGTGTGTGTGTGTGTGTGTGTGTGTGTCTGAGTGTGTGAGAGAGACAGAAAGAGAAAGTGACAGACAGAGAGAGTTTGGACAGCTGTAGAAGATGAAACCATACCTTCTATGGCGTGGAGGTGCGTACACGTGAGATATCCCACAACCCTTTGCTCCTGATGGGAGGTGCCCACATGAACCTGCAGGGGGCCAGAGACAAACATAACACGATGTCACTCCGCAGCGTTCAAACGAGCGACATCAAAGCCTGCTTAACAAGTGTGTTTGCGTATGTAAAACATGCCAGGTAACAACGGCGCCAATTAGATCCCACAAGGCAAGGTGAAACTTTATTGATCCCTGTGGGGAAACGGAGTCATTACAGCAGTAATTTAATTGCAGCAGTTAGGGTGTGCGACATGAGAGCAATGGGGTAAGGAAATATACAGTTGCACATTGCATTCACCAAAGAAACAATCAATCGAGAAGTAATTATTTCATTATTTATTCTGACTTCTGTACCTTTTAATTAGGATTTACCAGCTCATAATTAGTCCATCTGTATCTCATAATTACTAGAAAACAATCTCATAATTACAAGGTCCATTGTAATGATGACATCCCTATGCCTAATTATTGCTGATTGCTACATTTGTGTGCATAATTATTCAATACTTTTCATAACTATGAGTTCTCATAATTACAAGATCTGTATTATGTAACGATAAGATAATTGAATAATCAGGAGATAAGAATTTTGGAATTACACAATCCACATTCAATAGTTTCATTACCCTTATCTCTTAATAATAAGTTCCTTGCAATAAGTGTCCCATTGTGGTCCAACCCAGTGAAGAGATTTGTGCTCTTGAAGAATTTGCTATAGTGGGTTCATCTGTTAAGCTGTCTATCAGCAGCGGGCCGAGGAAAACAATAGCATTAGGCTAACGTGATTAATAGCACAAATCCCAAAGACAAAGTTCATGAATGTCAGCCCTGTTTGGCCTTGATGGTACAGATGAGATCATGGGTTTTCGTTGCTAAATTAACAAAAGGAAGGTTGAAAATGTGGTGTGCATGTCTGCAGCTCCTGCCAAGCCACCATTCTGCTCCACCATCTTCTTTTAAAATGTAGCCTGTTAAAAAGTTGTAAATGTAAAGTCCAAAGTCCATATTGTCCAAACCTATTTATGTATTTAAAACAAATCATTTTGTTTGCACTCCTCTTCCTCTACACTGATTGTACTGATTGCAGCCGGCTGCAGCTGGAACATTGGCATGTGTTTGCTGCAGACTGATGTTGCTAAAAAGGGCCAGATGCAGTGAGCATTGCTGGGAACCTGCTGTCTGCTGTGAGTCCTGTTGTCTCCACCCATCAGCATCCAACATCCAGATACAGTATTTGTTTCTTGTGTTTAGTCCCAGACATACAGTAGCACTTAGAGAAAATTTATGAAATATTAATATCTATTATGAAACAACTGTCAGGTGACCTACCTGTCTAACTTGGTTGGTTTATAATTATGCCTCCATTTTAAACAATTGCTGTGTTTTCCTGCACTTTACAGAGATCAGCTGTCAGTCAAGCAGTATCCAGTCTTTTTCTTTGGAGTTCTTGTTGATAGGTTTTGGGTTTATTTAGTTGGCAATCTTAATCTTTTATGTTCAGCAATATTGTCTATCACTGCCAGTGCTAACTACCCAGTTGTTCTCCTGTGGATGAAATATAAAATCACTTGGTCAGGACTAAAATGTCTCCTGACTTTTCATCTAACACCACCATTAAGTTGAGATTAGTGTATAATCACCTGAATATCAGAATCTGTATGTTTTCCATGGAGTCTGCCATGTTGAACCACCATGTTTGTACACTAGCCCACAACAGACAAACCCAACACAGAGAGCTGGTTGCCTTTTTCCTCACATTTCACAGCTACCATAGTTTCTCTTTGCGATTGGAAGGGGAGGGTGAAGAGAGGGAGGTACAATCTGAAACTACACCGCTGGATGGCACTAAATCAAGCTAGTGAACATGATACACATTTTACCAGCTTAGCACGATATCATTGTCATTGTGAGCATATTAGCATGCTGAGGTTAGCATTATAACTCAAAGTATCACTGTGTCTGGGTGCAGCCTCACAGAGCTGCTAGCATGGCTGGTTATGGGACAGTAAAGAGTTAGTAGACACTTGGAGATTAAAACCAAGGTCTACTGCCATTACTATTAAAAGAGAAAGTTTTTGCCACAAAAGAAAAAAAAAATCTGCAAAACATAGTTGAGCCTTATAATGCTGATTTCTCTCCATGGATCAAGTAACCAGTAAGCCAGCAGCTTTTGAGGTGAAAGCAAACAAATCTCTCCACAAAGACTTGTAGCCACCATTAAAATTTAAAGGAAAGGGTGCAGGTCAGGAAGCAACATATGACGTAAATTTTAGGTGACTGAATGTTAATTAGTTTTTTAATTTGGTGTAATGGCTATACATTTTCACAACTTGAGAATGTAAGAATCACTTACAACAATTGTAAATGAAAATGTTATTAAAATACCAGTAAATAATTTCCATGTAATTCTTTGTCAGAGCCACAGGGAACCACTGGAGAAAGGCTAAAGAGCTGCAGGTTGCCTACCCCTGATATAGACATATGGGAAGGGATGTAAGAAAATATTGATACACTTGTGTATCACAATATTGATTCTCCAAACACTGTATTGATTTTTATGTTTAAACCCCCAACCACTAGATAGCCGTGTTGTAAACTAAGTGCTGCGCAAAGTATGTCTGTAATGAAAGCCTGTGATAACACAAAATCCAAAAATATAAATCACAAAATCACAACATATATCACCTTGCTTACAGTATAGCAATATATTGAATCATAACCCCTGTGTCGCAATACATATTGTATCGCCTGATTATTGCACATACACAGCCCTTATTTGAACTGCTATATATAGTTGTACGAATAGGAAATAACAAGTAGCATAAAAATGGTGTTGATCATTTGCATTTGCAGTCTTGACATTTTACGCTGCATTATGAATGGTCTGCCATGGTCTCAGGGGCATGGAACATTTTTTATCAGCAGGAAAAAAATGTCAGCTATTGTTCACTGTAAACAAAAGGCAAAATGAGGTACAGTTCTTCTGCACAAAAACCATCTGAAACAACTAATGGTATTTGTCTATCCTTGACAGTTTCTTTGATTAACACTCCATTAAAGATGATGTAGTTGAATTGGAGCGAGTTTACACCTTCGGAGAAAAGTCAGTCAACGAAAGTATATAAGGAAAGAATAGATGAAAAATATCATTTGTTTCATGTGTTCATTCTTTATAGTTGTGTTCTTTGAAATGTCCAATTGCACGATAGGAACGAGTGAGCGATGTTCTGCACAAGAAGATCCACTGACTCATTCGGTGGGAGCTAAACGCGGAGCTGAAGATATTCTTTCAACACGTCCTCATACACTTTATACATTTTTCAGTACGTCTACCCAACCTCAATTTTTCCATTCTCAGACAGGCAGAGTGTGAGCAAAGCAGCAATGAACTGAGCATCACTTGAGATTTAATCAGACACCTTTAGCATCAGTGTTGAGAAGTCCTTCACCAACACAGAAACAAGAAACAGCGCAAGGCTAAGGTTGGCAGCTCTGAAGTGCTGGTGGGTAGATGCAGACTGATGATGATGATGAGGAGGAGGAGGAGGAATAAAGGGTTGCAAAGAAAGGGAGATGGTGATTGTGGGGTGGTTAGTTTAAAGTGGGAAGGCGCCTGGGTGGAGTAGATCTATTACAAGGCAGACTATACCCTGTAGAGACCAGCTAAGAGACAGCCTTGGACAAGAGTGTTGTATGAGGTAAACTGCTCTTAGGATAGCTCCATCCTCATAATCAAGTAATTTTTCTCAAGCTGTAGAATGTTTGACTGAAGTAACTATCTATAAAGACTATTTCGGTTGCAACACAATAGTAATGCAACATGCTGTTTATCCAGTTGATGAAAGCTTTTACATTTGCTGTTCTAAAAGCTTGCTGTCTGGCAGCGTTTATGCCAGGAATAATCCTCTGACAAACATGAAAATAGGACTTTCACCTATCAGGGTTTTTTTCTATTTAACAGGAGAACAGCTGGCCTTTTTGTGTGGAGTTTGCATGTTCTCCATGTGCCTGCATGGGTGTTCCACAGTCCCAACCGTGCAGGTCAGGTGAACTAAATTTCACATTGGTGTTTATGTATGACTGGAGAAAGGTGACCTGTCCAATGTGTACCCAGCCTGAGAGCTGAAACACAACCCAAGTGGTATGAATAATGGATGGATATATGGATTAAGGGAAAGAACTGGGTAGTAGTAGTATGAGCAGTCAATGCCACTAACGCTGAACAGAGAGAAGAGTGCCATGTACAGAAACTTTGAAGGCATAAAAAAGGGCACAATCTAGAGTCATTAATTGGTTTGTACATTCTGGGCCACTGCAGAAACATGGAGGTTTAACATTATGGACCTGCTCCCTCTGTAGATAGAAACAGCTCTATCTAAGAAAACAGAAACACAATTCCTATATTCACATGATTATACACTAATGAAAACATGAATGTTATATTCAATTTCTGCCAGTAGATCCTCCTAAATGTTACACACTGGACCTTTAAGTATTACTGCCCTTACAGCATACAATTCTGTTTTTAAAAACAGGGATGAGTTCTTCAATTATGATTTCAAGTATGACAACATACAGTCACAAATTGCACAAATTTTAATGAACAACATTTTTGGACTGTACTGACAATTTTGAAACAGATCTGATAAGTTCCCTATGAGGTGTTTGTTCAAATACAAGGCAAAAATTCACCGAAAATGACCACAGAATTCAAAATGGCCAACTTTGGCGGCACGCCACGCCACAGACACGCCCTTCAACGTACAGTCACAAATCGCACAACTCTTAATCAGCAACATATGTTGACTGTACTGACTAATTTTGAAGCAGATCTTATAAATTCCCTAGGAGTGTGTTTGTTCAAATACAAGACCACGGAATTCAAAATGACCGAATTGGACGGCACGCCATGGACACGCCCTTCAACGTACAGTCACAAAAAGAACAGCGTTCATTCAGCAACATTTTTTGACTGTACTGACCAATTTTGAAGTAGATCCCATAAAATCTGTAGGAGGAGTTAGTTAAAATAGAAGCCCTAAAATGCCAAAAATGACATCACAGTTTGACATTCGATTCAAATTTTGAAGCAGATCCGATAAATTCCTTAGGAGGAGTTCGTTCAAATACGAGGCGAAAATTCAACGAAAATGACCAGGGAATTCAAAATGGCCAACTTTGACGGCACGTCATGGACACGCCCTTCAACGTACAGTCAGAAATTGAACAGCGTTCATTCAGCACCATTTACTGACTGTTCTGACCAATTTTGAAGTAGATCCCAGAAATTCCCTAGGAGGAGTTCGTTCAAATACAAGCCCAAAAAGTGAAAATGACCACAAAATGGTGAAAATTAAAATCGAAATTGCAGACTTCCTGTGGGTTTTGGGGTCCAAGAGGCTTTTTTTTACGTCTCTGCACATACATGCCCACCAAGTTTCATAGATATCGGTGAAACGTGGTGCCGGGGCTGCTTTTTTAAAATCCTGTAGGGGGCGCTACAACCACGACAAACACGATTTTTGGTATGTGAGCTACAGGCACCAGTCTACACGTGTCCTGTGAATTTCTAAAACTATTACGGTCTCCGCATAGCTAATTAGCTTCCACCATTTTTCCTTTTTAGGGGAGCTTCAGGGAGCCATGGGCAATCATCCTACCAAGTTTCATTTTAATCACACTTGCCGACACAGAGATATAAATGTTTGACTTTGAAAGAGCGCCACCTTGTGGCGGTGGCCTCAAATTGTTCAAGATTGTGCACGATGCCTAAAGAAGACATGGGGAACTATGGACCCAAGCTTGGTGTCAATCGGACATACCTTTGTGGAGAAATGGTCCACTTCCTTTTTTGACGAAAAATCAACAGGAAGTGCAAATTTTATAACGTGCTTATTTTTTTAAATATCAAAATACTTTAAATTACTTTTTTTGCCAGGACGGTCTCCAGATGCTACGTGCAAAGTTTCATGCGAATCAGACAAAAGTGCATGGATGGAACACGAAAACGTAGCTTTTGGACATTTTGCGCTCTAGCGAAAAAAAAATCTAGACAGAAGTGGGCTTGGCCTATATAGGGAGATTCAGCTCCATTCACCTGTGGATATAAGGTTTTTGAATGTGAGACAAACGATGTGGGAGTTATTAGCCTAAACATAGTTTTCTTAATAATAGCGCCACCTAGTGGTCTACCCCAAAGCGACGCATAGCATTTCAACATTTTCACCAGGCCTGAAAAATCTGCCAAATAAAAAAAGTATATGTTCACGGGGTCAAAAACGCAGTCAACGTTCTGAATAATAATAATAAGAAACGGACCAATTACAATAGGGACCTTGGAGCGGTCGCTGGCTCGGTCCCTAATTATGCTTTTTAAGCAATGTCCCAAAAATGTATTAAAAAAATATATATACTCTTTTTAGTGCAAATGTAATAAGATGCAGCACAACTCGCCATACCTGTCCCTTGTTGACTGACTCTCTTGTGTTGTTCGTTGTGTGTCGGACTATGCATGCTTTCGAACACCCGCCCAACTCTACCTCTGATTGGCTTACCATGAAATTTTACTCAACCTCAGCCAATCGTCAGCATTTATGCGCTTGTCTCGTGCACTGCCCACTAACCAAGGAAGAACAGTAAAAAAAAGTCTTTGCCTCTCGGCTCAGAGATCTAGTTGGTCTGATGAAAAAAACAGCTTCAATTATAGTAACGCGCCGCATTTTTTGGCAGTAACGGTAACGGCGTTATTAAGATGGGAAGAGTAATCAATTAGATTACTCGTTACTGAAAAAAGTAAAGCCGTTAGTAATGCCGTTATTTATAACGCCGTTATTCCCATCACTGACAACAATACTGTAAATCAAGCAGAGTGAGCGCTCAAACAACCAAACAGGTCTGAAACAAGAAATGCCCAGTTCAATGTTCTTATCCAAGCAACTTATTTTAAGAAAATGCAAAGTGAAAGCATCCCAGATGTCTGTTGAGTTAACCTAAATTGCATGTTTTCACAACATGGTAGGTTGGAAAGTAGCAAGGGTCTAGTGCAGGGGTTCTCAACCTTTTACAAGGTGGTAGGCGATGTTAATGTGAGACCTGAGCCTGCTTTGCCTTGCAAAGATCCTCAATTCTTGGTGCAATGTCTGATAAACATAGCCTCAAATCATCCTCGATTTGTGCATGATTGCGGAATTTTGTTTTGAGTGCAGTCATTTTTGAGAATCCTGCCTCACACAAATATGTCGACGCGAAAGGGAGGAGAATCTTCAAGGCGACGTCACAGAGTTGAGGGTATTACTGCATCAATGCTGCCCAGAATGACGAAAGAGGGCAGGAGGTAAAGGGTTCCTTTAGCCTACTGTCACTCTTCAGCTCAATAAGCTGTTCCTGCATATCAATTGACAGCTTGTTTGCTGTGCACACAAATGGATCTTGAACCCACGCTAAAGAGCGATAATCCTCTTTAAGGTACGTCGCAAATTGTTTTCTCATTGCTGACAGGTGCTCAGACGCTGATTGAAATAGAGAGGAGAAATCGTGTGACGTGCCTGCATCAGTGATAAAGTCTGCAAGGCTGGGGAACATGTCGCAGTTCCCTCGACTGATGCGGCCATGCCAGAGGTCAAGTTTTTGTGTGAAGGCGTCCACTCTGTCTGCGAGGAGCAAAATATGAGTTCCGCGGCCTTGCAAAGACAGGTTGAGGCCATTCAAGCGGTCAAATATATCTGAGGACTATAACTGCCCCTTAAACTCTGCTGAAAAGCTATGTTTTCCTATGGTCATAGCTTGCCCTTGTACGGTGATGAAGCTGGTGAGTAAAATTTTAAAACTGACCTGAAAATAAGAAAGTTCCTTCCTTTTGAAATATGAATAATGCTTAAGGTAGAGTAAATGGATCTAACTACTAGGATTTTTAGTTGCCCACTAGTCCTTAACTTCCCTGGTACCTCCAGTGTCTTATTTCACAGTGACTAAAAAACACGCCTGTTGTGTGAACCTCTCATTCAGTTGAATTAATTTGCATAATTTAAGATCAATTCTTGTCTAGTATAAAGAAGAAAGAACTCAGCATTTATCTCTCTGGTGAATTAACCACAGTGTGAAAGCCCCCCAGTGAGGAGGGAACTTTCATTTAGACAAATGGAAACTGATTGCCAATAATGGGATGGCTGTTTTGGCTTGGTATCTGTGCAGAGCTCCTAATGAAAAATCCTAAAAGCCACAATAAAGCATTAGCTTAATTAGCTTGAATAACACAAACACAAAGCTCACACGAAGTACAGTAAATACACCTTGCAGCAAAGTCCATACATTTCTCTACGAAGATTTGAGGCACTAATTCAATTACTGTTAATGGAATGAGCAGAAAAAACCAATTTTATTAAATGCACTATCAGATGGTACATTAACTTTTCTAATAATGTTGCATAAGATGTGAGTTAATGAAAATTTGTGAGACTGTGTTGGTTTGGTGATAACAGCTGACCCAGGCAGACACCAGAAACCTGTACTGTAGACTTTGTTTTCCACACATAATAAAACTTTAGTAATTCATATTTAAAGGAATAGTTTGACATTGTGGGAAATACACTTATTGCTTTCTTGCCACGAGTTAGATGAGAGGATTAATACCACTCTCATGTCTGTCTGTTAAACATAAAGCTACAGTGAGGAGGTGGTTAGGTTAGCTTAGCATTAAGACTGGAAGCAGGGGGACACTGGTGATGTATACCGTATGGTGGCAGCTTCCGTAACCAACCCCTGCTCTCCGCACCCTCATATTAATTCTAAACCTATATGATTCTCCTGTGAGGTCCACTGCTGCATTTTTTAATGAATGCAGGGGTTTAGTTACACCTATGAATATTATATCCCAGTTTTTGGCAGTGGATCTTCCTAAATGTCACACACTGGACCTTTTAAGCTTTAAAGTGTGTTTTCATTAGTGTATAATCACCTGAATCTGTTTTGTGTTTTTGTTACCTTAGAATGAGCTGTTTATATCTACTGATGACACGGGTCACCTTATGTGGAATCATGTTGAACTGCCGTTTTTTCTACAGTAGTGCAAAGAGGACAAACCAAACACTGGTCTACATAGGGCCTTTCACATTTTTTGCGCATTTCGCGACCACTGTAGTTTCTCCTTTGTGTATGGAAATGGAGGGTAAAACAAGGGAGTTTAAATCAGCAAGGACACCATGGATGCCACTAAATCTTACTTGCTGGTCCTTTAAAGGAATAGTTCAACATTTCCCAAAATGTCAAACTAACTATTTCTATTCCTAAATACTAATACGCCAACTTCAGTTAAGCCTTAAATATTAGCAGGAGTCCTCCCACTCAGTCTGCTCTAACTACTATATGTTAAATTTGTAAAAGTAACATTAAAGCCCATATTTGTTTCTACTACCTGATCAAACTTAATTTCTTATTACTTTGCAGTTTGAGTAAATCTCACCTCAGGGATCATTAAAGTTTCATCTAATATTCTCATCTTTTTCCCCCCATCTCTCAGACACTCATTCTTTCCCTTTCTGTTGCTCCGATCTCTCCCTCTTCCTTCCCCTCTGCTCTTCTCTCTATCTGCATTAATATTTCAGGGGCTTATCTATGCTTCAATAGGTGTGTGTGCACCCTGAAACTGACAAGAGGCCTGAGGGGATTCGTATGAGTGTGTCTATATGTGTGTACACACTCATACAAGAGAGTGTGGACTTTGAATGTGTTTATATTGTCCGTGCTCTGTGCAGGAGATGATGATGCTAACGCTAATTGGAGTTCTGCATAGTGGCGAAGGAAAGCCTTGACTGGAAGCAATTTATGCTGAAATTGAAAATGTTTTTTTTTTGCCCCTCTGTTCTGTACGAGTAAAAATAATATGAAACTAAATTAACTGCATTTCTTTAAAAATAAAACAGGAAATAAGTGAGAGTGCAGGATATGAGATGCTGAAACTTCCCATGACTTCCTCTCATTATAGGGCGTTGAGACAGAACTGAGCGGAACTGAAATGAGCTGTGGGAGACGATTTCACACTGGAAGCCAACCAAACCAAGCCTAATTACGAAACCTCCGAGGCTGCTGTAACTAATTACCTTAACTTTACCATCAGACGAAGAGTGAGCTGAGATTTCACCTTGCATTACTCGCATGAGTTTGATCGCTTCACTTGAAAAGCGAGCAGCCAAATTGTTGTGATGACAGATAGGCGGCAGAAAGCGGCAGGATGACAGACAAGCAGTGGTTTCTGTTTGTCAGTCTTTCCAGATGAACAAAACCATAGACATTGTTATAGTTCAGTCTTTTCAATCTAAGCTTGGCAGCAGAGTTATCTCTATGGAATGTAGCGTATTTAAAGGGCGTTTTGCTGCTGTAAATCCTATGCAGTGCTGAAGATTTACTGGTGTCTGGATAGCATCCTGCCTGCAGCTTTACTGTGATAGACAGTTTGTTACATTACCTAAAGAACGTTAAATGAATATCTCAATTGTTCCTCAAGGCTGCATGCTCCCATTTGTTACATACCGTATATCATGGGGCTATTTTGAAGTCTTTCAGGCCAGTTCAAGTCATGTCTGTCTGTCTGTCATGGTAATCGAGTTCAAGGGTCAGTCGACACAAGTCAAGGTCTTTATTTAATCGAGACAGGTTCAAGCATACTTGCCAACGTTGACACCTCATAAAAAGGATTTCAAAACCAATGCAGGGTCTGGTGGTCCCCAGATTTTTGTTTGTGTTTCAGAGACTTTGTTTCCTGAATTCTGGTGACTTTTAGTTAAGGAAAATAAAAGCATTTTTATGTTCAATACTCTTAATTTTACTTTTAATACTAATTACTATTACTTATTAGTGGAATACTAATAATTCAACTCTTTGGCATGAATCTCTGATAAACTAATATTCATCAGTTGTCATTCATTCATTCATTCATTCATTCTTTTATATACACGTAGCAAAAGGGCCAAATGGGACTCAGCTTTACACACTGTACAGTGAGAATTTGTCATGCCCTCAAGCCCTTGAGACTCAACTCAAGTCGAGTCTTCAAGTCTTTAAATTTTAAAAATTCTGAACATTAACATGACATTGAAACATTTTCATTCCAGTGAGGGGTCAAGTCCAGTTGTCATTTTTGTTTATGAAGTCAGCATCAGGTTGAGCCTCTATAGCTCTGGTATATCATGTAGTTAGTATTAGGGAAGTGATGGATGTTTGCTTGGAAATCCACCACAAAGGAACTGTATGAACACAACTAATTATGAGCCATGATTTCTTAGTCTTTATCATCAAAATGAGTTTTGACATACAAGACATACAAGAGAAGACTAGATGGTCTGACAGAGATGAGCCGTGCTGCTAAAAGGGAAAAGACACTGTAGGTTGAAATCCCTTTGGCCCTGAATAGAAACGCAATTTGTGTCAATAAATTGAGTTGACCTCCATAGTGAGTAGAGGTCCTTTTGGTCATTAAAGGCCAGGTGTGATTTGGGGAATTCTCCCATTGATTTCTCATTCTATCCAATCTAGATTTGAGTGTGTCTCTGTTTTGAAGCCTAATCCGTAGTAATGCATTCAAACTGTGTATTTACACACAGACAAACACACACACACACACACACACACACACACACACACACACACACACACACACACACACACACACACATGACTCTTCAACCATGCACTTAGTAGTTTGAAATAATTATAAGAGGGGATAAATGTTGAGACTGAAAAGCTTTAATTACGGAGCCAGAACTGGCTCTCTCTTTAGGGAAACATTTTTTAATTAATATTCTATCTCTGCCTCTCTTCTCTCTCTCTCTCTCTCTCTCTCTCTCCCTCCCCTCTCTCTCTCTCTTTCTCTAGTGCGTCACTTCTCCACATGAGACAATTCAGATTTATGTTGCTGACCTGCTGCTGCTCTCCAGGTAAATACATCCATGGGGAAATTATGAGAATGTGTGTGTGCTTCGAGTTAGACTAGCTGGAGACTGAATTCATATAAGAAGAACAGCATTTAAATAGCTTATAATTGAAATAAAACAATCTGGGAACAATAGCCTAGATGGCTGGAGGTCGATTTTTTTTCATTCATTTCATTGTAATAATACATAAATCATGGGCTGGATACTTTAACCTGAGGTAACCCAAAAAACACAGTGACCCTCATCATAAAGCTTGGCAGTTTAATACATCGCCAGAGAAATGAGAACATTCTCTGACTAATCCTTGTGCAGCCAAAAAAATAGTCAATATTAAAACCCTGAATCATAATAATGTAATGACAAGCATCCACTTCCTGCATTTCTTTCCATAGTACTTGATCTGGTTAAGGTTATTGGCAGGTTAAGGTATGGTGAGGTTACTAAAACCATGGTTAGTTAATAACAGTTAACTAAAATGCGAACAGTGAATAGAGGTCTGTGATGGGAAGCAAACTATGGCCTCCTGCAGGAAAGTCACATGCCCATCCACCACCCTGGCCTCCACACCCCTAGCTGTCACCTTACTACATACAGACACACTGCTTTCTGCGTTGGCACTGGATGGCATTGGACATTAATCTTGCAGTGCAGAATCATCAGTACCTAGGGATACTAGGCTGCTTAGAACTGATGTTTCCGTAATAACAAAACATGTATGTTAGGTTAATAGTGCCCTTGACCAAAACACTGGCTGCCCACTGCTTCTATTACTTATTGGACATATTTCACTATACATTGCACTGTGTATGATTGTACATATATGAGACATTAAACTTTATTCTATTCTATAATTGATGGTTGATCCCTTAGGTCAAATCACTTTCCCACACAAAATGAGGCTTCCAGCATCTTAGCAAAGATTTAGCCGGGTGGAGTTGTTGTCATCCTCCACACAAAATGTATGACAGTATCAAAAGACAATCTATATGAAATATCAAGTTTCAATAAATATTTGATCCAGGACCAGTTTGTAGGATTTAGTGGCATCTAGTGGTGAAGTTACAGATGGCAACTCCCTTGCTTTAACCTCCCTTCCAAGCGCGAAGGAGAAACTGGCTGCAAAATCATTCAAACATTCCTATGAATATTATATTCCATTTCTGCCAATAGATCCTCCTAAATGTTACACAATGGACCTTTACAAGGGACATTTTGTAACACCACAAGTCATTAATTGTTTTGGTTCAAATACAGTTTTTGGTCATTTAAAGGTTTTACTTAAGTAATCCATGTAGAATGTGTATATAATTAATGTCCAGATTAAGTCCCAATAGCATTTAAACTGATATTTGGTGTAGCAAAACTAGCATATACAATGTCTTATGCAGCTGTGCATACACATGGTTCTATTGCATGTTAGATACTGTGTCTCCACTTATTTTTCAATTCAAATGCATCATATCACACTTGGCTTGATCTTATAATCTGTATGTATAGGTGTGTTTTATAAATACTACGTGTTGGAGCTGGTATATTAAAGTGTATACACCTAGTAGTGTTTTCCTGTGGTATAGGCTGTTTTATCACTAGAGTGTGTTTAAAGTATATAAAAGGTGGTTAGGTTGGACATTGACAACGGTTGAACAGACAAAGAAAAGAGATGATACAGTACCACCCACAGTGTATTGACTGACAGGTGATATCTGGATAAAGTGCACCACAGTGAGTCCTTACTACCAAACAACACAAAATTGAAAAAGGAACAGAATTTAAGGATCATCATTTTAACAATGACTTCTGACTGAGCATCCTTGTTTGTGTTTGATATGAAAGAACAAACAAAGTATCTGGTAGCTGTGAAGACAAACGCAGCGTGAACATCAGGTACATCAAATGAACTGCATCTAATGAGATGCATCCCAGCTGGCGCCGAAGAGAGCCGGAGTGTCGAGTAGTAATGAGTGAGAATGACCAGAGGTTCATGGAGGGGAAGCAAGGGTTCATATCAAGATGCTGCCTTGGAAGGCTGCCAAGACGTCTGGAGGATAGAGAGGGGCAAGAAATGAACAGCAGGCACATCAAAGCCTGCAGCCGACTGGGACACATGGGTTATAAGGAAGGGCTGGCAAAAGCCAATGCTGAACGCTGTTCCATTGGTGAGAACAATAAGACACAGTCGGAACAGAGCATACAGTAGTAATAAACAGTGTAGATCTAAAAGCTCCTTGAATATTGATGGTAAGAGCATGGCACACAAAATGGCTCTTAACAGTGTCTCAAATGACCATTTGCACTCTGGCATGTTTAATTAGCTTGCTTGGGTTTTTGATAGCAATGCATTTCAAACTCAGAAAACACTGTGAAGACATTTCCCAATCTGTGTCAGACTGTGATGGCATCAGGGTTGGACAGTAAACTGAGTTTATGGAATTACAGAAATTAAGAATGTCTTGTCAACCTTATGTTACTCTTATACCAATCTTGGAACTCATCAGCTATCGATTTAGCCTCTGGGGCCAATGGCCAATGTTTTGAGGCTTTAAGTATAGCCAGAGGATATCCGATACTGGATATCTGGGCGAAGACTTCCTCTTCCGTTAAGCAATCATTAATTATAGTCTGATTTGCAACTTTTTTAGCAATGTGAGAATGGAGTTGGAGTTGACAGACGATGTATGACCGAATTGTTTCACAAGTAGCCTGTTTAAAGATCATTTTTTCAAAAAAGGTGTGAAAAGCTAAATCATCATTGGAGAGGTTGATAGTAATTAATAGTGGCTATATGCAATTTGGAAACTTGGAAACTGTCTGGTCAAGATTGTTTGCTGAATACACCATCTCATGGAAAAGGAGGAAGAAACCATTATACCTAAACATCAAATTGAAATAAAATGACTTATACGAGCATTTACATATACTGCATACATCAATACCCTGAAGAAGAAACAGACAATGTGAGCTGTCTGCGAACACCAGACCAAATGGGTTGTTTCTAGATGTTCCATGATTTTTTTCTGGTAATAGGAGATAGTCTCATGTGCGTTACTATTTTGCTTATGGTACAGGGTTAGGTTATGCAGTGTTCACAGGGATGCTGCTCTAGCAAGCATACCAGCAAAGCAAAGGTGTTATGGGTAAACAGGATGACCTTTTGACACTCTGGAAGCTAAGTATACCAATCCTTTATGTGTTCTTGACCGGTATAAAGACCAGCTATGGAGGCTTTCCAGCAAAAGAAAGCAGACGTGCTAGTTATACTGGATTGTTAGACATGTGAGTCTAGCTGCAGTCTAAACAACCATTTCCCGGCAGTAAGGAGAATCATTTTCTTTATCATTGTTTGGTTTCCTTCTCTGTCAGTTTGGAGTATAAACAGCTTGCATTGAGATATGTACCTGCCAGCTGGCTGACAGCCAGCTTGTCGCGGGACCTGGAGTGACCTCATACACAAGGAGGCGATGAAATAGGGATGTGAGGCCAGCTTGTAAGCTGCAGTGACAGTCAGCAGGCAGCAGGGCTAACAGGATGAGACTGTCAGCATGCAAGCTGTGATGGAGTGGGCCTTTATTAGATCTGGTATATGTAAGGGCATGTACGGACACCAACAAATAGATGCTCACACACATACACACGTACAGGCACCCATCATCAGCATCAGGTCACATAAAGCGGATCCGTCCCAGCAGGATCTGGATCAGATCCAGAGGCATATCCTGACAGTCACAGTACGTAGCTGATTAATGAACTCACACACTAACACTTATCACAGGGGCATATGCACATGCAGGTATGCACACACAAACAATGGGATGTACACACAAAACCGCTGCTTGATTTATCATTGATTCATTGCATGTTTTATGTCTTTATAAGCTTTGCTCTATGAAAAACTACTCTTTCTCTGCTGGGAAAACTCTCTGTTTCCTGATTATACTGAATAAAAAGGAGTTTATAAGAAGCATGAATGTACTGAATGTATGACTGTAGAAATCCCATCACTTTGCATGTAGCCCACATTAGTACACCGGTAGCCAAGCCGTAAATGCATCCTGCTTCCTAGACTTGTACAGTAATAGTGTGAAAGTACCTCCACTCTGCATTAAGACTTGTCTTGCCATATCTACATGGGATCCGTCTTCCTGCTGAAAGTGCCTAATGGACTCCATAACCTCCCTCATTCCTTCTGACTACAGTGGGGAGCATGACAGGATGTCCCTCAGCTACTGCAACTGAAACAATGCTTACATCTCAATAAATAATACATTTGTGTGACCTTTGGTCCAGAAATTTTGTACAGATATTCATTGTCTGCATAAGATTAATCCAACTGGCTCCACTGATCCCCTGACTTTTTATTTACTGCCACCATCAGGTCAAAAATTATACATTTTCTATGAACTATACTAGAACTATGACATTCCCAACAGCATCAGCTGTACTTGGTGTTTTGTGATAATTAGCATTATGCTATCATGCTAGTATACTAAACTAAGGTTCTTAACATGGTAACATTTTATTTGCTAAACATTCTTTTGTTAGCATTGTCATTGTAAGCATGTTGCCATACCAAGTGTGAACCTATAGTGACGTCACCCATTGGTTTGTGCATTATCGTTTTAAAGCCTCGAGTTCGGCGTTTGATAGTAAAGCGGAGCCAGCGCGAGCCAGATCTACGCTCTGATCTACGCTCATTGGCTGCACAGTTTTGACTCGTCCATAGCAGGAAGCGTCTCAGCCACCTCTTGTTGCACAACTGCGAAGGGCCAGCTAATGGATATGAATGTAAGTTATGTCCATACCCAACAGTGTTTTCATAGCTGTGTTGCATCCCAGTGGCTACACCCAACTTTCCAAAGGTTTACATGACACAGTTTAAAAAAAGCATAATTAGATCTAAATAAATGTAACCAGAACTTCTTCAGTTGAAAATTATAAGCCATGTTATGGTGTTTATCATCACTGTGTTTCAGTGCTATATACAAACATGTGCAATTATGCCAGTATCTTAAACATGTAATGCTGAAGACCTTGAAAACAGATGATGACATGTTTTTTTTCTTTTTTTTCCTGCTTTTTCCACACAGCAGCGGGAGATGTGGAAAGGTTGGAAGTGTTCTGTAATTACTGGGGTGCGTGCACTCACCACAATGACAGATGTGTAATGTGTGAATGGATGTGGGTGTAAGTAAGCGTATTTACCAAGTACTGTCTGCAGTCTGCGGATTCTCCATCACTGTAACACTGTGTTAGTATAGTGCAGCAAACATTTACTGAGTGGCATTATTTACATGAGAAATAGGTTATGAAATGGGGCAGATAGACACTGGTGTGTCTGAGTTTTTACAGTCAAGAGAAACAGTAGTGAGAAATTTAATTTGAATGTGGAAATGTTTTGCAATACGATGCCTTTGCTATACAAGTTCTATGGTAATTAATGCAGACAGCTGGCAGGTCATTTTAACTCTGATTCTCCGTCCCTCTTTCACACTCATGTTCACACTCATACTCTCTTTCACAAATGTATAATAAGATCATTTTGTATAAATAGACTTAATAGGCAGATTCAATTACTGCCTTGCCAAAGTTACCAACAGCGGCGTCAGAGATGACAAGATGAGTTTTCAACTGAAACGGCACCGAGAAGCGATCATAGCACAGACACATTCCCGCTGCAGGAAAAGCATAAAAGTGGCCCCGCAGTGACATTTAGTTCTAATTCAGCTCAGTCTGAAGTGAAATGAGATGAGGATATGGGATCTTTTCCCTGTTACATCTGCAGTGTGAATAGAAAGACAAAACAATTCCAGGAAAACAGTCAGGGTTCAGAGTTGTTTCATTTTTTTGGCTAAAAATGATTGTCTTGCAGTCTTGTCAAAGCCTCCAAAAAGTAGCCCTGTCTTAATACAGAAAGATCGATAGATAATAGATGTTAGTTATGACATTTCTTTAACTTGTCTCTAACACTGACCTCTCAGCAAGAACGACTGCAAACGGCAAAATGACAAAAAGGTCTTCTGTCTCCAAACTTGATAATTAAGTCATTGGAGCAGTAATCACATTTCTTTCATGTAGGTAGAATTTGATTGAAAATATTATAGTAGTAGTATAAGTATTTTATTGCTTCCCGGATTGTGCGGTGGTCGTCATTTTTGGGAAACGTTGTAATTTGCTTTATTGCCCAGAGTTAAATGAGATTGATCCAGCTGGACTTGCTGGCCACAGTGACTTCCTGGAGTTTTGTCACCACTGCAAGATTTCCTCAACACGTTCTACAGATTTGTGTATGAGTACAAGAAGAGGAGGTAAAGAAAGTAATGTTCTGACCTTGGCGAACAGCGCCCCCTTGGCTGCCAGTGCGTCCTCCCCTCTCCCGTTGGGGTAGCACTCGTACCGTGCATCCAGGATTGGGTAGCGGCTAGCCAGCATCAGCCCACTGTTCAGGAATTTGAACCGTGAGCAGCAGCCTTTCCATCCGTACTGCCCAACATCACTCAGCACGTAGGGGAAGTAGCGATGCAACTGCCGCCGCAGTCTAGTCGTCGACCCATGGTCGAACACCTCTTGCAGAGCCAGGAAATCCAGATTGGCAGGGAAAAAGGCAGAGATCTCGTGGTCGAACGTCTCATCTCCGTGGCGGCGTTTTCGTCCAGGGCGCTTAAAGATTGATGTGCGAGGGACGTGAGAGAGAGTGTTGTTGGAGGATATCCCTACACCGCCGTCACTTCCGTGGTAACGTGCAAGGGATTCCCTGGAGGCAGTCATGCTGCCCGTGTCTCCCCCGGCCTGCTCTCCGGGCCGATGGTTCCCTGTTTCGGCCTCCTCCTCCTGGGGGTCCGGTTCTGGGGCGCTGATACTGATTTGAACCCCTGAGGTGTGAAGTGGGCAGTCTGAGGATGGTTTTTGCTGGGTCCCCTCTCCATGCATGGGGCAGTCATGATGACCATGGCCATTGTGAGCCCCTGTGGAATGCATGGGGCAATCTGGAGCCTCCCCTGAGGTGTGAACAGGACAGTCTGCGTTGCTGTTAGTCCCTGCAGGGTGGAGGGGGCAGTCTGCTGTCGTGTCTGCTCGGTCTGAGTGATGGTGGCATTCAGAGGAGCCCTGGTCTCCTGCAGAGGGGTGAACGGGGCAGTCGGTGGCACCTGAGGAATGAATCGGGCACTCAGTGAGAGGTTCGGTTTCGTTATCGGCTGGGCCATTGGTGGTGTGTGTATGGTCTGGTCGCTGGTCCAGAGAGGAGGTACGGCGGAAACCTGTGGCAAGGCTGCTGAAAGATGCCGCACTGATGAACGAAGCAGAAAGAAATAAAGTATGTATTTGTTTAACGGATATTTCAAATAGACATAGGACATAAGCAGAGAGAGCCCAAGAGCAAGCTCTTCTCACCTGATGGAAGTGTTGGTAGGTGAGTCAATGTAGATTTTAATCTGAGGCCGACTGGCACCGTTGCGGATCCTCTTTCCAACCTCCCGGGCTCTCCGGTGTGTGTCTGACAGGTTGTTGAACCTGGCCAGGGAGTCGGGCAGCAGGCATACGTTGGCACTGCTGAAACAGAAGCTTCTGCCTTGTGGCCTCCATTCCCCAATCCCAACACCCCCTGGCCCGGCCTGGCCCTGCTCGGCCTGGTGTTTGTCTGGTCTGCACAAGGTATGCAACAAAATAAAAAGAAGTCAAACCAAAGTTTTTGTGGCATTTTTAGGAAATACACATCTTCACTTTCTGGTTGGGGGTTAGATAAGAAGGTTGATACCACTCTGATGTTTGTATACTGTATATAAGTATAAAGGTAAAGGCAGCTGCCAATTAGCTTATCTTAGCATAAAGACTGAAGCCTGGCTCTGTCCAAAGGTAAATAAATTGCATCCCTAAAGCTCACTAATTAACATGCTGTATCTCATTCGTTTAATCTGTGTTAGAGTGTTAAAACAGCATTTTATGGTTTTACGGAGAGTTATTTCCTGGAATTATCTCTTAGTCTGGCCACTGTCTTCCTGGAGTCTCAGCAAAATATTCCCTCAAGAAATAGTTCCGGAGCCAGGCTAGCTATTACCCCCAGCTTCCAGTCTTCACGCTAAGCTAAAACAATCCGCTTCATATTTAGCATAATTCCCAAAATGTCATACTCATGACACAAACAGTATTACTGCAATACTGTAAAACTAAATAATGGTGTCTTTGTGTGTTATGTAATTTTAAGGCACATTTTCTTTCTTATTTTCATATCCTTTTCTCTTGTGTTGTCCATATGACAAAAATATTATTTTCATTTCATTATGATTTTCTACCCAATTCTGACTCTATTCTGGTTTTGCTTTTTACTCCTCAATGCTCTTTGATCTTATAATATATGGATAAGATATGAAATTCAGTAAACCATTACCACATTATTTGGGGCAACAGTAAAATTACTGGAACCAAACTAAGATAATTGATAGATATAGATTACTGGAAGAGACTGCTGCTTTTCCACAGCAAACAGCCAAATACAGTATTTCAAAGTGTGTGGTTATGGTGGATAGCCGCTTGGGTGTGTGTTTGGATAACCAAACACCCGCTGAGGACTGGTGGAGTCTGGCAGCTGGAAGCCAGACCAATGAGCAAACTATTTACAGTACATAATGACTCCATTTTCTGCCTCTTGAAATCTCCAAACCTTGTGAACAACTGGCAGTGTAGATATAAAATGAAGCGTGACTCTGCAACTGGATGGCCTATTTTTCACCTCAAATTGATTCAGAAACCGATTTAGATGCATAATTTGGGAGAAAACTGACAATGAAACAGGCTGTTTCCAGAAAGCTAGTATGAATGTCAGAAGCAAAGACGACCAAGTCAGTGGTGTGTTTATCCAATGAGAAGGATGAATTCATATTGATGATTGATCACCTAACTGAATAATAAATTGTATTTTAAATTAAATGTCAATGAATAATTATCCATGTTACCTTACTCTTTTGGATAATTTAAAGGCCTAGTGTGTAGGATTAAGTGGCAGAGTCCCTCACTTCCAAGTGCAAAGAAGGAACTATGGTGGCCATGAAACATACGAAAAATGTGAAAGCACCCTAATCTAGAGCCAGTGTTTGCTTTGTCCTTTCTAGGCTACTGTAGAAACATGGTGGCTGATGACGTTACATATCTGACCTAACTTAAATACATAAATAAAACTTAACTTATGTAACATACCTGATGTAAGTATGTCACACAAGTTAATTTACGTATGTTGCTTCAAAGGCATTGCTCAAAGGCAAAGTCTTGTTTGAGCCATTCATCCTCCCCACCACCTCCATATGTGGACTTTCTCGCTCTTCACACTACGTATCTACAAAGACCCCTACAGCATCATATTTTGAAGCGGAGGACCACAGTAACCAAGCTGCAGTATTTACTTAGTATACTTGGGAGTGAGACCAGGTTAGTACACACAACAAAATGTTGTACTTAAAAGTATAGGTGGAAGCTGTAGTTGATGTATCGCTTTACATTTTTATGTACATTTACTTGTAGCTTTGATTTGTTTTTAATCAGAGAACCAGATATCTTCTATTACAGTTGCTTATCTTTTTTACTGATGATGCAACTACTAGGGTTTCATGCCCTTTCAAGCCTAGGAATTCACCTACCATAGTCTGTCAACATTGTCATCAAGAAATTATGTTTATATACTGTTCATATACAGCCTTACCACACAACAAGCAAAGACAAAGTTGTATATTTGAGAGGGATTAGATGGTGAACAAAGCAAAAGGTCAATAAAAAAATTACTTTTTGTCTGTTCTGTTGAATTAAGCAAAAAAAACCAAAGAGAATGAATAGGTAACAGAATAATTGAGAAGTCAGAATGTTTAATGAGTCTACATGGGTCTACATTTGAGAAAGCTAGAACTAACAACACAGAAACAGGACTGGGATTACCCAACACCTACCACTACTCTTAACCCTAACAATGTCTCATTTATAATGTGACTTGAAGACAAATAGTTAAAAAACCCTGCACTACTTCACCAAGGTTCACACTAACCTGCGGTAGGTGTACAGGTAGGGCTGGCGGATGGCCTGCAGGGGAGCCCAGATAATGAAGCCCAGCAGAGCGAAGGGCAGGGATGCAAGGAGGAGGAGCAGGTAAAGGGGCGCAGAGATCAGGACACACAGGGTGAGGAAGGAGCAGGGGTCCTGGGAGCGCTGGCGCTTCTCCAGTGAGGTGGCCACGCAGGAGGCCAGGAGCCGGTCCAGGAGCCAGTAGCAGGGGAACACCAGGCTCCACGACAAGCCATCCAGGAAGTGCAGGCAGGCACTGGAGTAAGGGGTGGTGTGGAGGACCATCTCTTTCTTTCTTTCTCTCTCTTTCTTCCTCTCTGTCGCTTTCTCCTCACCTCGCACGCTCTGTCCACACCCACATACACTCTTTAAACAAGCAAACACTAATCTGTTCCAGAGATTACATAAACAGAAATAAATATAAAATAAATCAGACTCGAATGTAGACCCTCCCCCCTCCTTAGAGAGAGGTACACTACATGGTTTGGGTGATTTTTATCTTCACAGGCAAGCTTATCTCAGTCTCACTACCCCTCCCTCAGCAATTACACCATCTACAGGAGGGGTCATGGATTGCTGTCTGTGGGTAGGGGGTTTCCATGATGAGAGCTTTTCAGTTGATGATGGATCTATGATTGCGAGGACTCCAATGACCTCGGGAGGGGGCGGCCATTAAACATCACCATTTCCTGTGGACCTGGAGAAAGTGAGCAAATCAATAGAAGAAGAGAGGAAGGAAATAGGGAGGGTGAGAGAGAGGGGGGTATAAAAAGAGGCAGGAGATCAGTGATTGACTTGCACTGATGTACAGCAAGCATGCTGGGGGTAAAAAATAACCATGTAAATTTCCTAATGTTTGTGAACGCATAATAAATACATGTTCCCACATGTTCACAGGCAAAACATTGTTTAATAATACACTGTTTATGTATTGCTTATATTTTTGAAGACAGTCAAAGTGCTTTCAACACTGGCATTTCCTGTCCAATCTAAAGTCTTTACCAAATGAAGCCAAAATAATTCAATATATTACATTGGATTTAATAAAACCATCCTTGGTATTCAATAGCATGTAGACTAGTTAACTGAGATACAATGTAACAACACACTAAATATATTATAAACGAGCAAACACTGTTGCCAAAGCTATTGTTATAGAGTATGGCATTTAATGTTGCTTGAATATTAACTGAATGTCTGTCTGAAGTTAATAGATGAATGTGAATTAACAGCTAATAGATAAATGTTGATGTAAGCTAATAATGTTCTCAAAAGTTCTGTTAAGTTTACTTGTTAATAAAAGCTACAGTAACAACAGAAATTACAATGTTTTATTATTAGAAAATGGGTTGTGGAACTACTTCCAAGAAGCACTGGTAATAAATGGTCACAAAAAGGATGACAATCAATGTGATGCTAACCATGGCTGTTTAAAAGATCATATCTCTTCCTGCCCACAGATGTTTTAACCAGAGCTTACAGCCCTTGAATGTTTTTCAACCGACTATAATATCAACACAGGACAGGAGTGGATAGAGAATCAATTGCGCCAGCATGAATAAATAATGAATGGATTAATTCATTTATGTTAACAGCCGAGGGTTTAGGAAGACACAGAGAGAGCGGTGACCTCAGTGTAACCTCATATATCCCACAGGGACCACCGGAGCAACAACCTCAAGCTTTTAAGTTAACGCAGTGTCACATCTGCAGCAACAAAATGACTCCATAAAACCACACAGCCAACCCCGTCTCCTGGAAAGTACATTTGTATATTACTAAATTGCTTTCATAACTGCGTTGCCTTGTGATGACAGTGTAATTGCTGCCATTTCATGTTCAGAGACAACATTTTACTACATTAGAGACTGCATTAATGTACCGTTCTGGAGTGGTTTGGGTGGATGGCGGGTGTACAAAGTTCAGGATTGTCACACCACAGTCCCGAGTTTGCATCTGTGTTATCTGTGTTAGGATTAGGCAACAAAAGCCCTTTGGTTAAGGTAAAGAAAGACTGTAATTTTGGTTAAATGTAATATACATATTATATTACAGTATACTTACAATATTACTGCTTCCTTTTCCTGTTTTTCTGTAAAACACACCACAGCCTTTCCCCAAATATAACCATAAAAACAATGCTTCAGCCACTACAATTGCCTATTTATTTGTCTGTAAAGATTGTACTGATACGTTTTGTTTCTGTTGTTTTCTGTTTCTGATAAACAGTTTTGCTAAATATGTCAATTAACAACATTTCCTTATGTTAATTCCTCAAAACGTACTTGCTGTTGTAAATTAGTTGTAAATAAATGTAATTTTTGGGAGACAGGGCTGACACAGCGGAAACTCCCCACTATGTTGTACAAGCATTATCCTCACACATGTTGCATATTTAAACATGCAGTAGGGAAAGGTAATGTCTCCAGTTTTATTGTTAAGCAATTGTACAAACAACTGACAAATAATATGATAGCTTGTAATGTTGTCTTCATCTAATTCAATCCAAACTTCTTAAAGCTGCAGTTGGTTACTTTTATAACATAACTTTTTGTCATATTTGTTAAACTTTCACTACATCAACACAAAGTTTATAAAAGCTACCTACTGCAGCTTTAAAGCTTGTAAAATGAAAAGAGCAAGATGATGCTGTTGTCTTATTTTTAATAATTTGCTTTAATAATCTATTCTTTTACCCTCAATTTTGACTGTAGAACTACACCTACACACTGTCCCCAATTATAGAAAAACAGGACAAGGACGATACATGGTCTGTCATACATATATTTTGCATCCACGGTCTGTTCTTTGTATCCTTTCAAAAACACTCATCAACAAAACACCACTGTATGAGCCATTTGTCATAACAATTTACTATTTTCTCCCAAAATGAGACTCTTTTGTTAGACAGGCTCATCCTCTGAATAGCACATCTATATCAGAATAGCAATCATCACTGCCTCCTCCATCCTAGCAATCTTCTTCTGTGCAGTCAAAACCTTTGTGTACAGTAATGATTCATGTTATGACAGAACAGCTGACTGTTTAGTAAGGCGACTGACTTTCCGCCTGCTACTGATCAACTTGCTGGTTGATTGGTTGACTGGGTGAGAGATGAAGATGACCCGCTGACTCACCAATAGGCCTGACTGGCATGACTGCTGCGCTTCCAGCTGACTGACTGACAGATTGTTTTACTGTCTGAACAATTTACTGACTTGATGTGTGATGGTCTGGCAGATTAGCAGACAGTGATTTAACTCAGTAAATTCAGCCTCCTGGCAGTCTGTGACATTGAACTTAGAACTGAGGTTATGACCTGTGGTTATGTTATATTTCAGACATGAAGTAAGTTAATATGACTATGATGGTAATTGGTCAAAGCACTGTTTATCCCTCCTATCGATGAATCTTCCATTCAGCATAAACAGAGGACTGAACATGCAGAGAGAGAGTCAGTGAATTAACGAAAGGAAGCAAACAGAAGGCTTACCTCCCAACATAAACTCTAATCCAGACATATTCACTTATTGCACTGCTGCCTGGCATTTAAGCTGCAATTTGCAGACTTTCCTCATTAAAATTAGCTATTTATGGTTTAGGTTTCACCAAAAATACATGGATAATTCAAAAGAAATGGAAAGTTTCAACAAATTTGAATGGAATGTTCTTGATATTTAGTTTATTCCTGTTGTTGAAGGACACTGTTCACACCAGTTTACAGTAAACAAGGTCATCTGGTGGTGAGTACGGCTCAGAAAAAAGCTTCCATTAATAGAAAATGAAGTGAAAAATGGAGAGAAAGCACCAAGCTGCTTATTATACTACAGATAGGAAATGAGATGTGAAGAAAACATTTTGGTTATTACCAGACATTCACATAAAGCATGTTTGTATTATTTACATTTTTATCATGCAGTTCACTTATTTGAAATCTCCAAAATAAATTCAAATACATTCCCGGATTTGTTTATGAAAGGGGTGTGTTATATCACATCTCATGGTCTTCATCAGCGTATGGACGTTGCTCAGATGAAGACTGTGAAATGCAGTCTACATCTCTAAATGCAGTGCACAAAAAAAGCTAATAAGAGGACCTTGAGTTAAGGAATAGTTAGACATTTTGGGAAATACACTTGCTTTCTTACCCAGCTAGACAATTGAAAGAAGATTGATTCCCCTCCCAATATACTCAATATGAAGCTAGCGCCAGCGGCTGCATAGCTTAGCTTCACATGAAGACCGGAAACAGTAAGCATGGCTCTGTCAAGAGCACTGACATAGCAGAACTTTTTCACAGCAGCCATTTTGAAATTAAATAGTAGGGTAAAGACAGGTGTTATCAATTATACTAATTAAGGTTCTGCTACTGTGCATGTTGGCTCTCTAGAAAGCCTCTTCTACACTAAATGGGATGGAACCTTAATTAGTATCATAATAAATATTAGTGGACAACGTCTCATGGAGAAATAACCCAACTTCTCATTTGATTTATCATCACAGTAAACAGTTTCCTAATTTTTTTTTATGTGAGTTTATATCAATCTCTAGTTTCAGTCTTCTTCCATACAGCATGATGTTCAATTAGTAAATGATGGTCCCATTAGGGCGGGGCTACCTTGTGATTGACAGGTCATGCTCAGTGAGTCCATCCAGCTCAACGCACCAAACTCAGATCAAACTGTCAAACTAGGCAGTGCATATGATCCAGATTCTGTTTCTACATTGCCTATTTCTAATTTAAAATCATTATATCTGGGTGCCCAGATAGCTCAGTGGGTAGAGCTGGCGACCCATGTACTGAGTCCTTGCTGCAGCGATCCAGGGTTCGAACCTGACCTGCAGCCCCCTGCTGCGTGTCATCCCCCCTCTCTGTCAATCTTCAGCTGTCACTATAATAAAGGCATTAAAAGCCCCAAAAAATATACTTAAAAAAAAAAATTGTTATATCTTAGTGTACTATTTATCTGTAATACGAGATTGTGTGTGACCAGGCGAGCTGCCATTGTTTTCTGCTAGGGAGTTGAAACTGCGCAGCCAATGAAAGCAGCTCAATTTGCAGTATGATACCGCCATTGGCTGCAAAAACAACAGCAAGGCAACAGCCATAATGCCAAACTTAAGGCTTCAAAATGGTACTCCACAAACTGATGGGTGTTGTCATAGGTTCTCACACCCCAAAGGAGGAAGTCACTATTGTTGACAATATAGTTCTAGGATGTACCTCCTAGCCAGTCGTGCTATTTTCTTCTGCCTTCAATTTGTATGCTAAGCAAAGCTAAGCTAAGCTAAGCCAATGATCTACTGGCTCAGGGCTAGAAGTGAGCAGGTTGTAAATATCACGATAAGGCTTGGAGAAATAGTGTGACAGTGGAGAACCTTTAATTGCAGTACTGGCTTTGTGTATTTTATGCTATCTACAAAGCTTTCACTTTTCAACAGGAGTGTTTTCCTCAGATTCTGTGAAGACCGTTCTTCTTGGAATTGCAGACACCATCAACAACCAAACCCCGAAAAACATCCATCAATCACAGCTGATATATCAGCGAGCTCAAACTGTCACACTTAGCCTTATCAGGGGAAACACAGCAGTGCATAATTCATACCAAAAAAACACAGGCTCATAGGGAGAGACCGAAATACACAGACGGCAGAAGATCCAAGGGAATGTCAGTAGACATTTGCACATAATACATACACATTCAGGCACAGACCCACAAAAGCAAAAAACAGTCCAAAGACACATATCCATGCAGACGTAGACATATGCATGTTCACAGTGAGTCAGTTTTGTGCCACAGAGAAATCCTTTGCTGTGCTGCATTACGCTGAGGAGCTGAAGTGTGCTAATTAGAGCGACTGTTTCTGAAATCCTGCTGCCACTGAGGTTTCACCAGAGGAACAATGTCGACTAATGGAGACAAACATTGTGTCTGTGTTTCTATCTTCTGTTTGGGAAGACTACACCTCCTGCTCTACTTTCACTTAAAGGATATCTTGAAAACCAACTTTTTGTTCTCTAATGGACTGCAGGCCGGAAGGGGTTAAAAGATCAACTGGCCGAGCAGTTGAGTCACTTTTATTGATTAGTTTATACACTAGTTTCCACAAAAATGGCTATGGGTCTGAAGGATTTATATTATACCTTTGGATGTACAAAGGTAAAGCCTTGTAGATGTGGAGGGAACTGAATTCTCCCAGATGTGATGCCTCACCCCTCCCCCTTGGACCCAGTGAAACTACAAATTCCACTTTGGGTCTGCAGCTAAGCCTGAATCTAATGGAGCATGGGGGTGTTAACATTTATATCAGGCCAGAGTCAGGTTGATTTTTGTGCATCCTCTGGGTTCAGGTTTAAAATATCAGAATCACAGTTAAATGTTGAATGTTTCTATTTTTCTTGGTACCGTAATTACAATGAATAAGGAAATGTTTGTCCTTGTCTCCATTGGGAGAATGGGGATTTCTGTTTTAATGAGGTGCATTCATTAAAAGAGAAGACCATGTTCTCCTAACCTAAACACACACAGTACACACACTGCACACACACACTGTGCGCACACACACACACACACACACACACACACACACACGCACACACACACACACACACACACACGCACACACACACACACACACACACACACACACACACACACACACACACGCACACACGCACACGCACACACGCACACACATGCACACACACACTGCTCACACACACTTGTACCAGGAGTGATGAGAAGCCAAAGCCTTAATTTTTCAAGTTATGTTCTGGAGGATTGAAGCAATTGAGTGAACATGGATACTGACATCATATTGTAGAATCTGTTTTGATTTATTAAGCTTAAAGGTGTAGTGTGTAACATTTAGGAGGGTCTATTGGAATATAATGTTCATAGGTATGTTTTCATTAGTGTATAATCCCCATATATAAGAGCTGTTGTTTTATCTACAGATGCTGCGAGTCGCCTTTCGTTCCATGTTGAACCACTATGTTTCTACAGAAGCCCAGAAGGGACACGTTTTGCTGCCACCGTAGTTTCTCCTGCACGCATGGAAGAGGAAGAGGAGTGAAGTGAGGAAGATCTGCAATTACACCTCTAGATGTCACTGAATCTTATCCACTGGTCCTTGTATATTGTTTAAATGGTTTAAAACAAAGACTGCTTTGGTCACTTGGGGGCAACAGAACACATGACTGGCATATTTGCAGGTCATAAAGTTGTAAACGTGAATGTGTAGCAGACTCCACCAACCAGAAAAATATCGCTGTTTGTTGTTGTTGTTGTTGTTGTTGTTGTTGTTGTTGTTGTTCAACAGTAAGTTGCTAACTTTGTCAGCCTAATAATAATAATAATAATAATGCTTTATTTTTGGATAGGGACAGTGCACATTAATGAACATCGATATTAAAACATCTCTGTAAACATGCCGGATTATAGCAAAGCTGCTAATTTGCATCCGCAGTCCCTAATAAAATAAATAGAAAAAATACAAATACAAGAGACAGCAAATAAATAAATAAAATACAAATAGAGGAGACAACACACACAGCATAATCCATTACACAATCATAAAAATACCAGACTCAGACAGGATACAACAATGTATTAAAAAGTAATGTTCAATTAGTGTCAAGTCCAGTTAGTGGTCGCACTTTTGATTGGATTTGAGCCATTGTTTTAGTTGTCCTTTAAAAGAAGAGTATGTGTGGCATTCCCTTATTGTGGATAATATAAGATTATTCCAGATGTCCCCCCCACAACAGACAACATGTTCCTCCCATACGTGGTGTGCCTGTGGGGAATCACACAGTCTCCTCTATCACAAGCCCTGGTGCTCATACCTCTCAGAGTCTTTTTCTTTATGAAGTCATTCAGCGGAGGTGGAGCAAGACCATGGAGACTTTTATATACAAAACAGGCAAATCTAAAGTTTTAAAATTATGGAAACTTAAAAAATGTAGGGTCTTGCAGATATGGAAGGAGAAGGTTTTTTTAATCTAGAGTCTTTAGGGCTTTTTTATAGAGAGATTCTATCGGTTTGAGTGCTGTCGTACATGTCGGTGACCAGCTCGTTAAGCAGTAGTCTATATGAGATAAGATTATACAGTGTAAAACATCAAAGCTGCACTGCTGGTTTAAGAATTCCTGATCTGTCTGAAATTTGTCAGGTTGTATTTGACAGAGTTAGACACTTTTTTGTTTCTTGAATGATAGTGTCGAGTCCAGAATGACTCCCAACTCGCTCACCAAAGCGAGCTCCTCCCCTCCCAGAAAGACACCAGAATAATCAATGTTTGGCAGCCTTTTAGCAAAAATCATACAGACATTTAAAGAAAGACATGAATCAGTCCTGAACACGAGCCATTGCTGTTGTAAGTATCTGAGCAGCCTCTGTCGTGTTTTTCGCAGGGGTGAAAATCACTGCATCATCCGCATACAACTGTGCACTACTGTTCTGTACGGGGCAAGATAGTGAAGAATGGGATTATGAGAGCCTTTTCACTTATAAATGAGGCTGATGAGAGCTGAGTTTGCGGGTTGGACAACCGAAACAATAAGCTATAAGAGGCTAATTATGAACTCATAGCAACTTTCATGTTATAGAGCCATTTAAAGCCACCAAATCAGTGTTTCTTCTTGTCCCTACAGTGTGCTGTTTGAATACTGTCTGTGCAGAGTTTAACACTAGAAGGATGTTTTCACATTCATCTGCTGAAAGTGGAAAGTTTCTCTGTAGGCGGGGCCTACCAGCATGATTTGTGACATCACAAATAGTCTGGAAGTCAGTCCTGGTCCAGTATCAACTTGTAAAGTGTGATGTAGAAACTTGAAGCCACCAGTGCACATCCACTGATAGAGGACTTTACAGTGAAGTAGGAGACATCATGTGTCCAGCAGCAAAACTTGAGTGATCAACAACTTTTGCATATTCAGAGATTCTGGAGGTTTTAATGAGGTAGAAGGGGGAGATTACTTTTTAAGGATGTTAATATGGAAATTATACAAATTTTTTATATGTCTATATGTCTGGAGGGGTTTTTTGAACTGTAGAAATGGTAGCTTTAATGGTGGAGAAAGACAAAACTAATGACGCGTGATCGGCTTTAACATCTGGTTCATACTGAAAAAATGTGATAGCTGTCAGGAGCCTTGCCATTCCCAGTAACTTGTGTCCAATAGAAACATGATCAAATATGTTAATTATCAACATTGGCGTTCACGTGCGGCATATTTAAACAATCATATACATTTCTTTAACCAAAATGACCCTACTGGAGACGCCAAAAGACAAACTAAGTTGCTTTTAAAATAAAACGGTTAATATTTAGTTAGCTACGTGTCTCCTGCTGTTAATGAATCCAGAGAGAGTGCTCTGTTTTACATTACACAGTAATGAAAACTCGCAGCTAGTGTCCAGCATGAACACAATATGATGAGTGGTGCTTTAATCAAAGAGCAGTGTGGGAGTTTGTCTCCTAATTAGACAAAAACAATGACACTTCAAAATTACCCTTCCCTCATTTACATACATAATGAACAATGTGAAAAGAATAAAACAAAATATGATAAATAAAGGACACATTGTTGGGAAGCTGCTGATAACAATATAGAAGTCGAACACTATTGGTGGAAATGGAGCACCAACGATACATATCTCTTATTTTTCTGTACATAACAGTCTTTGGGGAGGCAAACTGTAGAGCAACATAGCATAGCATGGACACACAATAATAACACTTCTCTAAGCAAACACACTCAAACACAATAGGGTGCACACCTCACTGTGGTGGGAAGCTCATTAAGACGCACAAATTGACAACCAGGAAGTGAGTGATGAATGACTTTGTCAGCTTGGGAACTGTAGTTTGTTAAAGTTTTCCCATGGAGCTGCTTCAGAGAATTTTCCCCTCAGCCCCAATCAATACTGTCTGACTGGATAAACAGGAGAAAAAGTGTGTTTGAGCGCCCGATGCCTCAGAGTGTGTATGTGAGTATGGAAGGCCAAAAGGGTTGTATTCACTTGCTCGTGCGTGAGCCTGCATGTGCACTGTGTGAGTCATTTTCATGTGCATGTGCATGTATGTTAGTGTGTTACCATGTTGTGCAGTAGCTGAATGGAGCATAGCAGTGATCAATGCCTTCCTTTTGTATTGTAGCAGAGAGAATGGAGCATTAAGCGGCACAAACACACACACACACACACACACACACACACACACACACACACACACACACACACACACACACACACACACACACACACACACACACACACACACACACACACACACACAGCTCTGAAATATATGAGGAGGCAATAGTGATAAGACAAATAAGACCATCTGGCAGAAACTAAAATAGTGCTGGAGTGCACATCAGAGTAATTATGTCCTCTCTGCATCTTATGCATCTTTTAATTTCGTCACTGTCAGTCTTTTGTCTCCTCTTGTCTTTGTTTCTTCTTAACTTATTCCCACTTCCTCCCTCTTCTTTTACATTACATTACATTCATTTAGCTGACTCTTTTATCCAAAGTGCAATACGTGCATTCAACTGTATGGATGCAACCCAAAAATGGCAAGAATCACGCAAGTAACAGCTTCATCAAATATTCCGAACTGCTTCAAGTGCTACATTTAGAAGAGATAAAGAGTTTTTTTCATTTTTTTTCATTTCCTGTTTCTTCTGCAGGACCAGCACTTCATTGAGCAGGCGTCACATGTACTGTACTCATATGAACACACACACACACACACACACACATGCAAAGGCCAGTGACGTCACTCTGCTCTCAGCATGCTCCAGTGAATTCTGTTGTCATGGTGACCTAGCCATATGAATTTACTGTAGTAACTGTACTGGTGGGGCTGCCTGTACAGAGAACACATACGAGGACAGTCAGGATGCAGCTTTTGGCTCTCATGTAAATACATTCAGGGTATGTATATAATGCACAAGCAGTGCCTGTGTGCTGCTACAGTGACGCTGGTCAAGCGTTTCATAGGGATACTGCAACCTTGATTATCTTCTCAAGACCAATACTGTCTTTTTCCCATCTCTTGAAAAGCTAAGCTGTCAATAGTACATTTGTATGGATGCACTAAGCTTAACCATAGCCATCTAAAGAGCCAGTGATTTTGGCCTGTATCCAACACTAACGATATTGAGCATCAGATCGGCACATCCCTAGTGTTTAGTTAATGTTATATGGCCCAGTGGGGGCTATAGTCGACACAAGTGATACCCGTGTCACATGTTTTCCCCTGGATGGTTATTTTCCAATCAATTAAGATTCGTGGCTATTTGAATGGCCGCACATTTCCATCAACAACAAAGCAATCTGGGCTGAGATCAGGCCTGTGGGAAAAGTGGGACTGAACAGCAACTCCCATGAGTGCTCTGGCTTCTCAACTGGACTGGATAAACTGTCAAATTATTTATCATCAGCCTGAGGAGAGCCTGCAGCTAATTACCCTCGATATTTCACAGCTGTCTTACAGCTTGTCTCGCGAGGTTGTCTATAAGCGTGTGCGTTTGTGTGCTACACATATACAGTATGCTTATATAGTATCTGTTTGTGTGTGTAAAGACTGGAAACCACCAGCACAGAACACGACGGATTACAGTTGGGAAAATGTGTGTGTGTGTGTACATTTGCTGTGTGTTGTCCCAGTTGTATCCAGCTCTTTTCTCGGTCAGTCATTGTACATACAGTAACACAAACAAGTTTGTCCAAAAATGTAAGCAGCTGTGGTCACCAGAACTTTACTGTAATTATTACATAATTAGTATTTATTTTTCTACCATTAAAACAGCAAAAGGATATTAGTGCTGTTGATTTAAAGTTTTAATTGATATTTTAAAGATTTTACCATCAAAAGAAACGTTTTGCCAGTTGAATTTTATGATGGGGGTTTTCTGTGTAATTTACAGTCTGTAATATTAAAATAAACAACTTTATTTGGTATAAATTCCTCTAAAATGTTATATAAATATAGGATTTGCCATGAGATTTCATAGTGTTTTACTTTTACAAACACACATTTTTAACTACAGTTTTTCTATCATGGTTTGTCAGTTTTTCAGTGAAAAATTTAAATAGGTAATTTTAAAAGGGGGGGTGGCCCTAGCCCCTAACACTAAACCATACCTCTAACCCTATAGTAAAATAGTAAAAAACTACATTGATAGTCATGTCTCCCCTATAGAGGTGGCTTGGTCTGGAGCAGTATTTTTAACGGCACAGACTGCAGAATGATCACAGACAGCAGTGTGTCGGATCCTCTCTGATCATTTCTAGTACAGTTCAGAGAATATTATAGATCTAAGACAAAACAGACATGAGGGACTGAGAGAAAAAGGTGCAATTATGAATCTGTCTGGTACTTCAGCACCACAGATTTACCACACACCACGGATTTATCAATACACAGCACAGTTACTGATATTTCAGAGTTGTGGTCGGGCCATAGATTTGCACTTGCACCAACCTCAGTCAGATAAAGGATCAATGAGTCAGGCAGACTAGACTTATATTCAACTTAACAACCCCTCTGCCCCTGTGCTAATCTGCTACTATAGGGATGGAGAGGAGGGATAGCAGGTTAACAAGGGGGATGTATGTTGGTCATTTTGGTAAAAAGGGGGATGGCACCCACCCTCGAACTGGTTACTGAATATACTCTAACTTTATAGTGATTCATGGAGATTCTGTAATGTCTTTGTAGTTAGATTTTGGCCAATAATGTGTAAATTTAATACTTTCAGACAACAAGATTAAGAGTAATTTGCCAACATGCTCACAATGCTAACATTTGCGAATTAGCACAAAACACAAACTGCAGCTGAGACTAGTGGGAATGTCAATAGTTTAGAAAATATTTTGTCATAAACCAAAGTGAAAATTTTGACATGACAGTTTTGCTGGTTTAAAAGTCACGGCATTACCTGAGGACTTAATGTTAATCACTTTCAATAAAACCAAAACTTTCACGTCATGGTGCTTCTAGAGAAAAAGCGTGGCTAAGAAACATGCATGTTAATGTTTGGGGGGCTGTGTTTTTGCATTCTGATCCTCCCATTCTGGTACATTAAACTGTGTGCTGGGTGTAAAGAGGATAGGAGGAGCTCTAGCAATTTGACACTAAGCACAGATTCCACCTGCTGCTACTGTGTTCTTACCATTAATAATACTTTTTTTGTAGTTTGCACAGTGCTGTGTCAGGACTACACATGGGCAGACATATTGCAAAAATGACTTTGTCACACTCAGGAGAACTTGTGCCACAAGTTTTTGCTAATAATTCTATTTGCACCCATTTACGGGAAATGAGGTCTGAATGGCTGAGTGTTGGAGATTTAATATTCACACTTCACTTTGTGTTGTTATCAAATTCATTTACAATATCTCCTACACTTTCCGTGAGTATCTTGAGCTATCAAGAGATCACACCCTCCTCCTCCTCTGTCTCTGTCTCTCAGTCTCCTTCGTCAGTGTAATTGTGGTTGTGTAACACGGTTAGTGGGAGCATATAATACCATCACTATGAGACACAATGTAATCAGCGCTGTAATTTGATCAGGACCTGCTGCCACCTGCTCGTGAGCAACATTGCTGCTCTCATGACAACAAATGAACTGGACATGGCTGGCTCACAGCAGGAGGGAACACACAGAGGTTCTGGTGGGACTGGTTTTTGTGATGAGATGATAAAGAGAAACGGAGCAATTATTTGAAAACTCTGCTGCTGATCCAACACCTGAACTTCTTGCATTGAAAAGCCAACACTGTAAAATAATAAATACGATAGAACTTTTTTCTACTATGAGGGTAAAAAGGATATTAGTACTGTTGATTTTAAGTTTTAATCGATATTTTACCGTTTTTACCATCAAAAGTCATATGAAAATTCCACATGCTATGACAGTGGTTTTCCATGTAATTTATGCAGTGTGTAATATTAAAAAACAACTTTATTCCACATAAATTATTTTTAATGCTATATAAATTATGGTTTTGCCATGAAATATCACAGGTTTTACTGTCACAGAAACTTTAACCTTAGAGTTTACGGTATTTTACTGTCAGTTCTTTACCGTTAAATGTCTTATATGTTTTTTAGATATGAGGAGAAAAGTAATATTACTTATTTATAAAAAAAAAGTACATGAAAGCACCATTCCTCCCTAATTAAACACCGTCAACTGCCCTAAATAACAACTAGCTTTGATAAAAATAAAAGGAATCATGATGATTGTGTTGGATCATCTATCTCAAAAACGTATACCAACAACTGCCTGGATGGTATGAAAATACATCAAAATGGTTTTAGCAACAGTAGACAGAAGCACAAAATATATATAATTTGTAGTTAATGGGTTAGAACATTACCCAATGGTCCTTTAACTGAGTGACATTATAGCTTTGATTCTAACCCCCTTTGACCTTTTGTTTCATGTCGTCTTCTCCCTCATGTCTCGGTCTGGCTCTCTGTCTCTCTCTCCTACATTTACCGTCTCTCTTTCCTGTGCATGATCTAATAAATCGCTCTGCAGAGCAGCACAGCATCACCTCTGGACTTTTACGTAACACAAGGCTGCTATTAGAGCCTTTCTACCATTAACCTGCTTTTGATTTAGAGCCCACTGTGTCATATGACTGCCACTGTGACATGTTAGTACAATAGACTGCTTTCAGTTTATGCAGTAAAGTCTGTGATATTTCTATGCAACCCAGTATCCCTATAGGAAGGACGTCCATATTGGACCAACCTGCAACTCAAGTTTTATAGCCAGTGCCAGACAATATTTATCCATATAATATGATCCAGTTTCACCCTCATCTCTTTTCCTGGCAATATCTTACAGGTCAATTCAACCTCCTCAAAATGGTTCCAGTGCCAGGGCCTAGCCAGGCTGCAAAAGTCCTGTAATCTCAGCTGACGTACTATGCAGCATCATTAATTGGCCAGTAAGATACAATTTAATCTGTTCTATGACCACATATCATCAGGTTCTACAAAAGAACATTAGAAGATCACTACCAGTCTCCATTTACATTTTTTCTCTCTCATTACAAGAACCACTGGGGAGAAATAACAGATGCCCTCATCGTCCACCTGCCTTTACTTCTCTGCGACTCTTTGTGCCAATTAAAAAAAAAAAGAAAAAGAAAGAAATCACAAACCGCTTAGTAAATGTTGTACAAAGACAAGATATTGCGAGGATAAGGAGATAATGTCAAGCCAAATCGAGAATGAGCTTCTTCTGTTCTTTACCTCCTGACTGTTCACCACTAATTGGTGTCCCAGTCAAACAGGAGGGCGGTTTAAAAAGAGAACCTTCAGGGAACCCCTAACCCTTCAAAGTGCTGTAAAGTACACAGGGAAGTCGATTACACCAACAAAAGTTGCTAATGTCTGTCTCCCCCTTCCTGCTTTCTGGAAATCATTATCTCTCCCTGTCCCAGTCTCAGCTGCGTGACCACTGGACAGACATTATTAGACAATCCAATACATTCAGACCTGCCCACTGCCAAACACAGTCTTACTTCCTACATTCACATTCAGCGGATTATAATCATGACTCACAATTACCCAACAGCCCTTTGAGCAGCCATCCACACAGTGTGTGTGTGTGTGTGTGTTTATGTGCGCATGCCCTTTGCCTGTGTGTACATTTGCATGAATGTGCGAATGTGTGCAGAGCTGCTGCTGTGTTTGCTCGGTGTAAACCAGAGCAGCCAGTTTGTTGTGGATCAATACCTCAGAATGGTGGATGTCAGTGTAGCACCAGTTTGCTCAATATTACATGACCACGAATCACCTCTGAAAATATCAGGCCCTCCAGGTACCACCATTATAACCAACTTTAAAATACAGTCTGTCTTCTGGGTTTGCTTTGGCATTGTGGGCTCTAATCAACCCACAGACTTTACATGTGCTGCTTTACCACCGCATGGTACGCTTCGACTTGACTCTACTGCACTTGCTCTTTATTGATTTTGCATTATGGATCATACCTGGTACTTTTTTTGGTACCACCTTTGTCGAGGTTCCAAGTGAAGCTGATACTACTGACATGAAAACACTGCAGACATGGGACATCCTGCACAAATGCTGCATTTTTAAATAGTTTTTTAAATAATTTGTTTTATTCTCGTAAAAATGTCCTGCAAAACCATGACGTGGTCAGTTGAAGAACACCATCCCTGCATATCCTTTGTTACGATGCTCAGCTCCGCCTATGTTGAGGGGGTACTGTCTAATCTAGTAAAAGAGTTCAGTCTAGACCTGCTCTATTTGAAAAGTGTCCTGAGATAACTTCTGTTATGAATTGGCGCTATACAAATAAAATTGAATTGAATTGAATAGAGGTACCAAAAGCGGGTAGATTTGAGTCGAGTCGTACCATATAGTGGAAATAATGCTATTGGGATGATATCATGCACATAAACCTTCATAGTTTTCAGGTGTTCTGTTAACAATTTTATATTATGTCTTTCTTATAATGGTGGTGTATGGGGAAAGAGCTTTTTGTGCCACAGGGGATTTTTTGTAGTTGCAGTACCCTGGTGAGCCACAGGCGTAGATTTATAGCAAGGTTGAGTGGCCGTGCTGTAAATTGCTCTCTTAAGGCATATGTCTGGAATTTTTCTCTGCCGCGTAGGTGTTCAGATTCTGCAGTATATTGTGTAAACTCTGGTACATCTCAGCCACCTCAGCAGTGGAGGATGAACTCAGTTTAGTCCATTTACTGGAGCATTTACCACTCTGGTGTCTCTGTCATATGATCAGCAGTAATGGAAGACGAGAGCAAGACTGAAATGTATCCTCTGCATTGCCGGTGTCAGACTTTCTCTTTCGTTTCAGTGTGCAGATCACCATTACATTGTTTATCATCATATTGTTTTCATTTTACTGACTTAATACTCGTGTAACTTAAAGCTGCAGTAGGTAAATTTTATGAAAATAACCTTTTGTCATATTCACTGAAACTTTCACTATATTCTGATAGTAGAACATGAGATAGATCTTCTGAGAATAAATCAGGTTCCTCTATTCTAGTGCTGCCAATGGCATTTGCTAGAATCCACTGTGCCTGAATGAAACAACCAATCATAAATGATATGATATAGTGAAAGTTTCAGCAAATTAACAAAAAGTTATTTTCATAAAACTTACCCACTCACAGTTTTCTCGGAACCTGCATCCAGTTAATTACAACAATTCATCTTAAGGGGATGATCACAGAGAAACGCGTTGTCTGCAAAACCATTGATTTCCTATGGTGGTGCACATTGCGGTTTTCTAGAGTTTTTTCGACTTTTTTTTTACTTTTTAGCAAAAGCCGCGGAGTCGCACAGCTCATCACAAACGCATAAAACAAATCCAACAGAAAAAGGCAGCAACAGAAGAATGCTGCAATCACAGAAACAAAGCAGAAGCACAAACCCACAAAACAAATGCCAAAGAAAAATGCTGCAAATTCACTCGACAGAACGGAAGTGCACCAGGCCACTAGGGGGACCCGACCTGAGGGATGGACCAGTCCTGTGGGACCAGACCCGAAAGACTTCTTCGTGTCTTCTGTTTTGTGGAGCGAATTTGCAGCATTTCTCTCTCACAGTTGTTTTGTGGTTTTGTAAGTTTTTGCTTTTGCTTTGTTTCTGTGATTGCAGCATTTTTCTGTTGCTGCGTTTCTGCTGGATTTGTTTTATGTGTTTGTGTGTTTTTGGATTTGAATCGTTTTCGTGTTTGCAGCGTTTTGCCGTTTGCGGCGCGTTTGCCCTTGTCGGCCACCGTACTGGACCCCTTTTAACTTTTATCTTTATGCTTTGTTGTTTCCAGTTTTGATGCCGTTTAAGACAATTTCACATCAGCTGCACCATTCAACTGCAATCTGCAAAACTATTCATCGTTATGGTAACTGAGCATGGTTTGTGGCTGAAAATCACTGAATTTCACTTATTTGATTACCTGTCAGATGCTTCCAGAGATTCCACAAGTGCAAATCTTCTACAGCTATATGCACAGGCAAATAGCCAGGGCATATATACAAATAGACAATAATCGTGGTTGTATAAACAGTATACTGCCAGGGAACAGGGAACAGGGAAATGGACAAATATGTTTAGAAACAACCACAAACATGAACCTCTACACATTATATACTTTCTATTTTTTTTCCCTTTTCCTTCTTACCTCCTCATCCTTCCTCTCTTCTCCTGTTCTCCCTCCGTTTTCAGTCTCATGCTACTCTGTCCTACTGAACTCTGACCCTTGTCCCCTCCCCCCATATCGGTCGAACAGCCTTTATACAAACACACACACCCGCTCATACACACAACCAATAACAGGCATGGAGACATGAAGGCAGGCAGACATGAGTTTTCACTCTCAGTACATTAAGTCATCAGCGCTTGACCGGGGCTATTAAGATACACATTATCTGTGCACATGAGTACGAACACACACACTCACATATACATCAGCCGCACTCCCACACTGTAGTCTGCTCTCTGGCCTGGCTGCAGACAGAGCTGTATGGATCAGCATTGATTTGCCCTACATTTGTTACAGCTATGTGCTGATCCACTGTCAAAACACAATCACACTCCCAGTCAGACCACGAACATGCATTTTATATCCCTTTGCCACATGGTCTGCTGCACTCTAATATTCACAAGCCACTTTTTCATCATCTATTTTGCCGACACGCTCGACGTTTCTGATGAGCCAGGACTTAAATTATGTTTGGCTTTCTGCCCAAAGAGCCACAAAAAAGAGAAACCTATGATCATGTGGCCTACATTAGACATCACCGCCTGTGGCCATTTCCCAACATGCTTCCAGTAGCGAGGTCATATTTTATTATTGTCAGATGAAAACCCTGTAGTACATCAGCTTTGCCGCAGTTCAATAATCTCGTGGGAAACTCACACTGAACAACCAGGTGTTTTTTTCAAGCTCCGCAACAGATTGCGAATGCTGAACGTTCAAGAGAAAAAGCAGAAAATGAGTTCCCACGTGTCATCGCCTGGGCGGCGAGGGGAAGTGTGTAGTTGCTGAAGCCAAACCAGCAAGCAAAGTGGTTGTCTTTGAAATTAGAAAGAAGATAAGAAGGAGTACTAACAGTAAATGGAAACGATCTGTACTAGTTGAAATTCAGTGGCTAGAGCAAGGTTGTCCTTTGTCATGACTGTCTTAGAAGTTTGTGACCAGTTCTGTGGTAATGTTTGCATTTTTCAGCCAGGGTCCGAGTCCATGCAAATTTGCAGTCATCACCTCTGTTGTAGAGATTTGGGAAACATATGAACTTCAATTTTATTGATATAATTTTAACCCATCTGCACCCAAAGAAGATATTTAGTATGACAAGGAAAACATTTGTTGTGATTGGTCTGAATACTTGATTGTTCCTTGTAGTTTCTGAGATATAGCCAGAAGCAAATGGACACACTTCCTCCATTAGTTTCAATGGCCATTAAAACCCATTCAAACTAATGAAGAATGGTACCTCAAGCGAATGTTTTCACTTGCTGTCTTTTAGCACACCACTATTACTGTTGCATGTGTGTACTGAAAATAATACAAATCCAAGTGTTTTTATCGCTTATTCAGGGTTTCCCAGACAACATTTTCACTAAAGGAAACTTAAAATGGGTTAAATGCTTGTCTCTGAGTCTGACCAAAAATGAAAATAGCAATGGCTAATCCATGGAGCTAATTTCTGTTTGCTTTTGGTCAGGCTCAGAGAAAAGTGTTAAAAATGTATTTACATATGTGAAATTGAAGATTATTTGGAAAACTTTGAGCGATTCACGCTGCTTTCCCTTAAATGCTATGTTGTTAGCAAACAATTATGAGAAGGGTTGTAACATATTGCTGTTTTCCTTTAACATAATTACAGTTTCTCATGTAAAAAAATCCCATGGTCTTCAATGACTCATCACTCTGTTTTCTGCCTCTTTTTGCGGAATTTTCTTCTCACAAAATGTTCAGTTATTGAACTGTAAAGGGAAGTGTCCCTCTGACATTAGAGAGGTAATGCTGACGTTGTCCTAACATGGAAGTGAGGAACTTGAGCAAAGGTGCAGTATTTCTGTTCCCAAAGCTTCTTAAACCACTCACTGAGAGGGTGACATAGCTACTGTATGCGCACACATGAGCACATACATACAAGAATAGAAAAATTATATTTTTAAAAAGCAGAACCAAAAACAAAAGGTCAACGTCACTTATTTAAACTGGAAGGAAACTGTAAGCATGACACACCATCGCCTTGGGGCCATATTGAGAGGATAAGGATAAGGATGTGTGTACACATTAAAGGCAAAGACATCAAACAGTTTGAACCTACACTGGAAATATAAATAACCTTAAGTGTTAGAGAAGTAATAGACTTTGTCCTGTTTGCTGTCAAGGGTTCAACAACGTTGAGCAGTGTTATTGCCTCTCTAAACTGTTTAAGCTGCTTACGAAAAACCCAATAAATCAAATCAAATCTGTACCACATTGAATTGCATAGCATCGTATTCATTTGCAGAGCATTATCATGTTAAATTGTGTTGAATCAAATCGTGTGGAATTGCACTGCATTACAATAAGATGATATATGATATTATCGCGTATACTGTGAATTTGAATTGTCTGGATAATTGTGACTTGAAAAAGCTAGCCCGCTAACGTACAGTCCTCTATTAATTTCTTAATTAGTTTTTTAATTTTGACAAGGGAGAGCCTGCATCTCTCTAAAACCACCATTTCCCATTGTATCCCCCCAAAAAGTGAATTTGGATGTGTGGAAATAATACGAATTCCAAACTAAAGAATGTGGTGGTGCCTATTTGAAGTGTCCTAGCTGTGAAGCAAGTATTTGTTTCTTAACTAAATGTAAGATAAAGTGATTCCTGTATGTTCATGATGATTATCGAGATAATATCGTGAATCAGGATTATTTTAGGCAGGATTATCGTCAACGTACTATCGCAATAGAGGTGAATCATATTTTATCATATTGGTAGTTGCTCTATATGTATCTAATGTATTGGATCATTGGCAATGTATGGAGTGATGGAGATGCACACCCCCAGTAAACAGGCAATAACTGTGTCATACCCTTTATAATATATTTTTGTTTACAGCTTCCTGCATTGCTTTTAAATGGCCTTAAAAATCTTCATTTAAAAAATACAATTATTTGGCTTTTTACAGTCTTACAGCTTTAATTTTAATTACACAACTAAACTAAAACTAAGGTTACTTTCTCCTCTTTAAACCCAGAAGTAGGACCATACAATTAAAGTAGCTCTTTACAAAGACAGACTGTCCCCACGTGTCTTCTTGATGAGTCACAGAAAAAGTGCAAATTGGGCCTCTGCTCTGATCACAGCAACTGTAGTTAGCCCTGTTGCCCTTTATTTTAAACTCACTCCTGCTGAATGGGGCTTTACCTTGTGGAGTTTACCTGTGCCTGTTGGTTTCATGCATGCATGTTATGTTTTCGGGATACCTTTTTCATCGTCCTTGAGGAAGGCCGTGGGCTCAGAACTGGACGACCTGCAGCACAATGCCGCTCCCTCCTCCCTACATGCTTCTGTTGCTGCTTGTGCTGATCTCTCCCTTGACAACCAAAGGCTCCTCCTCTAGTTATTATTTATCATACTTCTGAAAGCACTTCCTGCCTTGTGCGTCACACAGTCTGCATTATTCTGTTCCCTTACACATTCAGGTTCCTTCCTCAACCTTTAGCATGTATCTGGATTCTTCTGGACAACACCCTAAAGCTATTGGCTCAGATGAGCTCAATGCGTTTTTGAATTTTAGGCTCTCAAATAAACAATCTTCATGGTGATTTTTTTTTCTCATCGTCTTAATAAAAAAAACCTGCACAAATTTAGAATCCCTTCAGCTGAGCTATGGAGACTTTCTCACCTTGTCAAACTTTATAGATGCTCAGAGGGGTGGTGATAAAAAGAACAAATGGAAAAGGAGGGATAGAGGGAGGACATAATCGCTAAATGTAGAGGGAAGACAGGAGCAAATGACTGCTGGCTGGCTGTCGCTGTCACCGGTGTGGTGAATGTTGCTATGGAAACGGCCCAAAGTTCAGGCCACGACAAACACAGGTAGGCTGTGTTTGGGTGAGAGTGAGTGAGAGAGAGAGAAACTGAAAATGAGATGTCCTTTTAGCATCTCCATACAGTACCAATTATTTGGAAATAATTGGTACTTAACTGTTTCCTATGTGAAAACTGAACAGAAATGTACATGCAATAAAGTATTAAAGGCAGCAACAGAACCATCTCAGACAGAAATGTAAAATAAGTATGTAAAAGTATGACAAATTCAAATAATAAGATAATATGAAGAAAGAAGAATACTATACATACACACATACAGTATAAGCATAGGCTAGACAGTGCATGTTGCATTTTCTCAACCACAAGGTAACACCATGCCCTCCTGTAATCCCTGAAGACTCGTTCCTTCCATTACGCATTTTCCTTTTACACTAATTAATGTCTGTGCGCCAAATATGAAGCTTTAGCCAGGAGACGGTTAGCTTAGCTAGCCTCGCTCTATTGTTTGCCAAGAAACACTTCCAGCACGTAACTCCACCACAACTTGTCTTTCTTTACATTTCTGGCTGGATACAGACAAGGCGAACAAGATGGTGAGCTATAGAGGTGATGGTAGTAGTTTTGCACTTTGAGAGAACCAGTCGAGCTGTTTCCCCCTGCTTCTATGTCTTTATGCTGAGCTAAGATCACATCCTCCGAGCTCTAGCTCCATACTTGGTGCACAGACCTGAGAATGGTATCAGTCAAGTTAACACTCAGCAATAAAGGCTCTATAGCTACTGTAGTTTATATAACAGTTTCTACTGTATTTCAGATAACATACAAAACTCACCAGTGTGCTTCCAATTCAAGTTTGTCTGATGAAACGCCCTAGGACCTTTAGCAGTATGCAGTTTTATATGAATATTATTATTCATAATATTAATTTCATTATTCAATACAAGTAGTGACACTACTAAAATGATCTTAATCTGGTATGACTGCAGCTACAGAGCCACGCTCCCTTTAGTAATGTTAAATAACTGCTATAAAACACACAGTAAAGGCATAAGGTTTAGATTTAAAGTGTATTTTTGTCTTGAATGTTCCACTTTGTACCGTTAAAGCACTAAAGTTGTTTTATATTTCAGAGCTGGCTTTATGTGCAATACAAATTTCCCCATGGGACCAATAAAGTCATCTTGAATTATGAATCTTGGGGCACTCTGTAATCCTTGCTTTCATCCTAAATTACTTAGATTTTAAGAGCAAAGGATGTGGCAGGGAAAAAAGCAATGGCCTTAAAATAACCAATAGATAGCCAGATTTATAATTAAGAAAAAAAATATTTATTTAATCGTCTTTTTTATCAGTAATTCTCTACACTCACTATTACTACTACTCATTCATCTGGATGATCATGCTGGATCTGGGTCTTATTTCTTCCTAAGTTTAACTGAGAATACTGTTCTTTGCAATGCAATTAAGTGACATTTTAAGGAAGACTATATTACTAATGCTTATTTGTTGGAGGAAACATAGGCAGTATTTTAGAAAATAAAATAAATGCCAGTAATAATGTTATGGTACAAGAAGCTGCAGGCACTGATGGAAACCTTCTGGATCCAAGACTTTAATTGTTAGTTGGTGAAAAGTAGCACTTCAGCTAACTAACGTTTTAAATTTAAATCTTCTTACTGAGAGCATTTAACTCATTCTCGATTCACAATATTTGCAAAGCAGGTTATTACCACTGCCTAAATGAGGCATACTGTAATCAGTATTACAATAAATACAATCATTATTTTGTAATATAGTATTGTTGGCATTTAAATTCAGTTATTTTTGGCTGATTATTTATTTTACGTTCCTATCAATTTGGTTCAAGGCCTTGATACAAATCATTGATAAAAGTATGTAAAATGGTGAGCATCAATACTTCATTGTTCATTGACTTAAAAAAACTTGATTTTCCACAGATGTATTTCTTTAGAAAGACTTGAATAATTTATTTTTGTTCATAATAAATGCTTAAGAATGAACTGGCAGGGCCATGCGGGCTATGGCTGCTGATGTGTGATGTGTGTGTCAGCTTTCCTTGCTGTTACAAAAGGGTGTACCACAGGGCTCGATTACAAGGCTCTCTGTTATTTACTTAAAAGATAATAGGTTCCACAGGTAATAAAAAACACTGTCCACTATTGCGCTGATGAAGTGAATGTAGATTTTACAGGGAACTTGATGGATTCCTCATTTTCTCCTCATTGCAGGACTCACAACATCACTGTCTAGTGTTTATCAGTATGGTTCTTTAAAATAATCTGTCTGTTAACATTTCATCATTGTCATCTCTATTATTTGATAGCTACATGCTATATATCATTATTATGTATTAATTGTTATGGATATATGACCATACTTCAGCATAATCAATCAACACATTCATATTAGCATGAGTAATCTATCACAATGTAGCCTTTGAGAGATGATGAGAGAGTGGAGAACAGTGATTTTTTAATCCACAGCTGTTTTATCAATAGAACTAAAAAAACTAAAAGTTGATGCATTCAAGATGACAGTATATGCTGATTTCTGAAGCACATATTCTGTATTGTTTTTGCTTTTCTGAGACCTTCATTAAGCTACTGACAGCTTGATTAGACTGTCTGAGAGCTTAGACTCTGACAGAGCTCTTATTATCAATGACTGGAGGCTAATAATTCAACCACACAGCAATAAATATTGTTTGTGTGGGTCTGTGTGTGTGTGTGTGTGTGTGTGTGTGTGTGTGTGTGTGTGTGTGTGTGTGTGTGTGTGTGTGTGTGTGTGTGTTTATGAATTTGCCCTATTTATACATTGCTAAACCTATAATGAAATGCAGTTTTTAAAATGATGGAAACCTAGCCCACTTTTATTTTAAATCAAATCAAGTTTATGTTTAGAGAAGATGAATGTGTTAATGTGGCTTGTGGTTTGGTTTTGCTGACTTTAGTCCAATGGTTTGGATGAAGGGTTGAGATTTTCACAGTTTATGCAACATATAATCCTGTTGGCTGTGCCAGTGATTTACTGCAAGGTGCCCTGTATTTATCTTGTTCCCACATTATTGTTTACATGTGTGTGATATTAGGTGCTTGTTTCATCTGGCAGGGAGTGAGGCAGAGAACTTGTGAAGCTCACATTTGTAATCACTCAGCATTAAAAACTATGATACAGTAGCTGACTAATGACAGAAGATTTATTAGGGCCCGCGCAGTGACGCTGGGTGTGGCAAAACGGCTTGATAGCACCTTTGAAACAGCAGAACCTGCTGCACAGATATGTTCTCGGGCCCATAACCAAACCCATTAGAAAGTCGGTCATTTTGAATTAAGTTTAATTGATCGGATCAACTTCAGACCACCACAATTTGAAGTTGTTTTTCAACGTTTAGCCATGAAAAAAGGAAGTTGTGCACTGTCAACCAATCTACACTCCAAACTTCACATGCCAATATTCAGTCATAGTGCTCTCTACTGGCAACAGGAAGTAAGCCGTGTATGGAAATTCTCATCTGACTTACATGAACTTTTCATAGTATGGTCTACACGTGATGGGCTGGCACATAATGCCACCTCAATGCCTTTTTTCTAAACTTTTTCGTTTTTATTTTTTTTATTTATTGCAATGTTTTAAATTGTTTATTGTTTATTCTATATAAATTACTGATGGAGCTATGGTTCTTAGTGTTCTGTTGTTTTTGTTGTTATAACGCTGTAAAAGAACTTTGCAAACCCAACTTCAAAAGGTGCTATATGAATAAAGTTTATTTATTATTATTTAGCTGCTAAATTCTCCATTCTGTCCACCAGCTGGTTGCTAACTTTGTCTGTCTGCCATTTGTCTGTCTGAGCAGATAGTGTGCAGTAGGTTATCAGAGCCTTTTTGCCGACAGCTGTCTGCTAGAAATGATGTTGATATGAGCGGTGAGACTGAACCAAAACAGTGGAGTTGGGGCCATAAATCCAAAACAATGAGCAGAAAGAGGCTAAAACGCTACATGAAGCTAAGGGGAACAGCAGAGTTGGTCGGAGATTCTCTTTGGGTTTGTCACAACAAATGACAGCTTCAAATTACACATTTGAGCCTACGTTCATGCAGACATATTGCTTAGTGCAGCATTAAAAAAGCGTACAATTTAAAAAAAAAAATAGCCTTGTTTTGTCTGTAAGCGGACAGGCTGTGGCCAAACCACAGCTGGTCCTGTTCCAGGCCGTCTCTGTTCCTTCCGTTGGTTGCAACAGAATCTGTGCGTACCCAAACCTAATCAATGCTGCCAGCTGCATCTGTAACTCTGCATTTTGGATGTACTCAGCCATACACACACTTTGGATACACCACATGGGAGGCTGAGAATAGAAAGGGAATGAGGAGGAAGTCTAAAATCAGGTTAACACAGAGCACAGAGCCGCAGCCCACCCTGCCTCCATGTCATCTTTAACCTCAGCACCTCACTAATTACCGTACAGAGCTGCCTCTGATCCTCTCTCCCCACCCCTACCCTCTCAACCTGACACACACACACACACACACACACACACACACACACACACACACACACACACACACACACACACACACACACACACACACACACATTCATTGTGGTCAGGACATGGCCTGTAGTCCACGCAGGTAATGACAGACCATGTGTGTAGCTCCAGACGGATCCTGTGCGGTCCTCACATGTTTTGTTTGAGTTTCATCCCCGTTATCAGTGTGTGGCCGGTTTTCCATGAATTTCTAAAGCCGTATGGTTCAATTACATCGACCACATCTGACACGCACACGACTCCACCCAAAGCACCTCTTTCCGCCCTCAGACAAGAAGTAGATTACGGCCTTTGAGAGACAGAACAGGAGGGCACCTCTGGGGCAGACAGAGCGGCAACACAACTCCAGCTGCAACTAACGTGTATATCATAGAATAAAGTTGTTTCAGTTTCACAATACAAGAACTGCAAAGGAATAGAGCCAAATATCACAGTCTGAATGACTCTACAATCAGTTAACGGGGTTGATGACCGACACACACACCACACACACACACACACACACACACACACACACAATTTCCAAATATAAACCTCTGACTAGAAGATTAACTCAACCAAACCCAAATCCTCCTCTCAGCAGAGGTAAAGACAGGACCAGCGGTGAAAACATAATCTCTCCGTGTTCACACAGTCGATTCTCAATGACCTGCCAACAGCAGCAGGCAACCAACCCCCCTTCCCTTCCGCACACACCACACACACACACACACACACACACACACACACACACACACACACACACACACTTTCCACTGCACAGCTGTCCACCCTAAATGTAGCTTTAGTGAGATGCACATATTTCAACAAAATGAGTATAATCCAAAGTAAATATCGTTCAGCCAATCTCATTCGGATGGATTACAAAGAGGAACCGTTCCCTTTCCAAATCCACCCGCAAAAAAACACCCAATTTGAGCATGTTGATGCTATAATCTTGGGCAGTTCAGTTTACATTAGTGAACATAAAGTAGTCACTTAGCAAAACCAGTGGTTAAAGATTAGCATCTGTAACAAAGTCTCTTTAAAGAATCTGGTTAAGTTGGGCACTTGTGTGTTTATATGGTGAGTTATTTTGATCTAAATTCAACATTGACATTTACACTTTGGAATAGTGAATTCAAAGCAAGTACAGTTTGAATTTTCCCCCAAGGCACACTGTGTTTTAGAGAAGAGCTTCTCGTTTCTACTTAGGGATTGTACGAAAATTATTTGCGTGAGGAGAGGAGCTGAATCCTTAAACAAATTGAGACCCTCCCCACATTACAAATATTTTCAAAAGACAGATAAACGAAAACAACCAATCAGAGCCGAGAAAGACTGCAGAGTCTCATTCCCAGGTTGTCAAATACAGATGCTGTGGGTCCCTGGAAATGAGAATTAACAATCAATTATCTGTGTTAAACAGAGGAGAAGGAGCCAGAGGAACCTGATTTTTTCACAGATTATCTGTCTCATGTACGACTTTCGGGATATGTCAGCAAATATGACAAAAACTTTTTTGCTTTTTTAAAGTTACCTACTGCAGTTTTGACCAAAGACGAAAAGGATTTAAAATAGTCTACCCCAATTTCAACATTTTATAACATAATAAAACTAGAGCAAACGTTAATTAAACATACATTTTCACTACAAGTCATTAACAAATGAGGATCAGTGTATTTGTTATCCCAGTGGTTCCCAACCTGACCCCCAGCCAAAGCTTCACAGAGGCTCATGAGGCCTTCTTGATTTTAAGGGGTGTAACAAAACTTGAAAATGTACACAGTAGTAGGCATTTTGTTCATTTCTGTGACGAAAACTATGAAATGGCAAGTTTAAAGTTTAGATTATTATTTAAGATCTAAACTCTGAAGACCTGAACACAAGCTATATTTACAGAGCCTTTACTCTCTGATAAACAGCTTGGTCCTGCTTTGGAAAAGTACGAAGTTAAAACAACCAAAGAGCTGATAGAACAATGGGGAAGTATCAGGAAGAAAAACAACATGCACAAAAAAGAAGCCTAATGTATGATTGTTAAAAAAATACACAATGCAGACAGAGTTGTATTAAAAGTGCCTACAAATATATCAAGAAAACTCCTCTCTGATGCAATATTCACAAGAAAATAATCTGCTTATTGCTTGTTTTTGCACAAACTTCCTGCAGTGATTGTGTTCACTGTTTGGGTTCATTGTACAATTTATTAGTTGTTCTCAACTGTTGTTGTTGTGCATTGTATATAATATGAAATATAAAATATGTCACTTAGTGTGATAGAAAAGGGGTCCCTTAAGGAAAAAAGATTGGAACCCTAACTCTAACCCTAAACCAGTTTCATCCCACCTAATAAAATCTCAACATAAATAAGGAGTAAGGGGAAAAATAAAAAACCCTTTCCTGCTCTCCCAAACCCATTCCCATTTTCTAAACCCCTAAACACTTTTCATACAGTCCCTCACCAATGCATGTGTGTTGCCTCACAAAACAGTGAGACATTCATATAAAAGTCTGGTTTATGACATTTTCTCTGCCATGGTATCACATTTCAAAAGGTGGAGAGATTTTGGGTACAAGAGCATTTCCTGGTTTTGTACGATCAATCGCATCGATCTGCCTTCTGTTTTAACGCTGTCCCTGTCTGTGCTTTTATCAGCAGACTTTGAAGATCCTCCATCAGCAACGAGTTGAGAGTCATTGCTGATTTATGACACACATATCTTCTGTGAGAGTGTGGCAAAAATGTTTTTGGGTGTTTTTCAAAAAGTCGGCCGCAGTGGAGAAGCTCCATCTCTTCTCGGCAATAAATCAGAGATAAAAGCTGCCATGTTTTGAGTTTTAAGACTAATTTGTCCTCACTCTTCTGACAGCCTGAAAATCCCCAGAATTAAATATTTTTAAATGTTTGAAACTAGTTTACTTGTAAAAGGAACCAGTTCACACCTCCTCTGTTCTCCTTATAATTATAACATAAGGATTTATGATACAGGCTGAAAAGGAGACAATGTGTGTGTGAGTGTGAGTGTGTGTGTGTGTGTGTGTGTGTGTGTGTGTGTGTGTGTGTGTGTGTGTGTGTGTGTGTGTGTGTGTGTCTTGTGACGCATGACATGATTTATATAATCTCCTCTATGTGTCACAGAGCACAAGTGAGGTTAATGTGTATCCTCTATGTTAGTGTGTCTGTGTATGTGTTAAATCCCAGTCCCTGCAGCGGATAGTTGACCTTGCAAAGGTTATTGTCTGCCTTCTTCTCTGTTACTGTAACTCCAAACCTCCATTTATGAATGGTTATACAGTATGTATATGGAAGTGCTTTGCAGATGTGTAGCGCTCCAGTCCAGACTGCTTGTTTCCACACGCTCCTGCTCTGTGTGATCTTCACATCATTACATTTTGACAGTTGTTTTGCAGCTGCTGCCCACTGCCATGCTGGACGACTCTGACACAGGAGGAAAAGCTGGGGGAGCGACAAACCGGTGAAAACCCAAGAGAGATGGTTCATGTGGGATGATTCTATACCAGCAGCTTTAGTCGGTGAAGTACAGTGTTGGGTGTAACATGTTAGTTACACATTACTGTAATCACTTCACATTTTTCCGTAGTGCGTGTAATCAATTATCAATGGGCGACTAGAAAAAAGGATGACACAGCTTCCTTCAACTCTGACACTGAAGTCATTCAAAATTTAAATTCAGGGTCAGAGATGGAGATCCTGAACATTTCACTACAATATCCATGAAATTCAACAGTGATGGCGTCTAGTGCGCTCGTGAAGAGGCTCTTCAGCCTGCGCAGTCTTGTGCTGATTGCGAGGAGGAGCAGGTTGTCTAATAATTATAATAATAATTCTGATTAGATGGAATAATGGTTGAGAACAGTTTGTCAAATACAGCTACAAGTTTCCACATGTGCAATAACGTCAGAAGAAATGATACAGCATCTAATGTGGCATTTGTGTTCACTTCGTTGCCGTTGCTCTGCAGTGAGCGGTCAGGTAACATGAATATATTATTTACTGGAGTGATGAAGTGAGCTAGCATTGGCATTCTCAGTTGAACAGGTGCCACCCGACACAATCAATTAGCTTTTCTCAATAGCAGAGCCTCTCCAAACACAGTTAGTATGCAATTTTCATTTCTTAACCACCTACTATCCAGATGGATGTAATAATGATACAAAATGATACAAAAACATTTCTATCTGTTACATATTAATGGCCACAATAAATGTAAAGACATTTCAACAGGCTACAGTACAGAGAAATGTAACAGGGCTGCTTTTCTGTTTCACATTCCCGTTAGAAAGGACTGGACCAGGTTCAAATCTTAACCATCATTTTTCTTTGACCAAACTACATAAAATAGAACAAAAATGACATCTCATGAGAACAGGGTTTCAGGCTGTGTCCATCTATTTGGACAGTGCAATATAGAGTTTAGCAGACATCCACCCATGCTGCCATGCTGGCAGGTCCATGTGCCATGTCCAGCAAGGCAGCATGGGTGGATGTAGGGAACGAGATAGACAGATGGAGGATACATAGAAGATGGGAGGATGGCAGACACACAAGAGTGGCGGGGGCAGAGAGAGGGAGAGAGATGAGAGATGTAAAGGACACATGCCCACATGAAGGCGGGATGAGAACATGAAGCCCATACATTCTGAGGAGAAATGAAAGAGAGAAGAAGAGTGAAGAGGGTGGAGGATAGATTGGTAAGTGAATGTTGATGCAAGGTCTCGCCTCTAATCTGCTATACACGGTCTAATTAGGGCTAAAGTAGTCACATGCTGTAATCATATAGTCTATCTAAATGTATATGCTGCATGTAAAACACAGCTTACACATTCTGGCTTTGGGTAGGTGCACTCCCTGACCCTGAGCTCCATCTTATTAGGTCAGTCAGGCTCGTACTTTATCCCAAAATTTTATTTTTACAGGTGGACATTTAGGTGATGGGGCGAGTTAAAAGAAAAAACAAACACTTGGATTAGTTTGGATTTTTAAGTTACTTGCAAGGTTGGATTATCAAGCCAGCAACTTCCCAGTCTCCCAGAACTCCAGCATCCCCAGAGGATCAGTGTACTTCGCGGCCAACAGATTTTTGTTTTTAAATGAGAAAACCAACATTTTCCAGAAAAATAAAACAAAATCAGGAATCGGTAGAATCCGTTGTAAGGCTCCAATCATCCTGTGCATTAACTGGTTCAGAGGCTCCACCAATGCTACCTTGACAGTGGAATTATAGTAACAGATATCTAGCAAGGAGAAAGAGGTAGAAAATGTGTCATAAGTGGTAGTCATATACTGTCATATACCATTAAAATGTCCAGTATTTTAAGAAATACATGAGAACATCAATTTCAATCTCAATCATGACAGAGCTGGAGCCGGGACATGTTTAGCCTAGATTAGTTAGGTAGATCTACAACCAGTCAGAGCAAAGAAACGTGTGAAGTAGCACTGAGAGACGCATGCAATCAGCACTGCCTTGTTTGACAGTTTGATCTGAGTTTGGTGAGCCTGTGTGTTGTTAACCTATCAGAGTGGAAGAACGTGTGACATTTGACTTAAATCTGGACGAGTGATGCTCCTCTGTCAAACATCTTATAAAACCCGCCCCATATTAAAATAAACGGTTGTGATTGGCCTAACTGGATCCAGGACGGGTGGAATTCAGCTTGAACGTAAAAGGTGGCCAGAGGCATCGGCCAGAGCAAAGGAAACATCAGGTGCTTGGCAGAATTGTCTAGTTCCCAGGCTAATATTCAAGGATTCAAGGTTATTTTATTGTCATTTAAATTTAAAATAATATGACCTGGAAGCAGGGGCAGTTATAGTTTTAGTTGAAGGTACAGTATGTGTTAGAACTTAGTTTCTAGTTTTGGACAAGATTACGCACAATCATGGTGCATGGATGTTGAAGCAGCTTCGACTTTCTGTAATCATCCCTCCTTTTCATACTTGGAGGTTTCTACTGGGAGCCAAATTATCCGCAGAAGTCTCCACCTCTCTAGAACAAACAGACCCAGTGATTAAAACCGCCAGAAACACTGAATAAAGCAGTTCCACCTTTAAATTAAGTGTTTCTCTGACGCTGTTTGGCAGACAAAGGACTTCTTTTGCAGTGCGTACACAGCAACATGCTGACCAGATGTGGCCTTAAGTAGGCCGTCCTAACAAAACGTAGAGGATCAGGGTGACAATCCTATGAAATAGCTAATCCCAGAGGCTTTCAGTGAGTGGCTGCCTGTCTGATCTGCTCCGTGCTGGAGCTGACAGACGCCATGTCACCAATCCATGTGTGGCGTGTTTGGCAGGCAGTGAAAAACTGTCCTCTGAGAGCCTGCAACTTCAAAATATGGCAGATTTTTTCTTTCTCACCGTAAGGTGTCTTCTGGGAATCATTGGTAAACAGTTACACCTGACTTCAGAAGCTCTTCTCTGATTTGAGGATAAATTACAGACAGAGCAATAAAACAGTATTCCGTGCTATCAGTTCTCACAGTAATGGCATAGTAAGTCAGTAATGGACATTCAAGCAACGTGTCTACCTGCACACGTGTATCTTGTGTGTGTGTGTGTGTGTGTGTGTGTGTGTGTGTGTGTGTTTTTGTGTGTGCACATGCCTACTGTGTTGCTAAAAGCTTTAGTTCAACAAAGGGCCAGAGCCAGCTCTACAGCCGAGGTCACACTGGATGATATTTATACTGAAGCCAAGCTTGTCTCGACTGTCCAACCCAACTGGACTTTCAACTTTTATTTTCAAGTAACAGAATCATTTAGTATTTCTTCTGATATCCGTAAAGAATTTTCTCATCGGACATTCTCTTTTGACTGCAAAGAAAAATATGCATTGTATTTAATTCACAATTTTTTGGTGATACATAATTGATGTCACGTTTCAAGAGGAACAAAGAAGAACAAATGGCAGATACCAGCCTGCTCCATTATTAATGCGGTCTTATGGAGCAAATGCATAATTTGAAAGCAACTATTTTCTAAAGGCTAAACATACAAATCCAATATTATCAGTTGTACATTACAGAGTGCAAAGCTGCTCTGTGCAAGATCTTCCTGCAGTTATATACTATCAATGTAAACTCCATGAAATAAAAATAGCAATAAACATGGACATGCTTTGTGCAGATTACTTATATTATTCTGTTCTTACACGTCAAACAGTAACCTTTGCTGCCACAAGAAGATAGCTAGCATTCAGACATACGTAGTATGTTCACTGGGAGCCCGCAGTCCAGCAGAGTCAGCTAATAGGGCCGCTATAGCTCCATGGCAGGGGGACGTAACAGACACTCTACGCTATTGGCTACCACAACAAGTTTTACAGGAAATACATGAATATGCTTCCAGTTTCACAGGGACTTTCTACATACCTGGCTACTCAGCTAAAATATGGCAGCAATAAGGATGACATTGATGCAGCTGTGCAAGTTGTTCCAAGTGGCCTTGCAGAAACAACAACTCTTAGATTGACATATTTCTGACATATTTTTTCATATATTGACCAATGAGAGAAATGTTACAATTAGCAACTGCTAAGTCCGGCTCAGGGTTAGGGTTAGGGAAGCAAAATAAAGTGGTAAAGTAGTCCCACTAACAGGCTAAAGCCTTGTATTTTGATTTTTTATCCAATTATAAATTAAACACAGTGCTATTTTGTAGTACAATATTCTCTTACTATTGAGAAAGTATCTGTCCTGGTGCCACTAAAGTCTGTTTTAGTAGAGAGTCAGCCTTGGCAGCCGCATTTCACACCCTGTTTGTATCTTCAAGGTTTCAAATTAACAGCATAAACCCACAGGTATCACACATCCTTCAAGGTTTGCAGTGGCTGATTCAAAAGACAGCAGGCCTCCACTCAGATGTCCCCAACAACTCTCTCATCTCTGCTGTAGACCACTCGCCGCTCCACTGGCCAACAACATGAGGACAGATATAGATTTCAGCTTTAAAATAAGATTTGGAAAAAAAAAAAGTGAATTTGCTGCAGTCTGAACTACCCCTGTGTGGTTACAGGCTTCCTGACTATGGATCTAAGCAGGAAACCCAGCCCTCCCATTGCTGCCAGTGGTTGTGACAATATACTCTATTCATGCCCATATGAGAGCACTAAGTGGAGGAGGGGAGTGGAAATAATAGAGATGCAGTAGAGTGTGAAGTCTCCCAGTGTATATGTAAAGAAAAATCCTGCCTTTGTATCCCTGTTTAGTATCATGAAAAGGCAGAAGAGTGGTAGGGGGATTGCTCATCACATGGCTTGACATGCAATCTACTAATGTGGAGCAGAGGTTGGAAAATGTGGGGTAACAGGCCACCGAGTCTTTGAGGATCTATGGGAGTCCTTTGGGGGGTTCAGAGGAGTTCCCAGCCAAAGGACGAATGTTGATTGAATTCTACTGCATTACTACATATTAACCCAATTAGATAAAGAATAAAAATGATAACTGTGATCTGAAGTGTCACTGTTATGACCAGGTATGTGAATTTCAGCTGGCCCACAGCAATGAGCCCTCCCCAGATCTTTTTTTTTTTTTACTTGTATCAATGCATGTGTGTGCTGTCCCTCTCCTATGTAACATGATTATTTCTGGCCTCTATGGGCCCTCCTAGCGCCTTATCCTTTAGAAAGCTTTCTCCTTTTCCCCCATTATGGAGTACACAGTCTAAATAGCGATGCCAAGTCCTACCTTATGTATAGTTTTGAGTTGGCGGGGAACCAAAGCTGATATGAAAAGGAATAAAGCACCACAATGGATATCTGGGAAGGTTATGTGGTGTCTTTGAGCCTAACAAGATGACAACCTTGCCAAAAGCAATTACATCATCACTGAAATAAGGCAAGTTGACTTTTGTGGTTTTAAGTGAAATGTCTTGCCAACTATTGGATAGATAGAAATGTCATGTTCACCTAAGACAACACATTCTCACTCCCACCTCGTCAAATACCGCTGTTTGATCAGTGGACCTCCGCTTCAAAATATGACAGTGCAGGTGTCCCTCATGCGCATGACTTCGCGGTGAAGTTAGATTTAGAAAAACATTGTTAGTTACATTACGTACCTGACATCACTTAAGTACATGAATAAAATGTAACTTGCGTAATGTACGTATTTTAATAAAACTTTAATTGCCTCCTGTTTTAGAATCCTGTGTTTGTTTGAGATGGATTTTCTTGCTCTTTATACTATGTCACCTAACTTAAAGGGTGGACATGTCCACAAATGACAGTAGAGGGATATCTACAATGTAATATTTTGAAGGGGAGGGCCACTGAGCAGGGGGCAGTATTGGATGACTTGGGAGTGACACCGGGTTGCCTAAAGATGAATTAAAACAACTTTGGTGATCCCCTGACTTTTCACATGTCAAAATTTACATTTGTTCAACAAGCATTTTAGCTTTGTCATTTTAAGTATGTTAGCATTTAGCTAACTCATAGGTAAATCTTTAGCTTATCACAGTGTTTTCAACTGACCGAACAATGTTGAAGTCAATGACACAAAATAACACTGCAAAAACAGCCCTTCTAGAAACAAGCCAAATATTCTTAAATATAATCAAATCTTCTTGTATTAAGCAAAAACATTAATGGATCAAGCCAATTTTGCTGAGCTAGAATTATTATTTTATAAAACAAGTCTTTCAATTAGACACAATTTCTTCAAACAGCAGAATAAAAAGAAGTGTCTTTATCTTAAATGGAGGCACCAGAAGCATTTTTATTAAAACAATGAAAAACTAACCAACACTGGGACTACCTTCTCTTAAAGTGAAAGTTGTGCGAGTGGTCTTACTGTTAAAATAAAAAATAATAAAAAAATCAGCAAACCCTTGTGGTAACTTGTTACTGGTTCAATCAAGCTCAATATTAGCTGGAATGCTTTATTAAGACAAAGTTAGATATATTTTCTTAAAACCAGATTTATTTTTTTGAAAGGGTAAAAAGTGCATCTGTGAACATGAAATCTTGAGGCTTCAACTGACCAAATTATGAACCAGAATGTTCCCTGAGAGTTGTCACTTGTGGGGCAGTAGGATGCTGCAATAAGAAAAACTACAATTGTCACCACATGATGAATGGTGTCAGTATCAGCTTTGCATAAAAACTGAGCATGGTATTAACCACAGTTCCTCCATCTCATCCAGTACTGTACACAGTAAAGTATTGACGAGTATTGCTGATGTCTCTTCACCTGCACACAGGTAGAGAAACCAGATCCTGCACTATCAGGTGTCACTGAACTCCAGGACCCATCGGAGAGCCCCACCCAACCCCCCACCTGCCTGCCCTATCGACCCCCCAGCTCCACCTAACCACCTGCTCTGTCATGAACAGAAACAGTCTGGACACCCAGGGGCCCATTTGGAACATGTGGACAGAGAAGAGGGTTAGAGGGTTTACCTTTTCCCCCTCGCTGACTTTTTTTTTCCAATGACAGAAAAGGCCATTTGATGTGGGGGGGGAGTCTATGAAAAAGCCATCAGCTGGTTGCGAAAAAAATTATTTAACATTGCTGCAATTTCCACAAACAGAAGCCAGATCAATCAATCCATCAATCAATACCCAGTGCTTATCATGCGGGGGTTGGAATAAGCTTGAATAAAAACATTTACCTGCCTTCTGAGATACTGAGCGTCAAAGCGCTCAGCATCCACTGACTTTAATAAAGATAGCAGGCCTTTTATTTGAGAAATTACAGATCTAAAAAAAACACACACTTCAAAACCCACACTCAGGCACTCATTAAAGAGGTTTACATGACATTTTCAATTTAAAAATATCAAACAGAAGGTGATGATTTAACCAGTCAAACTGGCACACGAGGAGACGTCATGCAAGCCAGACTGAAAAGGTTCGTCTCCAGATTATGTTTAAAGACATATTGTGAAGCCTTCTGCCTCTTTTGGCATGGTGGTCTAAAGCCAAGAACCATAATAAATAACTCACATAATCAAACATTGTGTCTTAACTAAAGGCGCAGGATTACACTAATACAGAGATAACAGTGTACATTTGAGAAGAGCTGGTCTACAGGCATAGAACTAAATCCACAAATAGAGGAACCAAACTCACTATAAATAACAAGAAACACCTGAGTGGCACCGCTCTCCATCCACATATATTTAGACCCTGCACGAGCACTCTGAACGTATATAATGTACTTTTGAAGCCCTGTCATGATGTCAGCGATGTCACCTTTCACATATCTGCCTGTGTGCTAAAATGTCAAGATGTGTTCTCCTCAGGAAGCACAGAGAGCTGGAGCTGCAACCCCCCCGCGAGCACCCAGATGGCCTGTGTGCATCTTGTGGAAGCTGAGTGGAAAGTTCAAAAAAGACTTTGTATACGCGTTTCGCAAACACTGGATTCTCCCAGCCTCGGGAACACAACCATAATGTCTGGTTACGAACATGAAACATGGTTGTTACAGCTGCATTGCGCTCATTTTAAAAGGCTTTGTGTGATGATAAAAGTTGAATTGGTGGATGTTTTAAAATGTAGGGTTTTTTTTGACGTAGAAACAAAATAAGACATTGACATTCACTGTAAAGGGCACTTCACTGCTTTTCCATATGAAGTTCAGTTTCACAAGAAGTATTACTAGCCTGTGAAAGCAGGTGTGTAAAGCCTTTTGTGGCCATGAAGGGAGTTAAACCCGATCATGTCACAGTGATGTCCAAACACCACAAAGTAAGGAAAGAAGTTGACATTAGGGAGGCAGAGAGGGATTAAAGAAAAGAGCTGTTGAGTTGCATAATGGGTAATGTAGGATTCTAGCCGTTTTGGATTTTGACCTAACGTTGCAAAGCAGCTGGTGAGATCATGCGAGAATCTATCTTGCTTCGTGGGCGGTTCTATCAGAACTGGAGAATATTTCTTCATTGAAAGAAGAGCAAAAAACAGCACAGAAGGCTTTTCTCTTGGTTTTTACATGGTTCGTTGACATGGTTGGACATCGTTTGTTTTTTTTCCGATACCGATGCTAAAATGATACTTAAACGGTGCCTGAACTGGTACTTTTAAAAGCACAAATTGATGTTGGACAACATTAAAGAGCAGCTTTTTTTATTGCTAAGGCAAATTCAAACTTGAAAGCGAAGAATATATTAGCACTAACAACAATAAATTAGCTGGTATTCTACAAACTCCAGCTCCAAACTTCAGCAGTCCTTCTGCAGAAATATTATCATATTTGCTAACCTGAGGAAAGGCTGCTGTCATCATCATCAATGGTCTTCCCATAATAGATATACAGTACATGGCAAGTGATTATGACATGTAGTATTATCTGTACGTCCCAAGGCCGGGGCCAGGGACGCCCACTCTGTCGGCTGATGTGCCCAGTCACACAAGCGGTTGAGCACTGTGCCCCCGTGCTTTCAAGTGTATACTGTGTGTGTTAAACATTTGTTGCATGTAAAATCAGCAGTTTAGTCAGCATTTTACTTGTGTTTAAGGCAGCTACGAGCCTAGCAGTAGGCTACCTGCTGCTAGAGCCATGTAGAGAGAGTGTTATTATATCTTTAATGGAAAAAGGTTTCAAACACTGGCTCATGCTGTAGTGCCACATTACTTGATTTATGTTTGGAGGAAGCAAATCAAAGACACACTAAAAATGATTGCCAGTCGCTTCCTTTTCAGTGTACGTATATGTATAGATGAAGGGAAGAGACAGTTTTACAGCACCTGCTTGACTCCCTTTCACCACATCAGCCAAGGCAATAAAACTGAGACAAGAAAAGGAGAGGAGGAAAAGAGAGAACTGAAAAGAGAAAGGGAGAAAATAGAAGAGGTGGGAACACAAAAAAGAAGGAGGAGAGATGAGGAGAGGAGAGGAAACAAAAATGGAAACGAGAGAAAAGAGGAGGAAACAAGAGAGGAGGAGAGGAGAGGAGAGGAGAGGCCAGCCGGGCCACACCTAAATGCACTCTGGACTCAAAAAAAGAAACACCTCTCAACAGATTCACCGGCTCCTCTTCTTTCACACACAAGCTGTGATGCTGTATCAGCTATCAAGAAACACAGTAGCAGCTCGACCACTAACTGGCTAGTCCCTGCATGTCTCCTATTGTAGACCAGTAAAACCATCAAAGCCACTAAGTGTGGGCAGTGGGTCCAAAAACTGGGGGAAAAAAACCCTAGACACTACAGAATGTACTTAATTTGAGGTTACAATTATAGGCTAGAGTAGTGGTGCTGCCTGAATCAGCCCTGTGTGTGTGTGTGTGTGTGTGTGTGTGTGTGTGTGTGTGTGTGTGTGTGATAGACACAGAGAGATAGAGAGATATAGAAATAGATAGAGATAGATAGAGAGAGAGAGAGAGAGAGAGAGAGAGAGAGAAGGGGAGGGGGGTATGCTTTATTTTTTGTGTTTTTATTCAGTTGCATTGAGCGGCTGTCCTGATGTCAGGCATTCATGCAAAGAAAACAGTGTGTGTGTGTGTGTGTGTGTGTGTGTGTGTGTGTGTGTGTGTGTGTGTGAGAGAGAGAGAGAGAGAGAGAGAGAGCGCATCTCTGACCATTGGATCATGCAAATATGAGTCAAATGTTTTACCCCAGGCAGGCGCAGGGTAAGATTTAGGCGCGGCTGGAAGACTTGCCTCAGTGGACACACACTGGCTGATAATTACAGACAGCGGGGATATATCTGTAGGTACTATTACACAACCAAGAGTGGAATGATCTCACTGGGAAGAGACACATTAGAATTTATTGGCGTTTCGAACCCAGTAAAGGTGTAAAGTACCCATCCCTGCTGCTTCCCGACACACTAGACAGAGAAATAGACAGAAAAGAGGCGACTTACTTGTTGGAAATCTCTCCCACATGGGCTTCAGATGATGTGTAAACGGTGCTGGTAGTTTTTGGTTTTTTTCGTCTTCCGTATCCTGCCGTCAATGAGCGCTAATTAACGGTGTTTGCGGCGGTGAAATCCAGCGTTCACGGACCCCGGAGCTGATGGCTGCGGACCGACCGAGCGACCCGAGCGAGCGACTGGCTGGCTGGCCGACTGAGCGCAGAGGAGAGGCGAGGCGAGGAGAGTTGTCTCTTCAGCACCACGGCACTTTGAACAGCTCCTGCTGACGTCACTGCCTAGCTACGACGCCACGCCCACTTCCCTAGCGACCGCCTCCTGAGAGAGAGAGAGAGAGAGAGAGAGAGAGAGAGAGAGAGAGAGAGAGAGAGAGAGAGAGAGAGAGAGAGCGCTGAGATCCATGTAAAAAACAATACATACAGAATATCATCAGGCTAATGCTTACAGGAGAGAAAGGCAGAAACGGAATAGAATATTCATTCAGATATGTTTTCATTAGTGTATAATCACCTGCTTACCTTAGAACAGTGGTTCCCAACCTGGGGGTTAGGACCCCCACCTTGCAAGGCCTTCTTTATTTTTAGACGTGTAAGAAAACTTAAAAAATATACAAAGTAGGCCTATATCTCAGCATTTGATTCACTTCTGTGAAGAAATGTATGTAGAGGAAATTGTCTAATCTAACAATGGAAGTTAGAGACAAGAAAAAGAAGCCTATTAAGTCTGTAAGATTGTTAAAAATGATAATACAAAGAATTATAAAAGTATCTGTGGTGGATATGTGTTAAATAAAGCATACAAAGCATGATCTTGTCTTTCTGTAAAGTTTTGTTAAAGTCATCCGTGAATGGTCTCAGTGCAACCGTCACACACTCTCATATGTGAAAGTCCAAAAGAGCCAAGATTGTAAGAAGCAGCATGGTTTTATCCCTGTTGGAGCGTCACTCTAACAAATGCCTGAGTTCTGGGACAGTAAACAGACAGATAGTGTGGTGCGATGATCATGTCCTTGGCTTCTTAGTGAAGTCTCAACATCCCGCTGTTTACTTGGACATGGAGTGTAGATAAAAACAGGGCTAAAGGTTGTATGCATATAATATCCTCTTTTACAGTTGCGTATGGTTTTACAATGACCAGGTCAAAGGGTTGTATAGGTTCTTAACAGGAACAAAATTCTTGCTGTTACGGAGTTCACTGTTTGTGTTCATTATGTAATGTGAAATATCCATAAAATATGTCACTGAGTCAGGGTTTGACAGTTTAATAAATTATAGAAAAGGGAACAACTACCTTAGAATGAGCTGTTTTTCTCTAGAGGGAGTGGGTCTTCTCATTTTGAGTCTGCCATGTTGAACTGCCATACAGTAGACCAGAGTGGACAAAGCAAATAGGATGGGAGGATGAGGTGAGGGGGTTGTAATCTGCATCACTAGATGTCACTAAATCCTACACACTGGTCCTTTAATATATTCTAAAGTAACATCCTGGGAGCTTCACTGGACACGGGTGTAGACTGGGATGCTGGATATCAGTCAGTGTTGGGGATGCTGAAAGACTAGATAATGTCTGACGATATAATGACATCATACTAAATACTAAATGTATAGACATGCAAGTTTCTTGCCTTATTTTGAATGGCCAGGATAATTTATAGCCTATTTAAGAGTTATTAAAAACATTTCACACAAATTTGATAACTTTTCACTGGATAAATCTGATAAAACCTCGTTCCTGCCACAAATACCAGTGTACACATGTAAATCCCAGTAAAAAAGGAGAAAGTCATTATAAGTTTAACACTCAATAGTTTAGCAAAAGTTTAGTAAATTGAGAATTCGTACACTTATGAATGATCATGACAAATAAAACCCAAACTATCTCTGTGGCTCGATACCACAAAAGGCAATTGGGGTAAACTGGCACCTTTAAAAATGCCACAAAAATAGTTAGCTAAAATGAGTTAGCTTTCAGGCATTAATATACACAGAAACAACACTAATGTTGGATAAACTCAATCCCCACCTCATCAGTGCTGTTCCCTGTGATTAGCTGATGGCTCAAAACTGTGGGCAAAAAAGTGGCAACCTCCATAGCTGAAAAATGAAGGAACTGCAATTCCTCGAATGGCCACTAGAGGCTGGCTCCAGAAGTGAGTCAATCTCCATAATGCCCCATATTAAAATGTCCAACTTTACAGCAGAAATAAACATGTTTACAGCCTAAAAACAGTTTTGGTCTCCAAAGGTTTGACTTATACTGTCTGAAGACTTAAAGTTATAATGAGCCAAGCTGGGTGGGTTGTTGGTACTACTGACACTCCGAAGTAGCAATAAGAGTCTGAAAGACATTTTCTGTACTCCTTTCAGCCACGTTAGGTGTGCATACAACTGCCGAGAACCAGACGAGTTGCCTAGTTTTGAGCAACCTGCAACTTCTTCAGATCAGGTTGTGATGCTGGTGACCAAATTACAGGGCAATATCCTAGGTGAGACAGTGTAGCAGCCCCTCATTCATTTGTATTTGCTGCTATTTCATTTTCCTTTTCCCCATTTAATTTCAGCTCAATGCCAACATTCCTCTGTGTTGATTAGAGGATCATTCAGATCAACTGCTGCACAGGGTGTGGGGACTGACAACTCAAGAATGATGGAGAGCAGCTTGTTGATTGTGACGACGCCCATTCTTAAAGGCGAAAGAGTGGTGGGGAACTGCTTACACAGGGGCACACTGATCTTTGGTGCAGAACTCATGTTATGAGACATAGTCAGTCTGAAACCCTGTTCTTTAGGACCCCCTGAGATTTCTTTGCTGTCTCTCTTGTCATTAAAAATGATTGAGTACTCTGTAACTGAACCCCTTAGTGCCTGTACCAGGGTAGTCTGTGGTGTAAATCGTGCGAGAGTTCCTTGCTTCACAATTATCTGCTGCCTGCAGGCTTATTTTGGTTTATTGGTTTTTCATTAAAATCCCTTACCTGTTTAGTTTTTTTAAGATTAAAGAGGCATTTTTCATTGTTAAAGTAAAGTCCAAGTGTATTATTATATTATCGTATCATCATCATCATGTTGGGAAGTGGTTCTCAGATTCCTTTTACCTTGAGTTGAGACTTGGGGAATCAGTACCACCACAACAGAACAAAAGAATGTATTACTGATTTGATTACTTAGGGGCTGATGAACGCAGAACACTTCCTGGTTGTAGCAGGTCTCTCTGCAACCATGGGTTCACACAGCACACAACCAAGCACAACAGATCAAGTAACAAACACAAATGTATTACTTTTTCAGCTGCACACTGTCAACAAAAATACTCAGCTTAAGCTATTTCCCAAAGTCCCCAACAATTAACTCCAGCAGTGCTCCCAGGTCCAGCATTTAAAACAGAGAGTGATTACTCAATGAGCACCAGCTGAGATCATCAACTCACCTGATGCTGCTCTCACAAACCATCTCCACAGCTCTCTCCCTCCTGTAAACCTGATACTGTGTAAACCACACCCTCCTCCACACTGGTCATCCTGATTTTGAAGTGGAGCTCAAGTACCACTAAACTCTAATCACACTCAACAAATACCAATAATTAGATGCCCATCTTCAGTCATGCCTCCTCTTTTATCAGTTGATGGTTTTGAAGTTTACATATTAGATTGTATAGAGAGTTATATATGCAGTCTATGTAAGATTTTGACTGTTTTAGTGAAATCTGACACACACTGCAACAGTTAAAAAATGATGTTGACTCATCTAATTGATGTTTTAAATCTTAAGAGGGACACTTCAACGGCTGCATCACTTCCTCAGACAGCGACTACATAATTTTCTGTGCAAAATAGCTGCTTTTAAAATAACTTCATATGTCGGATAGACAAACATCTTGTCTGTCAGAAGCCGCTGTTCTACTTTGCTCCTCAATTGCAACCTATTTATGTAAGTGGATTTAGAGGGTTTGGTGGCAAATGATATTAAATACAGAGAATGTGTCATGGCTTAAGATTTAGTGAACTTAAAGACCTACAGTGAAATACTGAATGCTCATAGAAGTAAAATACAAAACCCTTCACTTGTCGGCTATAGACCGAGGGAAAAATATGATGCAGCAGAAAATGTCGTCTCAGCAGCTCCACAAAGTAACAAAGAGAAAACTTTGGCAGTTAAATTGGGGATGCAGAGGGACTGGTACCAAAAACCCCAGAATAAATGCTTTTGAAATGAGCCTTGTAAAATTACATGTTCCATACCACATGTAGGCAAAGCTGGAAAAGGCTCTTTTCCATCGGTTGAGTTGGTAAGAACATGCAGTGCTACATGATGATACAAACAGTTTTGGAAAACACATATTTGTAATCAGGGTTGGGAGGGTTAATTTAAAAAACGTTATCCCATAGTTACTAATTACCTGGTAAAAATGTAGTCAGTATTCAATCCAAGTACCACAATATTAGAGTAATGTAACTGGATTACCTTACGTTACTCTTGGTTAACCTCAAGACCAAATATGTTCCAAAAAATCACAAGGAAATACATATAAATGAAAAGTATCAATGCAAGTGATATGACAACAGAACAATGTAACGTTATAAAAAAGAAATGGAAAGAGTTTTAGACTCAGAAAGGTGTCCAATGTCCACCCTGCTAAATGCTTCCTATTTTTAACATAACTGGAATCTGATTGTCTTTTTTATGTAATGGATGGATTACAGTTCCTTTTTTTGGTATCCTGATTACATAACAATTTTAATTGCCTGCCCCACCCTCATCTGTCCCCCTCTCCAGTGCGTGTGTTCCTTTGCTTTAGTTGCCATCTCTGTCCATGTGTGAACCACTTCCAACCATTTCCTCGTGTTCCCAGTGTTTTTGGACTTTTTGCCTGTTTTTTGGGGATTTTTCCTGTCCCTTTGGATTTGTTTGCCCATGCTAGACTGCTTTCTTTGGTTTTGCCCTGGCCTGCCTCAGCATACCGTAAGCTTCATCCCTGTCTGATAATAAATCATTGAACTGCACCTTCTCTGCCTCTAGACTGCATTTGGGTTCAACCTCTTATCCAATATGGGTCTTAAGCATGGATGTGGAAAAAATGGCTTGATAGCATTCCCTACAAAATTTCAAGGTAACAGATCCGTTTCACTTTGATGTATGAAAATTGTTGGAGCCATTTTGGGTTTTTTTGTGCAACTGTTGCACAGTTTTGGCCATTCCCAGCCATTCCAAACTTCAGAAGTAAATGGATCAACAAACTTGGTCAGTGTGATCAAAACACCTTGACGTGTCTGTGTCTTGTGAATCCAACAAAAACGATGTTGTCGCAACTTGACTGTACTGTAGCCAATCTGACCGAAACTTAAAGTTTCATAAGAGTTCTGACCTGAACTCATCTATATGCCAATATTCAGTCATGGTGCCACCTACTGGCAACATGAAGTAAGCCTCATATGGCAATTATCATTACACGAGACATAACGCGTCACATGTGCCAATGGACGCGGACTGCGTCATTCCCATCAACCTCGGCTCCATTGTGTGTTTTGTATTAATTAGCAGATGTTTGATGCTAACACACTAAACTAAAATGGTGAAAATGGTAAACATTATGCCTGCCAAACATCAGCATGTTAGCATTGTCATTATATGTTTGCATGCTGACGTTAGCATTAGCTGAAAGTGTGGCTGTCCCTAAGGACGGCCTCACAGACCTGCTAGCATGACTATAGACTTATATGTAGTCTTATTGGCCTTGTTTGAATTTTAAATTGTGATTACACTTCAAATGAAGACATCTAAGACAACAATTTAGTTTGCCATCAAGCACTGCAAAGCCCTCCTCAGAAGTGTGTATTTACCCTGTAGGATCAGTTTGTTCTCTTTTCATTCTCTTCAGCATCATGTTCATCGCTGTGAACTGAATCTTTTTTGCTCGGGCGATGACACCTTGTGTATTTCATGCCAATAAAGCGCCTTTTGAAATGAGCTGGAGAGTGAGGATAAAGGAGAGAGGTAGGGAAAAGCCAAAAGCGGTGTTTTTGTGTTGTGTTGTTTTCCCCTCCAGCTGCAGTAAGGGTGGATGTGTGAGCCTCCTACGCGCTGTCAGGTTCCATCCCAAACTCTGTGGCAGCTGGAGTGACTTCACTGCCCATCAGGCTTCATTCGACGCTCCCACGAGTGTGCTCGCTGCATTAAGTGCTCCTGTGAGCACCTTCTGGTGAGTTCTGACGCAGCAAATAAATGTAGTGACGTATTCGAAGGTCCAGTGTGTAACATTTTTGAGGATCTATTGGCAGAAATGGAATATAATATTCATAGGTATGATCTGATTTAATTAGTGATCAGAGGACTGGATTCTTCCATATTAGTGTATAATCACCTGAATAGGAATTGTCTCTTTAGAATGAGCCGTTTATATCTAGTCGTTGTGGGTCACCTTCCATTCCTGCTCTCATTCCCAGGTTGTTATATACAGACGCCAGCGGTGTTCAGTTAGTTGTAATCTGCAACTTCACCACTAGATGACACTAAATACTACACACTGGTCCTTTAAACTTGTATAGTCAGATGTAATGACACAATGTACTGTATAATGTGAGTTTTAACAAGGAAAAACTGTTGGCTGGAGCAATGAAAACAAAATACATTATAATAAACCGTTTTCTGAAAAATTGACCGTTAGCCCGTGTGGTTGATTTTACATCAACATATTGAATGCAGCATTCACACTACATCAGATGAAGCAATCACATATATTCAACTACCTACAGTATATCCTAAAATACTTCAAAATCATACATATGTAGCAGCAGATATCCCCCCGCTATCCTAGACAAGACAAGGGAACTGTTTCTGCAGCTAATTTTTGCAATAAATCTAACATGAATGTGGCATAATTACTTTCTCCATGGAGTGGCTATGAAAATAAGCAAACATTAATCAAAATCTTTTGATTGACTGACTCTGCAGTAAACCTAAATTATCTAAAGTCAGACTGGAGTGTCCTTACATCATTAGTTTGACCAGGCAGCACAACTTCTAAATGAAGAGAGGATTTATTGGTTGGATAGAGAGGAGACGACAGAGGCCTTGAGTTTTGTTGCTATGTTATATTTGAGCTACGAGCCCAGAGGGTGGCCTCCGGAGTCCTCAGCAGCCCAGCGGACAGAAATCGTGGGAGATTAGAGAAAGAGGTAGAGAGCTGTAGCAATGAATTTGGTACATGAGGGATTGTGGGGGCTTACATCGTGGTAGTTGGGTGATCTGTGAGTCAGATAGTGTCTAAGGTGATTTTCCATGCAGTATGTGAGCAGCACCTGGCTTCAGTGAATGGCTGAGGGGATAATCCTTCACAACAGATGAAAATCTTAAAAAATAAAGATTCATGCTAAAGAAGGGGTGGGTATATGATAGCCAAAGTGTGAACTGATTTGACTACATTTAGAAAAATTTAATTTGATGCACAATCGTCAGTGCTGCGCTGGGCACAGTTTTATGGACGAATCCAGTCTTCTGATCACTCATTAACTTTTCATGTCAAGGTCCCCCAAACTTTTGCATGTCAAGGCCCCCCAAATATCGTTGTCTTATGACTGGGGTCCCCCGTTTGTCTTGAAAAATCCATTGACAATATGTAGGCAAACCCTAATCTTTAAATAGATTTCCTTTAATGAATTACATTAGTCTTCATTAAGCATTTCATTAGATTCAATATTTGCTGCTTTCAGATGAACATTAAGGTTTAAACATGTGCACAGAGAGAACAAGAGGGTTGTTCATCTTATTCTGTCTTCTAAGATCACTGTTACTGAATGAGAATAAAGGAATATGCACTAAAATGTTTTAAATGCTGTACTGCTGCATGTGACAGGAACAGTGCTGTAGTCCAGACCTCCTCTGTTGAGTCCAAGAAATAGCCAAGACCAGTAATAGACTGAGCCAAGAACGAGTCCAAAGAGGTTAGATTCCAAGTCAGGTCTGAGTCCAAATGACAGAGACAGAGTCAAGACTGAGATGAAAGAAGATTGGCAGCAAGGCATACGATTGTAAGAGACATTGATTGTCACTGCCCATCCTAGATGGGTTTTGAATTTAACAAATACCTGTTTTTTGAACAAGTGTGCTTCATCAGTGATTTTGGTTTTAACAAGGAACTTACTTCAGAAAAAGAAACATATTGCTGTACTAGGTCGAGACCAAATGTAATATCTGGCGAGACCAAGTCCGAAAACAAGTCAGAGTGCAAATAGCAACAGGTCTGTGACAACAGTAAAAACGTCTCAAGTCCAGACTTGAGTAATTGAGTACTGCTGCACTGGACAGGAATGAATCGCGGAGGGTCCCAACTTAGCGTCCTGTCATTCAATGCTCTTGTATTGTCTGATATTATATAACAGGCATCAGAATAGTTCTATAATCTCTGCATGGTCATTGATGAGGCTTCAACAGCAAAATACAAGTATATATGTGTTAAGTTAGTGGTTTCTAGAATAGAAAATTAAATAAACTGATTAAATGTCTTTTTCTCTATCCCCTCCAGTTGTTGGCCTTAGCATAAACCAAGAGCATGCTGCATGAAGTTTTAGTGTCTTCCACTAACAGCATTTTCGAGTGGGTTCAAGAACATTTGCAGCTGCCAAAGCACAAAGCCGCATCATGCACTTCTTAAACAAGACACGCACAATTAGCAGCCTGTTTTTCATGAAGATAAAACCTGAATGACACAGCAGTGATGTACACTGGGGTTGTTCAGCATCCACCTGCACAGTTCCACGTACTTTGCCGGGGCGGTAGTATTTGTAAATGTCTGACTATGCAGCGTGACGACCTGGAACGCTACTTTTTTATGGTGGGAGTTCAACATCAGCCACCTGTCCACTCCTGCTCAGCTCTGGCTACTAAGGGTGCAGTTATTGCGTAACAGGAAGCTCTTTACTATCAAAAGGATCCATCTGGCTGGCAGTCAAACTTCGGTTCATTTTTTAATCCACCACCCAGCGTGACAGCTAGCTGAGAACAGCATTTTGTGGCATTGTTTATGTGGCATACTGACTCAGGAAGCACCGTGAAGTGCTTTTAGATGCTTTTTTGATGGTTTGTCAAGTGCAAAAATCCTTTGAGGAGGCTACACACACACACACACACACACACACACACACACACACACACACACACACACACACACACACACACACACACACACACACACAGCCTGAATGATGATGAACTCCTCTTACATGGCATTCAGATGAATTATACAAAGTAGTCCAAAAGCAGCCTCTTGTCCTGTGAACCCATTAACCACGACAGTAATTCCTGCTCCTGCCAAGACGAGGTGGTGTTTCTCTTTGTGTGTATATGTGTGTGTGGAGAAAGAACATTGGCAAAGTGGACAAGTGCATATTTGCTGAGTGGCTCATATTCAAGACACAGAATACAGCCCTGTTAGTCTCTGACTGATCACCAGAAGCACCACGCAGCATCATGATGAGGGAGTCACATTCAGTCGCGTAGGGAGCGTACCTCTCAGCCTCGAGATAGGAGCAACAATCCTTCCATCCCAAATTCTTTGACTTACAGCTGAGTGCTACAGAGAGTGAAGTATATGATGAACATCAATACCTGCTGCATCAGAGATGAGGTACACCACTATAAATCAAAGGGCTGATTAAATGCCTGAAGTATTGGAGAGAAGTGATGGAAACATTTATTACTACTCTCCAGAACCATGAGCCCTGCAGACATTTCCCTACCGGGGTGAGGTGCAGGAATGTCTTTTTAATTTGCTGACTGCTGTGGCAGGAGGATTTCAAAATTTTGCTCCAAGAACAGGAGTAGAAAATAAAGAATAGAACAGTTGTTGAAATGACAGACCAATTCATAGAATATGTTTCTTAATCTATTGAACTGGCCAGTGCTGATATAAGGACAGGAGCTTGGAGATACAGTATATTAAATATGTTAAATGTACATTTACCAATGTGACTAAATGTTTCAAAATATAAAATAATCCCAGCCATGTTCCTTTTTCTAAGATTGAGTAAAGTGACTGTGAAGATTTGGCAGAACGTAAGGGTTTAAAACACTTCACATTATCAATGTTTTGGGTGGAACAAACTACAACATTATTTTACAGAACTTGTGGTCCTAAAGACATAAAATCTTTCCTTAGGGTAGAGCAAGTGTGAACATATCATAACATCACCCATTGGTTTGTGGAGTACTGTTCTGAAGCCTTGGGTTTGGTGTTATGGTCGCCATGACAGTTTGTCGGAGCCAGTGGAGGTGATGTACTGGAGTTGAGCTGCTCTTATTGGTTACGCATTTTTCACACAATCTTGTATTACAGCTAAACAGTACACTAAAATATGTTTGTGTGTAGGTGAGAAATACAACGCAGTAACAGAATCTTGCTTCATATCTGATCAGCACTGCCTAGTTTGACAGTTTGATCTGAGTTTGGTGCTTTGAGCTGGACAGACTCCCTGAGAATGACCTGTCAATCACAAGGTAGCCCACCATAAAGCATACCCTGCTTTATGGTCTATTTAACTCTAAATGGGACCATCATTTACTAAATGATCATCATGCTGTATGGAAGAAGACTGAAACTAGAGATTGAGACCAGAAACTCATTAGGAAACTGTTTACTGAGATAATAAATCAAGTGAGCTAATTTTTCCAGACTATATGGTATTGGTGTTTTATTGCAGCCAATGGAGCTCCCCCTGCTGGCCATTACATAGAATGCAGGTTTAAGACACTTCACTTCACAGACCCACTAGCTCTGTCCATCATATCTACTGTCAATGTGGTTGAGCTAAATTAAAAACCATTGTTTCTTTAAATTCACAAGCAAGAATAGACAAATTCCCCTTTAATCTGATTTGGTTTTGAGATATCGTTGGTACAACCTGATATTTTGTCCTCAGGGTGCGGAAAATAGAAAAACGTAATCCTCTTGGGTACATGAATGTGGTCTTTCATGGCAATCTGCCAGTTCGATATCTGGCTGCAATTTATATATTTCAGTCAGTTTTGTCTTGACCTGTGTCCAGGCTCTAAAATTGTTGCCCCCCACCTAAAGCTCAGCACAGCAGGGAGCGGGGAGAGAAGATAATAACATCCCCCTCTCTAGGGGAACGTAGAGCCTGAGGTTTAGCTGGGGGCCCTGATGCTGGCTTGTTCAACATCCACAGCTCTTCAGGTCATGAACAGACTTCCTGCCACTTGTTCATTATGTCTCATACGGTAAGAAAACACTATTGCTGTGAGCCAACATAGCCCAAATTTATCACTATTCTACAGTGTATGTTTGACAGATTGGCATTAGTCTGCACTTTCAAACATAGATATTATTGTTGTCACAGCCAATAACAAATTATACAGACTACAATTTTGATAAACAACTTGTCTGATAAGCTCTGCCACTCATTGTCATTAGGCCTTCTTGTTCATTCTGTGCTCATCTCCACCTCTATGACATTCCTCCCAGACACAAAAAGACATGCTAACAATACACAATAACACATACACATTCTCTTATTGTCTTGTCTCATCTGGTATCCATAGCTGAGGGTTGGGTTGTCCTATTTGATGCAGCAGGCTGCCTGGAGCCTACACCACACTTACTGTATTGTCTATCTTACTTCTGCTCTCATTACTGCTAACACTGACTCCTCAGCATCCTTTTGTCTCATCTTCCCTCTTGTCTATCTCTCTCCTCCCCCTTACTTTATTGTTCATTTAACAGGCAAAATTTACAGTAAAGTTGTTACACCAGATACAGAGGTGTGAGTGCCAATGTTAATTTCTCTCAACTAATACAAATTAAGGGATAATATGAAAGACGGACAGGCAAATGGACAATTGACTAATTTGTTTTAATGCAATGTCTTATTCAATGAGCTGCATGCTTCCACAGAATCACAAACTGTAGCCCACTGCAGAGTAACGCTATAATGTTGTTATAACTAGATCAAGAATTGCACAACTCGACACACAGGGATTCAGTGGACATACAGTTCCTTTTTACTTATAAAAAGGTCCATATGTGGCCAGGGATTCTTAGTTTTGTTCCGTCCTTGTTGCATCGTTGTCAGAAGACTGGATGTGCTTTTTTGCCTTCCAGGCAGCTGCAACTTGACATCTGAAGTAGAGGTGCTCCTCATGTACTCTCCTCCCCTACACTCAATGTATAAATGTAAAGGCAAATGTAGTGATGTAAAAACTATATTACTGACTCAAAAATGTACCTCAGCAAAGAGTAGAACAAAGGAACATGAGTAATATTCGTTACTTAAAGAAACTTTTATTCATGTTACTTAAATTCCATTACTTCCACCCCTGCTGTGTGGAGGCAGGTTTTAACAGCAAATTATCATTGTTCTATCATCAGATTTAAATGAATTGAAAAATTTCAGCCATAAGCCTGGAATACTGTGACGTGCCCCTCCATTGATAAAAGCCCCGATTTCTGACTCACTGTGAAAGTGAGAGAAAGGCAGTTATCCCCCTAGTACCATTTCAGCAGTTCAGCCTTACATCAGCTCTCTGTTGTAAAGAAGAGCTGTGTTTTTATCTGCAGGAGAGCTTGAGCTGCAGTTACAGAGTTTGTCAAGGTGAAGCCTGTCTACCTGATGTGCTCTTGTCTCTCCAGCAGTCATTTGGTGCACAAAGCTGCTGTTGATGCCCCGCTGTTGGCTGCTTTACTTAATGAGGCTGCTGATCCTCTTACAGACAGCCTCTGCTACAAACACCCAGAGACACACATATCTACTCAGCAACCTGGGGATCTGAATGAAGGAAATGCAGGAGGGTTCAGTCAAAGTGCTTAACAAAACAGATTGATTAGGGAATACATTTACAAAATAAGTCAATAAATAAATGGGCAATACTATTTCTGTTATGATAAGGACACAACTCTTTTTTAAATTTTTTTAATTTGCAATTTTTAATTTTTTCAATTTTAGTATACAAGTATACAAAGTAATCATGCAAAAACTTTAGTTAAAAAAATAACTGTTTGAGGATAGCTGGATATGGCATGGCCAGTCAGCCTTGCTGCCAATTTGCTCCTGCAGCCAGCCACAGTATTGGAATGGAACTTGCGGTCAGGACAAAGTGGCAGCATGTGATAGACAGAGGCAACAAGCTTATGATCTATTTTTGACAGGCCCCTCCCTCACATACTCACACATCCTCAAAGTGTAAAAGAACTAGGGGTTTTCATCTCTCTTGTCTAAGATGATTTGATATGATGCATTTTAATTTGGAATGATTTGGTTTGATTTGATGCGATACGATAGAACATTTCCTATTCTAAATTAATGGTGCACTGTAAGTTGTGTCTGCGTTGTCGGACATGCCCCGCTGCGCTAATGTTACTCTCTTGCTCTTGTCACCAGACCTTCACGTTGACCTTCTACCTTTTAGGAGAGGGGAGATGCTGTTAGCAGCAAAGCTTCAGTCAACTGATTCATATCTTTAGAATCGGACCATCAACTGGTTCATAGTACATTTAGATCCATCCAGGGGTCCGCGTACCGATGTAGCCGCATCTATAACATCAAAAGTGATTTCTGGGGTGCTTGGAAAACCCACCTGGTACAACCTGTGCCCCCTTGCTACGAGTCAACCTGTCAAACACAAGGTATCCATGCCCAAAAGCATCATGCTATATGGGAGAAGACTTGGAACTGGAGATTTAGACCACTCATTAGGAAACTAGGAGCTAATAAAAAAGCTGGGAGAAGTTGGGCCATTTCTCCATTAGAGTGAATGGTATCTGTGTGTTATTTCAACCAATAGAGCTGCACCCTGCTGGCCATTACATAGAACACAGGTTTTAGGATACTACCGCACTGCCTTCAGTTCACAGACCCTGTCCACTATCTACAGTACAGTTTACCGTCACGAGTGTACTGAGATGAAAGCAACAGTTTTAATTGACAGGGGTGATTGCAAAAAAATATGTAATGGCTTTATTGGTTTGAATTTACCAAAATGTCAAGAAATGACTGTCGTAAAAATATAAAACATAAAAGTACCACTACCGATAGTGTGGTAGGACTTTTCATTCACTTGTGGTTTCTCTCCTGAATCTGACATAGAAATCAGTCCCTCCAGAAAAATGCAATCGCATAAGTCAATGCATAATCAGCCAAAGTCCGCATATTTATGCGGGGGCCGGATTTTTTCAAATACGCCGCACTTTCGCCGATTGCCGATTTCCGCGCAAAATATGCGGGGCTTGCATGATTTCATAATCCCCGCATTTTCGTTGCAAAAAAAGTCACATGTATCTTAGCAGAAAGTTGAAAAATGTTGCATTTACTTCACACAAGAGCAGCCATTTTCCCCTGTTGCCATGGGAACGTTATGAAGTGACGTAATTACGCGACGTGAACATCATCGAAAAGCTGCAAACCCCGCGATGAAGCCGCAGTTTTTGCAAGTTCCCGCAATTTCATTGCATAAAATTGCATAAATATCCTGCATATTCCATCGCATTTTTTAAGAAAATGTGCCGCATAATCAAGATCAATCAAGATTTTTGCCCGCAACAATCACAAACAAACTCGTTTTTCTGGAAGGACTGAGAAATACAGCTCTATAGAAATGATAACAAATTCACCAAAGAGAATTAAAAAAAGCAGGAATAGATAGAGCAGTTTGCAACACCCTCTCCTAACAGCGCTCATCTGGACTCTGTGCTCTCCACCTCACTGAGAGACAACTTAGTCTATGAATGAGTAATGTGTAGTGTGGAGCAGCCTCGAGCTACTGACTGATGGAAGTCCTCATCAGTGAGATGAATGATACGGCGCTGACCCGAGGGGAGCTGTAGACATTAAACAGGACTGAAGGATGACTGTGATTGGATGATGGGACAGGCAGATGTAGAAGGATGGAAGAGACCACATTGTGTTTAACTACTTTCTTATTAGAAAGCAGAGCCAGTGATTAACAGTAATGAGACAAGAGAGAAAGACAGAAAACATGTTATCTGCGTTAGCTGCCTAAGTGATTCAATTAAGTCCAGCATTTTTCATTTTAGATCTAGTATGCTGGAAACTGGAGTTTGTTAGCTGGTATTTGTCTAATTTTATCAGCCTCTGGCATCAGTATGTGTGAAGTGTAAATGTGTGTGTGTGTTGCTGTCAATAGCCTGTGCCTGTGCATGTTGATGTGATGCTAATAGGCGAGAGCAGAGGAGCAGGGGCAGCGTGGAGTTTGCCTCAAGGGCCAAAAACAGCTAACAAGAGCTACTCTATAAAGATTATGAGATTAAAGAGGCTTTGAGCCGATCCACTCCCTGAGTGCTTTCACTCTTCTGTCCGCTTCTCAAACATAACGGACCCTCACTGGTTTGAAAGGCCTTTGGCAGAGGAAGCTGTGTGGTTGACAGTAATTTGGATGCTGGCTGTACTGTGTATTTAGTAGGGATCTAACGGTATGTGTATTGGCTCCAAACTGTTCTGTACAGGACTGTATGATACCATGTGATAATAAATGATATGATACAATATCTCTCCACTATACTACATGATACAATACTGTACTGTATGATAGTATATAATACTATACGATACTCTACTATTCTATGACACAATATAATACGATACAATATGATTTGAGAAGATGCAATAAGATGATATGATACAATACTACACTGTACAATGCTATACAATACTATACTATACTCTACTATACTATGTGACACAATGCAATACAGTATAATATGATATGATGAGATGCAATATGATACGATGCACTGTGATACAATACTATATGACATAATGCATAAAACTGTACAATATGATATATATATATATATATATATATATATATATATATATATATGTAACTACTTATAGACCGCAAGAAACCCTCAACATCAAATATTGATTTACTTAGCCTAGAGCTGAGATTTTCAACATGGATTCTCCAGCTGAGTGTGACAACAATACCCTATGTTAACAGCCAGAAAGAAGTGTTTTCATGAGTGGCTTTGGGCGACATCTTTCATGTTAAATAAATATGGATTTGAATGCTTCAGCATCACCAGTAGCCTCTTTGGCTTTTAAAAAACTGTTTTGTTTAGTTTGGTTTATAACAAACATCTCGCTCATACTGTACATTCTTTTATTTGTGGATACCACGGATTAGTGGAAAACTACAAGTGTCTGGTGGCTCAAAGCATGAGAGGTTTGTTTTTGTGAGCTTCTGCATTTATACTTTATTGTGATCATTGCGCTGAGTAATTTAGGTGGAAGTGTTAAGAATTGGATAATTGAGCATCTGCTGGAAGCCCATTGTACGCCTGGTACACTTAAACACAATAGCATTTGCATGCACAAATAATATCCTACTTTATGTGTAAATCATGTTATATGCACACAAAGTATGCACTCAAGCAGTCAACAAAATCTTCTGTGTGTAGTAGCAGAGGGACAAAGCTCTCTGTTCTGTCATCAACAGGAAGCACAGGGATTATATTTTGTGGAGGGGAAAAGCCAGTGTGTTCTGCCCCGTCCTCCTCTGTATAAAACACTGAGGCTGATCCAGCTGCACTGTCACACATTGTAACAGCTTGGTCTCAGGTCGGGAAACACACACACACACACACACACACACACACACACACACACACACACACACACGGGCAAACCACACATACACAGATTTTAGCACTCACCATGAGGTTAGTATCCTGCAGTGGGAGGGGAACAGGGTGTCTATTGGACAAAAACTCCAGGTAGCTCCTAGAAAGCTACACAGGAAAGATCTGAATGCAGCATAAGGCTCTGTCTAACATCAGGCTATACTTTAATAAATTATACACAACATCAGAGTTGTAGAGGAAACAAGCCTCTTTTGAAAGAGTACAAATAAACCTTCTGACAGCTCCAAAATGATCCTCTTTACACATTGTATCTCACAGTAATTGATATTTTGGATAGTTGAGGCAGTGCAATAATTTGTAAACACAAACACATACATTTAAGCATTCAACTGTGTGTCAACATGATGAATGTAAATCACTCTCTGCTTGTTGCTCTGGTTTGATCTCCATCAACTACTGAGGGAAAAAGCCCACTCTTGGTCCCTAATTGTCCCACAGTGTTCACCAGAGAGTATGTTGCTAACTTTGTCTGTCCACCGTTTGCCGGGCAGGTTGTATATAGTGTGTCTTTTTGAGCTTTTTATGAGACTGAACCTTAACATAAAAGTTTACGGCCAAAAACCTAAAACAATTAGCTAGCAGCTGCTGAAACGGTCCATAGATTATTATATGAATTATAGCAGCTCCAACTTTCGTCAAAGGCACTAAGACCTGCATTGTAGCCTACCAGAATCAAATCTTTTTTCCACAGGTCGAGATGCCATCTGATGACACACCATGTAAACCATTAAGCATCAACATTGAGAAGGGCAAATTCTTGAGTGATTTAAGAGTGGACTCTTTAATGTTGCAATACTGCCCTTTTACTGGGGAAAGAGGCCATTGTCGTGGGTAGAAATGTCACACCACAGGCAGAAGCGTCACCACCACAGGTGAAAATGCTCTCACCATGGGAAGAGCTGTTCTTATCTCAAGCAGAGACATCAGCACTACAGACAGACACATCGTCACAGCAGGTATACGTCACTGGAGCAAAGTGTCATCTTGGTGTCTAGAAATGTTATCAACTGCATTGAAAGAGGAGACACTGCAACAGGTTAAACTCCATCAGAGCAAGTAAAGATATCCTGTAAGCTATAGGAACACCTTTGGGGTGGAACAGACTCTGTAGGAATTGTAGGCGGAGGTCAGTTGATGTAAGTTGAAAAACCGCCCTTTATTGTAATGCATCAAATTGGCAAGTGACCCTTCCCAAGTCCCGTCCTTTTTTGCTCTGTGCTCCAATAAAAGTTGAGCAAGCCTCAGTGACTTTCTCCTTTCCTGTACTTTGATATTCTATGTGCTAGGCTCATCTATCTGAAAAAGACACCCACATTTAGAAGATGCTTGCTAATCTAAATCAATTGTTAGCTAGCTAGTTAGGTGGTTAGTTAGCTAAGTTTTAACTGGCTAGATAGTGAGGTATTTAGCATTTTGCTAACATTAACTAAGTTATGTATATGTGACTATATAGATATGTCTAGCAATGTCATGAGAACCATGGGGTTTTCACTTTAACATGTTATCCTTTGGATTTTTGTTATTTATTTTCCTGAATCTGATAATCCAAAAGTTCTGAAGATGCAATGTTACTCATTTTTCTGTAGTACTGTAGGTACCGGGGATTCAATTCTACTGGACCTGACGAGGCAGCACATACGCCTCCAAGCAGCCATTTCTATTAATTATAGACTGTGGTGGCCTGCTGTCTTACACAGTCTCTGCGCTTTCTTTAGAACAGTCACCCACCCAAAACCACATAGAGACTGTGTCGTCCCCCGACCACCTAAACTATTTAAAGAAATAAAACAAGAGGAGTTCAACATAAAAATCTAATAAAAATTAAAACCAACTCCTCAGTAGCACAAAATAAGAGAATGAAATGTGGGCTGTTAAATATCAGGTCTCTGTCCTCTAAAGCTGTTTTAGTGAATGAATTAATATCAGATTATGATATTGATTTACTTTGTCTTACTGAGACCTGGTTGTCCCACGAGGAGTATGTTAGCCTAAATGAATCCACCCCCCAGTCATATTAATACTCACATTCCTCGAGGCACAGGCCGAGGAGGTGGAGTAGCAGCTATATATGATTCGAGCGTTTTAATGGACCCTAAACCTAAACTAAATTATAATTCATTTGAAAGCCTTGTTCTTAGTCTTTCTCACCCAAACTGGAAAACACTGCAGCCAGTTCTATTTGTTATAGTGTACCGCGCTCCTGGACCGTACTCTGATTTTATATCTGAATTTTCAGAGTTTCTATCAAGCTTAGTCCTTAAATCAGATAAAGTAATTATTGTAGGTGATTTTAATATTCATGTGGATGTTGACAATGACAGCCTTAGTAATGCATTTATATCATTAATAGACTCAATTGGCTTCTGTCAGAGTGTAAATAAACCAACTCATTGTTTTAATCACACTCTTGACCTTGTTTTATCCTATGGCATTGATATTGAACATTTAATAGTCTTCCCACATAATCCTTTCCTATCTGACCATTATTTAGTAACTTTGAATTCATACTATTAGATTATAAGCCATTAGGCAAAACTTCCTACAGCAGATGTCTATCTGACAGTGCTGTAGCTAAATTTAAGGAGGAGATTCCTTCAGTGTTTAATTCAATGCCATGTCTGAATTTAACAGAGTCCTATAACAACTTTAGTCCCTCTGAAATTGATAATCTTGTCGATAGTGCTACAGGCTCACTACGATCAACATTAGACTCTATCGCTCCTATAAAAGGAAATTATTAAAACATAGGAGACTAGCACCTTGGTATAACCACCAAACCCGCCAGTTAAAGCAAATAGCTAGGAAATCTGAAAGGAAATGGCGCTCTTCCAAATTATCAGAATATCGCTCAAATTGGCAAGATGATCTTAAGATTTATAGAAAGGCCCTCCGTAATGCCAGAGGAGCCTATTACTCAGCACTAATAGAAGAAAATAAGAACAACCCTAGGTTCCTCTTCAGCACTGTAGCCAGGCTGACAGAGAGTCACAGCTCTATCGAGCCACATATCCCCATAAACTTAAGTAGCATGACTTCATGAGCTTCTTCTATAATAAAATTATTACTATTAGAGAAAAATTAATCACCAACTGCCATCAACAGTTATCAGTGGCTCCCAAGTTCAGGGACTTCTGTCAATGTAAACTTAGATGTATATTTAGACTGTTTTTCTGCTATCGATCTTCATCAGTTAACTTCAATCATTTCTTCATCGAAGCCATCAACCTGTCTGTTAGACCCGATCCCAACTAGGCTGCTTAAAGAAGTTGTTCCCTTAATTGGCACTTCTTTACTGGATATGATTAATCTTTCTTTATTATCAGGATATGTACCACAGTCCTTTAAAGTAGCTGTAATTAAACCCCTTCTTAAAAGTCCACTCTTGACCCAGGGGTTTTAGCCAACTATAGACCGATTTTAACCTCCCGTTCCTCTCTAGATTCTGGGAAGTAGTCGCCAAGGTTGTGTGACTTTCTCATAACAATAGTTTATTTGAGGATTTTCAGTCAGATTTAGGTTATCTAGCACAGAGACAGCTCTGGTTAAAGTTAATAATGACCTTCTGACTGCTTCTGACATGGACTTGTCTCTGTACTTGTATTATTAGATCTTAGTGCTGCATTTGACACCTTGACCATGATATTTTTTACAGAGACTTGGCATCAAATTGGCATTAAAGGAACTGCCCTAACCTGGTTTAAGTCTACTTTCAGATCGTTCTCAGTTTGTACATGTTACGATGATCCTCCATAAATACTAAAGTTAGTCATGGAGTTCCACAAGGTTCTGTACTTGGACCAGTACTATTTACTTTATATATACCCCTTTAGGCAACTTATTAGGAATCACTCCATTAACTTCACTGTTATGCAGATGATACGCAGTTATATCTATCAATCAAACCCAATGAAATTAATCAATTATCTAAATTACAAACATGTCTTAAGGACATCAATCCTGGATGACCTGCAATTTTCTGATGTTAAACTCAGAAAACCGAAATTCTTGTTCTTGGCCCCAAAACCTTAGGACTCATTGTCTAAAGATATAGTCACTCTAGATGGCATTAACTTGGCCTCTAGCACCACTGTAGGAATCTTGGAGTTATCTTTGATCAGGATTTGTCATTTAACTCCCACATAAAGCAGACCTCTGGACTGCCTTCTTTCATTTACGTAATATTAGAAAATTAGCACTCCTATCACAGACAGATGCAGAAAACTAATCCATGCATTTGTTACTTCAAGGCTGGATTACTGCAACTCTTTATTATCAGGTTGCCCCAATAAGTCCATTAAAACGCTCCAATTAATTCAGAACGCTGCAGCACAGTACTGACAGGAACTAGAAAAAGAGATCACATTCCCTGTACTAGCTACTCTGCTTGGCTCCCTATAAAATGTAGAATTGAATTTAAAATCCTCCTCCTCACCTATAAAGCTCTTCATGGTCAGGCCCCTTCTATCTTAAAGGCTCATAGTCCCTATTCCCCACTAGAACACTCGTTCTCGAATGCTGGGCTACTTGTGGTTCCTTAGTCTCTAAAGTGACAGGGCCGAGCCTTCAGTTCAGCCCCCTGTGGCCGTTCCAGTTGTGGTTCGGGAGGCAGACACCCTCACCACATTCAGAGTAGGCTTAAGACATTCCTCTTGATAAAGCTTATAGTTAGGGCTGGGTCAGGTGGTCCTGAACCATCCTTATTTGTGCTATAGGCCTAGACTTCGGGGATTTCCCATGGTGCACTGAGCTCCCTTCTCTGCACCATTCATGTCCTTTAATGATGTTACTAACTCCACTTCTCCCGGAGTTCTTGTGCTTCCGCGGCCATGGTCCTGGTGGAGCCTCCTGCCTGGTCCTGCTTGACTGCCATTGCCAATACTGTTGTTGCTGTGCACCTGTTGTCTGTCTGTCCCCCCCCCCCCTTCCCCCCCCCAACTGGTGGACAGACACCACCCACCTAGGCCGGAGGATCCCTGGTTTCTGCCTTTTAACAGGCGTTTTCCTGCCCTTGTGCCAGTGCTTGCTCGGTGGTCTGTTGGGTCTCTGTATTAATGTTAAAGAGTTGGTCTAGACCTGCTCTTTTGAAGTGTCCTGAGATAACTTCTGTTATGAATTGGCGCTATACAAATAAAATTGAATTGAATTGAATTGAATTAATTTATCCCACCACAGATTCACAATAACCCGAAAATATACACATAATACAGTGCTTTTGCGTTGCACTTTTGTTTCCAAAGGCATCGCTCGCTTCCAGTACAAGTATCCGTGATTTATTAACCAGTGGACAATCTCCCCTCGCTCTTCCCCTCAGTCTAGTGACAGTCTTGTGTTTTTTAGATGACTTTATAAAACATGCTGCTGAAGAAAGTCAACAGAGACACATACAGGGAGATAGACATGCAGAAAGATGCGGGGCATGTGGAAAAGGAGTACTGAAAGGAAAGCAAGGAGCAGATTAAAGTAGTTTGTGAGTTAAGTAGTGAATTAGGTAAATAAGAACGCAATCTATTAGAAAAGGGGTCTGTTTTTTTTAAATGTCCAAATGTTTTAAATAGTTGAAGTACATGGAATTTTTTGTTTTGTTTTTGTTTTTACCATAGTATGGAATTGGGTATGAAGAATTGTGAAACTTCACTGGTATTGGTATCAACTGCTATTTTTCAGATCTGTTATCTATTTTTTTTTTTTGCTTTTTCTTGCCTTTATTATAGTGACAGCTGATGATAGACAGGAAAGGGGGACAGACAGGGGGGATGACACGCAGCAAAGGTAGGATTCGAACCCTTGGTCGCTGCAGCAAGGACTCAGCCTCGGTACATGGGTCACCAGCTCTTTCCACTGAGCTAACCGGGAACCCCGTCTCTGTTATCTTTTAAACATCTTCAAAATGTAGTTGTTTTTTAAACATAGCCTAGCACATAGCGTGATTACAGGAAAGGAGGAAGTTGACCGAGGTTCCGAAAGGGTCAGTTGGGTGGTATTTGTAAAAACATCCTGAGAATTGGTTGAAGTGTTATGATGCTAGGTTTAGTGTAACTTTGCCTTCTATAGAGTTATAAATAGAAAGAAGCCACAAGTTTTCTTTTAACAATATCCTCAATGTTCTCTTAACTAACAAACTCACTAGTCTCCTAAATAATGTAACAATGCTATCATTTTAGGTTATGGCCATAGGTGTTCATTTTTTAAACTTCGTTCTAAAGAAAATATGTTTTTCCATCGGTTTGGTATGGAGGATAACTTTAAATGCTTGAGCCTCAGCCACCTTTTTTGTGTAGGAGAAGCCAGTCAGGGGCACAAATCAGTGCAGGACAAATTCCAAACACTTTGTTATTGCAATTGGGGACAGAAACATGCTGCCATAGTTGCAGGATTCACCTAAAATGGACAAAATGTAACTGCATGTACAGTATTTTCAGGTTTCTAGAACACTGGAGTTTCCACTCACAAGTCATAGTTGACTTCTCCATGTCTGTTTTTATTCTTAATGGCTTGGACATGAGACATCTTACCAAAAAACAATATATTTATATTTTATTTATTATTTCTCTCTCTCTCTCTCTCTCTCTCTCTCTCTCTCCCTCTACACACACACACACACACACACACACACACACACACACACACACACACACACACACACATACATGCACCCACACAAACTGTCTTCATACAGGGAGTACAGAAATATTTCTGTTCCAGCAGCTTTTCCCTCGAGATCTGAATGGTAATGTTGACACCAACCAAGTCAGATGGTATGAGCGAATGGTCACAGTCACCGGCAAAAAAAGAATGTAAATTTATGAATCTGGTAAAAAAAAAAAAAAAAAAAGTTGACAAACAGGAAACATTTTCTTTGGTTTTCCATGTTTGGTCACTCTAAAAAAATCAAAACTCAAATAGAAGGTTTGTGTCTCACTATAAAGCTGCCCCTGTCTAAATGTGGTTCTTGTTATTTTATCCATTTACTGCGGAGTCTCCCCAGTCCTGTGTCAACAGAAGGCTAACATTTGTGTCAGTATTTGGTCAGCAGGAACAGGATTTTGAAGTATGGGCTAAACTCAGTGTTTTTGTGTACAGTCACTCATTACTGAACATATAAGACAACACATTTTGAATGTAAATCCGTCACAATTATACAGCAGATTGTGGTGTGTGTTTAATGGGTGTTGTGGGGTGGCATGGGATGACATGAGAAACATCTGTGACACAGTAGCACGTTGTGGAAGAAAGAACAAGTTAAACAGTAAAACTGTCCACCCAGTGTGAATTAACTGACACACACAAAAAAACTCCCACCCCTACCCACGCTCCCTTTCCATCCACCCTGTCATTTTAAGCAGGGATGGTGGACTCCTTCCAGGTTTTGCTTGGAACAGCTTTTTTAAAAAAGTATTTATATCTTCAAACTCCAAGACGCCTTGTCATTAGAAGGCCCCATATAGCAACGAGGCTGGTTCCACCCAGCTCCACTCCCACACCCCCTTCTCTCTGCATTTCCACTCTCTTATCGAGGCCGACACCTTTGTGGTTTTACCTAAACACTGCCAGCACTAGGTCTCATGGCTTCCTCATTTCAATGTTAGACGTAACGAGGCTATCCAAACACAACTTTAATTCTGTCTTTTAATTAATTTCGCTTTTAATTTCTTTGCAGCTGCAATGTACAGTAGCAAACATCTGGCTGCTGCAAACAACTAAACTCCATTTACCTCCTTACTTTTTCCCCCTTTGAGATCCCCCTTAAGTACCTTTAAGGTTGTTAAAACTGAATGAAATATTCAAACCTAAAATTTAAAGTCTGTAAAATTTGCTGTAAACCCCTAAAGTCCATGAAGCAAGTCAGTTTGATCTTTTATGTATGCTAATATAGGCACAAAGATTATTTATATATATTTTTTTGTAAATTAAGTTGCAATTTGGTAATACACCTACCATAAGGGCCTCATTAGATCTTGTTGCTTGCTAAAACTAGCATACATGGTATTGACTGATAAAGTTCCTGTGAAGAAATAGTAGTTAAAGTTGCAAAGTTGCTGACACTTTCACTATATCCTGACAGTAGTACATGAGACATATAATCTGTGAAATGGTAAATGGACCTGTACAGCGCCTTTCTAGTCTTCCGACCACTCAAAGCGCTTTAACACTACGTGCCACATTCACCCTTTCACACAGTAATGGCAAAGTCCATCGAACAGAAACTAACTCATTCATACACTGATGCACGGCATTGGGAGCAATTTGGGGTTCATTATCTTGCTCAAGGATACTTCGACATGTGGCACCAGGAGCTGGGGATTGAACCCACAACCTTCCAATTAAGGAACGACCTGCTCTGCCTCTGAGCCACAGCTGCCCAGCTGAGATCTGGTTCCTCTTGTTCTTCGTTTGTGCTTCTAATGGTATATGCAAGAATCCACCGGGCCTGAACAAAAACAACCAATCAGAAGAAGAAAGGAGAAGAACAAGAACCAGATCTTTTCACAAAAGTATCTGTCTTATGTACTACTGTGAGGATAAAGTTAAAGTTTCAGAAAATATGACAAAAAAATGTTTTTTAATAAAAGTTACCTACTGCAGCTTTAATTTATAACAGCAAAACTTCATACTGAAATGATGTCATTACATTGTAATTGCCAAAATCAAGCACTCAACAAAGTAAATCCGCTTTGAGTTTTCAAGCTGAAATTAGACATGTGAATTCATGCTGTTGCTTTTGCCTGCAAACTATCTGGAGTTACGTTGCACAATCCACTTTCATATATCCCTCCAATAAAGCGACCATGCTAGCTTTTTAGCTTCGACTGGCCAGCCACCAGCTACCTAATAATGTATTGGTGTGCAATGGTTGGAGTTACTAGTAATGTAACTAATTATGTTTTCAAATTAAATAACGCAATTACAGTTAATTTAATTAACTTAATTTAAATAGGATTGTTACTTTTATCAGAAGACGGCAGACAAACGCAGATTGGAGTATATACCGTTGGTTTTCCAGTTTATCATCTAACGTCACCCAACCTTGCGGTGGCCAGACAGTTCACTCGTTCAACAAATATAATTAATTATTAACTAACTACTGTAGCAAAGCTCAGTTAATGTGTACATCTGTGTGGGTCTTCTACTATGTCATCCTGTCTACTAACAAAGACAATAAGTGTAGCTTACAGGTCAGGAATATTAAATACTACATACATTTGTCTTGGCCCACAGCAACACTAAAATAGTACAGCTAACAGCTGCATCAGTAAGAGAATTAAAGGAGGCATTTAAAAGTTAAAAAGTTACTCACATGATAAACTAATTCAATATTTTTTGAGAGAATAATTAGTAACTGTAACTAACTACTATTTATCAGTAACTTGCACAACAGAGGGTGAGTAACACCTAGCCACTAAAGAGTGCGGAGGTCTTGACGTCACTATTGGGCTATCCATAGCTAATTTCCCAAATTAAACTGAAAAAAAAACATTTAGAAGTTTTAAAGATTAAATGAGGGATCCATTGTTAATGTAGGTACTGATGTGCCATATAGACCAGGGCACTCTGTGACTATTTGACTAAACCACCATGAGGGGAAATACATGGTGGTAGTTAAAGGAAAGTGCAATGTGGGTAAGGAGGCGATACAGGGAGTACAGGGATGGGTTGAGATGAAGGGGGTAGGAGGAGGAGGGAAGCTGGGAGGAGTCACAGTAGTCAAGGGAGGAGGTGAAGGTAAAATTGGTGTGTAATTACTCTCTTACTATCTTAAATTAGAGGGGCGGACAGTGCTGCCAACCTACTGCTGGTGCCTGATGTCTGCACCAGCATCGCTCCTCCACTCCTTTCCCTTTTATTCCTCCTCTCCTCTCCTCTCCTCTCTCCCTGGAGTATCACAGAAGAGATTTCTGTGAGCCAACCATGATGCCATGGGAATTTTGATTTTCATTTATAAACTGCCAAAATAGCTTTTAGGTTATGCAATAGTCATTATGCCCCAACTGACTATGTGCCAAAGTGATGAGAGGATTTGGAATCTGCATCTCAAAGAAAACAAGGTTTCTTTATAAACAAGATGAGGGATTAAAGTGGCATCGATTTTAATGTGCTTTATTAAGTGGGGAGAGGAGCAAGGTTTGAAACTGACTTAGATTTTCAGGTTTTCACAACTATATTATTATATTACAACTATATAATTATATACTAAGCAGTAGTGCTGGGAAGTTTGAATCTTATCGTATGTTGCAGTAGCCTATATGGCAAGTTTGGACCTCTAAATGTATCAAGTTTTTCAGGTTTCTAATAGAGAAAGATTTTCTGATTCCCAGTTAAAGGTGTGATTACGCTGGTTACAATAGTGTGCACTGGATACAGTTTAGGATGAAATTGGGATGCGTTGTTTGTGCAGATTACATCTTTGCATTGGTAAAAAGTAATTTATTTGTAGTTATTAGTAGAGGCCTTATGTCTTTTATTATTATTATAAATGTGTCCCATATTATGATTGATCCCTCCTCTCCTTCCTAAGTTGTTATGGCTGTCATGTTGCAAACAATTTCAACATTAGCATTTATTTGGAGACATATGTCTGGCCACCTGGGAAATGTAGTCTTCTTTTAGCTCTATTCTTGGTCTCCACCAACTCCTACTTAAAGATATCCTGCTCTTTATCTGCTAAATGCTCACCAACTAGTTTCTAACTCCTGTCTGTTTGTTGTTTGGTGGACAAACAATAAAGTTGCAGGCCAAAAGCTAAAAGACACAAAAAAGAACTTCAAAATTGGGTGATAAATTCTCAGTGGTTTGTCACTAAGAGCACCTCCTATAGAGCCAGGGTCTGTTCGAGGTTTCTGCCTGTTAAAGGGAAGTTTTTTCTTGTCACTGCCGCCAAGTGCTTGCTGAGGGTGGGAACTTGTAAATAATTTTATAGTATGGTCTTGACCTTCTCTATTTGAAAAGTACCCTGCGATTATGATTTGGCCCTATACAAACAAAATTTAATTCAAAATTGAATCAGTGCTTCCAAATCTGGCAGTTAGCTTGGTAATATACAAAAGCTGAGAAGGCAGGAGGAGAGAGCTTTTGTCAGACTCGGAGTGAGAGGCTTTGTTATTTCCTTGAAGCAATACATACCAGTGTCTGCACGTACCCACATACTGAACTCGAAAAAAGACAAAAGCACTAACCTGAGGTGATTCAGTGTTTTCGTGTAGAAGAAATAATAGAAATGCATGTCTCTTTCTCCCCCTCATTCCATGTCCTGTACACTCTTCAGACTCCCTGACACTGCAGTGTCTCTCTTCCTTTTTAACATTACATTACAAATATTTATCAGATGCTTTCATACAAAGCGACTTACAATAAGTGCATTAAACAGACCCCCTAAGCACAAGACACAATACACAAATCCAAACAACACAAAAACAAAACAAAAATTCCATGTTAATGCTATCCACGGTACATTTGATCCAGGTCATAAACCATGAGTCTACAATCCATATACAGTCTGAGGAGTTTATCTGTCATCCCATCCCTATCCCATGCTTTAAAAAGATATTAGGAAAATGCAAAAAAATTTATCAGAAAGGCATTCCATTAAAGTTCCATTGTCAGTACTAATCAAATCTAAATCTATGTGTCAGGCTGTTTATGTTGAAAAGAAAAAAAAAGCGAGATATTGTCACATTTTAAGTTAGCTTTATATTTATTCATGTTAGCAAAATGCTAGTTAAGTAGCCAGCTAATTTACATCCATGTTTACATAGCTAATTAGCTGGCGTTCTGGTAATATTAGCTATCAGATTTAATTTGCTGATCCAATCCAATCCAGTCCAATCCAATCCAACTTTATTTGTCAAGCACTTTAAAACAACCAAAGTTGACCAAAGTGCTGTACAGGAGATTAAATAAGACATCATAAATAAAAGACATAAAAGCTCACATGAAGCGCAAAATTACATATAAAATACAACAATAAAATGAAAAGACATAAAACATGAGTAAAAATACTCGCAATAAAAATCAATCAAAATAAGAAATTAAATCAAGTAAATAAAGTCGACATCTTACTAGGTGTCAAAGGCCACAGAGAAGAGATGGGTTTTAAGACGGGTTTTCAAAACAGACAGAGAAGAGGCCTGTTTAACGTGCAGAGGCAGATCATTCCATAATTTAGGAGCAGACACAGCAAAGGCACAGTCCCCTCTGAGCTGCCGCTTAGTTTTAGGCACCCTCAGGAGCAGCTGATCATCTGACCTGAGGGGGCGGACGGGTATATAGGGGTGTAGAAGCTCAGAGAGGTAGGGCAGGGCAAGACCATTCAGGGATTTAAAAGCAAATAAAATAATTTTAAAATGGATCCTAAATTGAATAGGCAGCCAGTGGAGTGAGGCTAAAATGGGGGAAATGTGCTCATGTTTACGTGTGCCAGTTAAAAGACGTGCAGCAGCATTCTGTACCATCTGGAGACGGGCGATGGAGGACCCACTAACCCCCACATACAGTGCATTACAGTAATCCAGTCGAGTGGTAACAGAGGCGTGGATTACCGTCTCAAAGTGCTGCCATGATAGAATTGGCTTTATTTTGGCCAGCTGCCTCAAATGGAAAAAGCTTGATTTGACAACAGCCTTGATCTGACTGTCAAACTTAAGCTCAGGGTCCACTTTAACCCCTAGGTTTGTGATGCTAGGTTTAATATACAGGCCAAGGAATCCAGATCTACAGGGGGGGTCCCAGTGGTCTTTTTATCATTGAAATTTAAAAAGTTCAGAGCCATCCAGGTCTTTATGTCGTCGAGGCACTTAAGTAGCAGTCTGACAGAGTATTCATTTTTCTTTTTAAGAGGCATATAAATCTGACTGTCGTCTGCATAACAGTGGAATGAAAAGCCGTGCTTCCTAAGTATGGAACCAAGTGGGAGCAAATAGAGAGAGAAGCAGAGGAGGATACAGAGTCACCTAGGCAGACACAGAAAGTTCGATCAGCCAAGTACGACCTGAACCACTCCAGTGCTATGCCCCTGATGCCCACCCACTGCTTCAAACGTGAGATCAATATTTCATGATCCACTGTGTCAAATGCAGCAGTTAAATCTAAAAGCACAAGGATATTACAGTCACCAGAGTCAGTAGCTAAAAAGATATCATAAAAACTCTTAAGAGAGCTGATTCGGTACTATGCAGGGTTTTAAAACCGGATAGGAAAACCTCTAGGATATTATGTTCTTCCAGAAAGGCCATTCATTGATTGTGCACAATCTTCTCCAGGATTTTTGAAAGGAAAGGCAGTTTGGAGATAGGCCTGAAATTAGCAAGAACTGCAGGATCTAGAGCCGTTTTTTTAATCAGAGGTTGTACTACTGCATGTTTAAAATTTTCAGGGACCACACCTGAGGTCAGACTGCTATTTATGACTGCAATAACAGATGGTCCTACAGTGGGGAAAACCTCCTTAAATAGTCGAGGGGGACAGCATCATTTGGAGAACCTCAGGGCTTCAAATGACCAACAACCTCCTGTAAAAAGGAACAAGTCACAGACTCAAACTGGTCAAAAACAGCAGAGCAGGGGACAGAGATTGAGGGGTCATAAGGTGAAGGTGAGATTTCAGCCCTAATTGAAGAAACCTTATCAATAAAAAAGTGAAGGAAGTTTTCACACACAGCAGGGCACGCCTCAATACAGGCAGTCTGCGGGGCATTCAGAAGTGAGTCAACAGTGTTAAACAAAACACGAGGCTTGTGACAGTTTGACAGGATAATATCCGAGAAATGTTTTCTTTTAGCATCTTTCAAAGTTTTCTGATAATGACGCCAGCAGTCCCTTAACATTTGAAAAGACACCTGCAGTTTGTCCTTCTTCCACTTGGGCTCAGCTCTACGGCACTCATGTCTGACTGCATGAGTCATGTCATTTAGCCAGGGCTCAGATTTAGTTTTAGGCTGCCTGGATTTTAATGGAGCCACAGTGTCTAAAACAGTTTGGCAGGTGGAGTGAAACCATGAGCTAAGCTCCTCTGTACTGCACACAGACTCAGGTAAGATGGAGTTCTGACAGAAAGCAACCGAGAACTGAACAGCAGTGGAAGGGTTAATAATGCGACAGCGCCGAGCAGCAGCGCGAGGTTTAACTGTATGACAGGCAAGAGCAGCCTCAAATAATACAGGCATATGATCAGAAAACACTGCGTCACATATCTCTAGGTTAAAAACAGGCAAACCATATGATAAGACAAGATCAAGTGTGTGTCCGTGTTCTTGTGTGGGTCCAGACACAGATTGCACAAGATTAAAAAAATCAATGAGGTTTAAAAAACCCTTTGCCATTGGCTCATCAGGACAACAGACATGAACATTAAAATCCCCAACAATAAGAACACGGTCATATTTAGGCATGATTTCAGCCAGGAAATCAGAGAAGTCATTTAAAAAGTCCTTATTGTACTTGGGAGGCCGATAGACCACAGCACACAACACTGTGTGAGAGCGACCAAGCTCAAATAAGCTCAGTTCAAAGCTGGTGAAAGAGCATGACAGCAATAGCTGCATTACATTTATAATGACTCTTATAGACGGTCGCTATTCCTCCTCCTCAGCCCGACGTCCACAGGGAGTTAAAATAGCAGCAATCATGGGGTAAAAGTTCAGTGAAAGCGCTGGATTCACCAACACTCAGCCATGTCTCAGTCACACAGAGGAAATCCAATCCTCGGGACGTGAAGAAGTCCTTTAAGACAAAAGTCTTGTTTGCTAGTGATCTAGCATTTACCCAGCCAATCCTGGCAGGAACCGGCGGGGCCGCGCTGTTGGCTGTCCGGGGAGCCCGACACAGAGGCCGCAAGTTGTGGTGATTCAGCGGGGATGAGGAGAGCAGGGGGTGACGTTGGAGTCCGGTATCTGCTCGATTATTGCAGGGATGTAGAGTTTAAACCTCCTCTTCATCATCCTTCGTGTAACTCCCGCTCTGCAGCCTCGCCGTCTCCTCAGCTCCTCCGGTATGGAGAGTCTCTCTCCAGTCAGGATGCTTGGGTACCTCAGGGCGATCATCTGGTCGCGGGACAGTTGTGGAGCCAGGAGAGCAAACAGTCTGGATTTTCGTGAGTGGTAGCTGGGCCTTCTCATAGTGAGGGAGTAGCTCAGGTGTATGGTTTGACCATGTCCTGGATGTAGGTTGGGCCTGAGCCATTTGCAGCAAGGATCACATTTCCACTCAGTTACTGCCACTGCTGACTGTCTTGGAGGCTATTTGCAGCTTTACAGCCTTTAACTGAGCTCTCCTAGTGTTTTAGAGCTGATTGCAATTCCAACTAAGCTGATTGTGTATAAAGATACACAGAAAGATGCAGGCTGCACAGTAAACATTAGGTCTGATGATGCCGTTTGTTCCCTGAAGGGACATTTGATGAGATTATATTTTTAAATGTGTCTGTCAGAATATTTTAGCAGTGAGAAAACAAGACAGCAAAGGCAGACCACCAGTGTTTAGTCAGTGAAGGGGAAGCTCATTTTCATTATGCTCTTTTAGTACAGTGTGTGCTGCTCTCCTCTGCTTCTGCCAGACTAGAAATTTTAGTTGCGCAAATATTTCTTGAAGCCTCTCAGGAGGGAGAAGAAATATCTTATTGGTTAATTAAACTTTAACAGAGCCAAAGGACCTCAGTTTGTTTTTAGCTAAAATGCATTAGACAGTGTGAAAACCAACAGGAAGAGAGGAAATGTTTGTATTTGAAGAAATCTTATATTTTATAGTTCGTAAACTGGAAGCCTGCAGTCTGTCATATCCAGTGTTGGGCAAGTTACTTTTAAAAAGTAATTAGTTACAGTTACTATTGCGTTACTGTCAAGTACATTTTTATTTAAAGATGGACAACGTGACAGCTCTCCAAAACTGAAACCAAATCATCTCGATTGCCCCCTGGTGGCTGGCTGCAGTATAGGTCATAAATGCTGCTGCCTCCATGTTAGCAGATGGGACATGGTAAATTGACTGTACTTATAGAGTGCATTTCTTGTCTTTTTCTCTCTCAAGGCGCTGTGCACTACATGCCACACTCACCCATCTGCACACATTCATTCATTCACTGATGGCCACGGCAGCTGCCATGCAAGGTGCCAACTGCTCATCAGAAACGGAAACTAGGGTGTAAACACCTATGTACAGCATCAGGAACAATTTAGGGTTCAGTATCTTGCTTAAGGACATTTCAACGTGGTTGGACAAGCAGGGGATTGAGCCACCAACCTTCTGATTAGGGGACGACCCACTATCTCTGAGCTACAGTGTTAAAATACACATCAAATACATTTTTCCCATTTTAGGTAGTTCTTATCACACCAATGTATGTTCAAGTGTTGAGTGTTGTCCACAAGCATTGGAATGTACAGTAGAGTCTTTTATTATTCAATGATAGCTTTTAGTAATCAGTAACAGCAGACACTTATTTGATATGCCCATACACTTATTTGATATGTCCATACACACATACATACCTTAATCATGTCTATATGTAAAGATACATAATAATAAAAGTCATATGAATGAGGTTTTAGTAACATTTCCAAGGACGGACCCTTTTGTATCCTTCTTCAGCTCCTCTTAGGCTGAGGAGGTCAGAGGACATGCATACTGAATACTATATGCATATTGCATATCTAGTAAGCATATGTGTCTGAAAGGCTGTCCATGACTGCATGTGCACATGTAATAAAAAAAACATGTAGCAGGCCTGGAATTATGTAATTTTTAGGGCAAAGGCCTTTGATAAATAAAAATGTATTGGGGCATCGTGGCCAAAATGTAGGGCAGCAAGGCCAAAACTACCCAACAGTATATAAAGTATAAAAAATAACCCAAACCTTAATACAGCAGTAAAATTCAACCTTATTGTAGAAGTAATATTAATCAATCAATAACATTCATATATACAAAAGTAAAACACTGACAGGGACCATTTTACTGTACAATGACTTCTTGAAGTAAATTGCTATAATAACATAGTTTAACCTTAGTTTAGAATGCAGTTGTAGCAAGACTCGCTACTACCGAGGGTTCTCCCAGCACACAGACCAACAACAGGAATTACACAACTTCATTCTTTCGTCAGCCGCACACACAATTAACACACAACTTAGCCTGCTTGCAAAAGTCCATTAAGGTCTGCTCCGGTTGTGTCTCAGCCTTGAGGTCCAGCACACTACTGCCTTAAGAGAGGTGAGTGTGATTACTCCATGAGTACCACACCTCTCTCTCCTGCAGCTGAGTGCAAACCACACCCACCTCCACAGCAGTATTTTTAGTGGAGTATTTTCACAGTGGAGTTGGTATTAGTACTTTTACTCCACCTCTGGTTAGCACACCCACAGGCTTACTGCACCTGTGTGTTTGCTGTGCCATTCCTTCCCATATAAGAAAGGTGGGCTTGTGGGTAACCTCATTTCTGACAGTGTGATGCTAACAGCTGAACACACAATCCCTGTTTTAGTTGCCAAGTACGACTGGTCTCCACAAACACACACACACACACACACACACACACACACACTACAAACATCCTCCATTCACACATGTTAATCCACTGTAGCGCTACTTTAATCTCATTAACCCTTCACAGCCTTGCACTTCTGTACCTATCTAACTTTTAGCTGTATATAACATTATACTAAAACATGGCAACCTTTCCACAATCTGGCTAATGACTATAGCTTTACTATGATCATCAGACAGTATCTGTAATGCAGACAGTATGTGTAGATTACAGATCACAAACAGAGCCGGGGCACTTATACTGATGGAGGAGGGGTGGTGAAGGGTTGTTGTTGAGTGGATTAATGCTCCTGGGACCACACACACACACACTTTTTTTTTACATATATATATATATACGGTAATGTACATGCAATTTTCCATCATTAATTAATCATGATGGGGCAACCATTTGCAATCTGTGTGCTTTTGTGAAACAGCCCCCTGGCCCAATGTTTTGTAGTTTCTAATCTATTTTTCATTCGATCTTCACATTTTGATAAAGTTTTTAAAACTCCTCTGAAAATCTTACATAATGCATAACAGCTGCTTCAACAGAGTGGGGACTGAAAGATTCAAAATACTTGGTAAATACCCCAAAGTCCTGCCAGACATCTCATGGTCACTAACGCAGTCTGCCTGATGCTTTATTCCAAACAAAGAGATAAGAGACAAAAAAATTGTGAGACATTGCCTCCTGTATGTAAGATTACAATAAACGTCTACAGTCTATACTCTGTGAATCAGGGTGTGCAGGGCTCTGTCTGCAGCAGCTTGTGATTTAAGCTGATAAGCCTGGCTTATTTTTACATGAAAACCTGACCTAGTGCAGCTTTAAGGAAGTTGGGCAGCTCATTGCAGGGTCAGCTGATGTCAGTCATTACTGGTAGTCATCTGTATTTGATACTGGCAGCGAGTGATAATGGCTGTGTGTATCAGATGGACTCTGTAATGTGACCATTACATATTTATGGGTAATGGCGGTGTGATGAAGTGTAAAGGTAAAGCTTCATCATCATGGGTATCATCCTGCCCTGGAGACAAAACAGGATGGACTTCCTGGCAGTAAGTACGAGGATGTGCTGTAAATGGTCAGTAAAGCATCATCCACTGGTCACGCAGTTAAACAGAAAAAAAGTCCTGAAAAGAACTGAAAATAATAACTTGAATAACTTGAAACCCACTGGTTTGGCCTTTAGTCTCAGTTCCTACAGCAACCACTCTCTCCAGCTTATTTGCTGGGCCTGAATCCACTGGGCAGCTGAGGCCTCTCTGTGTGGAGCCAGCCTTTCACTCTGCCTCTCTATCTGCAGTCTTCCCTTGGCTAAAAAGAGAGAACTGCAGCTTCCTCTTCTAGCAATGAGGATGGATACTGCACCTGTGGAGGGGAAAATGAAGAGGCATGTTGAAGTTGCAAAAGAACCAGTTTGAATGTTATGTGGTTTATCTTGCTCGCTTCAGTCTTGTCTTGAATTAAAGGCTGTTCACTCAAGCCTTCACTCTAAATTCTGATTTGTTGCTCGGATCCGATATTTTAGTTTGACTGTTTACATTAGTTTTAGCCAATATCAGATACCAGTGTGAACAGGTCACCGTCCTCAAGTGACCCGCATGATAAACGTAGATCATGACACAGACCTAAAAGTCACATGAATATACATAATGTACTATAAAAATCTGAGCTGTATCTGATTTGGACCACACATAAAAGTGGCCTGAATCCAAATTGAGAAGATCAGATCTGTGCTGTACACATCAGAAAAAAATCAGTCACATATGAGCAAATACAAATCCGATTTGGGCCACTTGTGCCTGCAGTGTAAATGTAGCCTACGGGTGTTTTCATATTAGTTATGATTGCACCCCCTCTTAACCCCCCGCTGGTCACAAGTACACTTGTACTTTTGTTTATGTTGTTGCCAGTGCAGAAAAGCCTGCTAACCACAAGACCGCAAACTCATATGCCCACTATTCATATTTGGTCAAGAATAACCCTTATGTGTGAATGATGTTTTTGGTGAAACTCAATAGAAACTACTAAAATAACAGAAAGGAGTACACTTTATGAAGAAAGTTAGCACAAGAAAAGGATACCAGGTGGAACTTCATTTTCCAGTGAGGTTATTACATCACCACACAGCTGAAGAAAAAACGGTGGAAAACTGGCCGAATAATGATCACAAGAAATCACTAACAAATGTTAGGAATTTATGATCTAAATAGCATTCCACTTCTGTGTTTTGGTGCAGTTGTTTTCACGCTCCTAATTCATACCGTACCCAAGTACACATGAACTGTACTCGAGACCCTTGATGTGAATAGTCTCCGTCTATAACCACACTAGCAGCTCTGTGAGGCTGTCCCTATAGTCACAGTGGTGCTTTGAGCTAAATGCTAACATCAGCTTGCTAACATGCTGATGTTTAGCAGGTATAATGTTTACCATAGCCACATCTTAGTTTAGCATGTTAGCATGCTGTAATTTGCTAATTAATCACAAACTTAGGCTAAAATGGGAATTTCATTAGTTTATTGGCCAAACAGAAATTTTGAGCTGCATGTTAATTTTAATACCTTTTAATATTTTAGTTATTGCTGGTAATTTTGTAGTGAAGAAAATACTGCTGGTTTTTGGGACCCCAAAAGGGGTTAGGGCAATGGGGCCTTGTGGCCTCTTAGCAGGTTAATCCGACCCTGGAGTGGTGTAACAGAGGTGGTCTGAAGAAAAAAGAGTGCTACAGATCCATCTGAAGTGATGAACTGCCATTAACTGAGTCTCTTATGATTGATTGAGCGTAGGTCTCATCAGCTGTAAATCACCTCTAAAATGGGCTCAGATGTTGGATCTATTGCAGTTCTACATTTCCTGCTCCTTTCATACCTTCTTTCTGTATAATTTTCCAGTGACTGATCTGTCCATTTCTACAGAAGAGGCCTGAGCAGCACGATGAAAGAGATTCTGAAGATAAAAATTATGACTGTAAAGGTTACCGAAATGTTACAGTATCCCAGCATGTTATTACAGAACATGTAGATCCTCCCCAGTCTATTTTCCCCGAGCAGAAACATGAAATCAGCCCGACCACATACACAGTAAAGAGTAGACCATTAAGTTTTGTACTGAGCCAGCCGCCTGCTGTTTGGCTTGTTTAAATCTGCAGGGCAGCAGGTCTGTCATTATGTGAGCAGGGCTTTGGGTGTGTCTGAGAGGCAGCCAGCCAGAAACTGGAAACCAGGCCACAGCAGCTGAAACATCTGTCCTTCTGACTTCAGTGTGAGATCACACCACCTCCTACTGGGTTCAAGCAGTACTACTACAAACTGCACCGAACATACAGAGGCTCATATTGCTGTTGACTATTGTATGTTCAATGTGGACTACTACAGTGTCAGTACCTCACATTCAAAATGAAGTAAATAAAAGTGCAAACTCATGCACACTGCACAGCCCAGTGGGTATTCTGGCTTCATGTTAATTTAATTTAATTTATTTAAAATTATATTACTTGTTATATTTAAATCCCAGACATTAACAGCTGTGTACCTAGTTATTCAATTGCTATACCAAGTTAGAATAGGCAAGAAAATGTGAAATATCATAAAGACTTTAAGGTCCATTGTGTTACATTTAGAGGGTCTATTTGCAGAAATGGAATATAATACCACAAAGTATGTTTTCATTTGTACGGAAGCCCTAAAGGGCCATGTATTCATACATTTTATTTCCTCTGTTTTCCTGTGATAACGAGTTAATTTTCTCGAGATCTCGAGATAACGACTGTGATATGATAACTGCGGTCAAGCCAGCTGTTACTCCGATCTCTGTGGTCAAATCAGCCGCACTTAAATTTACAGCGTATTCAGTTCCGGTTTTCAAAATAAAGGTATTAAGAACAGTAAGCTATAATTAGAACCTACATTTAAAATAAAATATGTTACATGTTTCATGCACCCCTGATGAATAAAAACATACTTAATATCAAGCATTTTTACTGCACCAATGTGGAGAAATGCCAAAACAAAAGTTTCATATTTGTATCTCCAAGTGGCATCTTTTCATATATTTGAGGTACAGTAAAAGCAGGTACAAATGTGGAATCTTATTGTTGGATTTCTCCAAATTGGTGCAGTAGAAATGCTTGATATTAAGTAGGTTTTTTATTCATCATGGGTGCATGAAACACTTTAATGTAACATATTTTATTTTAAATGTTGGTTCTAATTATAGCTTACTGTTCTTAATACCTTTATTTTGAAAACCGGAACTGAATACGCTGTAAATTTAAGTGCGGCTGATTTGACCACGGAGATCGGAGTAACGGCTGGCTTGACCGCAGTTATCATATCACAGTCGTTATCTCGAGATCTCAAATTAATTAACTCGTTATCACGGGAAAACGGAGGAAATAAAATTTATGAATACATGGCCCTTTATGGCTTCCGTACATTAGTGTATAATCACCTGAATATACGTTTTTATTGTGTGTTTGTAACCTTAGAATGAAATGTTTTTATCTACTGACGCTGTGGGTTGCCTTCCATATAGTCGACTATGTTGAAAAGATAAATTTCTATTCACTGTGCATCCAGTATAGGGATGAACATATTTATTAAGGTGTTTTTCCTAGCTGAGAGAACAAAACTACTAAAAACAATGGGAAAACTGCTAGCTTAGGTAAGTGGACCAATACAACTTCCAACAGCATCAACAACATCTGATTTGCACATTGCTTTTTTATAAGCTAGCAAGCTCTTTGGCAACCCTATTATAAAGACAGGACTTCTGCTTGTATGGGCTTACCCACAAACTCCTGTCTCCTGGAGTAGCCTTGATGTTGATGTGGCTATGAACCCTCTGCAGCCTAGCTCAACCTTTACCTTCCAACCATGTTTTTACTTACTTTACTCTTTTTTATTTTTTACACACACAGGCTGAAATGCACACTTGTGCACGTGCAGGGCGACCCTCCGGTTCCCAAGCCAAGTCCCTACACACTGAGCTACTGCCGCCCCGTCCACATTGCTGAGCAAAGGCTGCAAGCTCAGAGTACCTTAGTTTGTTCTGCTTGTTGGACTCCTCCACTGCATCCTCTCAGGGCTCTGTGAGGTTGATGATGTAGATAAAGTGGAGTGAGGCCGACCATGGCACAAGATCTGGTCTGAGGTTGGTTGATGCAATCATGGCTGGAAAGCAGGGCCTCTGGCCTACGTCTGCCACCATCTTCCAGTTGTGTACCCCATCCAGCCACCAAGTATCTGGCCTTGATCCGACAAGTCTGGCTTGACTCGTTAAAAGGAATAGTAGGGTGTATTACAACTTCTTTGTGTTTCATTTTCATTGCTCGATTAAAAAAAATGCCAGTAGTTTTGCCAGATTATCTAAACCACTTCACTTGAGTTAAATTTGAAAGTGAGCACACTCAAAATGTTGCTAATAACCACTCATTGCACAGTAAAACCACAAACGTGCACAATTACAGCAAGTACATTCAAAGTTGACCCCGAAAGTTGGTCTGTAAACTGTTATGACTGATACAAGACACTTTTCTCGCAATTTCACAGTTCAAGTTTGTTTTCTCTTCCACATACATTTGATGAACTACGGAGTTTGGTTAAACCTAGTCAAGATAGAAAGATAGACAGACATGATTGGTAATTGTGATTCTGGTAAGTCCTTTGCTTCAATGTCTCAGCCTTGCAGCACCCTCTGGTGGTTTAAACACTTACTTCTCTGTCTTTTGCTTGGACTTCAACTGTTCTGCGCTGAGGCAGTTCATACAGTGATCCAGAAATACCACTTCATAAACTCATCTACGAAGCTACACACATACTTTCCTGTACTGTAAGCTGAATGTGAATACACAGTAATGCTACACCAGCATAACTAATAGTTAGAATAGAACTACTCAGTCCCAGTCTTTTGAATTTCATGTACTACTGTGAAATATAATTATAAGAACAACACAGCTGGATGTATGACTGCATGGCAATATTTAGGAATCCTTGCTCATGTTTTAGACGCCTTAGTCTTAAGATATTTAAAAAGCTGATTATTGTAAATTGTGTATGGACAATAAATGTTATCCATATACTCAAATAAACCTAACCAGACTGACAGTGTCCACCAGTCCTCAGCCAGTCCCTGTCCACTTTAATTAGATCAGCCACCCACTGAGCTGACCAGGAGTGCAGTAAGATGTTCACTGGCAGGTTTTACATTATGAGCTCATAATACACTGTGCTTTGTTACTTTGAGTTTGTACTGGACTGCCTAAAGTCAATATTAACTGTCTTTATAAGTAACATTTGGTTGATAATACAATCAATATTAATTAATAAAGAAATATCAAGCTTAAACCACTCTCCAAATGAGTTTAAAGGTAAGTGGGTAACACTTTATTTGGATAGTCTGCCAACAGGGTATAACATTTCAAGGGCTTATTAGCTGAGATTTAACAACAGTTTTCTGATATTACACCGCTGTGGTTAAGGTTTGATTAGGTTAAGGCACACAATACTTCTTGGTATAGATCTGTTAAACATCTACAGACAAAGCGAAATAGCTGAAATGTTACAAATACTATCTGTATGTGGACTATCCAAATAAAGTGTTACCGATAAGTGTAATACTTACAGTTAATTTATACTGAAATAAATATTTGAGTGTTGTGCCTAGGGGTGTAAGAAAACATTAATATACTAGATTTTTTCATAAAACCATGTGTGAACCTATCATGATATCACCCATTGGTTTGTGGAGAACCGCTTTGAAGCTGTTTTGGTGTTATGGTTGTCACCATGACAGTTTGTCAGAGCCAGCGGAGGTGACATACTGCAAGTTGAGCTGCTCTCATTGGCTGCACAGATTCGACTGATCTGTAGCTGGAAACAATCTTATATTCCAGATAAACAGTACACAAAAATATGTTTCTGAAATTATTTTAGGTGAGAAATAGTCTGGATTCATATTCGATCTGTGTTTGGTGCGATGAGCTGGATGGACTTACTGAAAATGACTTCAGGCACAAGCAAAAGGTAAATGGCCAAAAGCATACCCTGCTTTATGGTCTATTTTACACTAAATGGGACGATCATTTACTAAATGAACATCATGCTGTATGGAAGAAGACTGAAACTAGAGATTGAGACCATCAACTCATTAGGAAACTGTTTACTGAGCTCATAAATCAAGAGAGTGGTCTGGTCATTTGTCAATAAGACTGCATGGTATCTGTGTTCTATTGCAGCCAATGGAGCTGCCCCCTGCTGGCCATTACATAGTATGCAGGTTTAAGAGACTTAACGCGTGGCTTCACTTCACTAGCTCTGTCCATTATATTCAATTAAATTTTATTTGTATAGCCGAACTCCTTATAACATTTACAGAGACCCAACAGTATGCAACAAGTATGTTGCATGAGCAACCACTTGGCGACAGGGGCAAAGAAAAACTGCCTTTTAAGAGGCAAAAACCTAGGACAGATCCTTCGGCTCTAGGTGGGTGGTCGTCTGCCTCGACCAGTTGGGGTGGGTGGGTGAGAGACAGAGAGAGAGAGAGAGAGAGAGAGAGAGAGAGAGAGAGAGAGAGAGAGAGAGAGAGAGAGACGCACAGCAACAACAGTAGCAACAACTACACTAATAGTAGTGACTGATGATGATGAACATGAAGAAGACGACGACAACAGCAATGATGGGGGACAACAGGCAGCAACAACAATAACCGTAGCAATAATAATACTAATGCTAATAATAACACTAATATTAGTGATATTAGCAATGGCAGTCAAGCAGGACCATGGCAGGAGGCTCCACAAGGATCCATGAGAACCTTTCGAGACGAGAAAGCACAAGAACACCGGGGAAGAGTAATGTCAATTGTTTAAACCCCCAACTGCTAGATAGCAGTGCCGTAAAAGTAAGCTGAGGACTGTGATGTTGGATGTTGCAGGGACTGTAATACATACAAATGCAGATGCCGCTGTTCTTCTTCCATAATGTTGCAGTATTACAATATACTGCAAAATATTGTATCGTAAACTTTGTTATTGTTAACTTTGTCATTGTGAGCATGTTCGTATCCTGACTTTAGCAGTTAGCTCAAAGCCCCACTGCCTGAGTAAAGCCTCATACAGCTGCAAGAGTGAAGACCTGACACACCAGTCTGCAATTACAGCCAACAACACTATGACTTTATTTTCTATGGGAAAGCAATGCTATTAAAGTTGGTGATTACAGGTTTTATTGTATCATTTGGTTATTGATTACATTCAGTGTTACCTAATTACAAACATTTGTTAAAGCATACAGTATGTAATATCTGTTAACATAGATATATAGTCGTCTTTGAGCTGGACCCTCACTAGCTTCATTTAAATCTTAGTAGTTAAATGAACAGGGCTAAAATGGAAATTGCAATAAATAGCCATTTCCAACTACTTGAACAGCTTCAGATCAGAAGTGGGCCTGGTAGGCCAGTAGATATCCATCGTTGTACATGTAGATCTGCTTGTTGGTGGGGTTGTAGCTCAGACTGGCCACTCCTTTAGCTACCTTCTCGAGTGGCAGTGCTAGTGAGTTGTCCTCTTTTCCCGTTGCTGTGTCGAAGGCGTAGAACACCTCCTCGTGGTATTCATCCACGTAACGAGTGGCATACAGCACACCGCACACCATGAAAGCATTGCTCACCGCCTTCTTGAACAGCCTCGTCTCCCACGTCTGCGAGACATTGAGCGTCTCAGCCCCACTGTCCCAAACTAGCTGGCTCACCACCATGTTACCATGGTTACCAACAGTGGCATAAAGGGCCCATAGTCCCGTCTCATCTGCCTCCACATCCACATCACTATTGGCACAGCAGTCATAGTAACAGTACGGGAACTTGTTGTTGATACCCACACCGGTTCCTGGAAGTGTCACCCGTTTAACAATGTTGCTGTTCAGGTCGTAGCGGCAGATGTCTGCAGAGCTGTGGCAGTGATAGTACAGAGCTTCACCATAAAGAACAGCACCGGGTCCCTCAATGCTGTCAGCGTGACTGTAGGATGGGGCGAAGGTATAGTCCCTGTGGTTGGCAGAGGCCATGAAGTCTTCGTAGGTTTGGTAGACACGCAGGGTGTTGCCCCTGACGTGGCTGTCAAGCAGAGGTTGAACCCAGTAGCTGTTCTTCTGTCCCTCACTGTCCATCTGGGCCTGTTTGCCCCACGAACCAGAGATGTAGCTCTTACCCTGCGGACTGACCTTAGTCATGACAGGGTGGCTAATGTTGGTGATGAGGCCCTTGAGGCAATGCCTGTCCTTGCCTGGAAACAGAGAAAGATGAGAATGGTCTGAAGATCAGCTGATATGCAGTATGTTCTAGAGTAAAGGCAGGGTGTACTAAGTACTGTATAGTATAGCCTGAGTTGCAAAATCCAGGGCAACTTTACTACCCAAAAGTTTGAGAACCACTGTGAGGTGACACTGAAAAAATGCCCTATCAAATTTAATTAAAATTGGCTAACCAAACTCGGTTCAAGTGTTCAACTGCTAGCTGCAAGCTTCGCTGTGCAGTCCTGGGATATTCTGCCTCCAGGGGGCGTTACAAACACGTGATACAAAGTTTATATTTAAAAATGAGCTATTTAAAACATTTTGCCACATGTTCTTAAGTCAAGTTCAGTTCAGGGAAGTTGTTTTTAACACGTTTTCATTAATATTGCATTCAAAACCTTAAAAGTAATTTCAAATTAGCTGTAGCTCAATTGTTTGTTTTTTGGGGTTTTTATTGCCTTTATTTGATAGTGACAGCTGAAGAAGAGGGAGATGACATTGAACAAAGGGCCACAAATAGGACTCAATCTCGGCAAAATCAAGTAATATTTATATCTCAACAAGTCTTCATTCAAATACTACTACTAAAATTGATACAGACATTCTTGGATACTATATCACATGTTTCAAATGGTGTTCAGATATGTGAAATGATAAATCTGCAGAGATATTCAGTGTCATACTATACTTCCATGCATTTTCTATTTTACTTCGTTTTATCAAACTTCACCAAAGTATTAAGTACCAGAATGATCTAATTGTATCAGTAACATTTTGACTGTGGTAAGCATTTAAACCTTAAATAAAATACCCCAGTTTTGCACATGTGATGCCATTGCCTCAATTTCCGCATGCTTTGGGGAAACAATGTTTGCCCAACAGCATGGCCAGATTAAATAAAAAACAAGCATTCAAATACGGTGGCCGACAAAACAAATGCCAAAGAAAAATGCTGCAAATACCAAACACACACAAAAGTATGTACATGTAAGTTATGACAAATCCCTCTTTCATGGCAAGTCGTTGAAATTCCACACCATGGGCGAGGTTCAACGGAGTAGCACAACTTTTAATCATGAATGTCTTTGGATGGCTGTGTCCAAATCAGAAGTCGATCCGATCAATTGCCAAGGAGGAGTCCGTCAAATACAACGTGTGTAAACGCCAGAAATGAGCGCTAAATCGAAAATGGCTGACTTCCTGTTGGGTTTGGGATATGGTGCCCACTGGATTTTTTGTTCGTCTGGATAAGATCGACAATTTTTATGCATATCGGTGAAAGGGCACAGTGGACCCCTAGAAAATGTTTTTCACCCCTACAAATTTTTTGCCAAGACTGACATGTGCATCGCGTTTCATAAGCTTTTGAGCATGGGAAAGCCTCCAAACATTCGTTCGTTTGGGAGGAAAAAAGAAAATGAAAAAAAAAAAAAGAAAAAGATTCCTTCGCACGGTCAGTGCTTAGGCCCTAATAAGCCACTCAGTAAATAACCCCAGAGCTTAAAGTAAAAAGTATGAAAGCATGGAGGGGTAGGCAAGCTGCAGTTCTTTAGCCCCTCTCTGGTGGAATTGATAATGGTTATTGTTTTTGTCATTTTCTGTTATCATTGTTGTAGACCTAAAGTGATTCTTATATTCTCCAATTGCAAAACCATGTAGCCATTACACACCCTGTAAAAATTAATGTTTTAACATTTTGGTAAAGGTAAAATTGCTAATTAAGACACAGCAAGTTAAATTTACTTCTTACTTTGAATGCACCTTTTGCAGTGTACTTCGACAACAGGGTGGATCTGTTCAAATAAACTTACATTTAAAATCAATTGTAGTGTATGGAAGGAATTAAGGTTCAAATTCTGGAGTCCATATAATCACTAACCATTGAGTCAGTTATTGACTGACCAATAAGGTTGAATTGTATTATTGTTTTTACATCACTAATGTCTTTTCTTTAATGTCTTCCATATTGTATGACACACTGTAACATGTTTATTCTTTATTTTGCTGGCAGTAATGCGCACACACACACACACACACACACACTTACCTCTGAAGTCTTTGGGGATTGTCTTGCAGGACTCAGCACTGTTCTTCAGGTAGCGCAGTTTCTCTTTGACAGTCTTCATGTTAATCGTGTCTGACATTTGCATCTTGTCTACATCTGTACGCAATTTACCCACCTAACACACACACACAAACACAAACACACATAGTTAACATATTTACATGATAACCCATTAAATTTAACTTTAAAACATTTCAAATAACTCTCACTCAGTTTCCCCATAACGTTTAGTAAAGTTTCACTTTCATCTTACTCATAGATGACGTAGGCTACAACTTCAGGAATAATTTAAGAGTTACCTGCAATAACCCCGTGTTATGTAATAACTCAACAAAATGTTATACATTTTCACTTCTATATGTTATTAAAGCTACAAGCAGCGATGAATGGGCCGTCGCACTCCATGCAACTCGGGGTGTGCTGCGGCTGCGTCATGTGCCAGCGTAAAACGTGCGGACCCCAACATGAAAATTTCACGTAATTCAGATCACAATCTCCACACAGCACTTACTTCCTGTTGTCAGTGGGTGGCGCTATCACTATATCTGAATATTGACATGTAGACGCGTTCAGAGCGGGACTCTTATCCAACATGTGAAGTTTCATTGAGATCAGATCATGTAAACTGTAAACGTTATGACAACTTCCGTTTTCATGATGAATCGTTGAAATTGGACACCACGCCACGGGGCATGCGTCCAAGAGGCTTTTTTTCTTGTCCAATCATGATACACATATGAACCAATTTACGGGCTGATTCTGCGGGGGGGGGCTAACCCTTTTTCCACCCCCCCCTCCCGGGCCCAAAAAAAACCTTCCCCCTTCCCCCCCACTAAAATTTTTAAAAATTTTAAGGTTTTTCCCCCCTTTTTCCCCCCCCCAAAATTTAACTTTTTATAAAAAAAAAAATTTTTTTTCCTCCCCCCCACCGGGGGGGGGCCCACAAAATTTTTTTTTTTTTATTAATTATTTTTCTTCCCATTAAAAAAACACCCAAACAAAAAAAAAACGGGGGGGTGTTTATAATTTAAAAAAAATATAAAAAAAAAAAAAAAAAATACCTTTCCTTTCCCCCCCCAAATTTCTGAATATTATCACATAGACGTGGTACAATTGCATACGTGAATTTTTTCCATGTTTGAATTTTGTGCAAATTTCGGACGGTCAGTGCTCGGGCCCTAATAACTTACTTTATAATGTGTTGCTACATTACCTCTTTGGAGAGCTTTCGTGTTTGGGCGTTGTTAAGCTGTCTGTGAACAGCACCAATGTCTGTCTCCACCTGGCTGAGCTCCTCGCCCAGGTGGCGCAGAGACAAGGCAGTGTACAGCCCCTGGTTGTGCAGGTACTGGTGAGGCTCCAGCCGGGCCGTAATGTTCGTAACCAGAGCCTGCATCTGAGGGAGACGCTCACTGGACAACTTCACCTGCAGGGACACACAGACAGAAACTCCTGTTTCTTGATGACTGAATGTGTTTTCCTGATACCAGGTTCATACATTCTTAAATCTTTTTTGGGTACTTTACCCCACTGTAAAATTATTCTGGTTGACTGAAGTTGTCACCTGTTCCTGCAGGGTGTTCAAAGATCCTCCACAGGACTCAACCTGCTGCAGCACGGCCTCGTACTTCACAGCAGGGAACGACCACAGGGTAGAGTTCACCTCACACGCACACGAGCCATTCTTCCTCACGCCTGACACACGCTGAGCCTGGCCATCACCCTGCAGTCACACATGTAAAAAACACTAAAGTTGTATACAGGACATTTACAAGCATAATACAGAGACTGCACCAAAAAAAAGCAACATAAAAGAAAAGAAGAAATCCTCAGTGTAATATCAGGTGTTTCTAAAAGAAAGATTTCAAGTGTAACTCACTGGTGACAGCAGCAGTAGGAGCAGCAGCAGCAGCATGTTTAGAGCTGGAGAAATGAATAGTGGACTGATGAAGGTAGAAGTTTTTAGTCCTGTTATCACAACCCCTCCTCTTCTCTTTTCCTTAATAAACTCAATCACAACAAAAATAAATTTTGCTGACTTGGTTTCATGTAGATGTGAAACTAACTAAAAATGTAAAACTATGGAGTTTTACAGAAGTTACGGTCAACGCAGGAGTTATATTTTCCCCCTTACATCATGCAGTGATTATTATTTCCCCCTTGCAGTGTCATCTGCTGTTTTACACATTTTTAAAACATTTATAGTGCAGTAATGTATTTTATTATATAAGCAGAACACTGAAAAATATTACAATGTTATGGCAAAAAATCAGAAACTGAAAGGGAGAAATTTATATTAATATTTTTTGGTTTCATGATGGTCCCCTTTAATTTTCTGTTTATTTGATGGAATACCATTGCGATATCCTTCTAGGGGCTCCCTAAAAATAAAAAAAAACGGACGAGTGGGGTTTTGCAGGACGTAGCAGTGCACGCTTTTGCAAGTTCTGTGACTGTCTCAACCCGTGCTTTAATGACTGGGTTAGTTGATTGATTGATTGATTTTATTTATGGATTGTCAGGGTTTCCTGCAGCACTTTGCAGCAACACATGCCTGCCGCCTTAACTACGTCGTCAAAAAAAAAAAAGTAGGCCGAGTGGTATGTGCAATATGAGCGATATCCGCCGTGTTACTCAAACCTGTTTTCTCCCTTTCATTCCAAACTGCGACCAATGCCAGTCTCCCTTCTCTGCAGAACGCATTAAAAAAATAATGAAAAACATGCCATGAATCGGAAAATAATCAGTTTTTATAATCTTTAAATATGTGATATGCCTCCGAATCGTGTGATGCGTCCGAACAGCGGCATCTGGTGGTTGTCATCGCGCTATCTATCATCGTTCGCCAAACATTCTACAACATTCTTTATCCGGGTAAAAAGAAAACATTTTTGGGTGAAGACGTTCATCTGGCATTTGGATAGCCTGTCGCATCGAGGTAAGATAATTTTTCTAAATTATCTAAATTCTATAAATACTTGAATAACCTGTGAACTGTTCGCTCAAAGTATCTGAAATTATTATGATAGGCATAATGTTTTCTTACCAAGGCTAGTTGCGTTACACGTGGTTGTCTTATAGCTATAGGTTTGACGATTGCACGTGATCTTCTCTCGCATTGTACACAGCCAAATGGACCGTCCGATGGCCTACCACCTTGACTAACACATTTTCTTTCCTGCGGGAAACCCTGTATATTTAACATAAAAAACTTACTTCCAACAAGGCCCCAAGATGTACTGTAATTTCTCACACTCTCTCACTGACATCATTCCCAGAGACCATTAATGCAGAATTATCAGCATACAACAAGAGTATGTATTTCAAAGCCGAATGTACAGGGCTCCATGGTCAGCAACAACATCCGGTCAAGCTAGCAATACTGAGGATGCAACGTCTGATTACACTTTTAAAATAAAGCTTGCTGACAAACATTTTACATTATATGAGTTGCAGTTTGGTCAGGTTTAGACACAAAAACTACTTTTAGGTCTAGGAAAAGGCTATATACATAAATAATGTTGCTGAATAGTACCCTGTCTTCCCTGCAACACAGCTTCAACAGTATCCAATACTCCACCCTTCGCCTACTCCAAAATACTAATAAAAAAAAATGTATGGTCTTCAACCGGAATTTAAATCCGGACTTTCTCACTGACTTCACAGCATCAAAACATTACGTCAGACAAGCGCATCCATCATTGACCCTATGCATAGATTGTAGTGTAAGGTGACTGACCAAGCTGCCATATTTGACAACTTGGGAGTGCGAATGGACTGCCATAGTGTTACATGATACAATAGGAAAGGTGTAAATTAATTCTGAAATATCAACGCACATAGTTGCAGGAGAGTTTCGCTCTCTGGAACTGCTGTGCTCTCTGGGAAACTGTCCAATCCTTACTCAATGCAACAACTTTGCAAACCCACCCAACATAACATAACATAACCCAACACTAATGTTAGTTACGTTACTCACTGTGTCGTTGTTCGCACTATATCACAATATTTGTCAGAGTTAGTAATTATTACACAACACATTGGATGTATAACACAAACCACTGAATTAAATATTCAATAAAAATGGATGTGGGACTTCTCCAGTGGATATTTTCAGTGCAAAGTGCTTACTTTCTGTTCCTGAATCCTGTAACCATATATTCAGCACAGAAACGGTATTTGCTATATCTATATATATATATATATATATATATATAAAACAGCAGGTATTACTCACAGCTTCCCTTTTACATTTAGATTTCCTTCCCATCAAACAGTCAAATAACCCCAGCCTGAAAGACCAACAACCTCTGACCTCCACAGACTGCCTGCTCTATCTGAATGAGCAGTGGAAAAACTCAGCTTGAGATATGAATTGGTATCTGAAGGCAATATTTGTTTCTAATGACGCACTGCTAAATAGAGAGGTATAGATCTTACTTGACTTGACTAATGAGGTTGGAATTGAGTCCCTCGTTCACTCTGATGGGAGAGTGCTGGGATCTGTGATCTTATGTTTTTCCACATATACCCAATTTTACGATGTGTTTCCTTCATACTGAACTATTGCGCAGGAGTGTGGGGCTTGAAACAAACTTAAACAGTAGACACCACACAGAATAGAGATATACAATGTTTTCTGGGGGTTTATAGATTTGCCTCAATTCCAGAAATCCAGGGAGACACAGGCTGGATATAGGGTCTGCACAGCAAAAAATTTAAATTATACGACTGTGGAACCATCCAATCAAAATGACAGAGGAAAGAATAAATAAAGTAAATAAAAAGTATTTATGTTGACACAGGTCACCATGGCCAAAGGAGATTTATTCTTTTTTTTAAGGGGGTGGATATGTTGTATCTACAGGAATAATTCAAGCTGTGATGTGAAAATAGGGCTGCATCATGATACAGTGGTTACGATTCAATATATTGCAATACTGTGAGCAAAACCATAAATTGCAATTTTTTAAATACAAAGTTTAGGAAAACTACAGTATGAAGAAAACATTGCCAAATGTATACAATCTAGCCCTCAGTTTACAACACTGCCATCCAATGGTTGGGGATTTAAACACAAAAATCAATACAGCGTTTTTGAGAATCTATACAATATAGCAAAATATCATGATACTCAAGTGTGTCGATATTTTCTTACATCCCTGATGAAAAATAGGCTCTTACTGAAATTAGAGGAGAAATGGTTTGAAAACAAGCCAAAGTTAAGGATGTAAATGCATATCAAGCAGAATTTTGGCCTTGAATTATACATTACATCTTGTTGTAGTTCAAACTGGTTCAAATACTTTTAAAGAATTAGTTTTACTTTACTAGTTTTAAAAGTGTAAAAAAAAAATGGTTCAAATAGGGAACACCACCTAATTACTTCTGAAACTATATTAGCTACTACTACATATGATGAATATCAATTTTTGGCACAGTACATCATGTACAGTCTAAAAAGACACAAAAGATGCATCATGAATTACAGAGTCTGAGTGCATTTTTTCAGAAACACTTTATGCTAATCCCATATGCAGTTTTGGAGCAACAACCATGCAGTTCTTTGCATGAGGTATAAAAGTGTTATTTTCACCTAGTGTATTGAATATTTCTGCAGACTGGGGTCCATAGACACTGTTGGGAATGACTGGAAAGATGAGACACATACTTGATGCCACCCTGGCATAAGTCAGTGCCCCTCTTGTGCCCCCCTATCTAAAACAGTCTAAAAACGCCCCTCTGACTTTGAATAAAATACTTCTATAATCACATAACCCAACCAAACAGCGACTGTTTCATAACGTTCACACCTGTTAAAAAGGCTTCTCATACAGACGCTAAAGGTTACCTTGTGCTTTAGTATAAGAAACCAAGGGGCAATGCAAAATGGCATCAGTACTTGACTGGAATGAGAATGTGTTGGTATTACTCATGGTTTCCGAAAGGGATATTTCTTGTTCAAAATATCTTAAAATTGTACATAATTAACATAAGTCAGTATATATGGGTTTTTCCCTTCATTATTCTGTTTAAAAAATTCCTGTGCTGCTGCAATCCCGACCGCAAGGAAGAAGTGATCATATTTTGGAGGATAATGACACATTACTGCACATTCACTCACTTACATGCAGAGGTTGGTGGGAGTGTCCACAAGTAAGAAGCAGCTATAGTTATATTCAAACTGCGTGCAGGGACTGTTTCATTTACCTCTGCTCTCTGATCCACCATGAAGCTGTATGTGATTGTTCCTCTGTGTGCTCTGTTCACCCTCACCCAACAGGTAAGAAAACACTAAGAATATAGTGATTATTATTCTGTTTTTTAATGAGCTCCTTTAATTTTATTGCAAATGATCATACACTTTCAAATTAAGATACATTTACATTTACTTAACATAGCAATGTTTGATATTGATTTCAGGCACCGTCACGTGATAAGTGTGCATGTGAGTTGACTAATTCAGAGAAGGCATTCCCTCATGACAAACTCAGCACAGTGGAGAACGATGCATCAAAATGCAACAGCAACATCACCCCACAGAAGGTAACTCGTCATTATTTTCTAAACCAGACTAAAGAACACAACCTCCCTCCCTAATAAAACTATTATAAGACTCCTGTGTGTATGCGTTCATGCTGGAGGAGTCCTTAGTGTGCTCACAATCTCTACCTGCTTTCTCTGCAGACTCTGGAGCTGGAGAGTCTGCTGTTGGGTTTGGAGCGACGTTTGCCCCGGCTGCAGGAAGATGTGTCGATGCTGGAGAGGGAGGATGACGGACAGCTCTATGCAGTTCTCAGCCTGTATGTGTTAGAGAATGAAATGGTTGAGATCAAGCAGCTTCTCGACAGGCTCAACGGCACCACCCTGGGACACCAGCGTCTAACTGCTGACACCACTAAACAGGTTAATTCACACAGAGTGATAAACACCACCAAAATCTAGATTGATCTTTGATATAATTGGTAAAAATGAAACATGCTCTCTTGACTGTGAATGCATCACTGAAAGCTCATCAGATAGGTATAGAAACCACTTACACCTTTATATGGGACTGCTAATATTGTCATCTGCCTCACAGCTTGCATTTTAAACAACTAGTCAGACAAAATGTTTTTATATGCGGTCCTGATCTATTTTATTTTGAAAAACTAATTCCATATGGGAGCTCTGTTTTTAAGATAAATTTGAGTTTGTTGGTGAGGTTTGAATAAGGCAGTCACTATCTTTTGACTTAACACTGGGATTTCTGTTCTGTTGCTGTTTCTCAGCTGAAAGACCTGAGAGCAGAGATGCAGCAGCTGGAGACGTACGACACCCTGCAGGTGGTGAAGAGACAACAAGACAACAAGCAGCTGAAGAGAGACCTGGACCAGTGCAGGAATCGACTTTACCCCATCGCCCAACCCACTCCTCCACAACGTATGTTGCTAAAACCACACTACACACCACACTGTCAGAAGCATCAGAGGGCATTCTGGTTCTTTGTCCACTGTGTGTGCACCAGAAAGTGACACTTTAAATGTTGTTCTGAACTGTAACAGGCCCTCCTCACTAAGGGCTAATGTCTGGTATAAATGAATGGTGGAAAACTCTCAGCACCAATCATCACAATTAGGAAGTTATTATCAACCAGTGGATGCCTCGCACTGTACTTACTTAGTTTCCCTGCATTGGCAGAGTTTCTTTCTTCATTGCTTCATTTTATATTTTTCTCCCAAGGTAACTGTCCCCATGGTGAATTTAGAAACATTACCAGGGTGAGGATGCACACACAAGGAGAGTACCCTGATTCCTACAAGTATGGAGCCTGGGGTCAGGATCCCAAACCAGAGGCGGGGAAGGAGAACTGGTATTGGCTGGTAATGCTGACTTCCAGCAACATATACGCCAACTACGTCCGTCGCTACTCCAGCCTGAGCTCTCTCATTGTTGGGGTGAGCACCCCAGGTAAAGAACTCTTGTGTTAGAAATGTACAACCTTTTAGCTCAGTGTACAATACATGTGCAATACATACTTCTAATGAGCACGTATTACAGACTTTCTGGTGAATGTGAAATTGAGCCAAAATGTCCTATAGAGTGTGTGTATTCATGGTGAGTGATGAACATGTCACTAAGTGCAACAGTGTGGTGTTTTTCAATAGTTTTTGTTGACGACAATGAAGTTCAGTACTTAGTAGAATCAATTAATTGGCCTAAAAACGATGAGACATGCTGCCGTAGGTCGGGCTCGGGTTGGGCTTGTACAAAATTAGATTTAAAAAAAAATATATATATTTAATATAATATAAACCCAACCCTAACCCATCTGTAATTAATGAGTGAATTTTTTTATTAGTTTTGATAATAATTTGCGCTTTATTACATGCACACTTTAGCTCTTAATAAACAATTTCAATTACCGATTTATTTTAAGGAGAAATTTGGGTTCAGGTTCAAAACTGCTTTTGTGGTTTGAGGCTTGCACAGAATTTTTTCCGTGCTTGGGTTGGGTCGGGCCTGATATTTTGGCCAGATCAAAGCTCTAGAATTCATTATTCTTTTGGGTCTTTTCATGGGATTTGCTGATGATAAGAAAAATATATCACCAGACTTATCCTTAAAAAAGTAATGCACCCAAAACTCTTTAATTTCTTTAATATTAACAAACTCCTGCTTCTTCTTCTTCTTCTTCTTCTTCTTCTTCTTCTTCCAGGTAATGTTGAGATCCACTCCTCTAACCCAACCACCAACACCATCCAGGGTCCCAATGTTGTGCTGTATGGAGAGGCCCTATACTACAACTGTTACAACCAAGATTCTGTTTGTCGATTCAACCTCACCACCAAAGCTGTTACCACCTTACAGCTACCCAAAGGCACTAGGTTCGCCACTTAACTCTCTTTAAGCTCATTGTTTTAATGAGTCTTGTTGATGCCACAATTAGTGCCATGTTTCTACAATAAATAACTGATGTCATGAAATCTTTCAGATTTGAAAGTAAATGTTGAATTGTGTAGTTTTCTAAGAACAACAGAGCAAGAATATAAAACTACAAATGTATGAATTAACATGTGAAAGATTATATAGTTCCAAAGAAACATAATTTCTGTCCTGTGGTTTTTTTCAAGGTATAATTCAAAGGGTAACTTCTGCCATCTTGATGAATGCTACCCATACACCGATCTGGACCTGGCGACAGATGAGTCAGGCGTCTGGGTGATCTATACCAGCAAACAGGACTTTGGCAACCTGGTGCTGTCCAAGGTAGAGGAAGGTGAACCGCTGACACTCGGCCAAACCTGGCGCACCTCGGTCTACAAGCAGGGGGTTACCAACACATTCATGGCCTGTGGTGTGCTCTATGCGACACGGTACGTCAACAAAGAAGTGGAGGAGATCTTCTATTCGTTTGACACCACAACAGGGGTAGAAAGGTTCGACATTGGTGTGTTCATCAACAAGATGTCTCCCAACATTAATTCCCTGAACTACAGCCCTGTGGACCAAATGCTTCATGCCTACTGTGACTCCCACATGGTTTCTTATAAGGTTCTGTTTTCATAAGTAGATAATGCTGACAACATTTTCCACCAAAGCCTGTCTACTCAGTACTAAATTTAGTCACTTCTACTTTGCTGTTCTTTAAGTGTTAAGGTACTATCAATCACACTTCCTGGAGATGTTTCACTTTAAAAGCCTTATTATTATAGGAAGAATTTTTTTGATGCAAGAAAGATAGCTGCAAATGCTTGGCAGATAAAGTTTGGTGTAAAAAGGTGCAATGTGTTTCAATTTTAATGTCACTATATTCACCACTTTGACTAAAATAAAGTGTGGTCAGAAGACTAGTAAGATGCTATATAAGTGTCGTCTTTTTACCAATCCATTCACAAATTTTCATGGCAATCCATCTTGTCAATGTTGAGATATTTCAGTCTGGACCAAAGTTTTGGAAGAACTGCCATGCCTAGGGTCAAACCTCTGGCATTTAGCTACAAATTATAAACTGAACATCTGATCAAATTAATTATTTGAGAACACCCAATGTGTGCTGTTTGAGTCTACTTAATTAGCTGAATCCTCTGTCTGGTACAGTGGAGCATGATAATACAGTCTGCAATCACTTAAAAAATGTTGTGTATACCTGTGGTACCATTACAAGAGCACAACGAATGCTGTAACAACACATAAGCAAAAACACATAATGAATCATTCAAGAAGAAGTCTGTCTGGGTGTTGACTTTCTCCAGTGGATATCTTGTATGCTTAGTGCACCGTGGTTACTCTGTTCCTGAATCCTGAAGCACAGGTAATGTATATGAATCTCTTCAAACCCACAAACTAAAATTTAGATTTAGATTTCCGTTCCATCATTCGGTTACTGCGGCCTGAGGGACAAATGACCTCCAGCCTCCACATACTGTCTGCTCTATCTGAATGATGCACTGGTAAAAACTGGGGTTTTAAACTGGTTGGGTTTTTTGAGGGAGGAGAGCAGAGTTCCTGTGTATTTTATAGATTATCATGATATTTAGCTATAAAATGTTTTGTATAACACAGTATACATCTACAAATATATGTGATCTTTTGCCAACAGCATAAATAAAAATCAAATCTTTTCAGTTAAACAGTATAGTTTATACTAGTATAGTATACTTTTGATTCCTGTTATAAGTGCTCTCTCATTATATACCATACAGTGCATAATACCAGTCCTCTACCATAAACTCCAATATTTTTTCCTTTTATTTAAGCATTCAGTTATCAGTAATAGTTGAGTAATAGTGTGATAATGCAGAATACTGTCGATATTTACATTTTATTTTTCTTATTTCATTTGATATGTATTGTTGGAATTCAGTTTAGGAATTTATTAAGTTCATTTAATTTTGTGTTGCATCATGATTCTCTTCTCTTAAGATTCAATCATATTTTGCAGTTAGACCTAATTACACTTAAAAGACTTTCATATTACCCTTACAATGTTGTAAACCACATTTTGACAGAACCATATGAGGTTTTGTTGGCAAAACAATATGACAGTATGAAAACAGCATAGTTAAGAAATGTTGCTACTTTAGCCTCGGTACACTGACAGCACAAGGTGAGTCATGATTCATGACAACCAAACTTTTAAGTGCTGCTGTTGGTTAAAAGCTGCATTTGAATCATATTTTGTTTGATTCTAGAAACACTGTCTGAATCTGGTTCAAACCGTCATTCACACCAGATCATAATTTAAACACAATATATTTGTATGTGGCAGGGAACAGGAGAGATAAGAAAAGAAACTAAATAATACACATAATGAACCACACTCACCTAGGCATGAACCACAATGAGGAAGTGATCATATTATAACAATGACACATGACTGCACATTCACCTGCTCACATGCAGAGGTTAGTGGGAGTGTTCACAAGTTAAAAGCAGCTACAGTCATATTCAAACTGTGTTCATGGACTGTTTAATGTAGCTCTGCTCCCTGATCCACCTTGAAACTGTACATGATAGTTCCTTTGTGTGTGAATAAAGTGATTACTATTCTGCCCATTCCAAACATATCTTTGTATGGTATTTAGTGTTATTTTATACATGCCATGTTTGATATTCTTGATTTCAGACAACTTTACAGCATGTGTGCGAGCTGACAGCACATTGAAGGACAATGCATCAAAATGCCTTGCACTCTTTACAGCATTGGCTGAATCGGAACATTTTTAAAGGAAAGTATCTAAATCAATCGAGCAGAACCAGAGACATCGTCTTTTTTATTCCAGTCATTCTTCTCTTGCTCAATCGGATGCCTACATCACCCACAATGCAACACTGTATCCTAAATGTTTAGTCTGAGATTCTTGTGCTCCCCTTAAGTGCCCAAAAACAATGAATATAGGTTTAAAAACACTACCTGTATGATTGAAAATGTCTACCGTTGCTGCCATCTAGTGGCATCTTTCAGAAAAATGCAGCTGAATCAGGTGCTTCTCAAGGAGAGCAAACTTGCAGATCACAAAGGAGGACTGGAACACACTGATTAATTCATAGCTTTTGATTGTGCTTCATGTTGTTTTTTTTTCTTCATCAGAGTCAAAATGGACAAAGATATTAGACAAACAACACATAGGGTTAACTTAAACCATTTCAGACACAAAGAGACTCAAACAAACATCAAGTGTGCTAAACAAGGCAAATTCAGTTCTTGGTTAATTGCAAAAGGCTCCACTGTGTTCATGAAAGAGAACATTTGTACAGTTAATGAATGATTTAATTGAGTATTTTTCACCAGTATGTGGATGTGTAGTCTATACTTGGTGTCCAAAAAGTTAGAACATTGTGCACAGTGGCAACCATGAAAAACAACAATTGTAGATTGATTAGACAACCACACAGCAAAGGGCTACAGGTTGGACCTGAACCCATGGCCGCCCGAGCAAGGACCCAATCCTGGTACATGGGGCACCAGCTCTACCAGGTAAGCTACAATTACGAACATGATCATGGGAGGTACAAAGCTGATATTATTTAGGGATGTGTCACTTTTCAGCACTCAGTAGAGAAAGTGATCTATGAGTGGTGGTTGCTATATATATCCCTCACTGTATGTAGAGATATGTGATGTAGGATAAACCTTACTTTGGAAAAGCTCTCTCATTTCAACATTTTTAGACTGGAAATCTTTAAGAATGTCAAGAACTGGCCAATAGGAAAATTGCAATTGAGGTGTCTTGAGTGTTTATGCTCAGCTTTTATAAGTGTATTTTTGCGGTAGGGTTTACGATAGATGCTTTTTCCAGCAGAAAGATTTCACAACAGAAGTGACACAAATTTTATTGCTTTTTTAGCTTTATCCATTCATTGTTGTGACATTACAAACATTTGTTACAACATACGGTATGTGATATGCCCTACAAATCGAACAACATGCAGTACCTGACAGCTAACAATGGCTAACTTCATGGATCATCACGATATATCATATTACATATTATGACATAGTCTTTGAGCTGGACCTTCACTAGCTTCATTTAAATCTTAGTAGTTAAATGAACAGGGCTAAAATGGAAATTGCCATTTCCAACTACTTGAACAGCTTCAGATCAGAAGTGGGCCTGGTAGGCCAGTAGATATCCATCGTTGTACATGTAGATCTGCTTGTTGGTGGGGTTGTAGCTCAGACTGGCCACTCCTTTAGCTACCTTCTCGAGTGGCAGTGCTAGTGAGTTGTCCTCTTTTCCCGTTGCTGTGTCGAAGGCGTAGAACACCTCCTCGTGGTATTCGTCCACGTAACGAGTGGCATACAGCACACCGCACACCATGAAAGCATTGCTCACCGCCTTCTTGAACAGCCTCGTCTCCCACGTCTGCGAGACATTGAGCGTCTCAGCCCCACTGTCCCAAACTAGCCGGCTCACCACCATGTTACCATGGTTACCAACAGTGGCATAAAGGGCCCATAGTCCCGTCTCATCTGCCTCCACATCTACATCACTATTGGCACGGCAGTCATAGTAACAGTACGGGAACTTGTTGTTGAAACCCACACCGGTGCCTGGAAGTGTCACCCGTTTAACAGTGTTGCTGTTCAGGTCGTAGCGGCAGATGTCTGCAGAGCGGTAGCAGTGATAGTACAGAGCTTCACCATAAAGAACAGCACTGGGTCCCTCAATGCTGTTAGCGTGACTGTAGGATGGGGCGAAGGTGTAGTCCTTGTGGTTGGCAGAGGCCATGAAGTCTTCGTAGGTTTGGTAGACACGCAGGGTGTTGCCCCAGATGTGGGTGCTGACCAGAGGTTGAACCCAGTAGCTGTTCTTCTGTCCCTCACTGTCCATCTGGGCCTGTTTGCCCCACGAACCAGAGATGTAGCTCTTACCATGGGGACCAACCTTAGTCATGACAGGATCACTAACATTGGTGATGAGGCCCTTGAGGCAGTATGTGTCTGTGACTGGAAACAGAGAGACATGAGAAGGATTTGAATATTTTGTGGAATATAATTTTAGATACAAGCCTGTGTAAAGCTCAGAAAAAAAGATATAACAAGTGTGGATTTGCAATAGTCTTTGCAACATAACAGCCTGTTAAAATAAATGCAAGTCTCTGTGTAGGGGTGTTGGGGGGGGGTCTGATGGAGGGCATTGATTGACATTGATTGAGGATAATAATAATTTATTATTTATAATACGAACCCTGCTAAAGGAAAATAAATATTTTTGAAGAGGAAGTGTGTAGATCAAGTGGCTGATGTCACATCCATTTTCAACCTCTCACTGCTCCAGTCTGTAGTGCTCGCATGTTTCAAAAAGGCCACTATTGTCCCTGTCCTCAAAAAGTCTAAAGCCCTCTTCTTAAACGACTACCACCCAGTAGCAGTCACCTCCATCAACCTGCCTGACCTAACATCATGAAGTGCTTCGGGCGGTTAGTCAAAATCTTCATCATATTTGTGTGATCACTTTTCTCTGTCTGATCTAAATTGTTTTCTCTTCTGTGTTTATGACTTAAGAACAGCTGAAAAAAAGGTCTAGCAGGTGACTGCCACCGTAGTCCTATGGAAGTTGGTTGCAATCTGCTACTTCACCACTAGATATCACTAATACACAGTGGATCCTTGGCCAGTATATCAGTCATGAAATATACTGATTTGAGAACAGTTGCTGTTGTTTCTAACTCAAGTTATGTCTTCCCCTATTAGGGTGTAACATTTCCACACGAGTCAGACTCATTCAACTTTAGTTCCACTGCACTGTTTCTTCTGTCCTCCATAAAATGTGATCTCATGGTTTGAAAACCACTGTTTTAGGAAGAGACAGGTACTTTAACAACAGGATGCATCCATTAAAACAAACTCACATTTACAATCATAATCAGTAATATATGGAAGGAACTGACATTCAAATTTTGGGGTTACACTTTGAAATACTGATCCTTCCATATAACTATTAAATGGTTATATGTCTTGTCTTTTAAAAAACATTTCTTTTTTCATACTGTATTACACACTTTAACATGTTCATAGCCAACATACTTTATTATGAGGTAATGCATGTTTTGCCTCAGACTTCTCTTGGTTCTTTATACTGTAGTTATTGCAATGAATGAGTGACACACGCACACGCACACACACGCACACGCTCACGCACACACACACACACACTTACCTCTGAAGTCTTTGGGGATTGTCTTGCAGGACTCAACACTGTTCTTCATGTAGCGCAGTTTTTCTTTGACAGTCTTCATGTTAATTGTGTCTGACATTTGCATCTTGTCTACATCTGTACGCAATTTACCTGCCTGACACACACACACACACACACACACACACACACACACACACACACACAAAAACACACATTTACATCAGTGTCTACGGACAGTTAACATGTGTACCTATTTCTTAGCTGGATATATCACAAAATATCCTATTTGCTCCTCTTTCTTATGTATGATCACAACATAATGTAGCATTCTTATTCTATGTTTTTCTTTGCTGTATTATATTACTGTTTGCTGATGCAACAAACCATTTAGTAAAGAGTTTGGACTGAAGTAAAGGTTGACTTCATGCTGCTCCTGTAGGCTATTGCCTGTCAACTTTAAGAGTCCTTTTAGAGTTACCTCTTTGGAGAGCTTTCGTGTTTGGGCGTTGTTAAGCTGTCTGTGAACGGCACCAATGTCTGTCTCCAGCTGGTTGAGCTCCTCGCCCAGGTGGCGCAGAGACAAGGCAGTGTACAGCCCCTTATAGCGCAGGTACTGGTGAGGCTCCAGCCGGGCCGTAATGTTCGTAACCAGAGCCTGCATCTGAGGGAGACGCTCACTGGACAACTTCACCTGCAGGGACACACAGACAGAAACTCCTGTTTCTTGATAACTGAGTGTGTTTTCTTGATACCAGGTTCATATACAGAAATGTTCTTTTTTTTCATAGATACATTGGGTTTTGTACCACACAGTCACAAGACATTCGCAAGTCAGGTGAACTGAAGAGTCTGAAATGCTGATAGTGGTCATAATAATCACCATTGTTGAATCTAATCAAAATATAACAGAATACATGTTTCTTACCTGTGTAGAACAGTCCAATACCACTGTATCTATATAGTCCAGAGGTGGACGGGACTCAAACTGAATTAAGTAACACATTCACCACTGTAAAATTATTCTGGTTGACTCAAGTTGTCACCTGTTCCTGCAGGGTGTTCAAAGATCCTCCACAGGACTCAACCTGCTGCAGCACGGCCTCGTACTTCACAGCAGGGAACGACCACAGGGTAGAGTTCACCTCACACACACACGAGCCATTCTTCCTCACTCCTGACACACGCTGAGCCTGGCCATCACCCTGCAGTCACACATGTAAAAAACACTAAAGTTGTATACAGGACATTTACAAGCATAATAAAGAGACTGCACTGAAAAAAGAGCCATAAAAGAAAGCAGAAATACGCAGTGTAATATCAGGTGCTATACCTTCCACATTTATTCTTAGTTTCTTAAAGTAGAATATAAAGTGTAACTCACTGGTGACAGCAGCAGTAGGAGCAGCAGCAGCATGTTTAGAGCTGGAGAAATGAATAGTGGACTGATGAAGACACAAGTTTTTAATCTTGTGATCACAACCCCTCCTCTTCTCTTTTCTCAACACAATCACAACAAACAGAATTTTCACTTTGCTGACCTGCTTGTCACTGATCTCTACAGAGCCTTGAAGTCACTTACCGGGATGTGAAACTCTCAAAATGTGAAACCATAGAGTTTTTTCAGTTTCACATCAGTTATGGTCCCATACAGTATTTTCCCCCTGTTCATGCAATTGTTACCATTTCTCCTTTGCAATATCCTCTGCAGTGTTTTGCAAGATCGGATGTTAGCAAGCATGTGTCAAAAACATTTATGGAACATTATATTTCTGAAATGTAATTTATACTATATAAGCAGAATACTCTAAAATATGCTGCCTGAATGTGTAATAGGCGCTTTAGATGGCAACACAATTTGTAGTAAAAGTAAACACATAATTAGTGTTTACTTTATTTTAAATGTATTTAAAACAGACAAAAATATTTATTATTATGATGTTTGGGTTTAAACCCTATGATAAAATTAATATAAATATATATAATATCATATAAAGATAAAATTATGATTAAATAAATGGTGTCTTGACTGCTGTCATTCTGTCAAGTGTGTATTATCCTTCTGATAATATCAGTTTCACAATAATTAAATATTTTATCTATTGAAATAGTTGTTTGTGGTTTATATTTTCTGCAACCTATATAGTTTTTTTTTTTTAATATGTTTATTTATTGCTTTTCAAGAAGAAGAAAGAACACAGGACAAACAGATAACAGATAATAGAAAAAAAAAAAAAAAAAAAGGAAAAACCCACCCCAAAACTAACAAATGAACCGGATCAGCACATCATGGGTAAAGAAACAGCAGAAGCCACAGTCATGACAATAAAATAAGCATACATATTCACAAAAAACTGTACAAAGTATAGAGTAAACTGAAAGATACACACAGCAAGGTGTTTCACAGTGAGCAACACATTAGTCCTTTCCTCGAAAAAGTTGCAGTACAGGGTACCACATCTTATCAAATATGTCTCCCCTGTCTTCATTATAAAGTCTCAGTCTCTCCAGGTGAAGCATATTCGCTATTTCTCTCAACCACAGATCATATGTGGGTGCAATGTCCGATTTCCATACCCGGAGAATTAACTTCTTTGCAATCACAGTTCCGAGTAGGATAGCTTTTTTCTCATATTAATTGTCAGAAGACAGAGGGGTAGTTGCCTCGAGAATAGCTACAAGTGGATCTGGCTCCCAACATTTCCCATAAGCCATGGAGAAGCAGTGAAAAATACTTTTCCAATATGTGTGCAATTTACTGCATAACCAAAAGGAATGCGCTAAGTTAGCAGTCGTAGACTTGCATCTATTGCAAATGGGCGAAACATCAGGAAAGAAACCGTGCAGTTTTTCTCTAGAATAGTAGAGCCTATGCAATATCTTAAACTGAATAAGGCAATGTCTGACATTCACAGAGCAGTCATGTATACTTTTTAAACATTCATCCCATACTACATCTTCCAGGTCTGCATTCAGTCCATCTGTCCATGCCTGTCTAAGACTCGCTGAGTTCAACTGGGCATTTTTGTGCAAGATCCCGTAAAAGAATGAAACTGCCCCTTTAGCAGCAGGGACAAATTTGTTTGTGAGGCAAAGATGCCGTTAATGTATAAATCACCTATGTTGCAAATGCCTTTCCGTTTCCAGAGAAAGAAAACACTATCGGTCAGACCTGGTAAAAAAGAGTGGTTTTCACATATTGGGGTATCCAAGTACGAAACACCCTTCGCTTCAAAACAAGAATGTGGACTATTTTGTTCGCCTGCATGAACACACAGAGAAGCAGGCAACATTTATGAGAAAAACCACAAAGGTAAATGAGAGAGCGCTTAAAGCTAGCTACCACGTAGCTGAACTTGTAGCTAAATCAAAAAAGTCGCACACTGTGGCAGAGACATTAATACTTCCCGCCTGCAAAGCCATTGTAAATGAGATGCTCGGACCTGAAGCGGTTAAAGAAATAGCCAAAGTCCCTCTCTCAGATAACACCATTTCTAGACGTATTGCTGACATGTCTGCAGACATCGAAAGTGTGGTTTTGGAAAAGATCCATATCAGTGAGAAATTTGCTCTGCAACTTGATGAGTATACGGATATTAGTGAACATGCTCAACTCTTGGCCAATGTGCGTTTTGTGGATGGAAACGCAATCAGAGAAAACTTCCTATTTTGCAAGACATTGCCAGAAAGAACGACAGGAGAGGAAATTTCGGGTCACATCACAATATCTTGAACAAGGAGGACTTAAGTGGGAAAACTGCACGAGTGTCTGCACTGATGGAGCCGCAGCCATGGTCGGGCGCACCAAAGGCTTCGTCAGCAGAGTGAAGGAAATAAACCCAGATGTGATTGTTACGCACTGTTTCTTACATCGTGAGGCCCTTGTGGCCAAGACTTTACCAGCAGACCTAACCCCTGTGTTGAATGATGTTGTGCACATGGTAAACTTTGTAAAGACACGTCCTGTGAAAAGCAGCATATTTGCGTCTTTGTGTGAGGAAATGGGAGCGGATCATAAGGCCATGCTGTTCCATACGGAGGTCCGATGGTTGTTGCGCGGCAAGGTGCTGGCCCGTGTGTATGAGCTGCGGGATGAACGGGATGTGTTTCTGACAAATGAGGGATCCGATTACGCAAAGCTGCTTGCAAGTGATGAGTGGTGTGCAAGGCTGGCATATCTGGCGGATATTTTTCATCATCCGAATGAACTGAACACACGGATGCAAGGCCGAAACGAAAACCTGCTCACAAGTACGGATAAAATAAATGGATTCCGTTCAAAGATGCACCTCTGGCAACAACATGTGGAAAGTGGAAACCTTGAAATGTTCCCACTCACCAAGAAATGGCAACATGTTTACACTGTTGCACTGTGTGAGATAATAGTTAAACATTTGAAAACTCTGGAGGAAAAGATGTCATTTTATTTCTCTTCAGCCTCCACGGACAGTCTTGACTGGGTTAGGGACCCATACAGCTCAGCAGTTGTTGGAAAGGACATGACTTTACAGGAGCAGGAGGAACTAACTGAACTGAGACAAAATCGTGGTTTCAAGCTAAGCTTTGCTGATCTACCTTTGGACAGTTGTGGTAGACTGCTGCCAAGGAGTTCCCCATTCTGGCAAACAAAGCTATTTTGACATTGCTCCCATTTTCCACGACATATCTGTGTGAGGTGAGCTTCTCAAGCCTGACTGCCATAAAAACTAAAGTCAGAGAGAGACTGAGAGCCATTGAGGAAGACCTTTGTGTGTCTTTCTTCAATTCCTGCCAGGATATCAGCTCTGAGTTCATCCAAAAAGGCACAGGTTTCACACTAAGTGAGTAAAATACACTGATTGACATTTTGTACATGCAAGTCTTCATATTTCTCAGTGTGGAACAGTAAAATCTTACCCAAATATTATTGCATCTGTCAGAATAAGCACTATGTTTCTGCATTCCTGCTAATAGAATGCCTTTAGACAGAATTAGAATTTGCAAAACACTTTGAAGTTTTCTACTACCTTTAACACCACATTGTTGTAGCATTTATGTTCAAGCTGTATTTTTAAAGTGGACATGTTAAGTGCACTTTTTGTGTGAAAGAAGATATATAAAAGATGATGAATTATTTTTTTCTTTGTGTTTATTTGATTCATGTTCAAGACACTTTGATACGAATGACTAAATTGTTAATATAGACAAACAAAAATATAGACAACAAAAATGTTAAAAAATGATACTCTGTAGCCGCTACAGAGTATCATTTTTTAACATTTTTGTATGGTGGTCTGCCTCATGATTTTTTCAATGAAAAAAAGTACCTTGGCTCAAAAAAGGTTGAAAAACACTGCCATACACAACCAAGCAGGGCAGGAGTCTGCATCAGAAGTAGGACCCTTCTTCCACCATGCGAGGATGGATAGGTGCACAGCCCAATAATACAACTTAAAATTCAGTAACGCAAAACCTCCTATATCCTTTGGTTTTGATAGGTGTTTTTTAGAGATTCTAACTGTTTTATAATTCCAAATGAAAGGTATAATAATCGAGTCTAACTGCTTGAAGTATGACTGCGCAATGAAACATGGAATGGATTGGAAAAGATGAAGAAAGCGGGGTAGTACTATCATCTTAATTGCATTCATCTTCCCAACCATGGTTATTGGGAGGGTTTTCCAAAACTCAATATTGGTTTTGGCTTGTTCAATTTTGCTTTCCCAGTTTAATCTGAGGAGATCATTTGGATTTTTGGTGACAGTCACTCCTAAATATATAAAAGCTTCGTAGGATTTCTTAAATGCAATGGATTGCAAATACGTCTTATTAACTTCTGTGGAGATTGGCATAAGTTCGCTTTTCTCCCAGTTAATAGAAAATCCTGAGAGACTGCCAAACTTATCAATGAGAGTCAGGAGAGGAGGTATTGATACTTGGGGCTGGGAAATGTACAAGAGTATATCGTCCGCGTATAGAGAAAGATGATGTTTACAACCAAACATGTTAATGGGAGAGATTAAAGGGCTCTGTCTAATACTAGCAGCGAGTGGTTTGATGATAATCGCAAACAAGAACGGGGAGGGGGGGCAACCTTGACGGGTCCCACGGTGAACTGCAAATGGAGGGGAGATATTCTGATTAGTGATAACTGATGCGGTTGGACATGAGTAAATTATTTCAATCCATTTCATGAAAGAGGGTCCAAGTCCAAATTTTCTGAGCACAGACATCATGTAGGGCCACTCTACTTGATCAAACGCGCGTTGTGCATCCAGTGAAATAACGACTGCCTCTCCTGAATGCTTGGCATACAAGATGTATGAAAATATATGTCAGATTTAAGTGCCCGTAAATGTGCAGACACCTTCCCTCTTTTCAGTGCGCTGTTCATCCCTCTTACATTCCAGCTAGTTATCTTAACTTTACCATTGCTGTGCCTATGTAAATCAGCTAACATAGAAAATATCTATTGTATGTATATATATATGTATATATATTTGTATATATATATATACGTATACATGAAAATAAAAAATAAAACACATGACTGTGGGGCAAGGCACACTCAGTAAATTTAAACTGACAGATGTGCTGAAAAAACACCCCATAACAAACACAAAAACCCTCCCTATGAACACAGGAGCGGCGCTTCCATACCCCTAACTTTAAGTTAAAACTAGACTCAGGGACCAGCTGGTGGCCCTGACTAGTGGTATAACTGTCCACCTCTCTCCAAACAGGGGAGACGAGACACCCCGCTTCACAAGCAAACATTGAGAAGAAAATAAAACGTATTAGTCCTCACACAAGCAAAACATGGACATACCTTATGAACTGGCAGTCTTTGTTAAAGGAGTCATATTATGCCCCTTTTTCAGGTTCATAATTGTATTTTGTGGCTCTCCTACAATAGGTTTAGATGCTTTAATGTTCAAAAAACACATTATTTTTCTCATACTGACTATAGCTGAGCACCTCCTTTCAGCCTCTGTCTGAATCGCTCGGTTTTAGCGCCTGTCTCTTTAAGACCCCCCCCGAAAAGCCCAGTCTGCTCTGACTGCTCTGATTGGTCGGATGACGCGGCTCACGCGGATGACGCTCCGGCCCCTCCCCTTGGCAGGTAGCTCCTCACTGCTACTGAGTTTATCTGCATTTCTACCGTCAATATTAATTCAATAACTGCTTCTAAACCAAAAACTTCACCACCGGACATGTTAGAGCGGGAGTCTGACCTGAAATCACAGAGAAATGAACAACATCAACAATCAGGATTACAGCTTTCTGTGACGTTTTCCTCAGGTAAATACTGATATATTAACTACATATACATACATATAACTAATATATATATATATATATATATATATATATATATATATATTAACCTCTATCTATCACATAATGTTAGTGTTATACGTTAACTATGAGAACCAACACTGTGTTTTATGCTTGTCTTTCCAGGTACAGCAGTGAGCAGTGACCTACAGTCTACACAGCCCAGTGAAGTTAAACATATTATATATTCCATAATATTAACATTAGTCAAGCAGCTGTTTCTAGTGAAGAAACAGCCAGTAAATGTACCAAAGTAATCAGAGTAATAGTATAATGATTACTGTAACCTCCCATCTGTTATATTCTTTATAACCATTAGTTTACTGAGACCATGGAAACAGAAACCTGAATACTTTATCCTGTAAAACATGTCAACATAACCGAAGGAATCACTCATCTAATAAGGTAACTTGTTCATGTGGTTTAAAAACTGCCAAGTAACCAACTGTTAACGGTACTGTATCCATATTTCATAGTCTGATATTTTAACTTAAAAGTATTATTACCAAAGTTAACCTTCAGATGTGTAAAAGCTGCAATTATGTTTGAACCCCATTAAAAATACTGTATACTGAATATTCTATCATTTATATTATATACTGTATTATGATGTCATTTATCTTCCAATGTGATAAAGTTTGAATGTGAGACAGTAATGTATTGTGTTGCTTACAGTCACTTACTACAGGTTTAAATTCCACATTTTCATATTGATAGATGTTACATGAACCAGGTTTTCAACTCTTGTACTTACAGGAAATCTTCATAAAACCTCTGTGAAATAACATGTTATTTATATAACCACACTTATTACTGAATTTAAAAATGACAAAAACTCTTCTTAAAAGTAAAACACTTTATTTATATTTCATTCATATTCCAGTTACACATGTTGTAAGTAACAAAGCTATAACTTTTATGTAAACTGTGCAGATCCTGTCCTCCATCAAGGTTTATGGTTTCTAGTACACTGAAGTGTGAGCTGGTAATGGAGCTCTGCAGTCAGTGTTCATCTTCATCAGTCTTCCTTTTAGTGATGGGAATTCTGGCTCTTTTTAGAGAACCGGCTCCTTCGGCTCGGCTCACTAAAAAGAGCCGGCTCTTTCGGCTCCCAAGTGGCTCATCATATTTTTTTTTTGCTTAAATTAATTTATTACCAAATTATGTGTAAAATGAATATCTAATGTAAATACATGCATTATATCAAATGTATAGTATTTATATGGATTTATTAATACACTCAAGACCCATCTTAATTAGACAAAAAGCTGCTTGATATGAAATGTTTAACTTTGCACAGTCTACACTCTGCCTTTGAACTATCACATTAAAATGTGTCCAAACTTTACTACGTTTCCTGTCACTAATTTTCCTCACCCTTTCCAGTGTGTAGTCTCTGTTTATGTAGCGCCAAGGTCTCTCGCTCTCACGTCTGCCTCCCACCTGTTCACGTGCTCACTGTGCCGTGTGTGTCTGTAACCCCTCCCTCCCCCTCCTGCTCAGTGTAGATACACAGATGCCGCCACACATCTTGACCAATCACGCGGCTTTAACGGGAAAAAACGGAAAAATCTGGGAAAAAAATCAGGATCTGGCTCCCAATCAGGAGCCGGCTCCCGTCGTTCACTTCAAAGAGCCGGCTCTTAGAGCCGGATCGTTCGCGACCGACCCATCACTACTTCCTTTGAATACCCAGACTGTCCTGATGCTGCAGCTGTCTCTGTCCTCTGGGTCCAGGAACACCTGAGCTTCATCAGGTCACCTGTAAAACATGGAAGATTCAGTGTTACTTGTAAGGCAGCATATAATATACAGTGCAATATAATATACAGTATAATATAATACAGTATAATATAATACAAGTACAACAGCTCATTGTGGCTCACAGTAGTCCTAAATTATAATCTAAAATAATAAAGCAGTGTCTCTGGTGGTTCCTTGTTGCAGCTAACTTGACACACACACACACACACACACACACACAGGACATTTACTGACTGTAACTGATGTTGTAACAAGTTCCTGGTGCAATAACAGACATTTAGCAGTGAGCCTCAGTGTTTATAATACAATAGGAGATTATATGAGTATAGGATGTTACACTGGACCTACACTTATATCCTCAGTAATAGCAGTACTTCAGTAACGCTAAATAAACGGATCAGAAAACTTTTATTCGTCGGTTTGACTCCACAAAACAACCTAGTGAGCAACCCCAGCTGCTGGGTGCTAATCAAAGTTACAGAATATTACTAAACTAATGAATCCCTGCAGTTTGACTGTTTCTCTCTCACTGTAGCTCTATTGTTAACTCTGGTGCACGTTGATCAAGTTAATTTACACACACACACAGACACACACACCTGGCTTCGGAATAAAAAAACTAGCGCTAGCTCAGCGAGCTAACAGCTGATGAGCAGCTACAGTTTGTTCACTCGGAGGTTTTCTGCTCTTTCTAACAGCGACACAAACATATTACTGACTGAGCACTTTAACTAAATACAGACCAACATAAAGCCAATTACCCCCGGACACAAAACCCACAACAGTAACAGAGTTACAGAGCCCCCCCGGTACGAAGCTTGGTGATTCACGGCATGAACTTTGTGTGAATCTCTATAAAAATATCAGCAGGGGAGAATATGGAGACATCTGCACCAGCTGGCTTCATAAATTAACTTCACCTTATAAGTTTCATGTTTATCTTTTAACATTTAACAAACAATAACTACGTTAGCATCACTGAGGCTCCTGCAGCTAACAGTGGTTAGCATGAGCTAGCGGTACACAAACAATAAAAACAGCATCAATTATTAAAAATCCTTCCAGTGACTTCCTCTGCCGTCTCTCCACAGACAGTTGGTACAATCCCTCTTTCAGGAACAGTCTTTCAGTCAGTCTACTGTTGTACTGACCGAGGTTGTGAAAACAGTCTGACACAATTTTTATTTTACATAAATTTACATAAATTTACATATGTAAATTAGTGTTGGGCTGTGCAGCATTAGGCTGCAGGCTGGACTTGCTTGTTCTCCGCTAGCTTGCCTTTTATACTAGCAATGGCGGAGCTCCGATAGTCAACAGGAAGTAAAGAGAGGTGGGTGGCAACATGGAGAGCATGTGACGTCACAAACTACACACTTCTGAAGCTTTGTGATTTCTCTCCTGTATTCTGACTGAGGCAGCCCACAAAAACATGACTGAGTCATTTTTTTCACACTTTGCCTGCTGATAGGCCCTCCAGAGTCCCAAATGTACATAATCAAATTATTAAAAAGTTGGTTTTGCATGATGGCTCTCGCTTTGCCGTCTGTAGCCGGAGCCCAGCTCCTGTGGGCCCGGTCCACTTCTATTGGGAGGTTGAAATGCTCCTCTCCAAGCAGTTTAGGAAGCAGTTTAGACACAAACTCCGTAGGCTGGCCATTTTCCGTTTTCTCCTTAATCCCGACAATAAACCCTTGTCCTGCTTCTTCTGTTTACCAGCTTTCTTCATGTCAACTAAGATGTTGTAATGTTAGTTTACTTCTGGCGCACGAAACAATGATTAAATGTCTTATGTGTGAGGCAAATGGTGAAGTCGGGATGGAGCTCCCCTAACACACATCTACTCCATATCGAAACCCAGAGGCCGTCTCCATAGTTTTTTAATATGTTCTGCTGTTGGCCAAGATTAACATATAAAACACGGACGTTGTGTCTCCACTTCCTGACACCGTACAAAAATGACGAAACTTGCATGGCCATTTTCAAATGGATCCCTTGAAAGTTACCGAATGCGCTCTATGGGTACCTAAGTGTCCCCTTTGCAGACATGATGACTTTATGCTAATCCCATGCAGTTTTTTGCATGTGGTATAAATGCGTTATCTTCGCTTAGTGTCTTTGAATATTTCTGCAGACTGGGGTCCCTAAACAGTATTGGAATTTGCATAAATTGTGAATGAATGGAAAAGCTGCAACACATATTTCATGCCATCCCTGCCTAAGTCAGTGCCGCACTTGTAGTGCCCCCAGGCCAAAAAGTCTGGAAATACCCGTGTTGATGTGTACTTTGATTTTTTTAGTTTAGCCTAAGTCCCATCTGCTAACACAGAGGCAGCAGACTTTATAACCTATACTGCAGTTGCCAACAATCGATCAAACCAATAAGACGCAGCCTTCATAGTGGTAAAACAACTACTGTTTTTTTTTCTGTCTTTATGTCCATATCACTCCCAGATGACCTGAACACCTTCCATGCACACTATGAGAACAACTTCCCAGGTGCAGAGGTACAAATAGCTCAGGACTTCTGCCTACAACTAAATCCAAGGCAGATGTGTGAAGATGCTTCAAAAGGACTAAATCACGCAAGGTACCTGGACCAGATACCATCCCTGGCTGAGTTCTCGAGGCATGTGTAGATCAAGTTGTGGATGTCACGTCCATTTTCAACCTCTCACTGCTCCAGTCTGTAGTGCTCGCATGTTTCAAAAAGGCCACCATTGTCCCTGTCCTCAAAAAGTCTAAAGCCCTCTTCTTAAACCACTACCACCCAGTAGCAGTCACCTCCATCAACCTGCCTGACCTAACATCATGAAGTGCTTTGGGCGGTTAGTCAAAATCTTCATCATGTTCTTTCTTCATAACTGACTGGACCCACTACAGGCTAAACAAGTCAATGGACGATGGACAATGCCATCAGCCTAACACTCCACACTCCTCTTCCACCTGAACCAGAGGAACACGTATGTGAGAATGCTGTTCATTGACTATAGGTCAGCATTCAATAGTTGATCATTTGGTCTTTCACCATGCTCATACTTGGGAGTATCTAAGAATTTTATGGCTTCACTTTAACTGTAGTGCATATGACATAAACTTGAACCTTGTGTGGAATTTCTTAAATGGATTATTTGTTTGCTCAGTGCTGAGTGGTTGCTTTCTGTTCCTGAGCCCTGTTACAACATCTTCAGCAGAGATACTGCATATCTCAGTAAATCCACGAAACAAATGGCACATCAGTCACCCCTCTCTTCCACTATTGAATTTCTTTCCCATCATCCAGTCACATTACTGTGACCTGAAGGACAACAATCTCCAGCTAGATGGCCTGCTGTATCTGAATGAGCAATGGGATTTATCTCAAGTTGAGATATGAACCAGTGTCAGAGGGCAACATTTCTCTTTTCGTTCCTTCGTTTCTAATGACACACTGCTAAAACTGGGTTTAAAACAGTTAAAAATACATCCCAATAGGGATTATCAACTAATTATTACCTCTGCAAAGGAGATATGTGATCAGTGCTGTTTGTGGGTTTGTTTGTTTGTTGGTTTACTTGTTTGTCTATCAGCAGGATTACGGAAAAACTACTGGCCTAATTTTCATGAAACTGATGGAAGGGTGTAGCATGGGCTCAATGAAACTAAAAATGAAGGGTCATTAAGTGATAAAACCAATGTTGTAATGCATAGGTACCAGTTCTATTGAAGTTTATGGGAGATGCTTGGAGAACCAGCATATCTATGTTGTATGACCTTTGATGAAGAGATGCCTCTACCAAATGAAAGAACATAGTTCAGAAAATAGTTTTTCAAAATGTGGGAATTTGTTTATTTGCTGTTGGTCTCATATCCAAAAATATAGGCATACTTTACAGGGCCGATGGCAAGTCAAATGAAAATACTCATAATGGCAATTTTTTAAAAAGTTATGAAGTGTTATTGACAAGGCTAATAACAGCTAATCTTATGGGAGTATTAGTTATTCAAATGAAACATTTATGAACCTTCTCTGGTTCTTAATTGTGCATTGGTGGGCTAAAAACTAACCCTTAGCTATAAAACGACAAACGCATATTTCATGGCTATCATAAAAACATTAAACAAGATCTTCATCATCAGAAAATAAACAGGCTCACAGTTCATTTAGTTCAACTTGCATGCAAATAAATTACAAACTAAATGTACCTTGAAAACAAATGGAACATTAGGTAAATAACAACATAACAAAGTAGTGGTGCCAGATTGTTAACCTGTGAAACTGAAGGGGGAGCTGTAAAGGAGTGGTCTGCTCATTCATCACTATGCTAACTGTGATGAGAGCTTTCAAGCAGGGCACTAACGTGCATTCACGTGATGACCCTTCCTTCTTTTTTTTGGCACGAGCCAAGGAAAAACCATTAAAGATCCAGTGTGTATGATTTAGTGGCAACTAGCAGTGTAGTTGCAGACTTTTTAGCTATTACTGTACAATATTTGTATAATTTGAAATGCCTTTGCCACAATACATCATGTATACCTACAAAACCATGTGATCTTTTTTTAATCCTGAGCAAAGGAAATGTATGATACATCCTGAACTGCATCATATCATAATTTATGTAATAGTTATGCATTACTTAAGCATGTGTCTTTATTATAAAGATCCAACTCAACTCAAGGTCAAAAATGCAACAATAAAAAGTAAAAAATCTGAAAGATTTATTAAAAAATTGGAAAGTTGAAAAACAGAAAACTCAACCAGCTACAACATTAAACTACTGCATTAACATTAATGCAACAGTAATACTAATCCAATAAAACAAAACCCTAACCAATCTGCATAACAACTACTTATAATATGTAATACTTAATAATATGTGTACGTACGTAAGTCAAACTCTGAATGCAAAAAGTTTGCTTATTAAGGATTGTTTTTATATTGCAGTATTGCGTTATCAGTGCTTACATGTTCCAAAAATTCCAAAAGGTAAAATTTTAGTTTAACATAAGATCTTTGAGCTTCATCATATGAAAATCCCCTATGCTGCTGCAATCCCAACCACAAGAAGGAAGTGGTTACATTCTGCGGGAAACATGGCACAAGCACACACACCGAACACACATTACTCACTTACATGCAGAGGTCAATGGGAGTGTCCACAAGTTAAAAACAGTTACAGTCATATTCAAACTGTGTTCAGGGACTGTTTCATTTACCTCTGCTGTCTGATCCACCATGAAGCTGTATGTGATCGTTCCTCTGTGTGCTCTGTTCACCCTCACCCAACAGGTAAGAAAACACATTTAGCTCCTCCTAACAAATTATTATACACTGCCCATTTACGCATGGTATTTAAAGTTTATTTTTTATGGCAAGGTTTGATATTCTTGATTTCAGGCACCTTCCCCTGATAAGTGTGTGTGTGAGCTGACTAATTCAGAGAAGGCATTCCCTCATGACAAACTCAGCACAGTGGAGAACGATGCATCAAAATGCAACAGCAACATCACCCCACAGAAGGTAACTCGTTGTGTTATTTTGTAAACCAGACTAAAGAAGACAACCTACCTCAAAACTATTATAAACAAATATATAAACTGATAAGACTCCTGTGTGTATGCCTTCATGCTGGAGGAGTCCTGAGTGTGCTCACAATCTCTACCTGCTTTCTCTGCAGACTCTGGAGCTGGAGAGTCTGCTGTTGGGTTTGGAGCGACGTTTGCCCCAGCTGCAGGAAGATGTGTCGATGCTGGAGAGGGAGGATGACGGACAGCTCTATGGAGTTCTCAGCCTGTATGTGGTAGAGAATGAACTGGTGGAGATCAAGCAGCTTCTCGACAGGCTTAACGGCACCACCCTGGGACACCAGCATGTAACTGCTGACACCATTAAACAGGTAAATTCACACAGACTGCCAAGCACCAGCTGACTTTTACTGCTGACCATGATGTGCAAATGTAAAGAAGTTATGATCTATTAGGATTTCTGGCTTTCAAAGTTTGTCCTGTACTTTTTATATCCAGACACTATTCTCTTTCAAAACATTGGCAGACTCACAAAAAAAACATCAAAATTGTTACAGCAGAACCAGAAACTGTCTTTTTTATTCCAATCAGTCTTCTTCCTTGTCAAAACCTGGTGCCTACATTACCCATAATGCAACTTGAACTGCCAAAGGTTCAGTTGGAGACTTGGGTGTGGTATGTGGTAGGGGCTAGCCTACAGCCTCAAGCAGAGATGAGTAGCGTCCTCTAGAGGTCTGGAAAAGCTTACTTCTTTCCAAACTTGTAGTCTTCAGCTCCAACTGACACTGACTCAAGTGAGGTAATTTATCATGTAGCCCCTTCTGAATCCACAAAAGAGTTTAAAAAAATGTATCTCACATATGGAGTAGCACTCTTCAACACCTGTGAACAGACACTGATTTGTAAAGTCAATGGTGTTTCCCTTTTAAATCCGCTATAATCCATATACCTATATAAACAATAGATTTATTGACTATGCGTAATGTGAAAGGTCACGCTTGTGGCAAACTCAAAAATGTTTTAAAATGCTTTGCACTTACATCCTTATAAGTGGCTGACATACTCATCTGTCTAGTACTTCCATTTTGAACAGCTACGAGAAAATGTTTGCAGTCGATCTATTTTATTTTGAAAAACTAATTCCACATGGGAGCTGTGTTATTATGGTAAGTTTGAGTTTGGTGGTGAGGTTTGAATAAGTCAGTCACTATCTTTTGACTAAACACTGGGATTTCTGTTCTGTGGCTGTTTCTCAGCTGAAAGACCTGAAAGAAGAGATGCAGCAGCTGGAGACGTACGACACCCTGCAGGTGGTGAAGAGACAACAAGACAATAGCCGTCTGAAGAGAGACCTGGACCAGTGCAAGAACGGACATCACCCCACAACCCAACCCACTCAGCCTCCACATGGTACGTCCCAAAAACCACACTACACACCAGATTGTGGGGATATTATGTTTTTAATTCCTCTTTAACTTCCACTGGAAATAGAAAGAACAGATTAAGTAAGAAAAAGATAAATGAACTGTAGGAAGCTCCCAGCACCAATCACCACAATTGACCCTTCCTGCACCTAAAAGATAAAAGTGACATATAGTCACATTTTACGTTACTTATCAGATGTAACTAGCTAGCTAACAATTAATGTAGATTAGTTATCTAGTCACCAAGTGTTTTACTATTGTTGGCTAACTTAATGTTAGCCTGATTTAAGCCTGTATGTGTCAATCTCCCAAAAGAATTTCAACAGATTAGCCCAGCACATAGCACATCTAAGTACAGTAAAGGAGAAAGCTGACGAGGTTCTGACCGAGACTTGCTCAACTGTTAGTGGACCATAGAGGAAAAAAGGGCCTACATTTGCACAATTTTTTTCTCTCTGATTCATTTCATATTTTCCCCCAAGGTAACTGTCCCCATGGTGAATTTCTTAACATTACCGGGCCGAGAGTGTACACACAAGGAGAGTATCCTGGTTCCTACAAGTATGGAGCCTGGGGTCGGGATCCCAAACCAGAGGCGGGGAAGGAGAACTGGTATTGGCTGGTAATGCTGACTTCCAGTAACAGATACGCCAACTACGTCCGTCGCTACTCCAGCCTGAGCTCTCTCATTGTTGGGGTGAGCACCCCAGGTAAAGAACTCTTGTGTTAGAAATGTACAACCTTTTAGCTCAGTGTACAATACATACCTTTGTACTTCAGCACGTATTAAAGCCTTACTCTTGATCATGTTGGAGGAAGGGTTGGCTGGGGACAGATTTGCTGTTGTTTTTTCAACAAAGCTTGGTGAAATAAGAACGAAGAGCTGTTTTTAATAAATTCAACTAAAACAGCTAATGATAATTAATTAGGTATATGTTGGGGACTACTTTTAGCCATGGATTAATCCACATTTGGTGCTCTAGTGAGTATTTTTGGCAAAAGCAGTTGTGTGTGATTGAGCCGAAATGTAATGCAACAGAGTTATTAAGAGTTTGAGTTTTTTATGGTTTTTGGACAGCAATGGAGCTTTATACTTAGGAAAATCTAAAATTGTTTTTAGTGACTTTTCCTGAGATTTTCTCAGCAGCACAGCACAAGCTTATAGTAATGCATTCAAAATAGCTTTCTTCAAAATTTACTTGAAAAATTAAACCTTGTTATTCTTCTTCCAGGTAATGTCCAGATCCACTCCTCTAACCCAACCACTAACACCGTCCAGGGCCCCAATGTTGTGCTGTATGGAGAGGCCCTATACTACAACTGTTACAACCAAGATTCTGTTTGTCGATTCAACCTCACCACCAAAGCTGTTACCACCTTACAGCTACCCAAAGACACTAGGTTCGCCACTTAACTCTCTTTAAGCTCATTGTTTTAATGAGTCTTGTTGATGCCACAATTAGTGCCATGTTTCTACAATAAATAACTGATGTCATGAAATCTTTCAGATTTGCAAGTAAATGTTGAATTGTGTAGTTTTCTAAGAACAACAAAACAAGAATATATAACTACAAATGTATGAATCAACATGTGAAAGATTATATAGTTCCAAAGAAACATAATTTCTGTCCCGTGGTTTTCTTCAAGGTATAATTCAAAGGGTAACTTCTGCCATCTTGATGAATGCTACCCATACACCGATCTGGACCTGGCGACAGATGAGTCAGGCGTCTGGGTGATCTATACCAGCAAACAGGACTTTGGCAACCTGGTGCTGTCCAAGGTAGAGGAAGGTGAACCGCTGACGCTCGGCCAAACCTGGCGCACCTCGGTCTACAAGCAGGGGGTTACCAACACATTCATGGCCTGTGGTGTGCTCTATGCGACACGGTACGTCAACAAAGAAGTGGAGGAGATCTTCTATTCGTTTGACACCACAACAGGGGTAGAAAGGTTCGACATTGGTGTGTTCATCAACAAGATGTCTCCCAACATTTATTTCCTGAACTACAGCCCTGTGGACCAGATGCTTCATGCCTACTGTGACTCCTACATGGTTTCTTATGAGGTTTTGTTTTCAGAAATGGATAATGCTGACAACATTTTCCATCAAAGCCTGTATTAAAATATGGGTCTCGAGTGATAGTGAACAGTATGAATGAATAAATAAAGTCACAAAGCACTGAGGGGGTGTGAAATTAACTGTACTACATGATATACACGGTACATTTACATGCTAATTTGTCATTTAGGTCATGTCTGCTCTCTGCTCTCAGTTTATCTTTCTTTCTCGTAACTGTTTCATGCAAAACATTTTCAACTTTCAACCGATGTTAAGCTACTTGAACTTTGGAGCAATGTCCTTGATCAGAGAACTACTTACAGAACAAGCATTTTTTAATAAAAGTTGCTATATGGTTTTTTATGTCTGTTATTTCCAGTGATGGGAATAACGGCGTTATAAATAACGGCGTTACTAACGATCAATAAAATCAATAAAACACTAAAACCTGACTTCTATACCTTATTTAAAGACTTGATGTGAAACTGACGCACACTGAACACACACTGGCCCAGATATTATAGTATGGACCATTGTTATCTGAGAAGTACTGAGGAACATACTCATTGATAATATTGTACATATGATTCAGTTTCTGTTGTTCCACTCTGAGCAGTCCGAGCTGTTTGAATTCATCACTACCAATGTTAATGATTCATTATTAATTATTAATATTACATTTAATAGTAATAGTAATGAAGTACAGTATTGTTTTACATCACCTGTAGTTTGTTCTTAATTTTAACCGTCAAACCAAGCAGAACAGACATAATCAAAATGACATTGTATCAATGATGGTAATGAGTAAAAATACAAAAAAGACTAAATATTAAACAAGACACTTTGTTCTAAAGGATTTTTCCTGTTTTTCCAATGATTTTGAAATCGATTTCCAGGTGCACCATGATTATAAGAGTGGAAGATCTTCATGTTCACCAGCCACACTGTAAAGAAACAAATGAAGTCTGTCAACTGCTCACCATAATGCAGTAAAGTATGTAAAGTATACAGTGTAAGTGGTCTCTAAATGTCTACATTTTCAGTTAATGTATTTAATTTGCTTTTGTTTTTAACTCTCCCACAGATTCAGGAGGAAGTGCCTGCACACATCTCTTTTGTGGCAATGAGCATTTATGATTTGGGACATTTCAGATTAGAGCTGCAACAATCAGTCAATTAAGCAATTAGTTGTAAATTATTTAAATTAACTAAACTAAATAATAAAATTTGCTATTTTTAATTTCAGTCATTTTTGAACAAAAATCTAAATTTTCTGATTTCAGCTTCTCAAATGTGAACAATTCTAATCCAAAGACAGACAGACATGCTTGAATTATTTGTTTTACAATACTGGCCAGTGCTTTTTTTACTCCAGTGGCTGAGCCAATTCTTTCCTCACCAGTTTGAAGGTTGTGCCTGAAGTTGTACACAGGACGGGCAACTGCACTGTGAACATGTGGCTCTTCTCCATGTCCCTCCTGCGCCTTTAATAACTATTCTAATAGCATAAATTCTCATATATGAATGCTCTGTATGTGCTTTATTTTAGTATCATATTAAATGTGATTTCACCTTTTCATTATAGGAGGTTGGAGACTTGGTTCCTGTGTAGATCGTTTTGATCATTGTAGCCCTTCTTGTTGATCCATTCAGTAATGGTGGTAAGGTCTGTATCTGTCATGACTCCCTTGTGTTGAAGTACGTTGAACCATCCCTCTACCATCTCTGTACTGTGTTGCTGAAAGCTTTTTTCAAAAGTGGCAAGTCTGGTTTTACTCATCTGGTCGTTCTGAAAGTCTTTGAAGTTCTTGGTGCCATCCAATTTGAATCTCGGCATAGAGCCAATAATCGTCAGTTTGAAGGTGCCCACAACAGCATCATTGCTTATGGTGCCAGCTAAACAGTTTCTATAGTCTTTTGACTTTGTACTGAGAAACTCACGATGTAATTCTTTAGGCACTCAAACAGTCAGAAGGCCATGATATTTGTGCACATCAGGAATCAGGTTGGTATCCAGAGGAGAGGAATTTGTTCCCACTTCAAGCATGGCTTCTGCTAATCTGCTGTTCTGGTTCAGTTTTCTAGCTTCTAACTAAGGGATGGTTCAGGACTCACCTGATCCAGCCCTAACTATAAGCTTTATCAAAGAGGAATGTCTTAAGCCTACTCTTAAATGTGGTGAGGGTGTCTGCCTCCCGAACCACAACTGGAAGCTGGTTCCACAGGAGAGGAGCTTGGTAACTGAAGGCTCTGGCTCCTGTTCTACTTTTAGAGACTATAGGAACCACAAGTAGCCCTGCATTCAGAGAACGTAGTGTTCTAGAGGGGTAATAGGGTACTATGAGCTCTTTAAGATATGAAGGGGCCTGACCATGAAGAGCATTATAGGTGAGGAGGAGGATTTTAAATTCTATTCTACATTTTACAGGGAGCCAATGCAGAGAAGCTAGTACAGGAGAGATGTGATCTCTTTTTCTAGTTCCTGTCAGTACTCGTGCTGCAGCGTTCTGAATTAATTGGAGCGTTTAAATGGACTTATTGGGGCAACCTGATAATAAAGAGTTGCAGTAATCCAGCCTTGAAGTAACAAATGCATGGATTAGTTTTTCTGCATCTGTCTGTGATAGTATGTGTCTAATTTTTCTAATATTACGTAAATGAAAGAAGGCAGTCCTAGAGGTCTGCTTTATGTGTGAGTTAAATGACAAATCCTGATCAAAGATAACTCCAAGATTCCTGACAGTGGTGCTAGAGGCCAAGTTAATGCCATCTAGAGTAACTATATCTTTAGACAGTGAGTCTCTAAGGTTTTTGGGGCCAAGAGCAAGAATTTCGTTTTTTTCTGAGTTTAACATCAGAAAATTGCAGGTCATCCAGGATTTTATGTCCTTAAGACATGTTTGTAATTTAGATATTTATTTAGATAAATATCAAAAGTTCCAAAACATCTATTGTGTTATTTGTATCGATCCACTATATAAACATAATATCTACATACAGGCATTTGATTGGAGGCTAGTCTCACTTTGTCCCACAGAAACATTTAAATAGTTTAGATTTGTGTACATTGTTTCTGTTAATAATGTATTGTATTAAGTGTCCATTTCATTATAATATTTAGATTTATCATAAATAATTGAACATGCACATGTATTTTGAGTTCCGTTAAAGAGGGGTGGAGGTGGGGTCACATTTGAGCATTTAAAAATGTACTTGAAAGTAACGCAATAGTTACTTTCTGAAGTAACTAGTTACTTTTATAATTTGTAACTTATTAAGTAATTTAGTTACTTTTTGGAATAAGTAACTAGTAACTGTAACTATTACTTTTTAAAAATAACTTGCCCAACACTGGTTAAGTGTAATTAGTTTAATTTTGTAGCTAATTGTTCAGACGAGCATTGTCATACTTTGTGGTTCGTTTCAGGAACTTCAGTTTTACACAGTAGTTTTCTATGTGTAAATTAAGTGACATTAGCACACTGTAACAGGAGAAAATATGTCACATATTTAAAATTTTGTTCAGAGTATTTGTCAGCCACAGTGAGTAAACTGTGATGAGAAAGATTTCATGTTAAAGTTAGTTTCACTTTCCAAGTCACTCGTTAATACGGTGTGGTCGCGCCATGTTGTGAACCGCTGCTGTGAAGTGCAAGTGTGACGTATAGGAATGTTGGGAAAGTTAGGGCTCTTTGAAGTGAATGACGGGAGCCGGCTCCTGATTGGGAGCCAGATCCGAATTTTTTTCTATTAAAGCCGCGTGATTGGTTAAGATGTGTGGCGGCATCTGTGTATCTCTGTGTAACTCAGCAGGAGGGGGGAGGGAGGGGTTACAGACGCACAGTGACCATGTGAACAGGTGGGAGGGAGACTTGACAGAGCGATTGAACTTGCTACATAGACAGAGACTACACACTGGAAAGGTGAGGAAAATGAGTGACAAAAAACGTAATACAGTTTGGACATATATGTCCATATATGTGATAGACGGTTCAAAGGCAGAGTGTAGACTGTGCAAAGTTAAAAATTTCATATTGAGCAGCTTTTTGTCTAATTGAGATGGATCTTTGTTTTTGTATTTTATAATTTATTTTTGTAGCACTCTGTTCCATGTTGAGTATATTAATAAATCCATATAAATAATAAACATGATATAATGTATGTATTTACATTAGATATTCATTTTACACATAATTTGGTAATAAATTAATTTAAGCAACAAAAAATCTGAGGAGCCACCTGGGAGCCGAAAGAGCCGACTCTTTTTAGTGAGCCGAGCCAAAGGAACCGGTTCTCTAAAAAGAGCCGGAATTCCCATCACTACGGTCAAACCACTCGACCGATGACGCCGTCTCCACTGCCCTCCACTCAGCCCTCACCCACCTGGAGACTAAAGACTCCTACGTCAGAATGCTGTTCATCGACTTCAGCTCAGCATTCAACACAATCATCCCCCAGCAGCTCATCCACAAACTGGACTAGCTGGGGCTCAACACCTCCCTGGCTGTTGGACTTCCTGACGGGGAGGCCACACGCAGTTCGGGTCGGCAGCAACACCTCCAGCACCATCACCTTGAACACAGGGGCCCCCCAAGGATGTGTGCTTAGCCCCCTCCTCTTCAATCTGCTGACCCACGACTGCACACCATCATTCAGCTCCATCCTCTTCATTAAGTTTGCGGACGACACAACTGTGGTGGGTCCCATCAACAACAGCGAAGAGACAAACTACAGGAGTGAGGTGAGCAGGCTGGCCACGTGGTGCAAGGACAACAATCTCCACTTAAATGTGGAGAAGATGAAGGAGATTGTTGTGGACTTCAGGAGAGTGCACACCCAGCATACTCCAATAACCATCGATGGTGCTGCAGTGGAGAGGGTGAGCAGCACCAAGTTCCTGGGTGTGCACATCTCTGAAGACCTGTCCTGGAGCCACAATACTGCATCACTGGCCATAAAAACGCCAAACAGCGCCTGTACTTTCTCCGCAAACTGAGAAGAGCAGGAGCCCTGCCCCCCATCATGCACACCTTCTACAGAGGCACCATTGAGAGCATCTTGACAAGCTGCATCACCGTGTGGTACAGCGCCTGCACTGTGTCCTGCGGCAAGACTCTGCAGCGTATAGTGAGAGCAGCTGAGAAGATCATTGGTGTCTCTCTCCCCCCCCTTTTGGACATTTATAACACCCGCATCACCAGCAAAGCAATCAGGATTGCAGGTGACCCCACCTGCCCATCTCACAGCCTCTTCAGCCTGCTGCCGTCAGGGAGGAGACTGCGCAGTCTCCGGGCCAAATCCAGCAGGCACAAGGACAGTTTCTTCCACCAGGCTGTCAGGAGACTCAACTCCCTCCCTGCTCTACCATCACTCCGTCCTCTGCCCACCCTCCCCCCTCTGCCCCCTGCCACAGACTAGGACTGCACCCCCCAACACCACTCACACACTCTGAACTCAGGGACTGCAAATTTCACTTTCCCGTTATTTGCACTACACCGCACTACCTCACCTGTTTAAATACTTATTATTGTGCCTTGCATAAGCAAGCACAATACTATTATTCCTCGGGCTTAATTATTGTGCCTTGCAAAGCAAGCACAATACTACTATCCCCCATACTTATTATTGTGCCTTGCATAAGCAAGCACAATACTATTATCCCTCGGGCTTATTATTGTGCCTTGCATAAGCAAGCACAATACTACTCTGCCGTGTGCTTATTATTATTCTTCCGTACGTTTTTCGGCGCGCTTCTTCTCCCGCAGCTTTTGTCGCACATACACAAAAAAGGTATCAAAACGTGCGGCTCGGCCGGGAATCGAGTGCTATGACTTTTCTAAGCGTTTCGCCAAACGGTTTGCCGGTAAATCGCCAAAAACCGGTACAAAAAATGAATGGGTGTGTATTGCGAGAACCTCCAACTGAAAAAAACCGCCAGAGTGCGTGACATCATCGCTAGAGTGTGGGGAGAGAGAAAAATTTGTCGAAAAATAAATTTGTAAACTGCTGTCATGGCCACAAATTTCACTCTACAGAAATAATTTATAGATAGAAACGTAGGTAAATTCGTTGGGGTCGCAGTGATACCACTGCTGAAGCTGTCAGACAAATAGTTTTGGCGGAAAACGCACTGATGCGCCAGCAACGCCCTCTCACGGCCCCATCTACTCCCATGTTAAAATGGAGAGGAGCAAACTTGAAAGACGCTCGTTGAACCTCTTCTCTCTCAATCTCCCCAGGTCACATTTTTTAACTTTAGCCACTGAAACTCGGCAGCGCTATAGTCAACAAGATGACGATGCTCACGGTCTTTTCGGTTTTCATTTCGGTCGTTCCTGGCCATGGGTTCGAGGGGATTCATTTTAAATGTTTCTGTCTCTCTGAGGAGTTAGAGACAGAGAGAGAGCGTGCGCAGCTGCTGTGGGCTCCCCTGATTGCCATGACAACCAAAGCCTGCTCACACACACACACACACACACACACACACACACACACACACACACACACACACAGCTAGCTACAGAGAATGACAAGACATTAATAAGCTAGCGCTAGCTAGCTGGCTAGCTAAAGATAATTAGCAGGCGGCTAACAAACAAACAATTTAAAGCTGAATGATTTTAATATTAACACAAAATAAGAACAATACACCTTAAATATTTAACCCTACTATGAGCTGTTCCTTAATTTACATTAGCACTCCTTCAGGAGCATAATACAATTAAACACATTAACCAAAGCTAGCACTTAGCTAGCGATTAGCAGTTAGCACTTAGCTAGCGATTAGCACGTAGCTAAGTGCTAGCTCTGGTCAATGTGTTTATGTGTGATAGCTCTAGCTAGCTAGCTAAAGAGAATGACAAGGTATTAATATGCTAGCACTTTAAATATTTTACCCTACTATGAGCTGTTCCTTATTTTACATTAGCACTCCTTCAGGAACATTATACAATTAAACACATTGACCAAAGCTAGCACTTAGCTAGCGATTAGTGCTTAGCTAGCGATTAGCGCATAGCTAACGATTAGCACATAGCTAGCGATTAGCGGTTAGCTAGCGATTAGCACGTAGCTAAGCGCTAACTCTGGTTAATGTGTTTATGTGTGCTAGCTCTAGCTAGCTAGCTAAAGAGAATTAGTAGGTAGAAGAAGGTTTTAGAAGCTAATTAATTAATATGCTTTGTTTGCTAGAGAGGACAAGCTACTAATGTTCTAGCGCAAGCTAGCTACACAGAACAAGGTATGAATATGCTAGCACTCGCTAGCTAGAGAGGACAAAGGATTACTGTGCTAATTAAACGTCACAAAAGACACTGAAATTCTTAATTAGCCATCTATTTCAACTTGTTACACATGACACAAGTAATACAGATTTACTAATGTAATAAAACATCAAGTTAGATTTATTTTGTGAGGAAGAAGACACTCAGACTGTTGTAACTGCACTATGACTGCACAGTAAGAATAGTTTTCTTTCTTAATTATGTATTATTTATTAATATAAATATTGTTATTCATATTATTGATAGCATTACTTATTATTGTTGTTGTTATTATTATTATTATAACTACATACTTATTATTCCCACCATTGTGGTTATTACTTATTTAGTTACTTTAGCAATTTTAATTAAACCATGACGCTTCCTGCATTATCCCAGGACAATATTATGCCAAACTCCATTTAAGAAATACCATATATTAACAATTATTTGCTCTTACATAAAAGCACACAACTGTAGAAACACAAGAAAAAACTCATCATATCTCAACAGTCTTCTTGTTAATTCGGCATCAATATAATACATAAATACCAACTTTTTGGCTGACTTTGTCGCATCAACTCGTTACCAGCCTCACTATTTCAGTGGGAGAAGACCGTGGCAATAGTTGGAAAAAACAAGATTTGTCATTAAAATACGTGGTTGTTAGTGGATCACGCGTACGCCGAATTAAACACGGGTGTCTCCCCTCATTGTACTGTAAACTACTCGGCAATGTCAGTAATGTATGGGCCAGTGTCACGGGCCAGAGCAAGGCACAATCAAAATTGCTTTAGGAATTTTCTAGTTATTGTGCCTTGCATAAGCAAGCACAATACTACTATTCCTCGGGCTTATTATTATTCTTCTTCCGTACGTTTTTCGGCGCGCTTCTTCTCCCGCAGCTTTTGTCGCACATACACAAAAAAGGTATCAAAACGTGCGGCTCGGCCGGGAATCGAGTGCTATGACTTTTCTAAGAATTTCGCCAAACGGTTTGCCGATAAATCGCCAAAAACCGGTAAAAAAAATGAATGGGTGTGTATTGCGAGAACCTCCAACTGAAAAAAACTGCCAGAGTGCGTGACATCATCGCTAGAGTGTGGGCAGAAGGGAAAAATTTGTTGAAAAATAAATTTGTAAACTGCTGTCATGGCCACAAATTTCACTCTACAGAAATAATTTATAGATAGAAACGTAGGTAAATTCGTTGGGGTCGCAGTGATACCACTGCTGAAGCTGTCAGACAAATAGTTTTGGCGGGAGACGCACTGATGCGCCAGCAACGCCCTCTCACGGCCCCATCTACTCCCATATTAATTTTAGAGGACAAATCTTGAAAAACGCTCGTTGAACCTCTTCTCTCTCAATCTCCCCAGGTCACATTTTTTAACTTTAGCCACTGAAACTCGGCAGTGCTATAGTCAACAAGATGACGACGCTCACGGTCTTTTCGGTTTTCATTTCGGTCGTTCCTGGCCATGCTTTTGAGGGGATTCGTTTTAATTGTTTTCTGTCTCTCTGAGGAGTTAGAGACAGAGAGAGCTTGCGCAGCTGCTGTGGGCTCCCCTGATTGCCATGACAACCAAAGCCTGCTCACACACACACACACACACACACACACACACAGCTAGCTACAGAGAATGACAAGACATTAATAAGCTAGCGCTAGCTGGCTAGCTAAAGATAATTAGCAGGTGGCTAACAAGCAAACAATTTAAAGCTGAATGATTTTAATATTAACACAAAATAAGAACAATACACCTTAAATATTTTACCCTACTATGAGCTGTTACTTAATTTACATTAGCACTCCTTCAGGAGCATAATACAATTAAACACATTAACCAAAGCTAGCACTTAGCTAGCGATTAGCGCTTAGCTAGCGATTAGCATGTAGCTAGCGATTAGCGGTTAGCTAGCGATTAGCATGTAACTAGCGATTAGCACGTAGCTAGCGATTAGCACGTAGCTAGGCACTAGCTTTGGTTTATGTGTTTATATGTGCTAGCTTTAGCTAGCTAGCTAAAGAGAATGACATGATATTAATATGCTAGCGCTAGCTAAGGAGGATGACAGGTTATCAATATGCTATAGGGAGGATTACATGGCATTAATAATCTAGAGCTAGCTGGCTAGCTAAAGATAATTAGCAGGTGGCTAACAAGCAAACAATTTAAAGCTGAATGATTTTAATATTTACGTAAAATAAGAACAATACACCTTAAATATTTTAACCTACTATGAGCTGTTCCTTAATTTACATTAGCACTCCTTCAGGAGCATAATACAATTAAACACATTAACCACAGCTAGCACTTAGCTACCAATTATCGGTTAGCACTTAGCTAGCGATTAGCGCAGAGCTAGCGATTAGCGGTTAAATAGCGGTTAGCACGTAGACATGGTATTAACATATGGGCCAGAGCAAGGCACAATCAAAATTGCTTTAGGAATTTTCTAGTTATTGTGCCTTGCATAAGCAAGCACAATACTATTATTCCCCATACTTATTATTGTGCCTTGCAAAGCAAGCACAATACTACTCTCCCTCGGGCTTATTATATTTTATTCTTCCGTACGTTTTTCGGCGCGCTACTCCTCCCGGAGCTTTTGTCGCACGTACACAAGAAAGGTATCAAAACGTGCGGCTCGGCCGGGAATCGAGTGCTATGACTTTTCTAAGCGTTTCGCCAAACGGTTTGCCGGTAAATCGCCAAAAAACGGTAAAAAAAAATGAATGGGTGTGTATTGCGAGAACCTCAACTGAAAAAAACTGCCAGAGTGCGTGACATCATCGCTAGAGTGTGGGGAGAAGGGAAAAATTTGTCGAAAAATAAATTTGTAAACTGCTGTCATGGCCACAAATTTCACTCTACCGAAATAATTTATAGATAGAAACGTAGGTAAATCCGTTGGGGTCGCAGTGATACTACTGCTGAAGCTGTCAGACAAATAGTTTTGGCGGGAGACGCACTGATGCGCCAGCAACACCCTCTCACGGCCCCATCTACTCCCATGTTAATTTTAGAGGACAAATCTTGAAAAACGCTCGTTGAACCTCTTCTCTCTCAATCTGTCCAGGTCACATTTTTTAACTTTAACCACTGAAACTCGGCAGCGCTATAGTCAACAAGATGACGACGCTCACGGTGTTTTCGGTTTTCATTTCGGTCGTTCCTGGCCATGCTTTTGAGGGGATTCGTTTTAATTGTTTTCTGTCTCTCTGAGGAGTTAGAGACAGAGAGAGCGTGCGCAGCTGCTGTGGGCTCCCCTGATTGCCATGACAACCAAAGCCTGCTCACTCACACACACACACACACACACACACACACACACACACACAGCTAGCTACAGAGAATGACAAGGCATTAATAAGCTAGCTGGCTAGCTGGCTAGCTAAAGATAATTAGCAGGTGGCTAACAAGCAAACAATTTAAAGCTGAATGATTTTAATATTAACACAAAATAAGTTCAATACACCTTAAATATTTTACCCTACTATGAGCTGTTCCTTAATTTACATTAGCACTCCTTCAGGAGCATAATACAATTAAACACATTAACCAAAGCTAGCACTTAGCTAGCGATTAGCGGTTAGCTAGCGATTAGCGCACAGCTAGCGATTAGCGCTTAGCTAGCGATTAGCATGTAGCTAGCGATTAGCGGATAGCTAGCGATTAGCATGTAGCTAAGCACTACCTTTGGTTTATGTGTTTATATGTGCTAGCTTTAGCTAGCTAGCTAAAGAGAATGACATGATATTAATATGCTAGCGCTAGCTAAGGAGGATGACAGGTTATCAATATGCTATAGGGAGGATTACATGGCATTAATAATCTAGAGCTAGCTGGCTAGCTAAAGATAATTAGCAGGTGGCTAACAAGCAAACAATTTAAAGCTGAATGATTTTAATATTAACACAAAATAAGTTCAATACACCTTAAATATTTTACCCTACTGTGAGCTGTTACTTCATTTACATTAGCACTCCTTCAGGAGCATAATACAATTAAACACATTAACCACAGCTAGCACTTGGCTAGCAACTAGCGGTTAGCACTTAGCTAGCGATTAGCGCACAGCTAGCGATTAGCGGTTAGCACGTAGACATGGTATTAACATATGGGCCAGAGCAAGGCACAATCAAAATTGCTTTAGGAATTTTCTAGTTAAACTTATTATTCTTCCGTACGTTTTTTCGGCGCGCTACTCCTCCCGGAGCTTTTGTCGCACGTACACAAGAAAGGTATCAAAACGTGCGGCTCGGCCGGGAATCGAGTGCTATGACTTTTCTAAGAATTTCGCCAAACGGTTTGCCGATAAATCGCCAAAAACCGGTCCAAAAAATGAATGGGTGTGTATTGCGAGAACCTCCAACCGAAAAAAACTGCCAGAGTGCGTGACATCATCGCTAGAGTGTGGGGAGAGAGAAAAATTTGTCGAAAAATAAATTTGTAAACTGCTGTCACGGCCACAAATTTCACTCTACAGATATAATTTATAGATAGAAACGTAGGTAAATCCGTTGGGGTCGCAGTGATACTACTGCTGAAGCTGTCAGACAAATAGTTTTGGCGGTAGACGCACTGATGCGCCAGCAACGCCCTCTCACGGCCCCATCTACTCCCATATTAAAAAGGAGAGGAGGATTCTTGAAACACGCTCGTTGAACCTCTTCTCTCTCAATCTCCCCAGGTCACATTTTTTAACTTTAGCCACTGAAACTCGGCAGTGCTATAGTCAACAAGATGACGACGCTCACGGTCTTTTCGGTTTTCATTTCGGTCGTTCCTGTCCATGCTTTTGAGGGGATTCATTTTAAATGTTTCTGTCTCTCTGAGGAGTTAGAGACAGAGAGTGAGCGTCTTGCGCAGCTGCTGTGGGCTCCCCTGATTGCCATGACAACTAAAGCCTGCCACACACACACACGCACACACAGCTAGCTACAGAGAATGACAAGACCTTAATAAGCTAGCGCTAGCTGGCTAGCTAAAGACAATTAGCAGGCGGCTAACAAGCAAACAATTTAAAGCTGAATGATTTTAATATTAACACAAAATAAGAACAATACACCTTAAATATTTTACCCTACTATGAGCTGTTCCTTAATTTACATTAGCACTCCTTCAGGAGCATAATACAATTAAACACATTAACCACAGCTAGCACTTAGCTAGCGATTAGCATGTAGCTAGCGATTAGCATGTAGCTAGCGATTAGCGGTTAGCTAGCGATTAGCACGTAGCTAAGCGCTACCTTTGGTTTATGTGTTTATGTGTGCTAGCTCTAGCTAGCTAGCTAAAGAGAATGACATGATATTAATATTCTAGCGCTAGCTAAGGAGGATGACAGGTTATCAATATGCTGAAGGCAGGATTACATGGCATTAATAATCTAGCGCTAGCTGGCTAGCTAAAGATAATTAGAAGGTGGCTAACAAGCAAACAATTTAAAGCTGAATGATTTTAATATTAACACAAAATAAGTTCAATACACCTTAAATATTTTACCCTACTATGAGCTGTTCCTTATTTTACATTAGCACTCCTTCAGGAGCATAATACAATTAAACACATTAACCAAAGCTAGCACTTAGCTAGCAATTAGCGGTTAGCACTAAGCTAGCGATTAGCGGTTAGCACTAAGCTAGCGATTAGCGCACAGCTAGCGATTAGCAGTTAGCACGTAGACATGGTATTAACATATGGGCCAGAGCAAGGCACAATCAAAATTGCTTTAGGAATTTTCTAGTTATAATATTTTATTCTTCCGTACGCTTTTTCGGCGCGCTTCTTCTCCCAGAGCTTTGATCGCACGTACACAAAAAAGGTATCAAAACGTGCGGCTCGTTGAGGACATTAGTGCTATGACTTTTCTAAGAATTTCGCCAAACGGTTCGCCGATAAATCGCCAAAAACCGGTCCAAAAAATGAATGGGTGTGTATTGCGAGAACCTCCAACCGAAAAAAACTGCCAGAGTGCGTGACATCATCGCTAGAGTGTGGGGAGAGAGAAAAATTTGTCGAGAAATTAATTTGTAAACTGCTGTCATGGCCACAAATTTCACTCTACCGAAATAATTTATAGATAGAAACGTAGGTAAATTCGTTGGGGTCGCAGTGATACTACTGCTGAAGCTGTCAGACAAATAGTTTTGGCGGGAAACGCACTGATGCGCCAGCAACGCCCTCTCACGGCCCCATCTACTCCCATGTTAAAATGGAGAGGAGGATTCTTGAAAAACGCTCGTTGAACCTCTTCTCTCTCAATCTCCCCAGGTCACATTTTTTAACTTTAACCACTGAAACTCGGCAGCGCTATAGTCAACAAGATGACGACGCTCACGGTCTTTTCGGTTTTCATTTTGGTCGTTCCTGTCCATGCTTTTGAGGGGATTCATTTTAAATGTTTTCTGTCTCTCTGAGGAGTTAGAGACAGAGAGAGAGCGTGCGCAGCTGCTGTGGGCTCCCCTGATTGCCATGACAACTAAAGCCTGCTCACACACACACACACACACACACACACACACACACACACATAGCTAGCTTCAGAGGAGCATTTAAGCTATTAATAAGCTAGCGCTAGCTGGCTAGCTAAAGATAATTAGCAGGCAGCTAACAAACAAACAATTTAAAGCTGAATGATTTTAATATTAACACAAAATAAGTTCAATACACCTTAAATATTTTACCCTACTATGAGCTGTTCCTTAATTTACATTAGCAGTCCTTCAGGAGCATAATACAATTAAACACATTAACCAAAGCTAGCGATTAGCGGTTAACTAGCGATTAGCATGTAGCTAGCGATTAGCATGTAGCTAGCGATTAGCAGTTAGCTAGCGATTAGCACGTAGCTAGCGATTAGCGGTTAGCTAGCGATTAGCGGTTAGCTAGCGATTAGCATGTAGCTAGCGATTAGCGTTTAGCTAGCGATTAGCACGTAGCTAAGCGCTAGCTTTGGTTTATGTGTTTATGTGTGCTAGCTCTAGCTAGCTTGCTAAAGAGAATGACATGATATTAATATGCTAGCGCTAGCTAAGGAGGATGACAGGTTATCAGTATGCTATAGGGAGGATTACATGGCATTAATAAGAGGTAATTAGCGCACTGCTAGTGAATAGCGGTTAGCACGTAGACATGGTATTAACATATGGGCCAGAGCAAGGCACAATCAAAATTGCTTTAGGAATTTTCTAGTATTATTATTCTTCTTCCGTACGTTTTTCGGCGCGCTTCTTCTCCCGCAGCTTTTGTCGCACATACACAAAAAAGGTATCAAAACGTGCGGCTCGATGAGGACATTAGTGCTATGACTTTTCTAAGAATTTCGCCAAACGGTTTGCCGATAAATCGCCAAAAACAGGTCCAAAAAATGAATGGGTGTGTATTGCGAGAACCTCCAACTGAAAAAAACTGCCAGAGTGCGTGACATCATCGCTAGAGTGTGGGGAGAGAGAAAAATTTGTCGAAAAATAAATTTGTAAACTGCTGTCATGGCCACAAATTTCACTCTACCGAAATAATTTATAGATAGAAACGTAGGTAAATTCGTTGGGGTCGCAGTGATACCACTGCTGAAGCTGTCAGACAAATAGTTTTGGCGGGAAACACACTGATGCGCCAGCAACGCCCTCTCACGGCCCCATCTACTCCCATGTTAAAATGGAGAGGAGGAATCTTGAAACACGCTCGTTGAACCTCTTCTCTCTCAATCTCCCCAGGTCACATTTTTTAACTTTAACCACTGAAACTCGGCACTGCTATAGTCAAAAAGATGATGACGCTCACGGTCTTTTCGGTTTTCATTTCGGTCGTTCCTGGCCATGGGTTCGAGGGGATTAATTTTAATTGTTTTCTGTCTCTCTGAGGAGTTAGAGACAGAGAGAGAGCGCGCGCAGCTGCTGTGGGCTCCCCTGATTGCCATGACAACTAAAGCCTGCTCACACACACACACACACACACACACACACACACACACACACAGCTAGCTACAGAGAATGACAAGACATTAATAAGCTAGCGCTAGCTGGCTAGCTAAAGATAATTAGCAGGCGGCTAACAAGCAAACAATTTAAAGCTGAATGATTTTAATATTGACACAAAATAAGAACAATACACCTTAAATATTTTACCCTACTATGAGCTGTTCCTTAATTTACATTAGCACTCCTTCAGGAGCATATGACAATTAAACACCTTAACCAAAGCTAGCACTTAGCTAGCGGTTAGCACGTAGCTAGCGATTAGCGGTTAGCTAACGATTAGCACATAGCTAGCGAATAGCGGTTAGCTAGCGATTAGCACGTAGCTAAGCGCTAACTCTGGTTAATGTGTTTATGTGTGCTAGCTCTAGCTAGCCAGCTAAAGAGAATTAGAAGGTAGAAGAAGGTATTAGAAGGCTAGCTAATTAATTAAAATGCTCTGCTTGCTAGAGAACAAGCTACTAATGTTCTAGCGCAAGCTAGCTACACAGAACAAGGTATGAATGTGCTAGCACTCGCTAGCTAGAGAGGACAAAGGATTACTGTGCTAATTAAACGTCACAAAAGACACTGAAATTCTTAATTAGCATCTATTTCAACTTGTTACACATTACACAAGTAATACAGATTTAGTAATGTGATAAAACATCAAGTTAGATTTATTTTGTGAGGAAGAAGACACTCAGACTGTTGTAAGTGCCTATGACTGCACAGTAAGAATAGTTTTCTTTCTTAATTATGTATTATTTATTAATATAAATATTGTTATTCATATTATTGATAGCATTACTTATTATTGTTGTTATTATTATTATTATTATTATTATTATTATCATTATAACTACATACTTATTATTCCCACCATTGTGGTTATTACTTATTTAGTTACTTTAGCAATTTTAATTAAACCATGACCCTTCCTGCATTATCCCAGGACAATATTATGCCAAACTCCATTTAAGAAATACCATATATTAACAAATATTTGCGCTTACATAAAAGCACATAACTGTAGAAACACAAGAAAAAACTCATCATATCTCAACAGTCTTCTTGTTAATTTGGCATCAATATAATACATAAATACCAACTTTTTGGCCGACTTTGTCGCATCAACTCGTTACCGGCCTCACGATTTCAGTGGGAGAAGACCGTGGCAATAGATGGAAAAAACAAGATTTGTCATCAAAATACGTGGTTGTTAGTGGATCACGCGTACGCCGAATTAAACACGGGTGTCTCCCCTCATTGTACTGTAAACTACTCGGCAGTGTCAGTAATGTATGGGCCAGTGTCACGGGCCAGAGCAAGGCACAATCAAAATTTCTTTAGGAATTTTCTAGTTTATTTATCCTATTTTATTTCATCATGTAAATACCCATCATGTAAATACTCAAGTGCCTTGATTCTGATTGTTGATTGTTTATTTTATGTCTTGTTGATAGTTGGTTGTTTATTTTTATGTCTTGTTTAATTGTTGATTGTCTATTTTATGTCTTGTTTAAATTGCTGATTGTTTATTTTTATGTCATGTTGAATTGTTGATTGTTTATTTTATGTCTTTTCTATTTTTTATTGCATGTTTGCACTGTGGGTCAGAGAAGACTGAAATTTCATTTGTGCTGTATGTCGTGCATGTATAGCACATCTGACAATAAAGCTGACATGACTTGACTTATCTTAATACGTATTAGTATTTTAAGACAAAAAGAATATCATCTAAATTTAGAGATTACCTTTATTATGCACCCACCTTCACAGTATACACGGACAATAACCAACTTACTTACGTTTGAGCGCAGCCAAATTGAATGCTGTTGGACATCGCTGAGTGGGCGAGTTAGCCGACTTTCATTTCACCATCAGATATCGGCCAGGCAAGTCCAATACAGACGGGACAGAGCTAAGAGAGACAGTGATGTGCCATGGGTCGCTGCGTTACAGCTGCAACCTGATGCAGATGATACACCCCATGACAGCATTCCGGTTATCACCCCAGAAAATGTTCGAGCTGCTCAGAAAGAAGATGCTTCCATCTGTGAGGTGGTGAACCTGAAAAAAAGAGGATGGAATCATAATTATAGAGCTGGGTATTGCTAAGAACCTCACGATTCGATTCGATTTCGATTCTTTAGGTCACAATTTGATTCGATATTGATTTGATTCGATATTGATTTAAATGCTTCGATATCGATTCAGTAATAAGTAAAGTACATCTTCGGGACGGCGACTTCCGTCATGTGCTTGCGTGTTGGTATGGCGTATCGTGGTTCGAGTGTATACCATCTTCTTAAAACCCCCGTTTTCCACGACAATGGACGGTCGTAGGTCTTTACATATGAAGGTGGCCACAGACTCCATTATCTTCTGTGCGCGGGCAGAGTTTGGCGGCAGTTTGCAAAGGAAGGATCTGTCGAGTTGTGTCTGTTTTGAATCCACAGGTTTAGCTGCGGGTTGCTGCAGAGCATCTGCATGGTGTCAGCTTAAGTGGTTGCGCAAATTTGTTGTTATTGCAGTATTTTAGTACTGCCTGGCACAGCTTACACACTACCTTACTTTTGTCTATTTCCTGTGTTCCAGGTTTACGCTGCTTCTAAGCTGAAGGCGCTGGTTTAACACTGTTGCTACCTGCTTCGGTTGCTATGTTGTTGTGTGGTTAAGTGCGGCCACCGTCCAAATCACACAAAGGTGTTGCTCACCGCGCCCCCACTGGCCAGGGCCTTGAATCGATTCAGAGGATTTAATGAATCGATATTTAATTGGGAAAAAATATATTGCAATGCATCGATGAATCGATATTTTTACCCACCCCTACATAATTATAAAGACAATGAATGAATGGAACAGACTGACACTTGACAAAGGAATATTGTACAGGCAGACAGAACAACGGAAACAATTGGTCCTCCCCAGTAAGTTGAAGTTAACTGTTCTGAAATACCTGCATGATGACATGGGACACGTTGGCACAGACAAAGTTATCCACTTGGCAAGAGAAAGGTTTTATTAGCCTTTTATGCAACTTGAAATTGAAGATTATGTCATACGCCAGTGCCAGTGTGTTAAACAGAAGCGACCACACATCCCAGAGAGAGCACCTAGGGGTTCAATAACAACCAGTGCCCCTTTTGAACTCATCTCTGACTATCTCCATCTTGAACAGTGTAAAGGTGGCTATAAGTAAATTTTAGTATTTAGTCTTATACTTTGCACAATCCTACCCGACCAAGAACAAGTCAGGCAGAACGGCAGCTGAGAAGATCTTGAAGTGGGAGAACAGCCTTTTCCACTCCAGCAGCTGGCAGGGATTGCCCACTCTCGAACTACCCCCTATCACCCATAGGGGAATCCCACGGAGCGCCTGAACAGGACTCTTCTACAGATGCTCCGTACTGTGCAAATGGAAAAAAAAGGCTGAATGGAAGGATCACCTACGCCACATTGTCCACGCATACAACTGTACGAGACATGAGAGTATAGGTTATTCACCATTCTTTCTCCTGTATGGAAGAGCCCCACGCTTGCCTGTTGATTTGCTCTTTGACCTGAAACCTGACCTGTCCTGCATCGCAACCTTCTGCTAACTGGTAATGATTTGCAGGAGTCTGATCATTCTGAGGAAGAGGAGGAATACACATATTGCCTCAGGACCATACCTGTGTATGAATGGAAGAGTGCCTCAATCTAAACCACATTAGTGAACTCAGTACTGTAGCTCCAGAGTTCCAGCTGATGAGACAAGCAACGGGAATGGCTCAAATGCAGCAGCTACATGAACCTAACCCAGTTGCAGTGCCAGATTCAGTGCAAATGCCTTAATATCTTAAGCTTGAATCGGTATATAATATGAATGCATCGTAAATTGTTTTGTAACTGATAACATGATTTGAGACGTGGGTAATTAGAGTGTAATTAGTTTCGTTTTGTAGCTAATTGTTCGTCATACTTAGTAGTTTGTTACACAGTAGTGTAAATTAACTGACATAAGCATACTGTAACAGGAGAAAATATGTTTTAAATGTTATTCAGAGTATTAGTCAGCCGCAGTGAGGAAACTGTGATGAGAAAGATTTCATATTAGAGTAAGTTTCACTTTCCAAGTCATTCGTTAACGCAGCGTGGTCATGCCATATTGTTAACCGCTGCTGTGAAGTGCAAGTGTGTGTAAGAGAGTATGATGTATAGGAATGTTGGGAAAGGCTTTTTTTAAGTTAAGCCAATTTTTATTTATTTGTAATGTTACCTTCATTTTTACCGAGCCCCTAAAGGGACATCGAAAAAAAAGAAAAAAGAAACATTTCTAGTGCGCACTAGATACTATCTTGTGAGCACTAGATACTATCTTGTGCGCACTAGATCCCTATCTCTTGAGCACTAGATACTATCTTGTGCGCACTAGATACTATCTAGTACTATCTAGTGCGCACTAGATAGGATCCCGTGTTGTGGTGAATCAACACATAGCTAATTTTAATATTCAAATGAGTATTAAACTAATTTGTCTGTAACTAAAAAATAAATGTAAATTAATCTGTAACCTTTTTTGTTACAGTCCGCAATTAAATGCCCTGTCCTGCAGCCGGACACTCATTTGTCCTCCTTTTGAGAAAATAACAAAAACGGTCTGCCTTTTGACACATTACCTTGTTAGTTTAATACTTATTGGCTTAAAATGTGTGTCAAAATAAGTAATTTAAACAAGATAGTGTCTTGTGCGCACTAGAAACGTTTTTTTTTTTTTTCCCATGTCCCTTTAGGGGCTCCGTACATTTTGAATTCATGTAAACTTGTTTTAATTTAGACAAAATGTTATATTATTTATTGTAGTTTAGTTACACCATTTGTTGTTTAATTTGTGAAATTTTTTGGTATGAATTTGACATGCAAAGCTCGAAAATGTGACTGGAAATTATTTGTGAATGTGTCAGAAATCAACAAACCCTGGTATGATATATAAATGTTAATTTAATCCTCGTGCTGTAAATAAAATTAAAATTTGAATTAAATATGTGGTCTAGTTTTTTTCTTGTTGTTTTTTTTCTAAAATCATTTTTACTTTTAAAGTTTAATTACATTAGATTAGTTTTCTGTGACATATGGTTACCATAATCTGGCATTCAAAGGCTGCCTCTTTAATCTAATATTGCCAGTTAAACATGATCCTGGTAAAATACATTTTAAAAATAGTCTGGCACAGTTGAACCTGATCACACCCACATGTGTACCTGTGTTATAATGAAAAACAGTTTGGGCAGACAGTTTTGAAATGAAAACTGAATATTGTATGCAAAATGTGAAATTGTATTTAAAGGTCCAGTACGGATTTAGTGGCATCTAGTGGTAAAATTGCAGATTACAACTAACAACCTGTGTATGAGAACGGCTGTGAAGTGTAAACCCCCCAAACACACACACACACACACACACACACACACACACACACACACAGCTGCTGATCCAGTTCTACTCTGCAATAATCCAGTCTGTTCTCTGTTCAGCCATCACTGTGTGGTCTAGATCGACCACAACAGGAACAGACTACAATGGACACACAGAAAAAAAGATGTGGTGTCATCCTGCCCTCTACTGACACTCGACTGCAGACCCATCACACCCTGGACGCAACATGTTCCAACTTCTGCCCTCTGGTAGGCGCTACAGAGCACTTTACCAACCAGACATAACAGTTTCTGTCCACATGCCATCACTCTGATGAACCTATATTAATGGAAGTATGTTTTTGTGTCAGAGGGTTACTGACACCAAAACATACTTCCATTAATATATTTTTACTGTTTAAATGCACCGTTTTTAACACATGCAGTGCACTGTCAATATGACCTGCATGCTATATATACTTTAGACATATATGCATACACATAATCATCCGTTCCATGTACATTCAGTATATATTTATATTAGCGTTCTTTTTGGCCTAGCACACTTTGCAGTTTTTTTCACATGCTGTTACAACAACTAGTAATGTTAGAAAAACTACAACACCACACCGGATCTAGCTAGACCGGAAACAAAACAACAGGCATGCCACACACACTTGTTTAAGAGTAGTAGACGTTACGTTTTGAGTGGATGGCGAGCGCGAGACGCCAAAATGGATGCCAATAATATTCTGAATGGAAAGTTTACTTTTAAAAAGTTGCCAAATGGTTCCATTGACAAGACCAAAATGATCTGTGTGTTTTGTCGTTGTGAACTGAGCTATCATCGCAGCACGTCCAGTCTGAAATACCACTTGATGGCCAAGCACACAGCTGATGCGAATTATCTGCCCCCTCGACAAAGCCAGGCGACAATGGATGATTTTTCAATAAAAACAACATTTGCACAAAGCAAGCTGATCCACTTTTCCATGTTGATAAGAGCATTACAATGAGAAAAATAATGGGACAAAAAGAAATCAAGGGACATTTAGAATAGATAAAAATGTGCGATTAATTTGCGATTAATTGCGAGTTAACTATGACATTAATGCGATTAATTGCGATTAAATATTTTAAAAATTTGACAGCACTAATTTACATTCTTTGCAACTTACAGAACACTTGACTTGTACATTATAACCTGGTCAAGCAGTCAACTCGAGCCGCACTGATATACACACATGACAACCAAACGCACCCTTCCAATCTGGTCTATTTAGTTTTGTCTATTTAAACTGCACAATTTCCCAGCTCTCCCTCTGCTCTGTCAATGCCGCTGTTGCGCTGCATCCGTATTGCTGCTGCTGCTTTGTAAGCTATTGCTGCCTGCTGCGCTGTAAACAGGGGGTTAAGATATTTGCTCATCACTCCCCAATATCTCTATGTAAACATATCTGCGAGGTTGGAGCCTAGACGCCAAAATCTAAATATGCTATACTGCTGTAATAAACATTTCAAACGTGAGTTGTCTGAACTTTATTTTTGTGTGATTTGTATGCACCAATGCACCAAGACAAATTCCTTGTTTGTGTAAAAACTTACTTGATAGATAATACATAGTTTTATGTGTGTCCACCCCCACCTGTTCTCACAAGCATTCATTTGTTGACTCCGTCTCCATGCTCCTGGGACCTGCAATTTATTTTTTGACCAACCACTCCCACCCACTGCAAAGTCAAAAACCAACACCATTTGTGAATCCCAATGTTGTCTCTTCTAGTGCAATGCACTAACTTCGGGCAAGACAGACTAAACAATAGTGAACATGGTAAACATTTCCATCAAAAGCATGTTAACTTTGACATTGTAAGCATGTTAGCATCCTGACATTAGCAGTTAGCTCAAAGCCCCACTTCCTTAGTAAAGCCTCATAGAGCTGCAAGAATGAAGACACACCAGTCTGCAATTACATCCAACAACACTATGACTTTATTTTCTATGGGAAAGCAATGCTATTAAAGTTGGTGATTACAGGTTTTATTGTATCATTTGATTATTGATTACATTCAGTGTTACCTAATTACAAACATTTGTTAAAGCATACAGTATGTAATATCTGTTAACATAGATATATAGTCGTCTTTGAGCTGGACCTTCACTAGCTTCATTTAGATCTTAGTAGTTAAATGAACAGGGCTAAAATGGAAATAGCAATAAATAGCCATTTCCAACTACTTGAACAGCTTCAGATCAGAAGTGGGCCTGGTAGGCCAGTAGATATCCATCGTTGTACATGTAGATCTGCTTGTTGGTGGGGTTGTAGCTCAGACTGGCCACTCCTTTAGCTACCTTCTCGAGTGGCAGTGCTAGTGAGTTGTCCTCTTTTCCTGTTGCTGTGTCGAAGGCGTAGAACACCTCCTCGTGGTATTCGTCCACGTAACGCACACCATGAAAGCATTGCTCACCGCCTTCTTGAACAGCCTCGTCTCCCACGTCTGCGAGACATTGAGCGTCTCAGCCCCACTGTCCCAAACTAGCCGGCTCACCACCATGTTACCATGGTTACCAACAGTGGCATAAAGGGCCCATAGTCCCATCTCATCTGCCTCCACATCTACATCACTATTGGCACGGCAGTCATAGTAACAGTACGGGAACTTGTTGTTGAAACCCACACCGGTGCCTGGAAGTGTCACCCGTTTAACAATGTTGCTGTTCAGGTCGTAGCGGCAGATGTCTGCAGAGCGGTAGCAGTGATAGTACAGAGCTTCACCATAAAGAACAGCACTGGGTCCCTCAATGCTGTTAGCGTGACTGTAGGATGGGGCGAAGGTGTAGTCCTTGTGGTTGGCAGAGGCCATGAAGTCTTCGTAGGTTTGGTAGACACGCAGGGTGTTGCCCCAGATGTGGGTGCTGACCAGAGGTTGAACCCAGTAGCTGTTCTTCTGTCCCTCACTGTCCATCTGGGCCTGTTTGCCCCATGAACCAGAGATGTAGCTCTTACCATGGGGACCAACCTTAGTCATGACAGGATCACTAACATTGGTGATGAGGCCCTTGAGGCAGTATGTGTCTTTGACTGGAAACAGAGAGACATGAGAAGGATTTGAATATTTTGTGGAATATAATTTTAGATACAAGCCTGTGTAAAGCTCAGAAAAAAGATATAACAAGTGTGGATTTGCAATAGTCTTTGCAACATAACAGCCTGTTAAAATAAATGCAGGTCTCTGTGTAGGGGTGTTGGGGGGGGGTCTGATGGAGGGCATTGATTGACTCAGGTTCAGGTGAAAAAAACATTTTTTGAGGATTTTTCCAAAGAGGATAATAATAATTTATTATTTATAATACAAACCCTGCTAAAGGAAAATAAATATTTTTGAAGAGGAAGTGTGTAGATCAAGTGGCCGATGTCACATCCATTTTCAACCCCTCACTGCTCCAGTCTGTAGTGCTCGCATGTTTCAAAAAGGCCACCATTGTCCCTGTCCTCAAAAAGTCTAAAGCCCTCTTCTTAAACCACTACCACCCAGTAGCAGTCACCTCCATCAACCTGCCTGACCTAACATCATGAAGTGCTTCGGGCGGTTAGTCAAAATCTTCATCATGTTCTTTCTTTATAACTGACTGGACCCACTACAGGCTAAACAAGTCAATGGACGATGGACAATGCCATCAGCCTAACACTCCACACTCCTCTTCCACCTGAACCAGAGGAACACGTATGTGAGAATGCTGTTCATTGACTATAGGTCAGCATTCAATAGTTGACCATTTGGTCTTTCACCATGCTCATACTTGGGAGTATCTAAGAATTTCATTGCCAAGGATTGCTTCACTTTAACTGTAGTGCATATGACATAAACTTGAACCTTGTGTGGAATTTCTTAAATGGATTATTTGTTTGCTCAGTGCTGAGTGGTTGCTTTCTGTTCCTGAGCCCTGTTACAACATCTTCAGCAGAGATACTGCATATCTCAGTAAATCCACGAAACAAATGGCACATCAGTCACCCCTCTCTTCCACTATTGAATTTCTTTCCCATCATCCAGTCACATTACTGTGACCTGAAGGACAAGAATCTCCAGCTAGATGGCCTGCTGTATCTGAATGAGCAATGGATTTATCTCAAGTTGAGATATGAACCAGTGTCAGAGGGCAACATTTCTCTTTTCGTTTCTTCGTTTCTAATGACACACTGCTAAAACTGGGTTTAAAACAGTTAAAAATACATCCCAATAGGGATTATCAACTAATTATTACCTCTGCAAAGGAGATATGTGATCAGTGCTGTTTGTGGGTTTGTTTGTTTGTTTGTTCGTTGGTTTACTTGTTTGTCTATCAGCAGGATTACGGAAAAACTACTGGCCTAATTTTCATGAAACTGGTGGAAGGGTGTAGCATGGGCTCAATGAAACTAAAAATGAAGGGTCATTAAGTGATAAAACCAATGTTGTAATGCATAGGTACCAGTTCTATTGAAGTTTATGGGAGATGCTTGGAGAACCAGCATATCTATGTTGTATGACCTTTGATGAAGAGATGCCTCTACCAAATGAAAGAACATAGTTCAGAAAATAGTTTTTCAAAATGTGGGAATTTGTTTATTTGCTGTTGGTCTCATATCCAAAAATATAGGCATACTTTACAGGGCCGATGGCAAGTCAAATGAAGATGCTCATAATGGCAATTTTTTAAAAAGTTATGAAGTGTTATTGACAAGGCTAATAACAGCTAATCTTATGGGAGTATTAGCTATTCAAATGAAACATTTATGAACCTTCTCTGGTTCTTAATTGTGCATTGGTGGGCTAAAAACTAACCCTTAGCTATAAAACGACAAACGCATATTTCATGGCTATCATAAAAACATTAAACAAGATCTTGATCATCAGAAAATAAACAGGCTCACAGTTCATTTAGTTCAACTTGCATGCAAATAAATTACAAACAAAATGTACCTTGAAAACAAATGGAACATTAGGTAAATAACAACATAACAAAGTAGTGGTGCCAGATTGTTAACCTGTGAAACTGAAGGGGGAGCTGTAAAGGAGTGGTCTGCTCATTCATCACTATGCTAACTGTGATGAGAGCTTTCAAGCAGGGCACTAACGTGCATTCACGTGATGACCCTTCCTTCTTTTTTTGGCACGAGCCAAGGAAAAACCATTAAAGATCCAGTGTGTATAATTTAGTGGCAATGAGCAGTGTAGTTGCAGACTTTTTAGCTATTACTGTACAATATTTGTATAATTTGAAATGCCTTTGCCACAATACATCATGTATACCTACAAAACCATGTGATCTTTTTTTTAATCCTGAGCAAAGGAAATGTATGATACATCCTGAACTGCATCATATCATAAATTATGTATTAGTTATGCATTACTTAAGCATGTGTCTTTATTATAAAGATCCAACTCAACTCAAGGTCAAAAATGCAACAATAAAAAGTAAAAAATCTGAAAGATTTATTGAAAAATTTGAAAGTTGAAAAAAAGAAAACTCAACCAGCTACAACATTAAACTACTGCATTAACATTAATGCAACAGTAATACTAATCCAATAAAACAAAACTCTAACCAATCTGCATAATAACTACCAATAATATGTAATACTTAATAATATGTGTACGTACGTAAGTCAAACTCTGAATGCAAAAAGTTTGCTTATTAAGGATTGTTTTTATAATGCATTATTGCGTTATCAGTGCTTACATGTTCCAAAAATTCCAAAAGGTAAAATTTTAGTTTAACATAAGATCTTTGAGCTTCATCATATGAAAATCCCCTATGCTGCTGCAATCCCAACCACAAGAAGGAAGTGGTTACATTCTGCGGGAAACATGGCACAAGCACACACACCGAACACACATTACTCACTTACATGCAGTGGTCAATGGGAGTGTCCACAAGTTAAAAACAGTTAGTCATATTCAAACTGTGTTCAGGGACTGTTTCATTTACCTCTGCTGTCTGATCCACCATGAAGCTGTATGTGATCGTTCCTCTGTGTGCTCTGTTCACCCTCACCCAACAGGTAAGAAAACACATTTAGCTCCTCCTAACAAATTATTATACACTGCCCATTTACGCATGGTATTTAAAGTTGATTTTTTATGGCAAGGTGTGATATTCTTGATTTCATATTGCATATTGTTAATATGATATCCGGAATCACTTATAATCCAACAGTGACATTTGAAGTTTACTCCTTTTTGATGTTGTCAGAACTGGTAGGCAGTGTCTAACCCATCCTTACATGACTGAATGTACTATAATATCTACTGCTGGGAGATATAACACAGTTTGAACTCAGGACATAATCCTCGTTTAAACAATAAAACAAACAAACTTAATCTTACTTACTAATCATTTTAGATAGCATTTAGGACTTTTCTCATTACACACAAAGGTTTTCTCACTGAATTCATATTTGTTTATGTCCTACCTATAGTCAGGATTCAGATATTATTGAAGCATCCAAAATATCTAAAATCCTGTGAGTCCTTAAACTGACATTAGTCTGCTGTGACTGCCCAACTGTATATTTTACATTTTAATTAATATGCTCTCCACTGACAATGTCGATTGAATTATTGATTGATTTTATTTATGGATTATCAGACACAAAAAACAAAATTGACAACACTTATTTCTGACATGGTCCCAAGATGTTAGAAGACACAATGAGAGAAGACATTTAACATTCAACAACACAATCCTGAAATCCAAATTAATGATGTCTTTGCTGATTTCATTCATCAATCTGTTGCCCTGATCAATAAAACACTAAAACCTGACTTCTATACCTTATTTAAAAACTTGATGTGAACTGACGCACACTGAACACACACTGGCCCAGATATTATAGTATGGACCATTGTTATCTGAGAAGTACTGAGGAACATACTCATTGATAATATTGTACATATGATTCAGTTTCTGTTGTTCCACTCTGAGCAGTCCGAGCTGTCTGAATTCATCACTACCAATGTTAATGATTAATGATTAATTATTAATATTACATTTAATAGTAATAGTAATGAAGTACAGTATTGTTTTACATCACCTGTAGTTTGTTCTTAATTTTAACCGTCAAACCAAGCTGAACAGACATAACCAAAATGACATTGTATCAATGATGATAATGAATGAAAATACAAAAAAGACTAAATATTAAACAAGACACTTTGTTCTAAAGGATTTTTCCTGTTTTTCCAATGATTTTGAAAGCGTATTATCTATGAGCCACTAATTGCATATGTTCTGAGACATTATCATTCGTTATAGCAACAGATTAAAAAAACAAAAAAATATGTCTGATTTCAAGTTAAAATTATGTTTGTATCCTAACCATGTACCATAGTGATTTCTCATCGATTTCCAGGTGCACCATGATTATAAGAGTGGAAGATCTTCATGTTCACCAGTCACACTGTAAAGAAACAAATGAAGTCCGTCAACTGCTCACCATAATGCAGTAAAGTATGTAAAGTATACAGTGTAAGTGGTCTCTTAATGTCTACATTTTCGGTTAATGTATTTAATTTGCTTTTGTTTTTAACTCTCCCACAGACTCAGGAGGAAGTGCCTGCACACATCTCTTTTGTGGCAATGGGCATTTATGATTTGGGACATTTCAGATTAAAGCTGCAACAATCAGTCAATTAAGCAATTAGTTGTAAATTATTTCAATTAACTAAACTAAATAATAAAATTTGCTATTTTGAATTTATAGTTTTGAGTCATTTTTAAACATAAATCTAAATTTTCTGATTTCAGCTTTTCAAAATGTGAACAATTCTAATCCAAAGACAGACAGACATGCTTGAGTTATTTGTTTTCAATACTGGTCAGTGCTTTTTTTACTCCAGTGGCTGAGCCAATTCTTTCCTCACCAGTTTGAAGGTTGTGCCATTGCTGGCAGGCACGAGCCTGAAGCTGTACACAGGACGGGCAACTGCACTGTGAACATGTGGCTCTTCTCCATGTCCCTCCTGCACCTTTAATAACTATTCTAATAGCATACATTATCATATATGAATGCTATATGTGCTTTAGTATCATATTAAATGTGGTCTCACCTTTTCATTATAGGAGGTTGGAGACTTGGTTCCTGTGTAGATCGTTTTGATCATTGTAGCCCTTCTTGTTGATCCATTCAGTAATGGTGGTAAGATCTGTATCTGTCATGACTCCCTTGTGTTGAAGCACGTTGAACCATCCCTCTACCATCTCTGTACTGTGTTGCTGAAAGCTTTTTTCAAAAGTGGCAAGTCTGGTTTTACTCATCTGGTCGTTCTGAAAGTCTTTGAAGTTCTTGGTGCCATCCAATTTGAATCTCGGCATAGAGCCAATAATCGTCAGTTTGAAGGTGCCCACAACATCATCATTGCTAATGGTGCTAGCTAAATAGTTTCTATAGTCTTTTGACTTTGTACTGGGAAACTCACGATGTATTTCTTTAGGCACTCGAACAGTTGGAAGTTTAAGGCCATGATATTTGTGCACATCAGGAATCAGGTTGGTATCCAGAGGAGAGGAGTTTGTTCCCACTTCAAGCATGGCTTCTGCTAATCTGCTGTTCTGGTTCAGTTTTCTAGCTTCTAACATACAACTCACTGCTGGCTGGTGATCTGCATTGATGAACTGTCCAATTCCTGGATTTTGAGTTCCACACTTTTTCCATTCTTTGTATAATTCTATTTTTCCAACCTCTTCCTCAAGTACCTTTTTGTTTTCTTTTATGATGTTTTTTGGTGCAGCTCCCTCTGCCATGTACCAGTCCCCTCCTCTGATGGCTTCAGTCCACTCTTTGCGCTTGATGAAAGGCTCCCATTGGCCTGGGTGTCTGAGGAGAGTGTCGGCCTCCACAGATCGGAGGCGGTTTGCTTCCAAAGCAATCTCTACTTCACTGGCCTCTGGTTTCATGCCTCGTGCCAAAGCATGAAACAGGCAACCCTTGTCCTCATTGTCTATGCTCACTCTCTGGTTATTGATCTGCACATCATAATGGCCGCCTGGGTACTGGGCACTCTTTGGTTGGTAGATCAGTGTCACAGTTTGATCGGTGTGTTCAGTGCTTGGGCTCAGCTCCTGCATTTTGGTAAGACTGCCATGGCTATCCTCTGTTAGGATGACAACCTTAGTACGGGTGGTTTCTGACAGGATTCTGATATCAAGAATGGTGCCCACAGTCATGGGATCCCTGATCTTTTCAGCATGTGACTGTGCCGAGTGGTCACCTGCCTCTCCTGCAAGTTTATGCTCAGAATTTGGATCTACTGGCATGTTTGCAATGTATCTGTTGTTCTGTCCAGCTCTGAGTTTTTCCTCTGTTCTGTCACTCTTTAAGCCAGATCGTACATAATTGCCAATGACGCCATTTACTTTCTTTTGAACATGAGAAACACAGTGACTGGAGAACTTCTGGTGGAACACTTGTACCAAAGCATTAGCCAATAAAGCACTGATGGTGTTGGCCAAATCCTGCTTGAATTCTTTCAACAGCTCACTGTCTGAAGCAGATAGTTCATTTACCTTCACTTTCTCTGATTTTTTTAAATTTAGTCAGTTGTTCCTGAAAGTTTGAAAAAAACTTTCTGGAGAGACTGGAGACTACACTGATGGCGTCTCCTGCCAGTGCCCCCATGTGGAAAACTTGGATGGCTGTTAGAATCCCACGTAATGTTCCCTTTGCCTCTTTTTTAGCACTGTCAATCACTGTGGAGAAGGATGAGTTCAGCTTGTTCTGCCAGTCAAGGTCTGCATAGAAAGGCTGTACTGCAGTGTTGCTTAATGTTCTGAAAATGTCCAGCAGTTGTTTCTTTTTGTTCTTGTCCTTCAGGAGATCATGAAGTTGCTCATTATCGTCAACGTATGAGAGGATAACAAGGTCTACTAATGTAGCCAAGGGTTCTTCTTCCATGTTGGATTTCACGTCACCAACAATTCCGTTTTCCACAAGGATTTTAATGCTGTTTAGTATTTCTGACAGTATTTTCTCTTCTGCCTTACCAAATCCATAGTTAATGATTTCTTCTACCATTTTTTTAGCAGTGTGTTTTACAGTATTCTTCATATTTGTCTTTGTGACAACGCTCAAAGTGTCTTTAGCCTGTTTGGAGAGAAACTTTGGCAGTGACTTCAGCTTTTTGCCGATTCCCTTAATTAACGTTTTACAAGCTTTGAAGCCCTTTGCGATCAGCTTTCCAACTCCAAACCCAATGAGAGACACACCAATGGAAATGGCTTTTTCTATAGCCCATGCTTTCCAGCTGAAATCTCCTGTCACCATGGCCTCTATGCCATAGATGCAGTCTGATATTCCTTCAATGATGAGTCCCATGCCAACTTGAGCTAATGTACCAAACGTAAATGCAGTTATCAGAGCTCCTCCAACAATCTGTAAAATTCCAAGACAGAACACTAGAAAAGCTTCCCATGGGAATCGGGGCTCCTCTTCCACAGAAAACACGTATTTCAGACCCTGACTGTAGAGGTTATAGGCTTCCACTTGGAGATCATCATCAGCACCAGACACCAGAGAGAAAATTGGTGATTTATTGGCCACTGCATGTCGGTCTTTTCCTTTTATTTCATCCAGCTTTTGGATGGCCTCAGTAATGTTTTCGTCAAAGTATCTGAACATCCTGCTCTTGGTTGTTAACTGTTTTTCAAGGTTGGTTGGGTTGCTGTTGGTTGAGTCAGCAGATGTCATTTTCACAAGTTGCAGACAGACCATGGATTCCTCACTGAGATACTTCAGAGACTCCTGTGCCTTCGTTAGATCATCTCTTGCCTGAGTGAGGTAATCTTTATTATCTCCATTCTTCTGCTTTATGGTGCAATATGCATGATTGTAGAAAGCTATAGCTGCCCAACTTTCATCTTGTCTCATGGCTTTTTCAAAGAGACTTCTGCTGACATTCCATCTTTTTTCATTCAGTGCGATATTTCCAAACTTTATGTAGTGATAGATGCTGGAAGACGGTGAAGTCTGACTTTCAGACTGACTTTTTGCCCATGACAAATCAGCTTTCAAACTCTTTTGCAATTCATCTCTCTTCAACTGGTCAATTTCCGCTGACTTCATTTGCAACCATATCCCCCAGAACTCATTCATGACGGCAACAACAGCTCTTCTCTCATCTCCATCTGTGTTTTCATGAATATCTTGAAGAGTTTTGCAGTACTCTGAGAACAGGTCCTCCCGAAGTCTCAACTCAGTGACATCGTTCATCATGTGATTTGTCTTTCCTGCTGCAAGTCTATCCCTCGTGCTCTTAGCTTCCTCCAGAGAAGACACTGTCCTGAAAGACTGCTCCAGGTGTTCATTCGAGAAGATTATCTGAGCAGATCCAGGTTTACCTTTACGTGCAGTTCGACCAAAAGCCTGAAGTTCCACTCTTGTGTTCTCAGAAAGGAAGGAGAGGATCACAAATAATCCTCCATTGTCGTTCACCTGTTTGGACACTTTTATGTCTGTGCCACGCCCGGCAAGGTTTGTGGCAACAATGACATCACCAGGAAGCAGTTTCTTGTCTATTTTGCTCAGACTGTCATTGTCACTGCGGCAGTAGAGAATGATTTCACCTGGGATGCTGCTTTTTTAGCTCTTCATGGATCTCTTTGGCTTTGTTAATAGTCTCGCAGATCACCAGGGCTGCTCTTCCATCTCTGTATGAATTTGGGGAAATCTGAGCCATAACTACCCGTTTTATTTCAGATTTCCACTCTTCAGCTGAGGTCTTAAGAGTACCTTTGACCTCAAACAACTTCTTCCTGTTGAATGTTGGCATTTTCAAGGCAGAGAGATCTGGATACAGGTCCTGTAAAAACAGAATGTCTGTTTTGCTGCCAAGTGTCCCAGTTGTTCCATATATCTTCCTATTGTACTTCTCAAAAAAAGAGATGTTAGAAATGTAGTTTGTCACAATTGAAATTGTGCTCAGTTTGACTTGATGTTTAATCTCAACAAACTGCTGCAGACCATCACCCCATTTCTTATTCAGCTCCACAATGCCAGTGGATCTGAAATCCACAGGACAGACATTGTCGTTTTCTACAACATATTCCCGTCCCTCCTTCAGTTGCATTGCCATAAAGGCATTCTGAACCCACACTGACACTTTCTTCTCCACCAGATTCTTCAAGAAACCAGGAACGCTGATTTTGTCCTTATTGTTTGTACATGGGGTGTACTGAAGCCTCCCTGAGATTAACTCTGCAATGGGCTTGATGAGAGTTTCTTCTGAATCATAGAGAGGACAGCACAGGCCTTCCTCCAGGACAAGAAATTTGAGGTCTGGAATGTCCTCGTTGTTGTATGGGCTGTGCTTTCTAAGACTGAGTAATCGCTCATCATCTAGAGTGTAAACAGTAAAACCATAGGGGACATACTGCTCAAGTTCTTGGAAAAAATCTACCACCGCATCCTGACTCACAGTTTTAAGTTTACTGAGAAGTTCATCCTTTTCACTTTGGTAGAATTCCTCTGTAAATCCTTTTGGCACTGTGTTGCATTCTTCAGCGATGTGTAAAATGTCCATTGGATCATTAATTTCAGTTTCTTCTGTGTCTATTGAGTCAAAGATAGCCTTGAAGAATGAAGCAGGAGGACCCTGTACAAATGTCTGGCATCCTGTAGACAGGAAGCCATACTGCCTGACGTGACCCCAGATCATGGCCAGAATAACGTTCAGGTGCTGCATTGAGACCATGGGGCTGGACAGGTAGGTCAGCTGCACTCCCTGGTCCAACAGCAGTGAGTCCACTTCATCGATTATGATGCACTGATAGCTGCGATCAGGCCTCACATCCTTCATCTCAAATATCTGGCGAAGATGATCTGCAGAGAAGGCCTCGATAGTTCCATAGACCACGTCCTTCTGGTAGCATTCTTTTCTATCCTTGTCGTCGGTTTTGTTTGTGTTTGTGTCAACTGTTATGTTAAAGTACTTGTAGAAGTTGGTGCATTCTTCTGCATCTCTTTGACACAACACAGAAGAGCTGGACACCACGTCTACCTTTTCACCCCTAAGCACACGCAGCACTGCAAACATTGCTATGACACAAGACTTTCCTTCTCCAGTGCCCATTTCCAGGAGCTTCCCAGTGTCAGATAAGGCCAAGAGGCACCAGCTTATCATTTGATTGTTCCTGGGCCACCACTTCCCTTCAGCGATCTGCAGGTGTACAGCATTGCATAAGATTGCCAGGACTTCCTGAAGGTCTTCTGTGTCTGTGCTGTGACTCAGACTCCTAGCTTGCTGTACATCTATGTGCTTTTTGATTTCACCGGTTTTGATCAGGTTTGTTACATGAGTTACTACACTGTATGATTTACTCAGTGTTTGTTCATCAATGTCTTTCATCTGTCGTATTTCATCAACAAGAGTATCAATGCTTTTTGCTTTCTCATCTCTAAGGCTGTCTTCTAAATGCTTGATCAGAGTTTCAGTTCTAGAAGACTCTAAGAGGTCAAGGAGAGATTTGTTGTTCTCATCTGTCCACTTGTTAGAAACCTGATATGTTTGCATTAAATGCAAAATCGTCATGATGGAGATACAGTCTTCATCATGATGGTGGTCAGTTAATGCTCCAAGGAGGTTTAAGGCCTCTACTGGTGAGCAAAGTCCTTGTGCTTCAAGATTCAAAACTATCTGGAAGAGTTCTTTTGTAGTTGTTGATGCTTGGAAAGTCTCCACAGAGTCAAATAATATCTCCAAACACCATCTGCCTGCAGGAGATGTTCTGTTTTTCTCACTTTCTGTTTCTTCCGTGACCACTTTAAGGAGATTCTCCAGGAAGGTCAGAATGAAGACCTCATTAGAAGGCAATCCCTGTCCAGATAGTTTCTCTAAGATGGTGATGATTTTATTGTCAGTGTTTGTGTCTTTGTTTAGGTTGGTGTGCAGCACCTGAAAAAGAGCTTTAATAAACTTCTGTCTCAGTTCCTTATCTTCACTGTGAAATTTATCCATGAGTTTTTGCAGGACCTCTTCAGTAAACACCAGGGAATCATTCTCCTTGAGCTCTGAAGATTCCAGATTATAGGAAGGACTGAGACTTTGTTCTTCAATGATAAATCCACGACTAAGCAGCGGGTTCCCTGCCTCCATCACCTCTGCGCCATATTGGAAGTAATCAGAGACAAAGTCATTGATGGTACCATACACAATGTCCGCTTCATAGACATCCCTGTGGGATTCATTCCTTTTCTTCATGTTAGTGTTGAGAGAAACTCCAAGGTTCTTGTAGAAATCAGACCAGTCCTCAGTTCGCTCCTCTGAGTGAACGTCAGAGCTCAGCACAATGTCCACTTTGTTTCCCATGCAGACTCGTGTGGCTGCAAACATGGCTGTGACACACGGGTCTTCTTCCACACCAACCAGCTGTAGAGCTCCACTCTTCTGAGTCAGCACCAGCGTACACCACCGCAGCATCTGCCTCACTGTGGGCCACCAGCCTTTTGTGTCAAACACTGCTTTACAGAGCTGAGACAGAGACTTCTGTATGTGGTCTGCATTCATCGTTACACATTCAAAGGAATCTTTCATAAATGGGGCATCTTCTGGTGCGTTTTCTGAATATTGCAGGACACCAGTGGTGATGTTTTTTATCATATCAATCACGGAATTATCCAAATCCCATGACATTTTTATTTCTTCCAGAGCTGCAACTACATTACTCTCATCTTTCTTTCTGAGAGTCTTTTGGAAATCCTGATGGAATCTTTCAGGTCCAGCGTCCAGAGCCAGAATGAGAGAGTGCCCAGACTCATCCGTCCACTGTGGCGTTAAGTCATGCACTTGTACCAATGTAAGGACTTTAGTTATTGAAACATCGTCTACGTAGTTCTGTGACAGGGCTCTGAGCAGGGTTACTGCCTCCATTGGGGTCCATTGGTTTGTTTGCACAAGTCTGAGGAGAATCTGAGTGGACTCTGAGTGGGTTTCATTCAGATGAGTGAGTGTGGATAAGAGGAGCTTCAAGCACTGGATCTCCATCTTCAAAATGAACACAGAGGCTTTTTCAACGACACTCTGCAGTGATGATGTGAGTGTGCTCAGGAACTGTATAAGAAAGAGGTTCTCAGTGGAAAGTTCATCTTCAGCCCAGTGTTTGGCTATGAGGACTGCGTCAGTATCAGGGCTGCCATTGAACAAGTGCATCAGGTTCAGATACAGAGCTTGAGTCAAAAGAAAACCTTCGTAGACATTACATGCTGACTGGCTGATGGACTCCACCAGAGAATGGACCTGATTGGAGATGCTTTTTAGAGATACTCCCTCAGCTATCTCCAGAAACTGGACACACAGCTCTGTGACGAAGACCTGAGTGTGCTGCAGAGTGCTGAGGGATGGGGGAGAACTGATCCATTCATCAAACAGGAGCTGGTCAAGGACGGACAGGATCTTCCCCAGCTGATCAGCTGTCAGCTGAGTGAGACTGAGATCGGAAACTGGGACACTGCTTTTCAAAGAGAGGATTTCTAGAAGCTCGTCACTGCCTGATTCATAGTTAGGCTCGATCTCTTTCAGATGCCTGATTAGAACATCTTGCTTCGATTCAAATTCTTCTGAAATGTCGCTGTTCAGTTGTTTCTCATATTGCTCTTTAGCTTGTTGGTGCGATTCTTGTAGTCTTTGATTCAGTTCTTGTCTCTTCTTCTCTTCAGCTTCTTTTGCCCTTTGCTCTTCTCTTCTCCTTTCCTCTTCTCTCTTCCTTTCCTCTTCTCTTCTTCTTTCCTCTTCCCTTCTCCTTTCCTCTTCTCTTCTCCTTTCCTCTTCTCTTCTCCTTTCCTCTTCTCTCTTCCTTTCCTCTTCTCTTCTTCTTTCCTCTTCCCTTCTCCTTTCCTCTTCTCTTCTCCTTTCCTCTTCTCTCCTCCTTTCCTCTTCTCTTCTCCTTTCCTCTTCTCTCCTCCTTTCCTCTTGATCCCTGATTGGCTTATAAAAACAATATTCACACTCGTACAAATTATTGTAACCAACTGGTCGGTAGTATTCACCTCCATTGAATACATGTACATTCCGCCCATGAATAGTTCGTTGGCATAAATCATCGAATGAGTGACATGGAGGCAGGACCTGATTACATATGTGGCATCTTAGGCTGTCACCCATGTTATGTTCTGATGGTTGGTTCCCCATTTTTGATGATTTATTCAGCAGTTCTGTGGAGATGTTTGTGTGTTTCCCTGAAGGATAGAAAACATACATTTCAATGACATTATGATATGACAACCAAGTTATAACAGGAACTCCTGCTGCTTTGATTCTTTGTGAAAATAGTATTGTAAGATGAGATTTATTTTGTGAATTACTTTACTATGTTTATTGAATTTGCATAAATTAATTAAGGGTATTGATGTTTCAAGAAGATATGTGTCAGCTGTGATTGAGGACACTCTTGTGCATGCTTTTGTTGACACCGGAGCTGACATTTCAGTTATCAGCGAGGATCCAATTGCAAAGCAGTTTCTTCCTCTCACCAGTGACGGGTGACCATCTGGACTCAGTTGGTTCAATCTTAGTAGTAGTATTAGTAGAAGTTTAGTTTCAATTTCAGCTCAGTGAAGCACTTTAAACACTTAATTTTTCTTTTTATATATAATTGTGCTTCAAATAAAGACTAAATAATACATTTCTCTACATCATATTCTTGTTTAAAAAAAATAGCACATTATATGAAAGTTATGGAGAGCAATAAAAAGGTGACCTTATGGCATTAAAGGCGACCCAATGAAAAATTTGGGTGCACCTACATTTTGTGCTGGTGCACCTAAAAAAAAAATGTAGGCGCACCAGTGCAACCAATGCAAAAAGTTAGTCTGGAGCCCTGCCCTAAGCTAACTGATGTTACACTGTCTTCTACAGTTATAGTTCCAGCCATGTCAGAGATGGTCATCACTGCTAAACTAGATGTACCACTTAAAGGATTAGTGCCTCATGACTATGCAGTTGTGTTTGAACCACAAATCATTCAACTACTGGTTTTGCATGGACTGTAGCAAAAGCTGAACAAGGTTCCATCCATGTGAAAGTAGCTAACCCCCTCCCCTCCAAATTCTGTCTGTAATATCAACATTCAGATGCCTGTAATGTCGAAGCCAACTGTACTGCCTGACATTTCAAACCCTGACCTCACAAGTGCACAAAATAAGAAACTGAAAGACACTTTAAGTTCATTCTCGGATGTTTTCAGTCAACACTCACATGACTTTGGAAGGACGCGCATGGTTACACACAACATTACAACCAGCTGTGACACTCCAATCTCACAAAGAGCCTACCGTACCTCTCCTGCCATGAAAGCAGAAATTCACCGTCAGGTGGAGGAGCTTAAATCTCAGGATCTCATTGAGGACAGTACAAGCCCCCTGGGCCAGCCCAGTGGTCATGGTGAAAAAGAAAGATGGCACATACAGATTTTGTATCGATTTCAGGAAACTGAACTCAGTTACCATCACTGATGCACATCCTCTTCCGAGAGTTGATGATAGTTTGGATGCATTATCTGGCTCTCTTTTTTCACCATGGACATGTCAAGTGGATACTGGCAAGTTGAAATGGATCCTGCAGACAGACCCAAAACCGCATTTACAACAGGCGATGTTCTCTACCAATTCAAAGTGATGCCCATGGGTCTGAAAAACTCACCACCAACTTTTCAGTGACTAATGGAACTTGTTTTGAGAGGTCTCCACTGAACAACATGTGTAATTTATCTTGATGACATAATTTGCATGGGACGAGACTTTGATGATCATATCCAAAACCTGACAGACATTCTTACACAATTCAGACAAGCAGGTTTGAAACTAAATTCAAAGAAATGTGACTTCTGCAAATCTGCAGTCAAGTATATGGGACACATTGTTTCACATGATGGACTGGCACTGGACCCAGTCAACAGTCACCGTGTACGTGATGTACGAACATTTCTGGGATTGTGCTCTTATTACAGACGTTTTGTGCACAAGTATGCATTCATCACTCACACAAAAACATGTGTCATTTGAATGGACTGAAGAGTGCTCAACTGCATTTCAGACATTAAAAGATGCACTCTTCTCCCCTCCATTAATGGCATTTCCAAACTTTCATCAGCCATTCATTCTAAGTACAGATGCGTGTAACTATGCAGTTGGTGCAGTTCTTTCTCAGGTTCAAAATGGAAAGGAACGGGTTATAGCCTATGCTAGTCATGTTCTGACCTGCACAGAGAAAAAGTGGTCCACATATGACAAAGAACTTTATGCCATTGTCTGGTCTGTCAGACACTTCAGACACTATTTGAGTTGTAATCCATTTACAATCGTTACTGATCATCGTCCACTTCTCAATCTACGGAAACTGGATGTCACACATGACCCCACAGGACGACGTGGTTGTCGGGCTCTGGAGTTGGATTTGTATAAATGGACAATAATACACAAGGAGGGAAAGAAACACACAAATGCTGAAGCTATGTCACAGATTCCCCTTCCACAAGAGGACCCTATGGTTCCAGAAGAAACAGTGTCTCCCTCACAGGACAGCAACTCCTCTCCTGTCCAACTGGATGCACTGCCTCCAGTTCCACAGTTGCACAATCTGCCAGTGCAGCCTTCTTTGGTGGCCAGCGATACAGCTCAGGTTTGCTGTTCAGAAAGAGACACTACTGTTGTTCAGACAACCAACACAGGTATGGAATTGTTGCAACACACACTTTCTAGTCAAGGAAATGACACTGTAGCTGAACAACTGACTGACCCCATTCTCTCAGAAGTGTACAGGTGGGTACAGGACAACATTCGTCCTTACCTCAGACATGTAAAAGGGAAGTTCAAAGAAAACTCAATTCCCTAAACCTGTGCTGTGTAATGACTTACTCTGTCGAAAGGCTCACACTGCACCAGGACAGCCAGTTGTGTATCAAGTACTGATTCCCACCACACTATTCACAGAGACTATGAGCATTCTTCATTGCAATCCCTGTTCTGGTCATTACAGTGCTGAGCGTGTAAATGCCCTGAAAAGGGGAGAAGTGAGTGGACAATGCATGGACACAGGCAACTCTCTTCAGGCCATGAATGTATTGACTGGAATGAACAATAAATATCAGTACAGCATCATTTACCATTCTTACATTTTACAAAACTAAAACATCAGCAGGCTGTGTAATATTTTACCACAAAACCTATATCATGACCATCATACACAACAGTCGGCACAACTAGCATCGCCCCCGGTTAGCTTATGTGGCTACTTGCTCACTCGTCGTCAGGCACTCCTCCTAACTACTTCACAATGTCGGACACACCCGTGACACAAACTCTCTCCTAAACATGTCCACACATTTAACCAACACTGGAGCAAGCAACAACTCCTATTACTTTGAGCAAATACCTGAAAAGGGGAGAAGTGAGTGGACAATGCACGGACACAGGCAACTCTCTTCAGGCCATGAATGTATTGACTGGAAGAGGAGCGTGTGACCTGCATGTAGCTCAACAACATTATGCTCCCCCTGCTGTCTCCCTCTGGTAACTACAACTACTACACACTACTAGCAGAGCCCGTCTACGGAGAGCCTGGCCACTCTCTATTAAGTCCCATTGTACCGAATTTTGGTTGCAGTTACACCAGAGTTCCACTGGGGGCGATCGCCCATGAGTGCAGAATGAATGGGAGCAGATGGAGCTAGATGGCTAAATTTGTCTCTTTCACCTGATTGTCGTTGAGAAATCTCAGATTTGATTGTAGTTCTTGCAAGTTCAACATGGGTTATAGGTTGAAAGTTGAATGAACGAGTACTAATGTCCTTTCAATTTCATACAGGTTGAGTTGTTGTTGCCCATAACAACAATTTTTTTGCCCAAGTTCTTTTTTTTTTTTAACACAGCAACTTTTTGTGTTGTTGGTACTTTTATCTGCCTATCGTTATGTCTGTGTTGTCGATGCCTCGAGAGACAAGGAAGTGCAGAGCACGGAAGCACAAAGAGACCCAAGGCTTGCCGTAAAGCAGTATCTCTGGCCGTACTATTTCAAAATTATTCAAAATAATTTTCGAATGCAACATTCAAATTACTAGACAAAAAATTATATCCTGAGAAAAGTGGATTTTGAGGGGTATAGCTCCATAGAGCTCCATTCATTCTGCACTCATCCTGTGAGCGCCCTCATATGGAACCAGAGGGGAACTGCAACAGTTCAGAACCCGGAAGTATACCGAGAGTGGAACTTCTCTCCTTATTAGACATTCTCTGCTACTAGTCCTGTTGGAGTTAGTGGCATAAGGAAAAAACACAAAATACTGTACTGAATCCATTATAACAGAAACTAAATAATTTCAACCTTAACCCATGAAATATAACGGACAGTGTTTCCGCTATGTTGATTTTGGAGCGGCGGCCCGCTGCTGTTAAATTTCTGCCGCCACGGTATCAGAAATGGGGCAGATGCACAATATAGTCCCAGTTGCCTTTTAAATGATCCTGCTGACATAATGCACCCCCGTTAGTTGCCGCTCCCATTGCAATTTAACAACAAGTAGAACTATTCAGAGGTTATTGGGGCTGTCCAGTTTAACTCCACATACTGTTGTGTTGATGTAGCTTATTGTCAAAACATTCGCTTTCTTCCAAGTCGACTATTAAACAGCTCCACCAAAAACGTCACTGCGGTGGGTCAGTTTTAATTGGACAACGTTCAACTTGTCAGTTCTCAGCTCAACGTCCTGATATGAAACATCTGGAAACATTAAAACGGTAAATATATTTGTTTATGTCGCAGCGAATTGTCACTTCTGTTTCATACGTAAAACGTTTACCGGCGTGACCGGGGGGGGTGTTCGGACGGGCCTGCCACCACTGCTAAAAAAAAATCCTAGAGGAAACACTGACGGAGATGGTTATTCTGTTTCACAACATGAAGACACTCCACATGAGGTTATTATTCAAACCGTCACAAGCGCACATTCAAGAAAGCCCTGTCTATGTGCTATTGGCCGAACATGAGAACTGATATTGATAACTTTTGTACTATGTGTCATACATGTGAAGCTTACAGAAAACCTGTTAAGCAACACAGAGCTCCTCTGCAATCTATAGAAGCAGAGAGACCATTCCAGTTTGTATGTACAGATATTACTGAGCTCCCACTCATCTCAAGTGGACATAGATATGTGCTTGTAGTACAAGATCATTTTACAAAGTATGTTAATGCTTTTCCTATGTTGGATCAGAAAGCAGCTACAGTAGCGCAACTACTTTGTGAAAGATATATTCCTGAACACGGTGTTCCAGAAGAACTGTTTTCAGATCAGGGACGACAATATGAATCAGAAATCGTTCACACAATATGTCAGAGACTGAACATCAAAAGAAAAGGACCTCACCTTAGGGATGGTGGAGAGATGGTTGAGAGATTTAACAGGACTCTAAAAGAGCAATTGGCTAAGCTCATTCATCATCATGGTGGTGAATGGGACCACTATTTGCCAGCTGTGGTTTTCTCCTTTAACTCTACTCCACATTCTAGCATGAGATACTCACCTTATTTTCTTGCCCATGGTAGAGAGCCTCGTGTTCCAGCTACTGTAAATGTCTCTATCACAGACTCCAGAGAACTATAGTTCAGAACTGGTGAAATGGCTTGACACTGTTTTTCAGACTGTTCGCTCTCATCGGGAGGAGCAGAGACTCAAGCGTGAGTACTACTTCAACAAACATGTGAAGTTTAAACCTTATCAGTGTGGGGATGTAGTATGGATGGATGATCCCACTACACAGAGAAAGAAACTGGACCCTAACTGGACTGGACCATACAAAGTGGCTTCAGCAGATAACAGAGGACTCATTTACAAACTCTTGGATTTGAGACGCCCTCAGGCTGGATCAAAAGTCATTCACTATGATCGACTGAAACCTTACCGGTCAACTTGGGATACATCTTCATCACCAGTGAACCAACGTGTACCTCACCATCCTATGGACGCTGTCCCCAGGTATACGTCATTGTCTGGTTCTCTCCCCTTGTGCCCTGGACCACCTGACACTGGACAGGTTTCTGCCCCTGCCTGCCCCTGCCTTGATTAATTTGCTGATTAGGTTTGATGCTTAATGTTTGCAGATGTTTAGAAGAAGAAGGAAAAAATACCCTATATGTTGGATGTTAGTATGTTACCTATGCTTTAAACTGTAGTTTCATTATTCTGGTATTTCACAGGTTTGAAGTTGTGTTTTACTGAATGTGTAAGAAATGTGAACTGTGCAAACACATAGTAGTTTTTTTTATAGCTGATATTATTTGAATGGTTTTGTCTATTCTTGTGACTATTACGGTGTTTTACTATTTCTTCATTTACCCACAGGTTGGAATACTCTGTAGTAGTACTTAAGTGTTTATTTACTGTTCTGGTTGTGAGATGACATTTATTTTTCATAACTTTTGAAATAAGGACTTTTCATCTGAAGAGAGGGTAGAATTTATTTTGTGAATTACTTTACTATGTTTATTGAATTTGCATAAATTAATTAAGGGTAATTACATATATAAGCATATTTGTATTCTGTTCTGCAATGTAGATGAGGAACTACATAAGGTGCATGTTACCTGGAATGTTACCAATGGTTAAGATTGGTGGAGTGATATGATGTAAACAGTGTTCAGTTGTCCTACTGTTGAAATGGACATTAAAGTGGATCGAGTAACCGAGATGAAGTTGTCCCCGTGCTCTTGCTTCACCCATGACCCAAAGGTAGTTAATATAGTAACTATCAAGTTATAGTTAACGCTAAGAGTAACCAGCGTTACAGTATCATATATAATTTAAACCAAAAATTGTTTCATTGAAATCTTAAGACAGATAATATCAAAAGAGGAAAGGACTAAGAGGGAAGGATTGTCAACTTAAAAATAGCTATTGCGTTAAAATGGTATTTATCTTTATCTGTGTACGCCCCTCCTCTCAAATATATCAATAGTGTATATATCTTTATCAGACCACCATGCACATTTCTGTACTCTAATGCTTAACACAATTCCTCACCATTAAACTGGAATTTTAACGTTTTAATCAGGATGTTGTAGATGCTTGTATTTTGTGGGATGTCATTAAGGGATTTATAAGAAATAACTCAATAACATTTGCATCTGGACAGAGTAAAGCACAATTAAAGAAAGGTTCTTACATCACTAATCAACAACGTGAATATTTCTCAGCTGAACAGAAGAAAGAAATATCCATAAAATAAAATTATTTAATAAAGTATCCTTGGAAAAGATCAGAGTTTAATGCACAGGGTGAGGCAATCTTATTTCCTTGATGGGAGTAAAGCCAGCTTTCTATTGGCTAGTAAACTGCATAATAATGACCACCTGGCAGATGTACCTTCAGTTCAGGCAGAAGATAGTTCCCTCCTGCATGACCCCTTATGAATTAATCAACAGCTTGAAAGATTTGAGCAAACATTATATCAGTGTACTTTCTTTATATTATTAGTATTAGCTCTGCCAGTCTTTGAGTGAGATATCATCCAGCACCTGGCTGGAGCAATGGAGGATAAACTAATTTCTACCCTGATATGATTTTGTTGCTACTGTTTTACAAACTACAAGTTCAACACATGAACTCTTACAAACAAAATTATTTGTTAATTAACACTTATTTATCTAAGAAAGAACAACTTGTAACTTCTTCTCTTCACTGGTCTTCACACAGCAGTGATGACCAGATGTCTGGAATCACGTAAAAAAACAAAACATATTCAGTGTACCAAATGCATCAGCCTGTGAAACTGATTTGATTAGAGATAAGATTGATAAGATTCTACTTATTGTACATTCAGATGGAAGATCTATTAATGGTTGTCGTCGTTTACCTTGGTTTTCCAGCTGGTTCTAGGCATAATCTCCTGACTGGACCTGCTTGCTGCTGCCCAGATTGGAGAAGTTGTTTATGGTCTTCTGTCTTGTGTTACTAAAGTGAGATGATAACTGTGTTAATTAAATGTTGGTTAAAGTTTATTACTGTTATTTTTGTATTTAATTTAACACATTAAACATAAAAACTTTAGCAAATGAAGTGTATATTACTGCCAACATTAAAAGAAAAATAAACTAATAATGAGCAAAATAGTTTAACTCTTTCAAATCTGTTCTGGGTGTTAGTTTGGTTATTTCCTGTTTTACGTTGAAAGACAATTTATTTGTTGCCTTTGTCATTTTCCCGCCTGTTTTTCTGTGTCACCTGTGTCTCATTATCGTTCTGTCACTTGTGCATTTAGTCTGTGACTCCGGTCAAAATGTCAAAATTAGCATCATAAACTGAATGTAAAATCAACCTGAAGTATCAAAACTAACTAAATTACTTTTCCAAGATTGTTTGTGCTCAGTGGACTTCTCTAAAGGGGACATATTATGCAAAACCAACTTTTTAATCATTTGATTATGTACATTTGGGACTCTGGAGGGCCTATCAGCAGGCAAAGTGTGAAAAAAATGACTCAGTCATGTTTTTGTGGGCTGCCTCAGTCAGAATATAGGAGAGAAATCATGAAGCTTCAGAAGTGGGTAGTTTGTGACGTCTCCCTGTTGCCACCCACCTCTCTTTACTTCCTGTTGACTATCGGAGCGCCGCCATTGCAGTATAAAAGGCAAGCTAGCGGAGAACAAGCAAGTCGGGAGCTGCGCAGTGAGACTGTGAGAGACGCTGAGAGAAGCGGAGTTGGCACACGTGCTAGTGTTCTCGCCTGCTGCCGCATAACAAACTCGAGACACTTTTTCTTCTACTTTTTCTTTTATTAATAGTAGGGCTAGTATTATTAGAATTAGATTAGGGTTGGGAAGGAGGGATTTAAGAGGCTCATGGCTTCAGGGAAGGAGGATGAGGGTGGTGGGTGGCAGAAGGTGGTGAAGGAAAAGGGGGGCTCTAAGAGGGGGAATCGAGTGAAAGACCTGAAATGTCAGGAGATGAAGGAAATAAGGTTAGGAAAACTGGAAATACTGAAGAGTTTGTTGTGCTGTTTAAAGTTAGGAGATGCAGGATTTAGAGCAGTGAATCCATTAAAAGTTACCAGTGCTTTGGAGAGTCAGATAGGCAAAGAATTTCAGGCCAAGATATTGTTTAATGGAATGTTAAGAGTTTGTTGTAAAAACAGGAAACAGTATAATGATGCTAGAGGTGCGTTTAAAGATAGTGTACTGCCACAGAGAGTGTTTCTTGGGAGTATGGCGTATTATGTGAGAGAGTACATTAAACCACCGTTGCGCTGCTATAACTGTCAGAGGTTTGGACATGTTGCTGAGGGGTTGTCGGGGTAAAAGAAGGTGTGCAAAGTGCGGTGGAGATCATATAATACAAAGTTGCAAGGCAGAGGCTCCTAAGTGCCCTAACTGTGAGGGGGATCATGGGGCAGGGTTTCACGGGTGTGAGCGATTTGTTCAGGCTAAGCGGGTGCAGGATGTGAGGGGAGCTGAACAAGGTGTCGTATGCAGAGGCAGTTCAAAGAGTGGATAGAGAATGTGGAAAAAGGATATCTGGTACTAGGGCAGTGTCAGGAAGCCAGTTCAATGCTCCAAACTTGCAGTCGGACCTACATTCTGATATGTTGAATCTTACAAAAGAGTCATTTCTGTCTTTTGTGTCTGATGTGTTGGTAGGAGCTAAGAAAGCAGCAAACTGGTCAGATATTATTAGGTTAGTGGTGGGGGCAGCTGAAAGGTTCCTCGGTATAACGCAGTTGCCAGAAGAGCTACATCAATACATGAAGGAGAGTCAACCTATGGAGAGGTCACAGTTGGTGAGGGTTAGCAGTATGGAGGATGTCTATTACTATTCTATTACTGTGATAAATTATTATAACCCTTGTCAACCTTTGGTATTGTCAGATTTTGATGAGATTATGGAGAAGGTAAGGTGTCCTGTTATATGGATTGGAGATTTTAATGCACATAATCCTTTATGGGGTAGTGATCATAGGGATAAAAATTGTGTTATTGTAGAAGAATTTATAGATAAATATGAGTTAGTAGTGTTAAATGATGGAAGGCCAACTAGATATCATATTGTCATAAATACCTGCAGTCATATAGATTTGTCAATCGCTTCGTCAAACTTAGCTAGAGTTGGTGAATGGGATGTTATAGACTCGTATACATTGGGTAGTGATCATTATCCAATTTTATGCAGATTTGGTAGGGAATTGAGGAGAGAAGTGGAAAAGAAAGCCCCTAGATATAACTTTTCTCAGGCTAAATGGGATAAATTTCAGGAGAGGGTTCAGAGCTTAGTAGGAGAGATTGATAGTGAGGGTACTGTAGATAATTGGAATACATCCATTAGTCTTATGATACATGAGGCCGCTTGCAGTATTATTCCTCTGAAACAGGAACCTAGGACTCGTATGCTGGTTCCTTGGTGGAACAAGGAGTGTGATCAAGCTGTAAGGAGTAGGAATAGAGCATATAGAAGACTAAGAAAGTTTGTTAAGAATGTTGGTTAATGTAATGGAGTACAAGCGGCTAAGGGCAGTAGCAAGAAGAGTTATAAAGGATGCAAAGAGGAATAGTTGGAGGAAGTTTTGTGGTACGCTAGGCCCTGAGACTCCTGTAAGGCATTTGAATGAAAATATTAGCTTTGTTTAATACGGTGTGGGCAGAGGGTTATTTGCCCAAGGAATGGAAACATGCAGTTGTGGTCCCTATTTTAAAGCCAGGCAAAAGTCCATTTGACCCTAGTTCATATCGCCCTATAGCACTCACAGCAGTGCTTTGTAAAGTAATGGAGAAGATGGTAACCAACAGACTAGTGTGCTTCATAGAAACTAGAGGACTCTTTGTTGATGTCCAGAATGGCTTTAGGAAGGGAAGGTCGACAATGGAATCAGTGTTAGTTTTGGATCAGGATATCAAAAGGGCATTTAGCAATAAGGAAATAGTAGTGAGTGTATTTCTGGATATTGAGAAGGCATATGATTCTTGTGGAAGGAGGGATTAATGATTAAAATCTTTGACTTGGGAGTAAGGGGGCGAATGTTTAATTTTATTAAGGAGTTTTTAATGAAAAGAACAATACAAGTAATGGTTGGTAGTGTCTTTTCAAATACTGTAGAAATAGAGAACGGAACCCCGCAAGGAAGTGTTATCAGTCCACTTTTATTTAATATAATGATTAATGATATCTTAGGCAAAATAGAGAGAGGATTTGGGTTATCTCTATTTGCAGATGATGGGGCCATCTGGAAAAAGAGGGCGTAATGTAAAGAGTTTGTTTTAAAACAGATTCAAAGAGTATTATTGTCTATAGAGGAATGGGGGAACACATGGGGCTTCAAATTTTCTGCATCTAAGACTAAATATGTTGTATTTGGTTTTAAAAGAAAGTTACCTAATATAGAGCTGTATATGTATGGGTCTTTATTGGAGAAGGTAAAGGTTTCTTAATTTTTGGGTGTATGGTTTGAAGAGCGTATGACTTTGGCTGTGCATGTAGATAAAATTGTGCTGAAATGTGGAAAAGTTCTAAATAGTTCTAATCTGATCTGTTTATTTAGCGTTACTGAAGTACTGCTATTACTGACGATATAAGTGTAGGTCCAGTGTAACATCCTATACTCATATAATCTCCTATAGTATTATAAACACTGAGGCTCACTGCTAAATGTCTGTTATTGCACCGGGAACTTGTTCTAACATCAGTTACAGTCAGTAAATGTCCTGTGTGTGTATCTGCTGCCATTAGATAGACATTGTGTTGGTAACCTCAGACTGTTTCAACAACACATCACTACAGTTAGCTGCAACAAGGAACCCACCTGAGACACTGCTTTATTATTTTAGTTTATAACTTAGGACTACTGTGAGCCACAATGAGCTGTTGTACTTGTATTATATCATACTGTATTATATTACACTGTATATTATATTATACTGTATATTATATGCTGCCTTACAAGTAACACTGAATCTTCGATGTCTTACAGGTGACCTGATGAAGCTCAGGTGTTCCTGGACCCATCAGAGGACAGAGACAGCTGCAGCATCAGGACAGTCTGGGTATCCAAAGGAAGACTGATGAAGATGAACACTGACTGCAGAGCTCCATTACCAGCTCATACTTCAATATACTAGAAACCATAAACCTTGATGTAGGACATGATCTGCACAGTTTACATAAAAGTTGTAGCTTTGTTACTTACAACATGTTTAACTGGAATATAAATGAAACATAAATAAAGTGTTTTACTTTTAAGAAGAGTTTTGGTCATTTTTAAATTCAGTGTGGTATTATATAAATAACATGTTATTTCACAGAGGTTTTATGAAGATTTCCTGCAAGTACAAGAGTTGAAAACCTGGTTCGTGTAACATCTATCAATATGAAAATGTGGAACTTAAACCTGTATTAATGACTGTAAGCAACACAATACATTACTGTCTCACATTCAAACTTTATTATGTTGGAAGATAAATGACATCATAATACAGTATATAATATAAATGATAGAATATTCAGTATACAGTATTTTTAATTGGGTTCAAACATAATTGCAGCTTTTACAAATATCTGAAGGTTAACTTTGGTAATAATACTTTTAAGTTAAAATATCAGACTATGAAATATGGATACAGTACAGTTAACAGTTGGTTACTTGGCAGTTTTTTAAACCACATGAACAAGTTACCTTATTAGATGAGTGATTCCTTCAGTTATGTTGACATGTTGTACAGGATAAAGTATTCCAGGTTTCTGTTTCCATGGTCTCAGTAAACTAATGTGTATAAGGGAATATAACAGATGGGAGGTAACAGTAATCATTATACTATTACTCTGATTACTTTGGTACATTTACTGGCTGTTTCTTCACTAGAAACAACTGCTTGACTAATGTTGTTAATATTATGTAATATATAATATGTTTAACTTCAGTGGGCTGTGTAGACTGTAGGTCACTGCTCACTGCTGTACCTGTAAAGACAAGCATAAAACAGTGTTGGTTCTCATAGTTAAGGCATAAACACTAACATTATGTGATAGATAGAGGTTAATATATATATATATATATATATGTTTATGTAGTTAATATAGCAGTATTTACCTGAGGAAAACATCACAGAAAGCTGTAATCCTGATTGTTGATGTTGTTCATTTCTCCGTGATTTCCGGTCAGACTCTCGCTCTAACATGTCCGCTGGTGAACTTTTTGCTTTAGAAGCAGTTATTGAATTAATATTGACGGTAGAAATGAAGCTAAACTCAGTAGCAGTGAGGAGCTACCTGCCGGCAACGAAGGGGAGGAGCCGGAGCGTCATCCGCGTGAGCCGCGTCATAATGCCGACCAATCAGAGCAGACTGGGCTTTTCGGGAGGGGGGTCTTAAAGAGACAGGAGCTAAAACCGAGCAATTCAGACAGAGGCTGAAAAGAGGAGCTCAGCTGTAGGCAGTATGAGAAAAAGAATGTGTTTTTGAACATTAAAACATCTAAACCTATTGTAGGAGAGCCACAAAATACAATTATGAACCTGAAAAGGGGGCATAATATGACTCCTTTAATGCACAAGAATGAACACACTGATAAATGAAGATATCTATGTCAAGAGAATCTTTGTCCCATTTTAAACTTCCTATAGAATGTAAAAATCCTGATATTGGCATATCAAAGTATTTCATCATTTACCTGTTGTTGGCTTCAGGAAGCTCTGGGATGCTGAGGATGAGGAGGCAGAAAGAGCAGCGAGCACTCAGTGTTCAGAGTTTTTATACTCCATCAGCAGAAGGGACGGACGCTTTGTGTTCACATGACAGAAATCTCTCCTCCCACCAACCAGAATATCATACTTTCTCTTTTCCTTTTGTACTTTACTTGAAATACATAACAGACAAATTGCATTTTGCAGGTGAAGGCACAAACAAAATTTACAAAACAAAAGAGTTGAAATTGTTCACAACTCAGCAGATTTGTTACAACTAATATGGATGACATTGCAAACATATTACAATAGGTAACAGCTCAATCATTTTGTCATCTTGTTCATCAAAGCCATGTTTTAATTACAGAGCTAAGAGATTTAACCAAGTTTACAAACTAGCCAACCACTGATCACTCAAGTTGTTAAGACTCTTAATATCAGAGTCTCTGATGTTCCCAAGAACAAGAAGAGCAACACCTTATCAGGAAACACATTTCATTTATTTCGGGTATCGGTGTTCTGCCTTCATAACAGACAGTGGTTTGCTGATAAGAATGTAATCAGAAAGAAATCATGTTCATGTGCTTTCCTGTGTTTTATCTGATCATTAGCTCTCTGTTCAGCAGGTCATTTCACATTTTTCACATGCTCACCATGAACTTTTGTTTTGAGAGGTTACTGACATTTCACAGAGTTCATTCTAAATTCATCATTCATCATATCAAGCTGTACAGGACTATCCATCCATACATTATATGTAACTGCCTATCCTTTGCCCACTTCTTGCCAAAGGAGTGAAGTTATAAATATCAGAAGTTGTCCTTGTTATGAAGACTTTGCTCTTTTAGTCACAAAGGACAAATTTTGTTCCTCTTTGTAAAGTTTTGAGATTCTATAATGGCTCTTGATGTCTTTAAGTCAATTAGTGAAAAATTAAGAAGTCTTTTAGTGAAAGTGCATAATGTCAGGTTGTGTATTAGGAGATGGTATGAAACTCGGTCCGTGTAGTTTTGGTCATTGGATTTTCCTTTCAGAAATGGGTATTAAAAAACTGAAAACGAGTGGTTATTTGATTTTCGTTTTAAAATACAAAAATTCAAATTGAAATACAAGGCGTTATTCTTTTTCATGGTCAGAAAGGGATGAAAAAATATTCGATTTTCATTTTCTATTTCATATAACAAAAAATAAAATCACTAGAAAACAGAAACGGAAAAAAGGCCTGTTTTATATATTCTGAAACCGGATGTTGTCATTTACAGGACCGTGCTGTGTAGAAGAAACAGTAGGCTAGTAGCCTGCAGTCAATCCAGCCGTGACTCTGATCTCCGTGGTAAAATCAGCCGCACTTAAATTTAGTGTACAAGTATTCTCAGCATTATGGTAAATGCTGAGAAACAGCGTATTTACTTCCGGTTTTCAAAATAAAGGTATTTAGAACAGTAAGCTATAATTCGAACCTACATTTAAAATAAAATATGTTACATTAAAGTGTTTCATGCGCCCCTGGTGAATAAAAAACACTTCATATCAAGTATCTTTACTGCACCAGTGTGGAGAAATGCCAAAATAAAAGCCTCATATTTATGCCTCCAGAGATTGCATATTTGACCATATTTGAGGTACTGTAAAAACATATTGCTCAGTGTTTCCTGGCTACTGACTTTTACACATATGAGACTACAAGCATACTTAATATCAAGCATTTTTACTGTACCAATTTGGAGAAATTCAACAATAAAAGTCCATATTTGTAGCTCAAGTGGTATTTTCATATATTTGAGCTACTGTAAAAACACTTTGCTCAATAATTCCTGGATATGGATGGTATATCTTACTTCTACACATCTAAGACTACAAGTATACTTAATATCAAGCATTTCTACTGCACCAGTGTGGAGAAATGCCAAAATAAAAGCCTCATATTTATGCCTCCAGAGATTGCATATTTGACCATATTTGAGGTACTGTAAAAACATATTGCTCAGTGTTTCCTGGCTACTGACTTTTACACATATGAGACTACAAGCATACTTAATATCAAGTATTTTTACTGTACCAATTTGGAGAAATTCAACAATAAAAGTCCATATTTGTAGCTCAAGTGGTATTTTCATATATTTGAGCTACTGTAAAAACACTTTGCTCAATAATTCCTGGCTATGGATGGTATATCTTACTTCTACACATCTAAGACTACAAGTATACTTAATATCAAGCATTTCTACTGCACCAATGTGGAGAAATTTAAGAATAAAGGTGGTTCCACTGTATGTGGAACCAACTGCAACAGCTGTCACGCTGAATCTGTAAAAGGGAAAAATAATATATGAGGAAGAGACAGTAGGTACAATGGTGTTTTGAAGTTAAAACTAATTATTTTTCCCTTTTACAGATTCAGTGTGACAGCTTTTGCAGGTGGTTCCACACACAGTGCCTACAAATGGACACAGCAGAGCTGCAAAATAAGAAGAATGTGGACTGGAATTGCATTTTGTGTGAAAAGTAAACAAGTTAGAATTGTGTAGGATTTTGTGTTTAGTGTTTAGTCTTTATATTATAATTTTTTATAAAATGTTATTAAACATTTGTGTGAAATTTTGTCATGATTACTGTATCATTATTGAAGTATAATGAAAATGCTTCACCCATAGCCTGGTATTATTGAGCAAAGTGTTTTTACAGTAGCTCAAATATATGAAAATACCACTTGGAGGTACAAATATGGACTTTTTTGTTGAATTTTGTTGAAAATTGGTGTAGTAAAAATGCTTGATATTAAGTATGCTTGTAGTCTCATATGTGTAAAAGTCAAATATACCGTCAGGAGCCAGAAAACACTGAACAATATGTTTTTACAGTAGCTCAAATATGGTCAAATATGCAATCTCTGGAGGCATAAATATGAGGCTTTTATTTTGGCATTTCTCCACACTGGTGCAGTAAAGATACTTGATATAAAGTGTTTTTTATTCATTATGGGCGCATGAAACACTTTAATGTAACATATTTTATTTTAAATGTAGGTTCGAATTATAGCTTACTGTTCTAAATACCTTTATTTTGAAAACCGGAAGTACATACACTGTTGCTGCATTTACCATAATGCTGAGAATACTTGTACACTAAATTTAAGTGCGGCTGATTTGACCACGGAGATCAAACTCACGGCTGGATTGACCGCAGTCTACTAGCCTACTGTTTCTTCTACACAGCACGGTCCTGTAAATGACAACATCCGGTCTCAGAATATGAAAGAACAGGCCTTTATTACGTTTCTGTTTTCTAGTGATTTTATTTTTTGTTATATGAAATAGAAAATGAAAATCGAATCATTTTTTAAATTTCGCTCATCCCTTTCTGACCATGAAAAAAGAAAAACGCCTTGTATTTTAATTTTAATTTTTGTATTTTAAAACGAAAATCAAATAACCACTCGTTTTCAGTTTTTTAATACCCGTTTCTGAAAGGAAAATCCAATGACCAAAAGATACACGGAAACAAACTCCCACACAGTTTCAGTTTTACCGGTTGGTGCAGTTTGGAGGGCTGATACAGGAAACATTGTTATGGGTCCGTGTATGTTTTGGTCATTGGATTTTCCTTTCAGAAACGGGTATTAAAAAACAGGAAACGAGATTTGATTTTCGTTTTAAAATACAAAAATTAAATTGAAATACAAGGCGTTTTTCTTTTTCATGGTCAAAAAGGGATGAGCGAAATTAAAAAAATGATTCGATTTTCATTTTCTATTTCATATAACAAAAAATAAAATCACTAGAAAACAGAAACGGAAAAATACCTGTTTTTTCATATTCTGAGACCGGATGTTGTCATTTACAGGACGGTGCTGTGTAGAAGAAACAGTAGGCTAGTAGACTGCGGTCAATCCAGCCGTGAGTCCGATCTCCGTGGTCAAATCAGCCGCACTTAAATTTAGAGTGTACAAGTATTCTCAGCATTATGGTAAATGCGGAGAAACAGCGTATTTACTTCCGGTTTTCAAAATAAAGGTATTTAGAGCCGTAAGCTATAATTAAAATATGTTACATTAAAGTGTTGTGCCCCTGATGAATAAAAAAAAACTTTATATCAAGTATCTTTACTGCACCAGTGTGGAGAAATGCCAAAATAAAAGTCTCATATTTATGCCTCCAGAGATTGCATATTTGACCATATTTGAGGTACTGTAAAAACATATTGCTCAGTGTTTCCTGGCTACTGATGGTTTATTTGACTTTTACACATATGAGACTACAAGCATACTTAATATCAAGCATTTTTATTGTACCAATTTGGAGAAATTCAACAATAAAAGTCCCATATTTGTACCTCCATGTGGCATATTTTCATATATTTGAGCTACTGTAAAAACACTTTGCTCAATAATTCCTGGCTATGGATGGTATATTTGACTTCTACACATCTAAGACTACAAGTATACTTAATATCAAGCATTTTTACTGTACCAATTTGGAGAAATTGAAGAATAAAAGCCCCATATTTATACTGCCAGATTCCATATTTTCTTATATTTTTGAGCTACTGTAAAAACATATTGCTCAATATTTCCAGGCTATGGGTGAAGCATTTTCATTTTACTTCAATAATGCTGCAGTAATCATGACAAAATTTCACACAAATGTTTGATAACATCTTGATAATATAAACACTAAACACAAAATCCTACACAATTCTAATTTGTTTACTTTTCACACAAAATGCAATGCCAGTCCACATTCTTCTTATTTTGCTGCTCTGCTGTGTCCATTTGTAGGTAAAAGGGAAAAATAATTAGTTTTAACTTCAAAACACCATTGTACCTACTGTCTCTTCCTCACATATTATTTTTTATATCATTCAGTGTGACAGCTGTTGCAGGTGGTTCCACATACAGTTTACATTTTTACAGTAGCTCAAATATAAGAAAATATGGAATCCGGAAGTATAAATATGGGACTTTTATTCTTAAATTTCTCCACATTGGTACAGTAAAAATGCTTGATATTAAGTATGTTTGTAGTCTCATATGTGTAAAAGTCAAATATACCATCAGTAGCCAGGAAACACTGAGCAATATGTTTTTACAGTACCTCAAATATGGTCAAATATGCAATCTCTGGAAGCATAAATATGAGGCTTTTATTTTGGCATTTCTCCACACTGGTGCAGTAAAGATACTTGATATAAAGTTTTTTTTTATTCATCAGGGCCGCATGAAACACTTTAATGTAACATATTTTAATTATAGCTTACGGCTCTAAATACCTTTATTTTGAATACCGGAAGTAAATACACCGTTTCTCCGCATTTACCATAATGCTGAGAATACTTGTACACTCTAAATTTAAGTGCGGCTGATTTGACCACGGAGATCGGACTCACGGCTGGATTGACCGCAGTCTACTAGCCTACTGTTTCTTCTACACAGCACCGTCCTGTAAATGACAACATCCGGTCTCAGAATATGAAAAAACAGGCCTTTTTTCTGTTTCTGTTTTCTAGTGATTTTATTTTTTGTTATATGAAATAGAAAATGAAAATCGAATAATTTTTTAAATTTCGCTCATCCCTTTTGACCATGAAAAGAAAACGCCTTGTATTTCAATTTTAATTTTTGTATTTTAAAACGAAAATCAAATAACCACTCGTTTTCTATTTTTTAATACCTGTTTCTGAAAGGAAAATCCAATGACCAAAACATACACGGACCGTTATGGTCCAGAGAACTGAAGCTTTGTCTCAGATCTCTTCTCTGGTTCACTGACATCCATCATTACTGAATCTGTCTGTGAATGCTGCAAAGGGTTAAAGCAGACAGATAAGCAACTAGAGAATATATTTAGACATTTAAGTATAAATGAAGCAATTTAAGATTTAGGAAACAGTGAGGATTCATTGTAATCAGATATTTGTTAGTACCACTCTCTGGTTGTAGTCCTAACATCAGGAAGTACATGTGAACAAGCAGGTGATAGACACATTTAAAAGTATATTTATTCATAAAAGCAGTGCAGACAAAGATCAGATTCCATCAGACTAGGAGTCAGAATGCAAGAGTTATTTCCCAAGTGTTTGATGTAACATTGAGAGATTATTGCTAATGCATGCGTATCTCTGTGACTGACAGACAAACCTCAGTGTGAAAAATCCATTCAGATAAAAACAACTCGGTTGGTATGCGGTTTATCTAGTTCCTGTTCAACAGGCTCTGCCTCCACTGCAGCGACAGCTAGAGACGTTGTGTTTTCTTACATACATCTGTCCCTGGAGGGAATTTCATTACATCTGGCACAAACATTCAATTCGACTCGGATGAAATGATACCCATCATTCAGTGCTATAATTCAGAAACAGAAGGGGACACATTTGGTTGATGACACTAATCTTGGCTGCAACCTTGAAACTGTGGTGACATATCCACATAATTCTGTTGTTGCTGTGTACCTGTCTGTCTGTCTCTCGCTCTCTCTCTCTCTGCTTCTCTCTCTCTCTCTCTCTCTCTCTCACCCCAACTGGTCGAGACAGACGACCACCCACCTAGAGCCGGAGGATCTGTCCTAGGTTTCTGCCTTTTAACAGGCAGTTTTTCCTTGCCCTTGTCTCCAAGTGCTTGCTCATGGTGGTACTGTTGGGTCTCTGTAATTAATGTTAAAGAGTTCGGTCTAGACCTGCTCTATTTGAAAAGTGTCCTGAGATAACTTCTGTTATGAATTGGCGCTATACAAATAAAATTGAATTGAATTGAATAATTGCAGTAACTATAATAACAGTGAAACAGAAAAAAATCATGACCAGTTATTTTACCTGTGCCCCCAAAACTGTGGATAGTGCACTCTTTGAATTAGCAAGAACAGATATGTAGGTAGTGCAAAGCACAGTAACTACAGTCTACTGCCTTAAATCTGTATCTGTATTCTTGTTTCATGTGTAACAAGTTGAAATAGATGAGTAACTAAGAACTAAAGTATTATTTTGTGAGGTTTAATTAGCACCATGGACATCATTTGGGGGGGGTGCTTTACAACCAGTCAAACCAAAAAAAGGGAACAGTAAACTTAAAAGTAGCAATAGAAAACTAGAAGAGCTACTAGTGTGTCAGGGGGCGCCCGCCGGGTTAGCTCAGTTGGTAGAACTGGCGACCCATATACAGAGTTGCTGCACGTGCACAGGCTCGAATCCGACCTGCAGCCCTTCGCTGCGTGTCATGCACTCTCTCTCCACCCACCACCCCTGTCTCCCTACAGCTGTCTCTATAAATAAAGCCATCAAAAGGCAAAAAAAATAACTTAGAGGGACTCAGAGGTGTCCCCCCACCTCTGAAATCAAAATTTGTCCTTGATTAGCACATTTATAGTTTGACCAATAATCCACAGATGGAGTTAGTCAGAGTTCTCAGCGGAGAACATGAAGATTCCCTTTGTTTTAATTCCTACATTGTCCTGAAGTTGTCTAGAATTCAGGATTTACAGACACTGAAGATACAGTAACTGCAGGCGAAGCTCAGAGACAGCGAGGGAGAGTGCAGTGACTGCACTTACTGCAGGTTGTTTCTCTCAGATAGAGTGAGACTGAACTCAGTATTTCTTTTCACAAGATGAAACAATCATTTAGTTCATTTTTAGTCATAACTCAATTTTGACCAAAGCTGCAGTTACTTTGTGAATAAAATACTATCAAGTATCTTCCAGCAGGAATTTACCTACACTTTAATGGTAATGATCATCATTAACTCACTGCAGTTAATCATTTATGATCCATAATGTTTTATACATCAGCTGACTGCTTCTAATAATCAATAATCTGTTATTCAATTCAAACTTTATTCATAAATTGAGCATAGCGTTAGTTCAGGCAGGGCACAAAGTCAGGCTTAGCTTTCAGTTACAGCTATATCATACGATCACAGCTAGTCATAAACATACATCAGCTGATTCCTCTAAGCTTCCCATTGGATACCATACACAGTCAGCTGACAGCTCACCTGATTTCCTCAAGCACCCATTGGCAAACATCTACATGACGCCTTATTTAAGCTGCTTTAGCCTGCCTGCCTATCTCTGCTGCTCCTCTACAAGCCTTTTTGCACCCACCTCCACCCCAGCTCCTCCTTTTTATGTTGTTTCTAATTTATCAATGTAATTTTCTGATTGCCATTGATGCTTGCTCTGTTCTGTACCCTGGGGGGTCTCTGCTGACGCTCTCCTTGTCTTAAACTTTTCCATGTATGCACATGGAAGGGCAGGGAGGTGTGCTCTCCCTGCCTTAAGGTTTTCCACGTAGGCATGCAGAAAGACAAGGGAGGTCCCAGAACAGAGCCATACCACCAAATGTAAAATTCTGCTTGGAATATAAGATATTTTGACAAAAGTGGTCCTGACTGAACTGAACCCTCCTCTCATCACATTCTTCTTTAAATTTGGTTTCTCTTTCTGTAAAACACTTTGAATTGCCTTGCTCAAGGGCACCTCAGCAGTGCACAGGAGGTGAAACTGCCACCTCTCCAGCTACCAGTCCACACTCCATATTGTGGTCTGTGGGACTTGAACTGGCGATCCTCCCATTCCCAAGCCAAGTCCCTACACACTGAGCTACTGCCGCCCCATATTATAAATATGTTAAATGTGACTCATTATAATGTCAGTCTGTTTAGAGTTGATTTCAGAAGTGTTCTCTCCCAGTGTTTGTACAGTGTGTGTCTGTGTTGACAGTAGTGACTGTTGTCATTGGTATAAAAGTATTGACTGCCCTCCAGTGGTCACAGTCAGGAGCTGCACTGATACGTTCCTCAGTGGAAATAATACACAGATTAATATTATTCATATTCTGACAGTTTCTCTCTGAACAGAGTCCTCTTACGGTCCAATCACCAGAATCCAGATGAGTTGGACTTTTTCTGGGTCACCTTTTTATATTGATGTTTTTCTTCCTTCAATAATGTATTTTAACAGAGATAGAATAGAGATAATCGATGTCCTCACAGTGTTGCATGATGGGAGAATACTGCTGTAACCTTTGTTTTCCAGTAAAGATCATTATTGAAGTAGACTGAACAGGTCAGATTATGTAATGTTCAGCTGATTAACAGTCATTATGGAAAGCTCATAATAATCATTTAATATATCATATTTGTCCCAGTAAGGTTTATTTTATTCAGCAGCGCCACCTGGGAGAGAACCTGATATGAGTGTTGTAACAGGGCTGAGCAGTAGAAATGATAGAAATGAACAGATGGAAACCAAGTTAAGTCATATATATATATATATATATATATATATATATATATATATATATATATATATTCCTTCAATAACTCTATTATAGCTGTCTGTGCATCCTTCACCCTTTCTCCAGTGGTCCCAAGTATTGGTATGAGTGGGAATTCATATCCGGAATCACTTATAATCCAACAGTGACATTTGAAGTTTACTCCTTTTTGATGTTGTCAGAACTGGTAGGCAGTGTCTAACCCATCCTTACATGACTGAATGTACTATAATATCTACTGCTGGGAGATATAACACAGTTTGAACTCAGGACATAATCCTCGTTTAAATAATAAAACAAACAAACTTAATCTTACTTACTAATCATTTTAGATAGCATTTAGGACTTTTCTCATTACACACAAAGGTTTTCTCACTGCATTCATATTTGTTTATGTCCTACCTATAGTCAGGATTCAGATATTATTGAAGCATCCAAAATATCTAAAATCCTGTGAGACCTTAAACTGACGTTAGTCTGCTGTGACTGCCCAACTGTATATTTTACATTTTAATTAATATGCTCTCCACTGACAATGTCGATTGAATTATTGATTGATTTTATTTATGGATTATCAGACACAAAAAACAAAATTGACAACACTTATTTCTGACATGGTCCCAAGATGTTGGCAATGAGAAAAGACATTTAACATTCAACAACACAATCCTGAAATCCAAATTAATGATGTCTTTGCTGATTTCATTCATCAATCTGTTGCCCTGATCAATAAAACACTAAAACCTGACTTCTATACCTTATTTAAAGACTTGATGTGAAACTGACGCACACTGAACACACACTGGCCCAGATATTATAGTATGGACCATTGTTATCTGAGAAGTACTGAGGAACATACTCATTGATAATATTGTACATATGATTCAGTTTCTGTTGTTCCACTCTGAGCAGTCCGAGCTGTCTGAATTCATCACTACCAATGTTAATGATTAATTATTAATTATGGAGACTACACTGATGGCGTCTCCTGCCAGTGCCCCCATGTGGAAAACTTGGATGGCTCTTAGAATCCCACGTAATGTTCCCTTTGCCTCTTTTTTAGCACTGTCAATCACTCTGGAGAAGGATGAGTTCAGCTTGTTCTGCCAGTCAAGGTCTGCATAGAAAGGCTGTACTGCAGTGTTGCTTAATGTTCTGAAAATGTCCAGCAGTTGTTTCTTTTTGTTCTTGTCCTTCAGGAGACCATGAAGTTGCTCATTATCGTCAACGTATGAGAGGATAACAAGGTCTACTAATGTAGCCAAGGGTTCTTCTTCCATGTTGTATTTCACGTCATCACCAATTCCGTTTTCCACAAGGATTTTAATGCTGTTTAGTATTTCTGACAGTATTTTCTCTTCTGCCTTACCAAATCCATAGTTAATGATTTCTTCTACAATTTTTTAGCAATGTGTTTTACAGTATTCTTCATGTTTGTCTTTGTGACAACACTCAAAGTGTCTTTAGCCTGTTTGGAGAGAAATTACTTCAGCTTTTTGCCGATTCCCTTAATTAACGTTTTACAAGCTTTGAAGCCCTTTGCGATCAGCTTTCCAACTCCAAACCCAATGAGAGACACACCAATGGAAATGGCTTTTCTATAGCCCATGCTTTCCAGCTGAAATCTCCTGTCACCATGGCCTCTATGCCATAGATGCAGTCTGATATTCCTTCAATGATGAGTCCCATGCCAACTTGAGCTAATGTACCAAACGTAAATGCAGTTATCAGAGCTCCTCCAACAATCTGTAAAATTCCAAGACAGAACACTAGAAAAGCTTCCCATGGGAATCGGGGCTCCTCTTCCACAGAAAACACGTATTTCAGACCCTGACTGTAGAGGTTATAGGCTTCCACTTGGAGATCATCATCAGCACCAGACACCAGAGAGAAAATTGGTGATTTATTGGCCACTGCATGTCGGTCTTTCCCTTTTATTTCATCCAGCTTTTGGATGGCCTCAGTAATGTTTTCGTCAAAGTATCTGAACATCCTGCTCTTGGTTGTTAACTGTTTTTCAAGGTTGGTTGGGTTGCTGTTGGTTGAGTCAGCAGATGACATTTTCAGAAGCTGCAGACAGACCATGGATTCCTCCCTGAGATACTTCAGGAGACTCCTGTGCCTTCGTTAGATCATCTCTTGCCTGAGTGATCTCCATTCTTCTGCTTTATGGTGCAGTATGCATGATTGTAGAAAGCTATAGCTGCCCAACTTTCATCTTGTCTCATGGCTTTTTTAAAGAGACTTCTGCTGACATTCCATCCTTTTTCATTCAGTGCGATATTTCCAAACTTTATGTAGTGATAGATGCTGGAAGACGGTGAAGTCTGACTTTCAGACTGACTTTTTGCCCATGACAAATCAGCTTTCAAACTCTTTTGCAATTCATCTCTCTTCAACTGGTCAATTTCCGCTGACTTCATTTGCAACCATATCCCCCAGAACTCATTCATGATGGCAACAACAGCTCTTCTCTCATCTCCATCTGTGTTTTCATGAATATCTTGAAGAGTTTTGCAGTACTCTGAGAACAGGTCCTACCAAAGTCAACTCAGTGACATCGTTCATCATGTGATTTGTCTTTCCTGCTGCAAGTCTATCCCTCGTGCTCTTAGCTTCCTCCAGAGAAGACACTGTCCTGAAAGACTGCTCCAGGTGTTCAGTCGAGAAGATTATCTGAACAGATCCAGGTTTACCTTTTACGTGCAGTTTGACCAAAAGCCTGAAGTTCCACTCTTGTGTTCTCAGAAAGGAAGGAGAGGATCACAAATAATCCTCCATTGTCGTTCACCTGTTTGGACACTTTTATGTCTGTGCCACGCCTGGCAAGGTTTGTGGCAACAATGACATCACCAGGAAGCAGTTTCTTGTCTATTTTGCTCAGACTGTCATTGTCACTGCGGCAGTAGAGAATGGTTTCACCTGGGATGCTGCTTTTTTTTAGCTCTTCATGGATCTCTGGATACAGGTCCTGTAAAAACAGTGTCTGTTTTGCTGCCAAGTGTCCCAGTTGTTCCGTATATATAATATATATAATAACGCTGTCCCGTCACTGCCAAAAAATGCGGCGCATTACTATACTTGAAGCAGTATTTTTCATCAGACCAACTAGATCTCTGAGCTGAGAGGCAAAGACTTTTTTTTTACTGTTCTTCCTTGGTTAGTGGGCAGTGCACAAGACAAGCGCATAAATGCTGACAATTGGCTGAGGTTGAGTAAAATTTCATGGTAAGCCAATCAGAGGTAGAGTTGGGCGGGTGTTCGAAAGCACGCATAGTCGGACACACAACGAACAACACAAGCGAGTCAGTCAACGAGAGACCGGTATGGTGAGCCCAAATAATCCAAAAGTAGCCTTCTCTAAATGGAAGTATAGCCATAACTTTTCCCTCCAAGAAATTAAAGGGACGAATGTAATCGTGAAATGCACATTATGCCCTGGGCAAAAGTGCCTATCCACGTCGGTGTCAAGTAATTCGAACTTACTCAAACATCTTTCAACATTGCATCTTACTGTAACATTCTTATTACATCTGCACTAAACAGAGTGTATATATATTTTTTAATACATTTTTGGTACATTGCTTAAAGAGCATAATTTAATTTAGATTTATTTGTTGGCTGGCTGCAGCCTCTTGAAGTGAGATTGTCAATGACCAGAGAAAGAGATTCATTTTTATGGAGATGTATTTTTTATTTTTTATTTTTTATGTATTACTGGTTTATATTTGGATTCCTTAGTTTTGCTATACATTGTACTTTTCAGTTAGATTGAAAGCAACTTATATTGTTACACTGTTCTACTTTTTCGAGGAAGAACATACTTGAAGTACAGTATATCTACCAATTGTCTGAAGTTTCTTTTTGTTTTATTTGCACTACAAAGAGTGTATATATTTGTTATTTATTTTTGGTATAGTGCTTAACAAGCATAATTTTATTTTGCCCAGTTGTGGCCTGTTGAGGGGCAATAAATATCAAAGTTCCAAAACATCTATTGTGTTATTTGTATCGATCCACTATATAAACATAATATCTACATACAGGCATTTGATTGGAGGCTAGTCTCACTTTGCAACATTAAAATAGTTTAGATTTGTGTACATTGTTTCTGTTAATAATGTATTGTGTTAAGTGTCTATTTCATTATAATCAGATTTATCATAAATAATTGAACATGCACATGTATTTTGAGTTCCGTTAAAGAGGGGTGGAGGTGGGGTCACATTTGAGCATTTAAAAATTTACTTGAAAGGAACGCAATAGTTACTTTTTGAAGTTACTAGTTACTTTTATAATTTGTAACTTAGTAAGTAAATGAGTTACTTTTTGGAAGAGGTAACTAGTAACTGTAACTAATTACTTTCTAAAAGTAACTTGCCCAACACTGGTTAAGTGTAATTAGTTTCATTTTGTAGCTAATTGTTCAGACGAGCATTGTCATACTTTGTGGTTCATTTCAGGAACTTCAGTTTTACACAGTAGTTTTCTGTGTAAATTAAGTGACATTAGCATACTGTAACAGGAGAAAATATGTCACATATTTAAAATTTTGTTCAGAGTATTTGTCAGCCACAGTGAGTAAACTGTGATGAGAAAGATTTCATGTTAAAGTTAGTTTCACTTTCCAAGTCACTCGTTAATGCGGTGTGGTGGCGCCATGTTGTGAACCGCTGCTGTGAAGTGCAAGTGTGATGTATAGGAATGTTGGGAAAGGCTCTGTGTATGTTATATCAGCGCTGAATGCTTGCTAGCAGGTTTGTATGTGTTAATATAGGGGTGAATGTAGGTTATAGAGTAATTATGTCTTTTAAGTTTCATTATTGACTGACTATGCAGTGGAGCTCACAGATGTCTTCACGGACATCTTCAACACCTTGCTGAGAAAGGCTGTTGTCCCCACGTGCCTCAAAGCCACCACCATCATCCTGGTCCCGAAGAAGTCGTCTCCCTCCTGCTACAATGACTACTGCCCGGTAGCACTCACTCCCATCCTCATGAAGTGCTTCGAGTGGCTAGTCATGCAGTACATCAAGTCTGTCCTCCCCCCCGCCCTGGACCTTTTCCAGTTTGCATATCGGTCTAACCGCTCGACCGATGACGCCGTCTCCACTGCCCTCCACTCAGCCCTCACCCACCTGGAGACTAAAGACTCCTACGTCAGAATGCTGTTCATCGACTTCAGCTCAGCATTCAACACAATCATCCCCCAGCAGCTCATCCACAAACTGGACCAGCTGGGGCTCAACACCTCCCTGGCTGTTGGACTTCCTGACGGGGAGGCCACACGCAGTTCGGGTCGGCAGCAACACCTCCAGCACCATCACACTGAACACAGGGGCCCCCCAAGGATGTGTGCTGAGCCCCCCTCCTCTTCACTCTGCTGACCCACGACTGCACACCATCATTCAGCTCCATCCTCTTCATTAAGTTTGCGGATAACACAACTGTGGTGGGTCCCATCAACAACGGCGAAGAGACAAACTACAGGAGTGAGGTGAGCAGGCTGGCCACGTGGTGCAAGGACAACAATCTCCACTTGAATGTGGAGAAGACGAAGGAGATTATTGTGGACTTCAGGAGAGTGCACACCCAGCATACTCCACTAACCATCGATGGTGCTGCAGTGGAGAGGGTGAGCAGCACCAAGTTCCTGGGTGTGCACATCTCTGAAGACCTGTCCTGGAGCCACAATATTGCATCACTGGCCAAAAAAGCCCAACAGCGCCTGTACTTTCTCCGCAAACTGAGAAGAGCAGGAGCCCTGCCCCCCATCATGCACACCTTCTACAGAGGCACCATTGAGAGCATCTGCATCACCGTGTGGTACAGCGCCTGCACTGTGTCCTGCGGCAAGACTCTGCAGCGTATAGTGAGAGCAGCTGAGAAGATCATTGGTGACTCTCTCCCCCCCCCTTTTGGACATTTATAACACCCGCATCACCAGCAAAGCAATCAGGATTGCAGGTGACCCCACCTGCCCATCTCACAGCCTCTTCAGCCTGCTGCCGTCAGGGAGGAGACTGCGCAGTCTCCGGGTCAAATCCAGCAGGCACAAGGACAGTTTCTTCCACCAGGCTGTCAGGAGACTCAACTCCCTCCCTGCTCTACCATCACTCCGTCCTCTGCCCACCCTCCCCCTCTGCCCCCTGCCACAGACTAGGACTGCACCCCCCAACACCACTCACACACTCTGAACTCAGGGACTGCACATTTCACTTTCCCGTTATTTGCACTACACCGCACTACCTCACCTGTTTAAATACTTATTTATTTATCCTATTTTATTTCATCATGTAAATACCCATCCTGTAAATACTCAAGTGCCTTGATTCTGATTGTTGATTGTTTATTTTATGTCTTGTTGATAGTTGGTTGTTTATTTTTATGTCTTGTTTAAAATGTTGATTGTTTATTTTATGTCTTGTTTAAAATGTTTATTTTATGTCATGTTGAATTGTTGATTTGTTTATTTTATGTCTTTTCTATTTTTTATTGCATGTTTGCACTGTGGGTCAGAGAAGACTGAAATTTGATTTGTGCTGTATGTCGTGCATGTATAGCACATCTGACAATAAAGCTAACATGACTTGACTTATTTTGATACATATTAGTATTTTAAGACAAAAAAAATATCATCTAAATTTAGAGATTACCTTTATTATGCACCCACCTTCACAGTATACACGGACAATAACCAACTTACTTACGTTTGAGCGCAGCCAAATTGAATGCTGTTGGACATCGCTGAGTGGGCGAGTTAGCCGACTTTCATTTCACCATCAGATATCGGCCAGGCAAGTCCAATACAGATGCTGACACCCTGTCACACTATTCAGTGCAACTTCATGACAACCTTAATGAATACACAGAAACGATGCCCCCAGAGGTAGTCTCTGCAATCTGGCAGGGGGACAGAGCTAAGAGAGACAGTGATGTGCCATGGGTCGCTGCGTTACAGCTGCAACCTGATGCAGATGATACACTCCATGACAGCATTCCGGTTATCACCCCAGAAAATGTTCGAGCTGCTCAGAAAGAAGATGCTTCCATCTGTGAGGTGGTGAACCTGAAAAAAAGAGGATGGAATCATAATTATAGAGCTGGGTATTGCTAAGAACCTCACGATTCGATTCGATTTCGATTCTTTAGGTCACAATTTGATTCAATATCAATTCGATTCGGTATTGATTTAAATGCTTCGATATCGATTCAGTAATAAGTAAATTACAGCTTCGGGACGGCGACTTCCATCATGTTTTTGCGTGTTGGTATGGCGTATCGTGGTTCGAGTGTGTGTACCATCTTCTTAAAACCCCCGTTTTCCACGACACTGTACGGTCGTAGGTCCTTACATATGAAGATGGTCACAGACTCTGTTATCTTCTGTGCACGGGCAGAGTTTGGCGGCAGTTTGCAAAGGAAGGATCTGTCGAGTTGCGTCTGTTGTGAATCCACAGGTTTAGCCGCAGGTTGCTGCAGAGCATCTGCATGGTTTCGGCTTAAGTGGTTGCGCAAATTTGTTGTGTTATTGCAGTATTTTAGTACTGCCTGGCACAGCTTACACACTACCTTACTTTTGTCTATTTCCTGTGTTCCAGGTTTACACTGCTTTTAAGCTGAAGGCGCTGGTTTAACACTGTTGCTACCTGCTTCGGTTGCTATGTTGTTGTGTGGTCGAGTGCAGCCACCATCCAAATCACACAAAGGTGTTGCTCACCGCGCCCCCACTGGCCAGGGCCTTGAATCGATTCAGAGGATTTAATGAATCGATATTGAATTGGGAAAAAATATATTGCAATGCATCGATGAATCGATATTTTTACCCACCCCTACATAATTATAAAGACAATGAATGAATGGAACAGACTGACACTTGACAAAGGAATATTGTACAGGCAGACAGAACAACGGAAACAATTGGTCCTCCCCAGTAAGTTGAAGTTAACTGTTCTGAAATACCTGCATGATGACATGGGACACGTTGGCACAGACAAAGTTATCCACTTGGCAAGAGAAAGGTTTTATTAGCCTTTTATGCAACTTGAAATTGAAGATTATGTCATACGCCAGTGCCAGTGTGTTAAACAGAAGCGACCACACATCCCAGAGAGAGCACCTAGGGGTTCAATAACAACCAGTGCCCCTTTTGAACTCATCTCTGACTATCTCCATCTTGAACAGTGTAAAGGTGGCTATAAGTAAATTTTAGTCTTTAGTCTTATACTTTGCACAATCCTACCCGACCAAGAACAAGTCAGGCAGAACGGCAGCTGAAAAGATCTTGAAGTGTGAGAACAGCCTTTTCCACTCCAGCAGCTGGCAGGGATTGCCCACTCTCGAACTACCCCCTATCACCCATAGGGGAATCCCACGGAGCGCCTGAACAGGACTCTTCTACAGATGCTCCGTACTGTGCAAATGGAAAAAAAAAGGCTGAATGGAAGGATCACCTACACCACATTGTCCACGCATACAACTGTACGAGACATGAGAGTATAGGTTATTCACCATTCTTTCTCCTGTATGGAAGAGCCCCACGCTTGCCTGTTGATTTGCTCTTTGACCTGAAACCTGACCTGTCCTGCATCGCAACCTTCTGCTACCTGTTAATGATTTGCAGGAGTCTGATCATTCTGAGGAAGAGGAGGAATACACATATTGCCTCAGGACCATACCTGTGTATGAATGGAAGAGTGCCTCAATCTAAACCACATTAGTGAACTCAGTACTGTAGCTCCAGAGTTCCAGCTGATGAGACAAGCAACGGGAATGGCTCAAATGCAGCAGCTACATGAACCTAACCCAGTTGCAGTGCCAGATTCAGTGCAAATGCCTTAATATCTTAAGCTTGAATCGGTATATAATATGAATGCATCGTAAATTGTTTTGTAACTGATAACATGATTTGAGACGTGGGTAATTAGAGTGTAATTAGTTTCGTTTTGTAGCTAATTGTTCGTCATACTTAGTAGTTTGTTACACAGTAGTGTAAATTAACTGACATAAGCATACTGTAACAGGAGAAAATATGTTTTAAATGTTATTCAGAGTATTAGTCAGCCGCAGTGAGGAAACTGTGATGAGAAAGATTTCATATTAGAGTAAGTTTCACTTTCCAAGTCATTCGTTAACGCAGCGTGGTCATGCCATATTGTTAACCGCTGCTGTGAAGTGCAAGTGTGTGTAAGAGAGTATGATGTATAGGAATGTTAGGAAAGGCTTTTTTTAAGTTAAGCCAATTTTTATTTATTTGTAATGTTACCTTCATTTTTACCGAGCCCCTAAAGGGACATGGAAAAAAAAAAAAAGAAACATTTCTAGTGCGCACTAGATACTATCTTGTGAGCACTAGATACTATCTTGTGCGCACTAGATCCCTATCTTGTGAGCACTAGATACTATCTCGTGCGCACTAGATACTATCTAGTACTATCTAGTGTGCACTAGATAGGATCCCGTGTTGTGGTGAATCAACACATGGCTAATTTTAATATTCAAATGAGTATTAAACTAATTTGTCTGTAACTAAAAAATAAATGTAAATTTATCTGCAACCTTTTTTGTTACAGTCCGCATTTAAATGCCCTGTCCTGCACCCGGACACTCATTTGTCCTCCTTTTGAGAAAATAACAAAAACAGTCTGCCTTTTGACACATTACCTTGTTAGTTTAATACTTATTGGCTTAAAATGTGTGTCAAAATAAGTAATTTAAACAAGATAGTATCTAGTGTGCACTAGAAACGTTTCTTTTTTTCTTTTTTTTCCCATGTCCCTTTAGGGGCTCCGTACATTTTGAATTCATGTAAACTTGTTTTAATTTAGACAAAATGTTATATTATTTATTGTAGTTTAGTTACACCATTTGTTGTTTAATTTGTGAAATATTTTGGTAAGAATTTGACATGCAAAGCTCGAAAATGTGACTGGAAATTATTTGTGAATGTGTCAGAAATCAACAAACCCTGATATGATATATAAATGTTAATTTAATCCTCGTGCTGTAAATAAAATTAAAATTTGAATTAAATATGTGGTCTAGTTTTTTTCTTGTTGTTTTTTTCTAAAATCATTTTTACTTTTAAAGTTTAATTACATTAGATTAGTTTTCTGTGACATATGGTTACCATAATCTGGCATTCAAAGGCTGCCTCTTTAATCTAATATTGCCAGTTAAACATGATCCTGGTAAAATACATTTTAAAAATAGTCTGGCACAGTTGAACCTGATCACACCCACATGTGTACCTGTGTAATAATGAAAAACAGTTTGGGCAGACAGTTTTGATTTGAAATGAAAACTGAATATTGTATGCAAAATGTGAAATTGTATTTAAAGGTCCAGTACGGATTTAGTGGCATCTAGTGGTAACATTGCAGATTACAACTAACAACCTGTGTATGAGAACGGCTGTGAAGTGTAAACCCCAAACACACACACACACACACACACCCACACACACACACACACACACACACACACACACACACACACACACACACAGCTGCTGATCCAGTTCTACTCTGCAATAATCCAGTCTGTTCTCTGTTCAGCCATCACTGTGTGGTCTAGATCGGCCACAACAGGAACAGACTACAATGGACACACAGAAAAAAAGATGTGGTGTCATCCTGCCCTCTACTGACACTCGACTGCAGACCCATCACACCCTGGACGCGACATGTTCCAACTTCTGCCCTCTGGTAGGCGCTACAGAGCACTTTACCAACCAGACATAACAGTTTCTGTCCACATGCCATCACTCTGATGAACCTATATTAATGGAAGTATGTTTTTGTGTCAGAGGGTTACTGACACCAAAACATACTTCCATTAATATATTTTTACTGTTTAAATGCACCGTTTTTAACACATGCAGTGCACTGTCAATATGACCTGCATGCTATATATACTTTAGACATATATGCATACACATAATCATCCGTTCCATGTACATTCAGTATATATTTATATTAGCGTTCTTTTGGCCTAGCACACTTTGCAGTTTTTTTCACATGCTGTTGCAACAACTAGTAATGTTAGAAAAACTACAACACCACACCGGATCTAGCTAGACCGGAAACAAAACAACAGGCCCGCCGCACACACTTGTTTAAGAGCAGTAGACGTTACGTTTTGAGTGGATGGCGAGCGCGAGACGCCATAATGGATGCCAATAATATTCTGAATGGAAAGTTTACTTTTAAAAAGTTGCCAAATGGTTCCGTTGACAAGACCAAAGTGATCTGTGTGTTTTGTCGTTGTGAACTGAGCTATCATCGCAGCACGTCCAGTCTGAAATACCACTTGATGGCCAAGCACACAGCTGATGCAAATTCTCCTGCCCCCTCGTCAAAGCCAGGCGACAATGGATGATTTTTCAATAAAAACAACATTTGCACAAAGCAAGCTGATCCACTTTTCCATGTTGATAAGAGCATTAAAATGAGAAAAAATAATGGGACAAAAAGAAATCAAGGGACATTTAGAATAGATAAAAATGTGCGATTAATTTGCGATTAATTGCGAGTTAACTATGACATTAATGCGATTAATTGCGATTAAATATTTTAATAATTTGACAGCACTAATTTACATTCTTTGCAACTTACAGAACACTTGACTTGTACATTATAACCTGGTCAGGCAGTCAACTCGAGCCGCACTGATATACACACATGACATGTCTCACTCCTAATCACTAACCAAACGCACCCTTCCAATCTGGTCTATTTAGTTTTGTCTATTTAAACTGCACAATTTCCCAGCTCTCCCTCTGCTCTGTCAATGCCGCTGTTGCGCTGCATCCGTATTGCTGCTGCTGCTTTGTAAGCTATTGCTGCCTGCTGCGCTGTAAACAGGGGGGTTAAGATATTTGCTCATCACTCCCCAATATCTCTATGTAAACATATCTGCGAGGTTGGAGCCTAGACGCCAAAATCTAAATATGCTATACTGCTGTAATAAACATTTCAAACGTGAGTTGTCTGAACTTTATTTTTGTGTGATTTGTATGCACCATTGCACCAAGACAAATTCCTTGTTTGTGTAAAAACTTACTTGATAGATAATACATAGTTTTATGTGTGTCCACCCCCACCTGTTCTCACAAGCATTCATTTGTTGACTCCGTCTCCATGCTCCTGGGACCTGCAATTTATTTTTTGACCAACCACTCCCACCCACTGCAAAGTCAAAAACCAACACCATTTGTGAATCCCAATGTTGTCTCTTCTAGTGCAATGCACTAACTTCGGGCAAGACAGACTAAACAATAGTGAAACATTTCCATCAAAAGCATGTTAACTTTGACATTGTAAGCATGTTAGCATCCTGACATTAGCAGTTAGCTCAAAGCCCCACTTCCTTAGAAAAGCCTCATAGAGCTGCAAGAATGAAGACACACCAGTCTGCAATTACATCCAACAACACAATGACTTTATTTTCTATTGGAAAGCAATGCTATTAAAGTTGGTGATTACAGGTTTTATTGTATCATTTGATTACATTCAGTGTTTCTTAATTACAAACATTTGTTAAAGCATACAGTATGTAATATCTGTTAACATAGATATATAGTCGTCTTTGAGCTGGACCTTCACTAGCTTCATTTAAATCTTAGTAGTTAAATGAACAGGGCTAAAATGGAAATTGCAATAAATAGCCATTTCCAACTACTTGAACAGCTTCAGATCAGAAGTGGGCCTGGTAGGCCAGTAGATATCCATCGTTGTACATGTAGATCTGCTTGTTGGTGGGGTTGTAGCTCAGACTGGCCACTCCTTTAGCTACCTTCTCGAGTGGCAGTGCTAGTGAGTTGTCCTCTTTTCCCGTTGCTGTGTCGAAGGCGTAGAACACCTCCTCGTGGTATTCGTCCACGTAACGAGTGGCATACAGCACACCGCACACCATGAAAGCATTGCTCACCGCCTTCTTGAACAGCCTCGTCTCCCACGTCTGCGAGACATTGAGCATCTCAGCCCCACTGTCCCAAACTAGCTGGCTCACCACCATGTTACCATGGTTACCGACAGTGGCATAAAGGGCCCATAGTCCCGTCTCATCTGCTTCCACATCCACATCACTATTGGCACGGCAGTCATAGTAACAGTACGGGAACTTGTTGTTGAAACCCACACCGGTGCCTGGAAGTGTCACCCGTTTAACAGTGTTGCTGTTCAGGTCGTAGCGGCAGATGTCTGCAGAGCGGTAGCAGTGATAGTACAGAGCTTCACCATAAAGAACAGCACTGGGTCCCTCAATGCTGTTAGCGTGACTGTAGGATGGGGCGAAGGTGTAGTCCCTGTGGTTGGCAGAGGCCATGAAGTCTTCGTAGGTTTGGTAGACACGCAGGGTGTTGCCCCTGACGTGGCTGTCAAGCAGAGGTTGAACCCAGTAGCTGTTCTTCTGTCCCTCACTGTCCATCTGGGCCTGTTTGCCCCATGAACCAGAGATGTAGCTCTTACCGTGTGGACTGACCTTAGTCATGACAGGATCACTAATGTTGGTGATGAGGCCCTTGAGGCAGTATCTGCCTTTGCCTGGAAACAGAGAGAAATGAGAAGGGTCTGAAGATCAGTTGATGTAACAGTGTAAAGAAGTTTTTCTCAAATGGGTGTACGCATTCCCCCAGGGGTACTTTGGAGTACTAAAGGGAGCACATGAGATTTTTTCTTTTGTTGATTTAAAAAATGTAAGTCATGCATAACTCCTCAAATAATTATACTACAATAATTTCAATAAAATGTAAATGTAAATGTAAGTTTGGTAAACCACATTCTACATTCAATATTCCCATTTTTCAATGCAATCATTAACTGCAATAGACTTTCAACTGCCCTAAAACCTCTGGAAAAGAGTTTGATCACTGTAGTTGCCTCCCTGCCACATACACTGAATGCTTCAAAAGCTAAAACGTAAAAGTGCAATTTATCAAAAAGACATAGTTCAATGCAGTTTCAGTGTCTTAGTGTTATTGCATGATGACAAAAAAATGGTTTGTCAAAAATTTAGTGATGGATTTTAAAAACAGAAATGTTGCTTTTAATTGTTTCTCAGTTAATGCTGTGTTGTATTATACCTCTTTGTACAGGCAATTTTTTTTATGACCAAAAATGTTTAGTGCTGTTTAGAACGTACTTGGGGGTACATTAATGAAAGAAGACACACTTACCTCTGAAGTCTTTGGGGATTGTCTTGCAGGACTCAACACTGTTCTTCAGGTAGCGCAGTTTCTCTTTGACAGTCTTCATGTTAATTGTGTCTGACATTTGCATCTTGTCTACATCTGTACGCAATTTACCCACCTAACACACACACACACACACACACACACACACACACACACACACACACACACACACACAAACACACAAACACACATTTACAATATTGCATATAAACAGGTTAGGTCTTCTTACTTTAGGGTTTAGTAAAGTTTGACTTCATGCTGCTCCTGGAGGCTATTTCTTGTCAACTTTAAGAGTCATTTTAGAGTTACCTCTTTGGAGAGCTTTCGTGTTTGGCCGTTGTTAAGCTGTCTGTGAACGGCACCAATGTCTGTCTCCACCTGGCTGAGCTCCTCGCCCAGGTGGCGCAGAGACAAGGCAGTGTACAGCCCCTGGTTGTGCAGGTACTGGTGAGGCTCCAGCTGGGCCGTAATGTTCGTAACCAGAGCCTGCATCTGAGGGAGACGCTCACTGGACAACTTCACCTGCAGGGACACACAGACAGAAACTCCTGTTTCTTGATGACTGAATGTGTTTTCCTGATACCAGGTTCATACATTCTTAAATCTTTTTCGGGTACTGTACCCCACTGTAAAATTATTCTGGTTGACTGAAGTTCTCACCTGTTCCTGCAGGGTGTTCAAAGATCCTCCACAGGACTCAACCTGCTGCAGCACGGCCTCGTACTTCACAGCAGGGAACGACCACAGGGTAGAGTTCACCTCACACGCGCACGTGCCATTCTTCCTCACGCCTGACACACGCTGAGCCTGGCCATCACCCTGCAGTCACACATGTAAAAAACACTAAAGTTGTATACAGGACATTTACAAGCATAATAAAGAGACTGCACCAAAAAAAGCAACAGAAAACAAAGAAAAAAAGCCTCAGTCTACTCTCATCAAGTGCTATATCTATTAGTTATTATTATTCTTAGTTTCTCAAAGTAGGATATCAAGTGTAACTCACTGGTGACAGCAGCAGTAGAAGCAGCAGTAGCATGTTTAGAGCTGGAGAAATTAATAGTGGACTGACACACAGAAATTGTAAGTACTGTAATCACAACCCCTCCTCATCACTTTTCTCTAACACAGTCACAGCAAAGACACATATTGCTGACTTGTTTCATATCACCAATGAGTCACTGCAAAGCCTTAAAAACACTTAGGTGGATGTGAAACTGTGTTTCACAGCACTTATGGTCAGCCAAAAGAGTTTGCTATATTTTCCCTCTCCTTAACGCAGTGGTTATTATTTCCTCTTTGCAATATCATGTGCAGTGTGGTCTACTTTTTAACGTTCCCCTAACATATTAATGCAGCAATGTATTCCATACAGAATATATCAATATACGTATGTGTTGTGTGTTTGACTGGGGGAAAAGGGATGGTACTGACAGGTTGATTGGGCAATGAAACATAGGTGAGCAGTAGGATGTGAGATTCAGGTGACCAGGATTGATGGGAAACTCAGAGGGCATCTGAAGCACAGTTGGAGAATGACAATCACAGCAAAGGTTCATAGAAATGTCTAGACATTTCAGGCCGAATTTTTCGCAAAATGGGCAAAAATTAAAAGAACCAGCTGTTGTGACAACAGTATCCACAGGGCAATTTCTACAGCAATTTCATGTTATTGTGTAAATCATAATTTAAAATTGTATTGCACACAAATGCACATACATAAACACATCACATACATGTAAAGTCGGTAAGTAAATAGCTGTTTACCACTACTTGTTTACAGAGTCTCCTAAAAATACATCAGACGCCTCATTAAACAGGATTACCTGGATAACTTTGCTGAATTAATGAGTGAATGTGTGTGAAAGGGTGAATGTGGCATGTAGTGTAATAGCGCTTTGAGTGGTCTGAAGACTAGAAAGGCGCTATACAAGTACAGGTCCATTTACAATTTATCATTTGGTGCTCTGTGCAGATACAGTCTCAGTGTGCCCTCTTTCCCTTCTAATGAATCTACAAATCATTTTGTCTTTCCTGCCTTTGTTATAGCAGTCAGTAGAGAGATAACAGGAAACCAAATCATAGAGAATGCGCCTTAAAGTCCAGATGAGAACAGGAGACATTTCTTTTAGCAACATTTCACATATACATCACAGGCTTTTTCTATTCTATTTATTGTATGTATTGTATATATTATTCCTATTTTATCGTACTGAATTTCATTGTATTGTATTCTATTATGTTCTATTTTCTTTATTTGTTGTACTACATTAACCTGTGCTGCTGTATCAATTTACATTTTCCCTACGGGATCAATAAAGTTACAAATTATCTTATCTTGTTTTATCTTACAGTGGAGAATGATAATACAGTCTTCAAGGAGATCATCACTTAGCAATAGTAAACTTTAAATCATATACTTGTGGTGCCATTAAAAAATGCTGTAGTTACGAAACAAAACATTGCATGAACAACATAAACCACAGAATGAATCATTCAATAAAAATGCTGCTGTCTGTCTGGGTGTGGAATTTCTCCAGTGGATATCTTGTGTGCTTGATGCAACATGGTCACTCTCTGTTCCTGAATACTGTAACCACATCTTCAGCACAGATACTGTACCATACCCTTCCACATTTAGATTTCCTTCCCATCATCCACTCTCATCACCGCAGGCGCCACAGACTGTCTGCTCTATCTGAATGAGAGCTGGACAAAACATGTCAGGGTGAGATTTGTTTCTTATGACGCACTGCTTAATAGAAACATAAAACTATATTTTGTCAACAGCATGAACAAAAATCAATTAATCTTTTTCAGATAAACAGTATATTGTGAAACTTATTTAATAAATACTACTAATTATTACTAATAAAAGCATTGTCTCAATAGACAGATAGGTAGGTCTCCTTTACTAGCGTAGATCAGTTACATTCTTCAAACTATGAACACCAAAGTGTAATTCATTCAGATTTACCTGCATGTTAAACAAGAGAGACGAAAAGTGCTGACTCCTAACTTCTGACATGTGAAGTTCGTTGCTCGCTGTCTGTATGCTGGGTGCTGTACATTTTTGGCTGCTGTAAAAGGACGTTCATGTTCAAGTGTCATAGTGGTGGCACACAGAAAGAAGTGTACTTCTGAAATTCAAGCTATTTGTTGCCAAATTTGCTGAACAAAAACTCAGAAGAAGCAGCACAATTAGATATAGTATTTCCCATCTGCTGAGCAAGAGTTTTGTGTAGAAGGAATTAATGGCCTGTCCCATATAGATGCCTATTTTCAATGAAGGCAGGGTGAGTCCAGTGATTAAAGCAAATAAACACTTTTATAATAAGGTTTACGGTATATGGTTTATTTCTGTTTTAAGTGTTAACTTCCATTATTTACCATCAGTGCATTATTTACAGCTTTACAACTACATGCTTTACAGCCCAGTGCAACCCAATGTGCGTTATACTTTATCCACTATAAGTTCATATTATTTGAAATAAAAATAAAAAAACTGTGACAATAACTGTGACACCCACAGCTTTGTCACACAGCTAGTTATTCTTTGTGACACCATATATGACTGCTGGGATACACAACATGCTGTAGTCATGAAACAACACATATAACAAAAACCACAGAATTAATCAATCAATAAAAATGATGCAGATATCTTGTATGCTTAGTGCAGAGTGGTTACTCTCTGTTCCTGAATCCTGAAGCACAGATAGTGTATATGCATCCCTTCAAACTCAGAAACTTAGAAAAAGGCAGATATTAGTCACAGCTTCCCTTTTACATTTAAATTTCCTTCCCATCATCCAGTCACATCACCGCAGCCTGAAGGACCAATGACTTCCAGCCCCCACAGACTGTCTGCTCTGAATGAGAGGTGGAAAAAACATTAATCTCAGGTTGAGATATGAACTGGTATCTGAAGGCAATAGTTTATATTAAAGGTTTAAAACCTATAAATAAAAATAAGTTTGCTTTTCTCAGATAAACATTATATACTTTTAATTCCTGTTTTAAGTGTTCTACAATTATTTACCATACACTACAAAGATATGTACATATAATTTTCAATTGAAAAAATAGTGATACTGCATTTCCACAAATAAAAAACTGTACTGTATTCATCCCTGCCTACTGCTACTTTACTGACACCCAATGCTTTGTAACACAGCTAGTTATTCCCTGATGACACCACATAAGATTGTTAGATTAGGCTAGTGTTCATGAGCCTGCAACATGCCTGTCCTGATCCTCCCTCACATGATGCCAGTGGCAGCTTCAGCTGCCCAGTGCCACAGAGACTGAGCTGCACAGTATCTTGGCGGCTCTAGGTGGGTGGTCGTCTGCCTGGACCAGTTGGGGTGAGAGAGAGAGAGAGAGAGAGAGAGAGAGAGGTGCACAGCAACAACCACACTAATAGTAGTGACTGATGATGATGAACATGAAGAAGATGATGACGACGATGATGACAACAACAACGATGGGGGATTTTAAATTCTATTCTACATTTTACAGGGAGCCAGTGCAGAGAAGCTAGTACAGGAGAGATGTGATCTCTTTTTCTAGTTCCTGTCAGTACTCGTGCTGCAGCGTTTTGAATTAATTGGAGTGTTTTAATGGACTTATTGGGACAACCTGATAATAAAGAGTTGCAGTAATCCAGCCTTGAAGTAACAAATGCATGGATTAGTTTTTCTGCATCTGTCTGTGATAGTATGTGTCTAATTTTTGTAATGTTGTGTAAATGAAAAAAGGCAGTCCTAGAGGTCTGCTTCATGTGGGAATTAAATGACAGTGGTGCTAGACAGTGGTGCTAGAGGCCAAGGTAATACCATCTAGAGTAACTATATCTTTAGACAGTGATCTCGGAGGTGTTTGGGGCCAGCATCAGAAAATTGCAGCTCCTCCAGGTTTGTAACTTAGTTAACTGATTAATGGTTCAGCAGACCGATGTTCACGAACTGCAGCCATCACCAGTTCTTGAGCTGCAGCTGTCCCCAGTTCCTATGTTGCAGCAGTCTCCAGTTATTGTGCTGCAGCAACCACCAGTTTCCTTAGCTCCTCCGGTTCACCTGCCAGATTGCTAGTTGCTGGCCTCCAGTCCTGTAGCCCTGTCACCAGCCTTCAGTTCTGCACTCCAACCTCATTGGCATCTACCTTCTTTGCCAATCCCATCAGTTTACTTTGACATCTGTCAGTATCGGCCTTAATCGTGTTAACAGTTTCTTGTGTTGTTTCAGTTCCAACCGCAAGGAGGAAGAGATCACATTCTGAAGGATAATGACAGATCACATGCACACAAACTAAACACACATTCACTCACTCAAATGCAGAAGTTAGTGGCAGTGTTCACAAGATACAAATTGCTGTTACAGTCATATTCAAACTGTGTTCAGGGACTGTTTCATTTACCTCTGCTCTCTGATCCACCATGAAGCTGTATGTGATCGTTCCTCTGTGTGCTCTGTTCACCCTCACCCAACAGGTAAGAAAACACTAAGAATATAGTCATTATTATTCTGTTTTTTAATGAGCTCCTTTAATTTTATTGCAAATTATCATACACTTTCAAATTAAGATACATTTACATTTACTTAACATAGCAATGTTTGATATTGATTTCAGGCACCGTCACGTGATAAGTGTGCATGTGAGTTGACTAATTCAGAGAAGGCATTCCCTCATGACAAACTCAGCACAGTGGAGAACGATGCATCAAAATGCAACAGCAACATCACCCCACAGAAGGTAACTCGTTGCATTATTTTATAAACCAGACTAAAGAACACAACCTCCCTCAAACCTAATATAAACAAATATATAAACTGATAAGACTCCTACGTGTATGCGTTCATGCTGGAGGAGTCCTGAGTGTGCTCACAATCTCTACCTGCTTTCTCTGCAGACTCTGGAGCTGGAGAGTCTGCTGTTGGGTTTGGAGCAACGTTTGCCCCGGTTGCAGGAAGATGTGTCGATGCTGGAGAGGGAGGATGACGGACAGCTCTATGCAGTTCTCAGCCTGTATGTGGTAGAGAATGAACTGGTTGAGATCAAGCAGCTTTTCGACAGGCTTAACGGCACCACCCTGGGACACCAGCATCTAACTGCTAACACCACTAAACAGGTTAATTCACATGTGACAAGCACAAGTTGCTAATTTAATATTGCACTCTTATACTATTAAAAATAACATTCTTCAAGTAGCTAATTACAAGTATTTTTTATATGTACTGTGAAAACAAAAGACCTAGTAAAAAGTTATATAATCAGGAATGTTTCTGTAACTTACAAAACTAATTAAGTGTCACTTAAAATTACTAGTAAAAACAGCTTAATCAAGAATTTTATTTAACAGTTTGTGTTGCTTAAAAATGTTGATGTAATCAGTTTCAACAGTTTTCTGAGTTAAATGAACTGCATCCCTCTTCCCTTTATAGACACAATTTCTTATACATGAAGATTAAAATATAAGTGAAGAACATGGATTCAGGAGGACATTGAACAGATGTCGCAGAGTGAGACATATGTCCTTTTCTCCACCATAGAGACCTGGAAGAGGCCAGACCACCAAATGAATTTGCAAAGAAATCACAATATATACAGATTTTCAGGACAGATAAACCAGATATTTCATTCTCCTTACTACAGCCTAAAAGCTTTAAGACCATTCAAATATACAGAGTAGTCCTCAAATCAAGCTTTTGTGGCAGGCAATTCCAAACCTTTGATCAGAAGTGTATATAAGCTATATTCCTTCATGGCATTCATATTTGCTGTCCCTCAGTTGGATGACATGAAAGCAGAGATGCAACAGCTGGAGACGTACGACACCATGCAGGTGGTGAAGAGACAACAAGACAACAAGCGTCTACTGAAAGACCTGGACCAGTGCAGGAATGGACCTCAACCCACTGCCAAACCCACTCAACCTCCGCATGGTATGTTCCAAAACCACACAGCACAGTAGACTATATATATATATATATATATATATATATATATATATATATATATTTTATTTTTTTTGGGGGGGGCTTGGGATGATGTGCAGCAAACGGCCACAGGCTGGATTCAAACCCCTGGCTGCCGGCAGCAAGGACTCAGCCTTGGTACACAAGGACTCAGCCTTGGTACATAGGGTGTCAGCTCTACCAGGTGAACTACCAGGACACACCAGAATTAATTTTTTTCCTTCCACTGGAAACCACTAGATAGATCAAAAATGATTCTGGTTATGTAGCAATTACTTTTTTTAAAGTTAAGTTATGATCAATTTTGTAAATTTGCATAATCATCAAACAGAAACTGATTGGACTTAATGATCTCATTAGTGTTCATAATAATATTTTACCTGAAAAATCAGATGTTACCAGACTTTAACTTCCAGTTAAATGACATCAGAGGCCATTCTGGTTCTCTGTCCACTGTGTGTGCACTAGAACGTGACTCAAATGAGGTCGCTCACAGCTGTGACAAGCCCTCCTCACTAAAAGCTAATGTCTGGTATAAATGAACTGTAGGAAGCTCTCAGCACCAATCACCACAATTAAGAAGTAATTATCAACCAGTGGATGCCTCACACAGCCAGCTGTACTTATTTAGTTTCCCTGCATTTGCACAATTTCTTTCTCTCTGTTTCTTTTCATATTTGTCCCCAAGGTAACTGTCCCCATGGTGAAATTCGGAACATTACCGGGCCGAGGGTGTACACAGAAGGAGAGTACCCTGGTTCCTACATGTATGGAGCCTGGGGTCGGGATCCCAAACCAGAGGCGGGGAAGGAGAACTGGTATTGGCTGGTAATGCTGACTTCCAGCAACATATACGCCAACTACGTCCGTCGCTACTCCAGCCTGAGTGCTCTCATTGTGGGGCAGAGCACCCCAGGTAAAGAACTCTTGTGTTCTAGTTTTTTACCGGATCAGAATTAGTTCTCAAGTAAGAAATATGACTTCAGTTTTTCATTGTTGAAAAAAAAGACATCAAAGCCAACTAAAGACAGATAAAAATAAACATTTATTTATAATATGCATAAAGGTGCCTGCATAACTATAAAAACAACAATAAACAAAACAATTTAATCCTTTTTTAATATAAACAAATAACGATACATACTTGCAATTGCATTTTCTTCTTCTTCTTCTTCTTCTTCTTCTTCTTCTTCTTCTTCTTCTTCTTCTTCTTCCAGGTAATGTCCAGATCCACTCCTCTAACCCAACCACCAACACCGTCCAGGGTCCCAATGTTGTGCTGTATGGAGAGGCCCTATACTACAACTGTTACAACCAAGATTCTGTTTGTCGATTCAACCTCACCACCAAAGCTGTTACCACCTTACAGCTACCCAAAGGCACTAGGTTCGCTACTTAACTTTTTCTCTAAGCTCATCGTTTGAATGGTTGTTGCTGATGCCACAATAAATGCCATATTTTCAAAGAATATGACAAAAATCGTTACATCTTTCCTATTTACATCTAAATGTTGTTTTATAATAACAATAAAAATCCAAATCAAAAGCATAACATAATGAGTGCAAGAAAACTAAGGTACTGATTGTTTTATGTTTTGTTTTGTTTTCCAAATTCTCATTTCTCAAAAACGAAACATGATTTCTGTCCTGTGTTTTTTCAGATATAATTCAAAGGGTAACTTCTGCCACCTTGAAGCATGCTACCCATACACCGATCTGGACCTGGCGACAGATGAGTCAGGCGTCTGGGTGATCTATACCAGCAAACAGGACTTTGGCAACCTGGTGCTGTCCAAGGTAGAGGAAGGTGAACCGCTGACGCTCGGCCAAACCTGGCGCACCTCGGTCTACAAGCAGGGGGTTACCAACACATTCATGGCCTGTGGTGTGCTCTATGCGACACGGTACATCAGCAAAGACGTGGAGGAGATCTTCTATTCGTTTGACACCACAACAGGGGTAGAAAGGTTCAACATTGGTGTGTTCATCAACAAGATGACTGCCAATATTCATTCCCTGAACTACAGCCCTGTGGACCAGATGCTACATGCCTATTGTGACTCCTACATGGTTTCCTATAAGGTTTTGTTTAAGTAGATAATCCTAACATTTGCTGTAAAAGCCTGTATAATAAAGGCTCCAGTGATAGGGACCAGCATGAATGAATAAAAGTCATTCCTTTACAGGAATGAAAAATTAGCTGTGCTTTGGATGGGAAATTTACATGGTAAATTCAGCATAATAAACATTTGCATTCTACTAATTCAATTTGTACAAAAATAGCATCATGTCTACTCGGTACTCTGCTGATCTCACTTTATCTTCTACTTTCTCTTCGACTGTTTTCATGCACTACATTTAGTCGCTTTGCTGTTTTTCCACCATTGTTAAGCTACTATCAGTGAAACTTCCCGGAGTTGTTTCACTTTAAAAGCCTACCAGAGAAGGGCTGAATTTTTTCCTCTGAACTGCTGGAATTATTTTAGATCAAACATTTGTGTAGAAGATGTAGAGTTTCAAATCATTAGCCTAAAACTGGACGAAAAATTGGCAAAGTAGTAGCTTTTTTGTGATAGACTAATTTAATTACTTTTATTTTTCATGCTGGAGATGAAAAGGGGCTGTATAAATCTTGAAAAAATAAAAAATAAAGGCCTGATTCTAACTCTTTAATATCCAGTTGAGTGTGGAAACATTACCTTAGGATTTTCCTGAATCAATCTTTCTGCATAAGGTAAGGAAGAAATAGTTGTAATATAAAGGTAAGATGTAATGCAAATTCTTATACTGTTTGGAGTTCACTAATGTGTGTAGCAATTGATGTCATTGAAGTCTCATTAAAATAGTTATGAAATAATAGAAATCTCAGAAATCTGCATGAGAGCTGTGTAAACTTCAGTTTTGGTGTTGCACCAGCTCACCTTATACTGAAAAAAGATGTCAACATGTCTTTTTATATATAGTCTTTATTTCTTACTTGTTACTTCATCAGTACATGGACAGAGACAGCTTACTTTGTATATGTATTTATATATAATATATTTAAACTTTACATTACACATCTGAATGACAACAAAGCAGGTAAGAGTCCTTCTACTGTTCTGATTAGAAACAAGCTCATAGGGAAGACTCCCACAATATGAAACAATCAAACAAGAAAAAAAGAACTTATTGCTCAATACAAATCAATCATAATGGCAGTAAGAAGAAGAATAGTGGTAGTACACATTAACCAATGTCATTATACCAAGATGAGGTCACACTCTATTGTTTTCTATAAAAAAAGAGAAACTCCAAGGGAAGAGGAACAGAAATATGTTGTAAGTTTTCTTCACAATACATTAGTGTTAAGAATATTCAGACTGGGTAACCTGCTCTATAAATAAAAAGTATCTACAAATGCAAGGAGGACCAAGGTCTATACAAACTGATCCAGGGCCAGCTTACTGTGGGCTTTCACAAATCGCTACTGAACTTCACTATTTATAGACCTAGAGGAGGAGCAGGATGGAGCTGGGTTTTCATGTACAAGGTTAAATGTCAAAGATGTGGAGCAGGGATAGAAGTGAAAACCATAGTGAAGGGTTCTGAGAGGCGTAGGTTATGGAGGTTAGGACAATACTGTACAGCACTTCAAAAAGGGTCAAAATACATTCAGGAGCCCCCCAGGCGTTTTGTTTAAAAGTCATGTAGGAGGAAACCAAACAAGGCAGAAAATAGCTTAGTGAAGGAAGAAAACACTGACAGATGATCGTATACGAACTCCACTACATGCAAACTTCAGTGTTCATAAAATTTACCCACGAGGTCCTGTGAGGAATGACTGAGTCGTTTGATCTGACTGTCAAATATCTTCTCATAATCTTTCCTTCCCACGTTAGGATTTTTTCAAACAATTCAACAATAATCTCTCCAGCTTTAACAAAACATTCTTTTTCCTTTGACATTCATTCACTATTTTTCAAGTCAGAATCTCTCTCTATGTGTTGGTAACAATCCCTTCTATTCTCTATCAAACTGCTAATTCTCTCCTGGGCCCCTTGGTGCTCAGAAACACGACTAACACTACCAACATTTTAAAAGTGACTTCAGCTGATAGCCCTTTAGGGTGCGACTGGGTTTGCCTGTGAGAGCCGGGGCACCTTGTGATTTTTTTTAGGGGGAGGGGTTATTTTTTAAGGTGACTGGGGGTTGCCCTACATTCTGAGCTTGGCGCCCAAATGGCTCCAAAAAAGCCCCGCCCCTTACAGGCCGCCTCGAGGAAGCGCACACCTCAGCGATTGGAAGCTACGCCCCTTCTGACAGGGGACCAAAGGGTTTTTTGTAAAACTGGAAACAGGAGAAGGTGACTATGGTACATGAATACTATACATTACTAAGCCAAAAGCCAAGGGACCCCATCTCTGATCACTACTGACAGGGTGGTCCAGTGTTACAGATAACAGCACACAGCTTCACTAGTCTAAAACTATACAATTATATACACATCCTATACTGGTGAGATTATGGTTACACATCATATCAAAACACACAATGACCACATAGCTATGAATTCCTTCTTGTGTGAGATTTTGTGTATTTATGTCTTCTTATTTTTAGTTCCCTTACAAAGCACAGCCCACGCAGCTTTAATTTTAGAGGGTATGTGGAAAATGTGTGTGTGATTGAAAATATGTTTGTATGTGTGTGATTTTGGATACTTCTGTGAGTGTGTATGTGTGTTTGTGTGGGTGTGGGTGGGGGCAGCTTTGGTATATCCACGAGGAAGGGCTGGGCGCTGTAAGGGAAGGCTGCTGCAAGTTCTTTAGTGGCGACCCGGAAAGAGAGCTTCTCGGGTTAGCCTGGTCCTGCCTCAGTCCCCCTGGTCTGGTTTGGTTTGGGTCAGAGTGTGATTGTCACATTAGAGACCACGAAGAGCCGACTACGACCAGAACCACATCCATGTACTGGAGTTACAGACTGATGATGGTGGTTGCATCCATGGCTCTATTTAACTAGCCACATGTAAGGTGCTAATGAAGAATGCCCTAGTGCTATACTACTCAGATACTAGAATGCCCTAAGATTACTTTTACATTCACATGCATATACACGTTAATAAATATTTATCTAGCCTATATTATGTAGTGGATTGTCTTAGAAATGTGAGATGACACACAGCTTAAACTGCCCCAAATGGCAGTAATACAGGGAAATTTGAACTTATATAATCAATAATGTGACACTGGTAAACCAGCCGTGCTCAACAGCCTGCCCTCTCTGTGATGCTCGATACAGCCTTACACCTAAGAGGATAGTGCTTTCTCTCGAAAGACCACTTTTTAAGTGCTATTTATTTGAGAGTTCTGATTTTGTTTTTGATTAATCTCTTCCTAGGCAGAGAGTGACATAACAAGTGATTAAATGGAAATAATCCACAGTGTCCTAGTTAGTGTGAATTTAAGCTCAGATACAATAATATTCCTCTATTAGGCTTAACTTTATTCCTCAGTTTACATGCTACATATAAACATTATACATGAAACTATTCAGTTCATAATAGTGCATTTTAAATAGTCTTTTTCAAGCAGTGAAATACTTCATTTTGTAAGTTAGAACAGAAAGTGATTATAGGTGAGTGATTAAAGTTGGGAAATACAAGTTCAATTCCACATCTGAATGGTTAGTGTACCTGCATGCTGATCAAGTACTTTATAGTAACTTTGCTGCTACATTAGCTACATGGGATTATTCATTTGATACTAAACAATAGGTGGACTCCAGTGTCTCACAAATCGCAGATTGTCATCTTGCTCAAAATCAAGATTATTCAAACAAAAGTTTGGTTATACTTTGGCCATATCATGTACAGAGTATCATGGTAAAAGCAATAGAAAAGGTGAAGCTACACATTTGTGTCAGCTAAGCTCCCTGGTGGTGTAGTGGCTAGGTTTCAGTGTGCTTACAATTGGCAGCCTGGGTTTAATTTCCTGTTAAGAGGTGATACGAGTTCACAGACTTCAGCCTTAGATTGTGTCCTTAGATAAAGATCTGTGACTACCCTGAACACACAGACTCAGCCTATTATTACAGAGATGGATTTCCATGAAGCTGAAACATGTATGCTGATGATACCACTATTTCGTATTTTAAGTGTCGTTTACAAGTTTGACACACAAATATTACGAAGTGCAGCTTTGAATCAGCGTGGTGTACTTTAGCTAGGCTTTTAGACTAAAAAAGCAAACAAATCCTCTCTAAACGCTACTGGTGCACTTGACCACAATAGGCTGTGTTCTGCTGTCTGTCAGATTCTGGACACACCCCATCTGATGCTCACCTGTCACTGGTGAAGATAATTAACCATCCCTTACAAACAACAGAGAGAGATGCTCACATTTTGTCCACACAAAAGCAAAAGAATAAACTGCTTGCAAAATACGGATGAACAACACTTTTTCATTGTAGTACCCCCTTAAAGTTCTGTTTTCCTTGTTGTTCCTTGTCTGGGACAGATTTTCATATCACATTATTAACAGCAGCTCAGTATCACATATTGTTGTGTGGATTGATGACTGACAGGGTTACTTTCTTTTTTTGTGGGGGGAGGGTGGGGGTAGTTTAAAAAAGATGCAGGCAAAGAATGAGGAGACACTTAGCAAACACAAGAATGACACTTCAATAACAAAAACAGAGCCTAAATCTTTAAGTGCTGGGTGACAGGGGTGGTTGGGGGTTTTAGTAGCAGTACATATGGTATTTTACAGTGGAGGATGGAAGAAGATGGCAGACAATGGATCTGGGGGAGATAGAGGAAGACAGAGAGAGCCTCCTGTTCATGAACTTAACTTCCTCGTTCTACCCGAGAGGTAGTCAAACCTTCACTCTGTTACTTTTAAAAAAAACTTTTCCTCAGACCATTCCCCCATTCTCCACTTTGCTGTTATCCCTTCTTGTCTCTCGCTTTCCATCTCTCTCCCCCCTCCCTCCCTCTTTCTGTGGCTGGCTGACTCCTCAGCAGGACACCTCCATGGTGTGGGTGACGGTGCCGACTCCCTCGGTGCTGTCGGAATGGGTGCAAGCCCTAGAGCGGGACCCATCAATGGAGCTGGCGCTGGTCAGGGAGGCCGTCCTTGAGCGAGCCAGGCGGGTCATACTGGCAGAGGGCACTGGGAGGAAGGGTAAGGGAGGGAAGGGGCAGGGGAAAGATCGTGGGGGGAGGGGGGAGAATTCAGCGTTACATTTTGTTTGGGAAAAAAAAACTGTGGGATGAGTTGATGTTGGGAAGATGTGGGGAGTACATGCTAATGTGGAGAACTGAAAAATATTCCTTTTTGTAGCTGGTGAGAAAAGGCAGCTCAGTGGCTGGCTAATGTGTCTACACACGGACACACTGTTAACACAATGCACAGGAGACACTGTGGGCTCAGTTTGTATTATAAAGCTCAAATTTCCTATAAATTGAGATTTTTTTTGTCAACTGCTGCTTCCAAGGTCTGGATTGGCCCTTATAATTTGCAGTGGCGGAACTAGACTTTTATACAGGGGGTGGCCAGAGGGTGGCCAAGGCTTTATGAGGGGGGCCATACACTGAGCCTAATAAAGGAAAATCCTGGGATACCACAGGTCAGATTTGAACCCAGGCCACTGCAGCAACTCCGTAGATGGGTCGCCAGCTCTACCGACTGAGCTAACCTGGCGCTAACATGGATATACTGTAATTTAACCTTACTTAACATGCCTTCTTGACTGTTGAGTTAAACTCAGGAAAAAGAGCTTTATGACGGACGGAGAGTGGCTGGAGGAAATGGACCTAAGTTTCACTTTCAGTTTCTGGCGCAGCAATTAAACCGGCACACCGGCATTTATTCAGAAAATTAAAAACACCCGTGGGAAAAGTCGGTGTCTTGGCAAAACAAAGAGAAGGCTGCACATCACGGACACTAGATGCAAGACTCAGCTCAAGGATCAAATAAAGAAATCACTGGTATGAGAATTAATGAATGACTTGCCTGGCTAGTTTCATGTTGGGAGCTGCCCGGGCTGCTGATATCTGGGCTGGGGTCTGTCTGTGCCTGATTTGTTTTTTTTAGCAGAAAAGTTGGAAATATCTCCCTTCCTCTTCATTGTCATCTGTTTATTCTGCCTTCTCTGTTGGCGTTTAAAAATCTCGCTGTTTTCGACGTGACGTGCAGTGACTTGTCAATCAACTGGGGTAGCACCCAGGGTGTCCAATCAGGTTCCAGGGGTGGCCCGGCCACCCCTCTAGCTCCGCCCCTGCAAATTTGGTGTATTAATCCTGTTTCTGAATATGTTTGTAAATGTTTTAAGATTGAGTTGTACCCAAATCATGAAAATTAATGAAATTGTTTATTGTTGATGTAATTGCCTAAAAGTTATAAAGCAATTTTAAAGCTATGATGAATCTACAATTAAGTGTTATCCCTGCCTTATAGCTGAATTAATAGATTTTTAAAATCTTTTGTTTGATTTAGGTTGAGAGGTTGAGGAGTGGAATTTGCAGACCAGAAAACCAAGATAATGAGCTGTAAGAGGATAATGAGCTAATGCTTACAGCTCATGTCTGTTTTTATGATCCACCTTGACAGTAATGAAACTCAAGAAAACACTGAATACCTTGAATGTTTGTAAAAGAAAACAGATTTTTTAAAATAGGTTTACTATATACTACTATATATTAATAGTAGTAAGGCTAACTAATAATGACCACTTACAGTTATTACAAAAATACTGGCTCCAGCTTTAAAAGATCCTGTATCAGTCCGACTAATTGTGTGGTGAATCTTGTTTGGCTCTTGTTAAAATGTCCAAAAGCTCCAAGCCCGGAGCCCTGGAGGATCATTTTGAGTCTCAAAGGTACACCTTCTAATGTTTCATGTTGTATACTGTGCTTATGTGATTTAGGCTCTGCAAGTTTATCTGTATAACCCTAATGACAATTTTAGATTTTAACTTGAGTTCAGTCAGCAGTTTATGCAGTTTTATTTATCTCTCATTCCTCTCAAATTTTCATTTGATTGCAGGAACTATATTTAGTTCTCCTTTAAAGTCTAAACTATTACTAAACTATTACTAGCATATAAGACACGGTTGTTAGTCACAAACTTAGTCCAAAAAGCTTCGCTCAAAGCTAGCTGAAGGCCATGCAAAGAGCATATTGGAGATGCAATGACAAAGGGATGGGGGGAGGAGAAGTGAGGGCAGTATATTTTTCCCGTGGGAGGAAAAATTATTTTCTAACGAACAAAGATGAGGTTAAATATCCTTGGGATAAAAGAAAATGACAGCAAAAGTAAAAATTTCATAACAGCCCAAAATATTGTATTCATAACCAAATTAAATGAAAAAAAATTTCATGTCATGTCATTCAACAGGGCAGCAATAAGAGGTCAGAGGTGAACTGGGGAGGAGGAAGTACCTGGCCCTCCACTCAACCTCCGATCCTTCACATAAGCGACTGAGAGAACGGGGCAAGGAAGACAGAGGGCAAGATTAACACAACTCATGTCCCTCTGCATGAAATACATGACATCACAACACACAAGAAATTGCAGCTGAGGCAAAGACACAAACATACATCTAAAATTACACTCACTAACTACTTTTTGTCACTTTATTCTATGGAAACTTACTGTAGCCCATTCCCTGCAGGAAATACTTGAAGGCTTCGGTCAGCTTGCCAGGCTGCAAAACAACACGTCAGAGATTTCATTCATCATAATAAAGTTAAATATGTCTGTTCTTATAGACTTATATAATAAGTCTAATATCTATTATATGTCTATTTATGTATATTTATCTTGTTTCATTTAAAGGTGTGGCAGCCTGTTGATTAGTTGTTCGTGTGTTACCTGTGTGAGCTGAGGAAGTCCGCCAGAGTCAGCCATCTAACGCGAGAGGAGAAAGAAGAATGAACCTAACTGCTAATAGCAGAGTAGAGGAACTAGAACAAATATAAACCCTCATTCTTTGCTTGCCTCTGTTCTGTGAACAATGGTAAATGGTTTTTTTTCCTTCTTTTCTGCCATTTAATAGTTAAAAGTGAGCTGTAAAATAATCATATTTGAAGATTACAAGTTTGGGTATCCAACATGTGGACTATGCAATTGACCCTTCTTAAGTCCCGCCCCTTTTTGTTCTTTGCTGAGCTAGCCAGCCCCAATCAGCTTCCTCCTTTCCTGTACTTAGATATGCTATGTGCTAGCCTCGTCTATGTTGAGAAGACAATCACATTTTGAAGATAGTTAAAAGATAAAAGCGACATATACAGTCATATCTTAAATTAGCTAATGTTAGCAAAACGATAACTAACTAGCTAACTAACAATTGATGAAATTATCGAGCTAGTTCGCTAGTATTTTGATTACATACGTTTTCAGATGTAACTAGCTAACATTTGCTGTAGATTAGCTAGCTAACTCTAAGATGCCATAAATGTTCAAAATGTGGTTGTCTTTTCAATGCAGAGGAGCCTAGCATGTAGCAAGTACAGGAAAAAGAGAAAAGTGGTGACCGAGGGTTGTCATTGGAGCACAGAGCAAAAAGGGGTGGGACTTATTTATTTAGGAATGGTCAATTACAATGTCCCCAGTTTGGGTGTGTGTGTGTAAACTTTTCTTTTATGTCAAACTTCTTTCTCTACTGTCTGGTTTCAAGTCAAGGTAAAATGCCCCATTTTTGAGATTAGGCTTGTTATATCAATCTCTCCTATAATGTTACTTATGCATTACAGAATTCAGGATTACTTTTCTTTTTCCCAATGTATGACTTAATAATAACTATTTTTTCGTTAAGAACTTCATTTATGTAAAACCATCAGTGGATACTCAACGGGTCTGATGGAAATAGACACAAAGCCTGACATGGTTTGCTTGGTCTCAAAGGAAAGGAGCTGTATCTGGAGCCTGAAGGTAAGTGGTTGTATTAGTTGCAAATAAACAGAAACATTTAACAACTAAACAAAACATTTTATATTGTCATATTTGTTACATTTTATTGTCGTGTTGTTCACATGGTGAAAAGACATTGCGGTGCTATTTTGCTTCTAAATGATCGTGCTGGGTTGTTGCAGAAATAAAAGTCCACCTGCTGCTTCCGGCCGATCAGTGAGTTAGAAACACAAATAATTATTTGTTGACAGGGGAGTGAATCATTCTTGTCATTACTGTCCCAGAGTCATTCAATATAATCTCAATAAGTAAACATAAAGCTACTGGGCCTCACAGGAAGTCCAACTAATGCACTGCTGAGGACAGTAATTTCACATTTTCACATATGAATGCAAGTGTTTAAGAGTACCGGTATGTATGTAAGAGTGCTTACATTTCATATATATTAGTTTGTAGCTTAAAAGTACTGTGTTACAATTTGAGTTACTTTTTAACACAAACTACGAAAAGTTACGTAACACCAAAGCTGGCTTTTTCTTAACTTAAAATTTGTTAAGTATTTCAATTATTTTATCTTGTTTATATCTAAAGTTCTGGTGCTTATTATTTAATTTACATAGAATCGCTGTACATTTTGTCAAAAAGATATTGAAAATCAGGTACACCTGTAATATTGTTGATTTTTTTTGGGACAGAATGCATAGGTGGTTAGTTACAAAGAATGTAATACCTGTTTTTAAATATACTGTACAGCAGTTTTTTGTATTGTATGTTGAATTTTTATGTAATAATATTTGGCATTTATAGATGATCTTCTTTAATCTTCTTTAAATCCTTAAGAAAGCTGGAAAGAAGTGCCTTGAGACTCTTGAGTTATGTATTGATTGAACCCCATTAGGTTATTTTAAGGCTACTTAAGAATAATTAAACCTATATTTGAGATATTTTTGTTAGATTATTTTATTTGTTTGTTTTTTCTATTATCTTTTTTTATCTTAGTATGCTTCTTGGATTCATTGTTAGGTATGGTTAGGTAACAACCACTGATAATATGTGTTTGTTATGTGAAGATGTTTAATAAAGTTTTTAGAAAGTCATGGAGCTTTTTTAAAACTTTATTAAACTCGTAAGTTTTTTTAGTGTGAAGCACTTTGCAACTGTATTTTTTGAATGCAATATAAATAGTTATTTTTATTATTTTTTTTACTTTCAATGAAGACTAATTAGCACATAATTATTTACTATGTTTGGTATATGACAAAGTAAAGTAAGCTGTTTCTTTCTCAATAACACAGTTTACATGTTGGTGTAAAATGTGTCCAAAATTGAGCATTCATTTTGCATCATATTTTTGTGTGAATTGGGATTATTATGATTACTTAGTCCATGCAAAAATGTATCAACATTGAAGTTCAACAACAAATCTGACTTTTTGTTTAATGATGGGGCAGCTGTGTCAGATAAGGACAGAGTTACCTTCAGGAAGGTGGTGTTGGTTGGGTCCAGTTTGGAGTTGCACTCGACCTTGAGGACAAAAACAGCAGGTTGAGTCATAAAAAAAAGCTGCAGCGATAAAAAACACAGACATGGAGCATTAAAGATGCTCAGGGCGTTGAGAGGAACTGTGGATGTATAGTTTATATATGGAGACTACATTAGTCCATGTGTATTTGTGTGACCCAGATACTGCAGTGCGCTGCAGAGATGAGTCACTCCAGCAGGCTGAGAGCACAGCCGCAGTATGTGTGCGCACACACACACACGCACAGACACACATAGTAGACAGATGTGCACAGATTCATGACCACTCACACTTGTGGACACACTCAAACACACATACACAGCCAGTGTCATACACACGGAACATGGCTTTGCTGTCTTAATCTCTAATCCTTCACACAGATTTTACTGCCCAAACATGTTAAATATGAAGACACAACAGGAATGCGTGTATTTCTGTTTCTTCTCACAAAATGTTTTCTTTAAAGTCCCTGGAATGAAGAGCTCTATAAATAAGCTTCATCTGCAGATACATATTAATTACAAATCACATGCAGATATGCAAATTTACAACAAAACAGTTGCAAAATAGGATATGCAAATACAATTCTGAAATGTATGCATCACTAAACACATTTTATTTTTCTGTTACTCTGCTCACTCTAAACAAAGGAATGTGTCATATAAGTGGCGGCACGCACAGCAGTCTCAACTGGCCGTATCAGCGAATATAAAATATTAACATGACCTCCATCTGTCACATCCAATAAAACAGCCCCTGTTTCTCCTAACACTGCCTCCCTTCCATTCCTCTCTCATTTTCCATCTCTCCATCTCTTTCTAACATGTTTTATAACAACACCCCTCCCCACCCTCCCTCTGGTTCCTCCGCACCACTCCTCCATCCAACAGAGGAGTGATTTGATTTAAATTTGAACATGCGGAAGATTAACTGGTGCAGAAGCATACATATCTGGGCCACTTCAAACTAGGAAACCCCAGAGATAGAGTGAGGCCATCTGGCCCCTGGAGAACACACACACACCTAGAGTATCAAAGACATGCATTGCACACAAAGACACATATGGACAGACACACATACACAGAATCCCTGGGGGTGCAGAGAGAGTGACCCAGGTCTCTGCTGGCTGACCTGTTTCCGTTTTACTGAGGACAAATGGTCATGGACTGGATTTATACGCCAAGTACAAAACACTGAACAGGGCGAGAACAGGAGCGTTCAGAGCTCTAGATAGACTAATATTATTTTGAGGCAGGATTACTTTGAAGGAGGAAGTAATCTCAGTGGGAAAGTTCAAGGAGCGCGCTAAAGAAGGAAGACAGCTGATGAGACATAGGCGCTGCATGGTGAGACAAAGAGAGAGGGTCTTGAGGATGGGTGGATAAAGTCGGTGCAGGGAAGAAAGACGATGGACTCACCACTCCCTCCTCAGCGGGGGCGTTGTCTCCCACGACCAGCATCACAGAACACCTACAGGGACATTTGGAATTAATATTAATTGTTTTATAGTAATCCAACAAAAAAGAGACTTTTCCCTGTTTTGACATGTTCAAATTGTTTGTTTTGTTCTGCCAACGCCCCCAAATATTATAAAGTATTTACAGTAAACAAATTTAGCATTTGAGAAGCTGGACCTAGCAAATATTTGGTATTTTCGTCATTATCACTGGTAACACCTGTGTTAACCCTACTGTTTCATGTCAAAATGGCTGCTGTGAAAAACGTCCATTGTCGACCTACTGATTTTAATCATTTCATTTACGTAGAGAGAACATGTATTTAAAAAACATTAAGCTAATAAGACATGAATCATCTGGATAATGACCATCAGCATATTATGAAACTGCAGACTTACTTCAGAGTCTTAGCGTTGATCACTGTCCCACTGCGATTCATCTCCAGGTCCCTCCGACTGAAAGAGACGAGACATCATGAATGTTAAAATAAAGTCCTGGTGTTTTTATGTGTGCGTATGTGTCTGTGTGTATGGGTGAGTCTGACTTAGGCTACATTTGGGTACTCATTTCAGACTAAAGAACTCGGGACAGCTTGTCCAATTGGGGACAAAAGCCGGGCCAATGGTTAGAAATCCCCTCCAGACATGTATTAGGATCTATGTACAAATAGTCTGCTTGGAACAGTAATGTGTGTCTGATGTGTTTATCTGCAAAAACAAATGATAATTTCCACATTAAAATTCTTAAAAGGCCAAAGTCCATTCTCAGTGTATGTGTACTGGTGACTTCCAGTTTCTACATCGTGTATGAGTTGTATACTGGACCAGGATGAATGTAAGTCTATGTAATGTCCCCAAAAGTGACTTAATAAACATGTGAGAAGGAAATTTCATTTCACCTGTTGTACATGTTCCAGAAAAGCTGCAGGTTGAACTGATTGACGGTGTTGTTGATCTGTTGCCGGTAGCTCTGCACCAGCTCTGTGTTGTTCATCAGCTCCTCCTGCAGGCAAACACACAGACTGGGTCAGAGCCTTTGCACAAGGAGGAATTATTGTAGGATGATCTTGATTTGGGAGTTAGGGAATGTCATTTTTACTTGCCCTGTTTCCCTGTTTTTAAGAAGTACCAAAAAATGAAGAAAACCTGAATAGCAATTGAAAAACAATTAATGTCCAATTTCATACCTGTACCGTGAGCTTACCTGGCTGAAAAGATGTGGCAGCACAGTATCTGGCAGAGCACTGGTCAGACCTGACAGCTGGGGGAAAGACAGGGACATTGTTACTGCAAGAAAACAAAATGAAGGCCTGGATTTGGAATGTGAGCCCACCCAAAACACTAGCATACAGTAACAGACAGGTACCTTGGTGGCAGCCCAGTCAATCCAGCCTTTGCCATTGGGGTCGATGTTGAGCAGAACCAAACCCTCAACCAGGTCGGGGAAGATCAGCTGAGAGCAGAGGTCATAGAAACATATGTAAGACACGGCTCAGAACTTCTGATTGATAGCTGATAGCTCTAGGCTCAATCTACAGTAGATTAGGAGAATCAGGATGTGACTTACAGCAAACTTGGCTAGAATGTAAGCTCCAGCCCCAACTCCGATCCCAACGATGCTCTTAAATCTAAAAGATTATTGATCCGTTAGAGGCAATGTTTTAAAGTTAAATAATTATACACTACTGTCAATAGTGTGGATGCTACATAGATACAAGGAGTGTTGTGTTGTGTTGAGTCTGGTGTTCCTATATACGATGTTACAGAATGGTTTTGTTGGCAGCACAGGCTGAAATTCATGCTTGTGCAGAGCAAAGTGTTGTACATCTCAGCTGTGGCTGGTACTGAATGTCCAGGCTAAAATTACATCCTGTTGGCAGGAAACAAATGTCTTCACTCGATCTTTTCTTTCCGCAATCTACAGAAACTGCTCAGTTCTCAGACATTCTCTCCGCTGGAAGGGGGCCCTAGAAAGCACTCATATTTTTTACCATAAAGGCATCCAAGATGGCACTTTTTCGAGTCCGCCATTGATGAGTGTTGACTGATTTTGTTCTAGTTTGCAGATCAGAGCTTACATTTCTTCTATGTTCTGAACAAACGCCAATGAGTTTTTTTCTTTTTGCAGCAACAAAAAATCTTGTCTTTGCCAGCTTGTAGAGTAAAAAGAGAACATGACGTCCCTGCAGATGGCTCGAATTAAAATATTGGCCGTGTTGGCTGTGTGAATAAATGTGGAGTAATTTCATAGCAAAGAGCACCAACCCAAAGTGCTGCACCACAGTGGGCAGCATCCCGGCCAACTGGTCCATAGTAGGGTACTGGTACCTGTGGGGAGCAAGCACATGACTTGTGGTCATCATTACTTCACATGCTGTATGTGTGATCAGTACATTCTGAGCATCTGTTTTTACTCATATTTTATAATCCATTCAAATAATTTATACTTTAAACTGAGTTAACTGAGATAATCCTAATTTATTCACCCAATCATCATCACTGGCCTAATCCCCTGACCACCAGATAATTAACACATATTAAATAATAAACAAGCTTCTATTCATTAGTATATACCCCTGTGGCAGCTGTGATGCTCCAATCTGCTGCCCCGGGGCATCGATGTGGCAAACCACAAAGTGCTTGGTGATCTCCTGCATATCCTCATTATTGAAGAAAGTGTTGAAGCACAGCTTGTCTGTAGAAGAGCGAGAGAGGAGAGGAAATAAGCAGAAGTAGCATGGGGTGAGAGGATAGAGGGATAGGTCCAAAGAAATGTGGGGGGGAGGTGGGAAGAAAGCAAAAGGCAGGGCAAGGAAGAGGAGGAGAGGATGGAGGGATGAGAGCAGAGGAATGTGATCACATTAAATATGCATCACACTCAGAGAAGACCTTGAAGGTGGCCATCTGTACAACTGATCCTGTGCCAGAAGGAGAAGGCAGAGACTACCATTTTTAACAGAGAACTGACACTATGAATTTCTCTATAATGTGGTAATTTTTTGATATGGCAAACATGAATAAGTACAGATTCTATTCAGTGCCTTATTGGTAATGACAAAGGACTTAGCTGAAAGAAAAATGTGTTTCCTTGTTTGCCTTCTTTTCCACGGTCATATGAACAGGTCAGTATAGGAAGATTTATATGTACTTTTTCCATTAAACATTTACTCATTTACTCAACCAAGCACAAAGGAGAAGCTATGGTGAAAGGCCCTATCTATAGCCAGTGTTTGGTTTGTCCAAGTTCATCATGCTGGACTCTGTAGAAGAGGACCATTCTAAGGTAATGAAAACAACGATTCTTAGGTGATATTTAAAACAACTAATAAAATATTCCAATGTTATTAAACTAAATAAGAATTTGTAACATAAATGTGGCTACTACTCTATGCTGCCATTTTGTCCAGGTACTATATCTCAAGAAACTTACTGGTTGAATTAAAAAATCAAAGTAAAAGAGAAAGTCCTGGTCTTTTTGCATAGCTTAGCACAAAGTCTGGAAGCTGCCCTAGCTCTGTCAAGACTGAAACTAGCTAGCTAGTTAGAGTCACTGTTTCTTTAATGATTTGTTCATCAAGTAATTATTCTGTCAAAGTTACTAACACATTAAAACACTAAACTCTAGTTTCTAAGTACTTAATTTGAATGTGAGTTTAGCCCTCTGAGTCAGTTGAATAATTTTCCTATGAGCAACGTTGGACTCTTTACAGAGAGCCTAGCGCAGCTTGTATAACAGTGTTTGTTGTATCTTTAAAATTTATTTTGTGTGTATTTTTTCCTCACTGAATTCCTTTCCAAATAAAAAGATTAAAATGTAAGGACAGAAAATTCTCATCTCTTCTCTTTTGTAGGAAACAAAAGAGTTTTATTTGGAGAGTGACTCACTGAGGATTTCCGGTTCGTGTTCCACTATAGAAAACTCTGAACATTGCATTCTGAAAAAGCTAGATGTATAATAAATGTCAGCTCTCCATTTGCCCTGCTCCCTCTGTCTTTGCAGTTGGCCTACTTTCAGCCCATGTGTGTCAGACTCGGTGAAACCACGCAGCAACATTGTTTCCTCCTCGGGCTCTGGCTGAGCGCTGTTAATTTAATGGACCAATTAGCATGACGACTGGGTTAGAAATAAAAAGTACGGGAGGCGGGAAAGGTGACCGTTTAATCCTTGCCACGGTGCTGGGGCCAGTTTGCAAGCTTTTAAAAATACCTATACTACGTGAGGACGGAGGTGAGAAGTTTCTCCCACTTTCTTGCTGACTCACAGTCTGCACTCCTCTTGACTCCGTGACCCACTTTCTCCCTCTGCACTTTCTTTTTCCCTTTCTATCATCCCTCTGCTTTCTCTCCTGCAACATTTGCTGCTCCTTGATCTCTGCCTTTGTATTTCTCTCTCACACACTTCTAATCTCTTTCCCACTCCCTCCTGTTCTCTTGTTCTCTCTACGTCTGTGTTTTTTAATCATGGACTGATGGACTGCTGTGCCATCTGTTGATTGGGAGTCACTGTAAATAGAACAATAAACTCTCTACCTATTTTCCTTTATGTTATTTCCAGTGCGACTCCTTTCATCCCTCGCTTTCCTTCCGTCCTGTATGATTGTGCGCCACAGTCGAGTGATTTAGTGACAGGAGCTTCTGCTGCAGCAGCAAAATACAAGTTATATTCTGCTCTGTTATACTCTACATTATCTATTGTTGTCATGTGCTTTTCTCTTTTGTTTGTTCTTAATTACTGTATTTTTATTTTTTGCATTGTGTTTTCTGCTTAAGTGGGTGGCTTTGCTTTGTGTTTTCCAAACGAGATGGATAATCAGCTTAAGAAAAAGGAAGAGTACCAATAAAAGGCAGTGGAAAGGACAACAAAAGCCAGATATCTGCATTCAGCAGGGCCGTGGATCAGCTCCGGTCACACTATCCTCCAAAACCCCCACCACCCCTATCCCACCTCCACCCATCAAGGCAGTGCTGCAGCGCTGCTGGCCCCGCCTCGCCCCTCTCTCCGCAGGACGGGGATGTTTTTCTGACCTACATTTCATCGATGCCTCTCGCATTCACCCTTTCATTTGCCTCCCTGTCTCTCCCTCTTTTTCTATTTTTGTCACAGCTCATCACACTTTAAGACAACAAGCCCCCCCTCAGTGTTTTTATTCTTTTTTCATCTCCTCTGGTTCTTCTCCCTACGTCCTCTCCTACACGCAATATCATAATCCCTTCCTTTATTAAATTATTGACCACTCAGCCTGTATTAAATTCCGGCCTATAGGGCACACTGTGACTTTGTGGATTGACATGAGCATCATGACAGTCAACACTCGGTTGTCCTTATGAGACATCTTACTAAATCCATGACAGAAAATCTTATAAAGCTGAACCCTCCAGGTACAAGAAAAGGTTTTGAAAATGTTTTGAATTGCAATAAAAATATTGATATTTTTTAATCTTGAAATTAAATTATTCATCCCTAAAATCTGTACAACCTAAGCTAAAAGGTTATATAAGTCAATAAATCATAGTAATTGAAAAAAGCCACTCTGAATGGATAACGCAAAAAACGGACAACCGTGTGAGGTCCACTTTTAGAGGGTTAATCATTTCCTGATGAAACCCACATATCTTCCACACTGTGCTGAAACTATGTTAACTTTAACAAATAACTTCATTTATCCCCTGTATCCTTTAATTATGATTTTAGCTGTGACACTGCTGACATGGAGCTCCTGCGGGTGACGATAACGATGTGTGTGAGCGAGGGCTGGAAGGAACGCTGTGGCACAGATGCCAATTATCACCTCCGATAAGTGTGGAAACACCTTACTGACAAGCCAGGAACATCTGTCAAGCCACGCACACACATTTTACGTGGATACTCACGGTTCAGTCCCACGTCGTGGTAGGTGAGGATGGCAGGCTTGTTTCCTTTGGGTGCCCCGCGGATCACCACATGCAGCATCCCATAAGGGGTCTCAATATCATGTTCCTGTGAAACACACAAACACACTCTCACTCACCTGGTGGTTTCACACACAGTCATCTGTTTTTGTAAGAACATTTGCACCTGAACCTTCCCCGGGCAAACAGATGTGAGGAGGAGATTTTAAAGAAAAAAACACCTCACTGATCCATAATCTGAAGTGTTTCACATTGTGAGACACAACACATCAACATGTCTTCAGCATTAACACTGCAAGAGACTTGATTTTTAACCTGCTTTTTATTGAACTTCAGTCAAAAGCTCCTTTACCATTAACAGCCGATCTATGCAGGATTGTTCCTCATTAATCATCAGCTTTCGAAGCAGTATGACAGAGGGGCAGATAGCTAGAGGGTCTTCAATTAGTTTGAGCTACGACCACAGTGAATCCTGATTATTGGACATGCATTGACTAAACATGTCATACTCTGCAATAATTGAGTAGTCTGTGGTTTTAAAGAATGTAGAATCTAAAAGGATTAAGAATTTAAAAAAGATAAAGAAGTGAGGTTTGAAATTGTGTAATAATGTAATAGAAAATAATATAATATCACTGGTTGACACTACTGAGGAGCGTTAAAAACTGCAATCAATAATGTATATATATATATATATATGTACATTTGGTATAAAATGAGAGTTGAGATCTCTAATAGCTCACACTTGCTCCAAACATTCTCGTTATGACCCACATTTTGCAGCATCCGCTGGTCAGAGTCAGCCAAACTCAAAATGGAGGTAGAGGATATGTGTTACCATGAGCTGCGCAATGTGGGCACACACACACACACACACACACACACACACACACACACACACACACACACACTCACAGCAGAGTAGCATTTTGGGATTATTTAGGCTGTACACTGCACTGAAGCCTTTACTGATGATGTTGACTCTACAACAGAGATATAATAAACACTGACACACCATCACTGCTGTCTTTCCCTCAGCATGTTTTCACACCTTAATCTATTCAGACAGAGAGAACTGACTGTAAATCTAAAACCTGCCAGGGGCGGATCTAGAGAAATATTCATGGCGTGACATGCACTGATTTAATCACATATGTCAATATTGGCTTGGAAAAGCCCCCAAATGAAGATCTAACTCAAAAACATTACATTATTGTGGCACATTAGTTATTAATAGTCATCAAATAAAAATATCTAAAGGTGGCATTACATGGCACATGGCCATAACAGATCATTAAATTCCTTTTTAAAACTGATCTAAATTAATGTTTTAATCTGACTGAATTTGACACCAAACTGGGGTATGGTGCCACCCCTCTAGATCCGCCCATGCAACCTGCCAATCTCTCAATAGCCGTCTACTATTTGTAAACTAATAGGCATTCACTCAGGAGTGATTGTAATAGCTCCCAATGATTCAAAAACAAACGCACTTACGGTTGCAACCAACGGCTAAAATTCTGCAATATCCCCCCTACCTCCGGCAGCAGATAGTCATGCAGCCATCAATTATGAGTTAATCCAGCCAGATTATCTGTCTGTTGCTGGCGTCAACATCAGTGATATCTGCTATCAGCATTCTAATTTGAGGCAGTTACAGCATCAGGGGCTTTGTTCACAGTCTGTTTGCAGTGTTCTGGCAAATATGAGGAGAAATTTCACAAACACACAAGCTGATGATGACCTTCAGATGTGCACACACACAGGGAGGAATTTACAGTATGTTTCAGTGGATGTGGAAGTTCAGCTTTCAAAATAAGACGCAGCTTTTCTCTCTCCACAGCAATTTGTTTGATTTAAGAATGATCTGAGGAACCAAAAATGAACAAAAATCTCCACGTCACAGTGCAACCAGGAACACACAGAGCAAAACACATAAACAGTGAGCTGCCTGAATCATCCCCTTCACTCTGTCCTCTCCTTTCCTCACACACACACCTTGTCTTTTTCAAGGTTGCCAAAATGGATGGTACTGCAGAAGGATTAACACTTCCGCTGCACACACACACAGTCATGTGTTTATCTGCAGAGGTATGCGCATCGACACACTGCTGTTGGCAAGCTTAAGTGTGTCAGTGGGCCAGAGACAAAGGATGACCCATCATTTGACACTGACGCTGCAGTTTCTTCTTCTGAATACAGAACACACACACAAGACATATTCTGTATAGTCACTGTTACAGCTGCACTTTGTTGACTGCCAGCAAACTTGGATCATAATACTATTTCAAAATTTTCAAAAAAATAAATTTGCGAAGACTCTAAAATGTATTCTGATGTAATTGACACCAGATATAAATATAGTCACTCATACATTTATATTAAATGACACACACTCAGGTACAGCATCCTCCCATCACACACTCCTGCCTGCCACTCACCCCGTCCCAGCACTCAGGCATGGCTCCACACTAACTGTACTCTCAGCCGACAAAGAAGAGGAGGGTGCAGACGGGCAGACGAGCAGCCAGGCCTCTCCTGTTTTAAGGGACTAGGTCCTGGTGAGCACTCGCTGTACAGGATGGAGAGCTGGATGCTGGATGCTGCAGGCTGCTGCAGTGTCTTTTGTCTGCTCCGCTCTACTCCCACCCAGACTCTTAAGCTCGGAGCCGCAGCCCTCCTCCTCGTCCCCTCCCTCCCCTTCTTCCATAGGCACCCGATACAGGGTGTGGGGCAGGCTGGAGATGATTTGCTCGTAGTGCTGCCTCCCCTGCACACGATTGGTCAGCTGAGTTGTCAGTCTTTAGTCTGAAGGTGCTCTCTCTCTCATCAGCACCACTGCTCCCTAGTTTTGATCTGTTTCCTTTTCCCTGTCCCTCTGTTTTCCTCCCCTCTTGTTATGTTCCAGCCTTTAAGCAAAAACAAAACAGCTACTGTTCATGAATTAGCTGTAATGAGGCCAAATATTAGGAGGCCTGTAAGTCTGCTGATAGCTTGGACATAACACGATATGCAGCAAGAATCAAAGGAGAATCATCACTCCTTGATTATTGCATCAGCATCTTCACTTGACTTAAAATCTACTGATTGTTCAGGATTCAGGCTTACAAGAGGCAAGGCCGCATTTAAAGGACCAGTGTGTAGAATTTAATGGCTTCTAGAGGTGAAGTTGCAGATTACAACTAACTGAATACTGCTCGGCCTTCCAAGTGTGTAGCAAAAACAACGGCGGCTCAACATGGCGGACTACCTACCCGTACCCTCCTTCTGTAGATTAAAACGGCTCATTGTAAGGTAACAAAAACATACCAATTATAGTTTTCAGGTGATGAAAAACTTCCCCAGTTGATTACGTACATGACAACAATTAGTTTTTTTGTCATACATTTTCTGAAAATGTATATTTAAATATGCAAATGAGGCATCATCTAATGCTACCTTTTAGGTGAATTTAGATCAAATCTACAGATGCAAGTAGACACAGTGTACTAACATTTAGGACGTTTTCTATCCACTAGTCTGAAAGAAGACTGAAAAAGACAAAATTTGTCAAAATCTTTGCCTGTAGTGTCTCGCCATTCACAAGTATATCTCTGCCTGAAATAAAATATAGCATATTTGGTGAAGGCTGAGGAGCGTACGTGCAAATTCACATGACTGTCATGGTGTCACAGTAACTATCGTGCTGACTGCAGCGCACGCACACTCTCACTAACACATATACACACACCAGAGTCTCCCTGTCTTTGCTCTCTCATGTCATTTAGCAGCCCAGGCTCTTTGTCCTGCCTCTTCAACCTCATCTCACCCCCTTTTCTCTCCCTCTATCCCCTCTTTTCTCTCCTGTTGACAGAACGCTCGTGCTGACTCAACTTGAAACGCCACTCTTTGCTGTCCCTTCCTCTCCCTCTCTGACTTTGTCCCCTTTTTCTCCACAGAAGAGATTAACTCGCTCTCCCATGCTGACTCCGCATCACTCCGTCTACTTTAAACATACAATCTGCGCCAGCAAGAATTTGACGAACACTGATGAGCAGGAAAGAGCTTGAACAAATATTGAAACCAGAACAATATATAAGCCCGGATTTAATAATACAGAGCTGGTGGAAGTGTGACTGACATTGTATTTCATTTCATTACATTTCTAGATTTAATTATTAGTATTCATATCAAAACGTCAGCAGTTACCTTCTCCAGGAATGCTGCTATTTCTTATCTTGTAAATACTTCCATACATCAAATTTTGTACGGAATTAAAGTCTTTCTAAATCTCATAATTTTTATTCCATGCATTCTTCCTCCTGTGGGCTACATTAGCCACAAGTCCACCACCATACTATTTTCAAAACTGACTGTAGCTTTGATTCTCTGCCCGAACCCGGTTGAACCTGACATAGCCTGCCGGTTTTGGGCCGGGCTCACACAGAATTTTTTCTGGGTTCTGTCAGGCCTGAGAACACCTGTAAACAGACTTTGATGTGTAAAATGTAAGCAGTTTCAATCACAGCACATATTACATCTGTACTGATGACAAATTTCATACTCATCAATGCAATATATTGCCTGGATAATCATCTATAATAAAGGAAATGTATTACATTGTAAAAGCAGATAACTTTGTTTAACTCAAAAAACAGTTGAAACTGATTACGTCAAAAATAAGAAAGAAAACTTTCTTGATCAAGTGGATTTAGTAATTTGAAGTCACACTGACTTAAGTTGTAATTGTGTGTAATTTGCATTTGTACTGTGAAACTCAGTAAAAAGTACTTAATCTTAATTTACAAAACTAAGTAACTTAAATAACTAATAAAAGCAGCTTAATCAAGAATCATTGTTTCAACAATGTATTTGAGTTAAAATAAGTTATTGCATTACAGTGTACAACATAAAGTTGTATAATGAAATTTGCAGGTACTCCACATAAATAAATTCATAGAATAACAATAAAATAAAATGAAACAATATATATAGTTAATTATATATGCACCACTGTGAATGACAATATTGACATGGTAGCCATGCAACAAGTGATGACAATATAGTTTCATCTTTACATAAAAGAAAGCTTTATTTGATGTTTTAGAAAGGATTACACTCTTTCTTGCCAAGAATAAGATAAAATCGATACACATCTGTACACAAAATACTGTATGAAGCTGTAGCCAGTAGGCAATTAGCTTAGCTTAGCTTAGCATACATACATCTACTTTTACTGTTCATTAGTTAACATACTGTATTTTGTTTGTTGTTTTTTGTGTTTAAAGTTGTGGTTCTATAGTGAGCTACGTCTCATAACTAGGCTGCATCTTGGAGCAGACTGAACTGTCACAGTGCTTTACTATTTGCATCCCTTATGTATGCACTAAATTATTAAATATAGTTAATAATTACAGCTTGTGTTGGCAGTGAATCCGATCTGTAGAAGACTGAGGTATGTGTGAGTATGTTGCAAAAACCATTAGAATAAACATGGTTTTTGAAGAGTCTTGTCTAGACACACTAGCTGCCATAATGTGCCACCATTACATTAATGAGGAGCGTAATTAAACTGTTTATTGCAGTAATTGCTGTAATTACCAAATACAACCTTCGTATAACCATGGGTGGTATTAAAATTATTTGATTAGCAAGCATTAGCGTTATAATGTCCCTAAAATGTTCTGAAATATAAGCCAATATAAGCCCTCAAACCTTAAATATACAATATACTGTATAATACAAAATGTGCCATACTTTATAGTGGAGGGGCATAAAGCAATAAGGTCAGACAGCTCCCTCTTTTCTAGATTCCCACCTGGGGCTCCTTGGATAATTTTCTATGAGATGCTTATGCTTCATCAATTAAAAAAAAAGGTAATTTCAAGTTCTCTTTAATGAATCTCAAGCACAACTTTTACAGTTTAGTTAACATGTGGATGTCTTTGAAAAAGGTATTAATTACTTCAAGAATGCATTCTATAAATGAGAATGAGGCTGAATCTTTTATCTCACAGCCAAATGCAGTGTTATTTTCTGAGACCTTCAAGTGTTGGGTTTAAGTGTGAAAGAGAGGTGTTTCATGAGAAAGGGGCTAATCACTCCTGTCTGACAGTCAGCTCAGGTCTGACTAAAATAACCCAGCAGAGTTTACATGTGTGAAGCTCAACTTCTATTTTTTTTTTTTTTTAAAACTCAGAGGACTTCTCAAACTGATGGCGTAATGGTTCATGCAAGTTTATAACCTGGAGAGTTCAGGTGGTCTGCTCTAATTAGCTGAGTTGTGTTCAAAACTTGTTTAAAAGATCTATTTAATGCACACTCATGGTGCAACGGTACATAGTATTTAATTCTAATTGATATATACTGATCAAATTGGCACAGTTGTTTCATGAAAACATAAAGCTCTGGTTTACAGCAGTTGAGAAACTTCTCATAATCACCACTACCTAGCTATGGACAGGTTTAGGCCTTATTCAGATGCAACAAATAGTGCAGGGTTATGCAAGTGTGGACCTATGGTGATGTCACCCATTCGTTTGTGGAGCTGGACGGACTCTCTGAGAATGACTTGTCAGTGTCCAGGTAGCCATGCCCTAAAGCATACCCTGCTTTATGGCCTATTTTACTCTAAATTGGACTATCATTTACTAAATGAACATCATGCTGTATGGAAGAAGACTGAAACTAGAGATTAAGACCATAAACTCATTAGGAAACTATTTACTAATCTCATAAATCAAGTCAGAAGTAGGGTAATTTCCCCATGAGGCTCAATACTATCAGAGGTCATATTTGCAGCCCATGGAGCTGCCCCCTGCTGGCCAGAAGAAAGAATGCAGGACTTAAACACGTTGAACCGTTGGCTTCACTTCACAGACCCAGAAGTTCTGTCCACTAATTACATACTATCATTGTTTATAATGTAACCGCTGTGACACAATCAGAAACTAATGTATTTGTGGTGCCCTGGTATTTCACCTGGTAGAGGGCCAAACATGTACCAATGCTGAATCCTTGCTGCAGCGGCCATGGGTTCGACTCTGACCTGTGGTCCCTTGCTGCGTGTTAAAGCTTTCTGAAGTTGCAGTTAATGCAACAAAACTACTTGAACAGATTTAAGAAAAAATTGTTTTTGACAAGCCAATGTTGACCTTTGGTTTCACACAGAACTCAAACAGATGTCTGAGACATCCATCCACTACACCTCTTCCAAACGCAGGCTTTGTTCTCTTTGTCACTGCTGATAGCACCTTTAAACATTCAGTAAACACTGATTCATTGCTATTAACAGACACGCTGTCATGCCGTTTATTATTTTGACTTATCCTTTGCAGGGTCACTGAGGACTAGAGCCTACCCCAGCAATCTAGGCAGGCAGGTACACCCTGGACAGGTCACCAGTCTCACAAACAGAAATTCAAACTCACAACCACACTTATTGGCATGTTAGAAGAACCTGGTCCTAACCAGCCTATCTTTGGATAGACACAAGGAGAACATGCAAACTCCACACAGTAAGTAGTCGATATAGTAGATATCTGTAGTCATAGCTAAGGTAGCACTTCCCATTACAAGGAAGTTATCATCTTTGTTATATTTAGCCTCGTGAAATTACAGATATCTATCTTTCACCTTACTCTTTTTCTTTTCTCTGTCGACTCACAGGCATTGTTTACCCAAGTGAGCAAGCACAAAGACATGACAAACAAAGAAAGATGAAGGACGATAGACAGCGAGAGCACAAAAGACGAGAGGCACTGATAAGAAGAGGTAAGAGGAAAGAGAGAGAGGCATCAGCTCGTACCTTCCAATCCCCCGCTGGCATCAGCTGTTCACAGCTCTCCTGCAGAGAAAGACAAGCAGATAGAACACACAAAGAAAAAAGAATTAAAAAAGGAAGGAGATATGTAGTCTGAACTCACACACACATATTCCTCACACAGTAATGGGTGCATCCACTGTTGGAGCTGAAAGCCGCTAGACTTACAGAAGAGTAGCACAAGCTGTGCACTGTAGATCCAAACCACAGACACAGAAAAACACAGTTTCCCAGAAGCACCTTAGCTGTACAGTATGATCACCTGTCTCTGAACATACACAGAAATATATGTTACATATTCAGTTTTGCATTACCTTTTTATGGGCACATTTGCCAGTAAAATTGTACTGTAAGCATTTGGGCTTATTTAAAGGAGTACTCCAGCTATTTAGCAGTGCACTGCATTTACGTATGAATAGTCACAGGAGACAAATAAGGAAAATTGATGCAACAGATGTCGATATAGTATGACTTTCAGTCCCTGTAATGGGTCAAGCTCTGACGCTCAAAACACTGGATCCTCCATTTCCCATAATGCAACATCATAATGGATTTCATCAGACTCTGGTAAACCCCCATGTCTTTAAAATTTTGCACCACAGAGACTTTCTTAAAAATATTTTGTTGTCTCCAAGCCTAATCTGAGATAACCCCTGGAAACACAGCTGTGGTGGAGTGCTCCTTTAAGAGTGCTTACTACACCTGTTATTCCCGTGTATCTCTTTTAAGAGAGACAGTAAAGAGAATTTACTTACAGTAAGTGCATGTGGGAGACTGGGAACAAATCAGCAGTAAAAAGTGAGGGAAGATGGTGTTTTAAAAAAAAATACAGGATGAGAGAGAGCACAGCGACCAGATTCCCCCCACAGCAAGACACCTCAACAGTCATCGACGCCTGTAAACAACCATGAGCTGGGGCATACGATCAGGGCATAAAAATAGCATTTTTGTCATCTGACCACAGTGGTGATGGGAGAATCCCTGCGAGCCAGTCTGACTCCTTGACTGCCAAAATAGATTTAAAAATTCAGAGACACTGATTGATGACAAGCTGGCTTCAGTAGAAGTGACAGCTGTGCCAGCGCCAGTCAAAGATTTCCAGTATTTGAAGCCTCTGAATTTGATTTTCTTTAATGTCTTATCTCGCAGTGCTCACTCTTTGAGAAATCTGGTCTTGACTCTTCATTTAAGAAGAGATGTACTGACATAAAACAGGTTTCTCATCCGTAACTAACTGATGTGCTGGAGAATACACACACACACACACACACATTTTAACCAATTTGTACAATGGCTTTTCTAATTTCTCAACACAGCAGTTGATACTAGCCTGTGTTATTTCAGCACATGTCATTTAAAAGCTTATTCCTGCTCTGCTGCCTTTGTACATTTTGGAGCAGAGTAGGAACATCTGGAAATCTGGACACAAGAAAAGGACATGCACATGAGGTTAGTCAGAACTGTTGGACAAATGGTTTCCACACTGCTTCCTTGTTAGACATGCACAAGTAAGGTCTTAGTTCATGTGGGAATTTTTGAAGATAATTCTGAAAGAAAATGTGACAGGATTAAAGATGGATACTGTACATATACCAAGTTAAAATGAATAGTGGTGGATCAAGGTGGGGGGAAGAAAGAGTAAAAAAAATGTAAAGTTATTAGCAGTGAAGAATGGAAAAGAAAGGACAGGAGTGGCACTCCACACAGTGAACAGAGTCAGATCAGGGACACACCTAAAGAGAGAGAAATATGTCACTAAACACAACAGGACCTGAAGCTGCCCTGTAAGAAGAATATGACAAATAATACTGAATGGGCTCTTTTTTCCCCTGATTTGATGCTGTATCGTCAGCTGAGCGTTGGAAGGTGTGTGTGGGTAAGAAATCCAATAAACTGATTTCTCATCACAACAGAAATGTACAGCTGAAAGGGCAACTTCAGTCCCTGTGGATGTCATGCAGATGGTTAATTGTTTTCAGTGGGAACACGTTAGTGATGACAGTACGGTGGTCGGACCAGCAGGTGGCACTCTTCTCTTTCATATAACTCCCACCCAGTGGTACTTCATGTAGAGGATTTCCAGCAGCTGAGTTCAGTCAGAAAGGAGAGTGCTGGGGACCTGGAGTGTGTGCTGTAGGTGGTGACATCTAGAAGAAATGTTTGGCTTCTATCCTTTTGTTTTTGCGAAGGTCTCTGAACTGAATGCTCTAATGAGAGCTCAGAGGGAAAATTCTTGCAAGTACACATTGTGTTTGCTTCTGTGATGCACTTCTTCGTTGCTGATCTCCGAGTCACAATAGTTCTTTTCACAGCACCCATTTTGACATGAAATAGTAGGGAAAACAGTGTGGTAAAGTTCAGTTCCATTTAGTATAGCAGAGCCCAGTGAGCCAACATGCACAACAGCAGCACCCTGACTCTGTTTTACCTGAATGGAACGGAACCTTAATTTGTGTCATTGGTAACACCTGTGTTGACCCTACTATTTCATGTCACATGACTGCTGTGATAAAGGTCTGTTACCGCAGCACTAAATTTAATTAATCAGGTCCAGGAGAACTGACTTACTGATTAATCCTAGGGATGCTATAAATGGAGATGTCCAGAGAGGGGGAACATTTGTTTTTTAGGGAACTAATCAATATGTGTGCGCCACGTCGAAGGCTGCTATATAATAATACAAAGCTCACCAAAGGTGGTATAAGATGTGTAGAGAACAACTATTATTATGCAGATTTTATACATATTTTATATTAAAAAATACATATGATTGATGTAAAAAATATGCATTATTATAGACTGAATATGCCAACAGTGTATAAAGTAATTAAAATTAACTTTACTATGACCGGCCACAATATTAAAATGTTGTTTACATGTTTTCAGTGATAATAATCAATTAAAAAGATATCATTTGGGTGCATAAAGAGTACTTTACTTTTAATACCTTCAGTATATTTTACTGATTCATATATAATATTAATTTACAGAGTATTGTTATTTTTATTTTAGTAAATAATTAAATCTTCTTCTCAACTACTTCTACCACTGCAGGTCATGGTTATGATATTTCAACAGTATTAGCATTTTTACTGATTTACCACTGTGCAGAAAATGGGTGCTTTCTAATTACCAGCAGTTACCATCGGCCCTGTTGGTGTAGATACAACAAAATTAAAAGTCCACTGTAGTGCTTAAAGAGAATGATAGTGAATAATAATTAATTGAACTCATTCCAATGTGAACAAGTCAGTTTCTTGAAGTTTTTGCTTCATGATTTAGTTCTACATTATAGAATTTATTTAATGCGTCTGGTGGTCCCGTTTTCTGCTCAGCTGCACACAGCTGTGTTCCATGTTGGTTGTGTGTGTTTATTCAGTGTGCTGGCACTCAGATGTTTCTGCTTGTTCTGCTGCTTCTGGTAGTTACCGGGAGGACCCCGCTGGTCCGACGGCGGGCCTGGCGGAGCCAGTGCCGTGCGATGACATGCCAGCGGTGAGTGGGGCGGCTGGGGGGAGGAGGGTTGTTAAGGGGCGCGGGGCTGGCGGGGGACGGTAACCCCCCCGGTGCCTCCTCTCCTTTATCCTGCTGTGTTTGGAAGACAGAGCATCAACATACAGTAAACATCAAAATGCAATGCAAATCATGATTCATTTTCTGATGAAATGTTTATGGAAGACTTAGAAATGTGCTCAGTGATCTTCGAAGCCTTTGGAGCTCCGAAGAAACTTCTGGCCTCACTTTGCTTCATTTCTATTCCAGCTTCACCATAAAGGTCAAGCTGAAGATGTGCAGTCTTCCTTTAACAGAAATAGAGACCTGTTGGATTAAAATGTCAGGCCAGAAATAAGCCGCATTCATGTCACATGGGAAACACCGTTAATATAAGAAGGCTGTAGCTGGTATGTTACTTTCAGGGCCATAGCTAGGACCTCAGACATACTGAGGCCCCTGCATCAAATTTTGACCAGACACCAAGAGGAGAGTCTTTTAATTCTTTGGATTTTTAATACTTAATTTCCTCAATTATTCCAGTCATAGTTAGATTCCCCAACTTGATTGTCTAAGGACTCTCCACAGTGAAAAAACTAAGAGTTAGTTTTTAATTGTTGAATATTAAATCAGGTTGCTAAAACCCCCAAATTACTTTGAAAAATACAGAGGACAGACCCTAAGTGTCCTCGATGTTAGCTACGGCCAGGGTTACTTTTCAACATTATTACATTTATTAAAGGTAGGCTGCCTTCGTCTTCACTACCTTTATTGACACACTGCTGAGTTTGTTAGCACATTAACACCATCAACTGTTGATCAGCAAAATAGCAAAAAAATCAACAGTCAAATGAGTGGGTCCTTCAGTACTTGCCTGATACAGACAAAACTGTGGCATACATACAAAAACATTGATCAATAGTTCTACTAGTGGTGAAAAACTACATACATACGTTCCAACTGTCTTGATATGTTCTTTTTTCACATAAACACCTGCAGCTTTGTCAGGAATGATAAACAGTATATTTCTTTGATAAAATTAGCAAAATGAATGATTATCATGTAACTACAGCTGCAACAATTCGATGATGAATCGATAGTTAATTAATTGGCAACTATTTTGATAATAGATTTGAGTTTTCAACTTCTCAAATGTGAAAATGTTCTGGTGTCTTTAGTCCTCTGTGACAGTAAACTGAGTGTCTTTGGGTTGTGGACAAAACAAGACATTTCAGGACGTCACCTTGGGCTTTGGGAAACAGTCATTTTCCAAACAACTAATGAATTAATCGTGAAAATGATCGACAGATTAATCAACAATGACAATTGTTAGTTGCAGCCTTACATGTGATCATTACTATTTATTGGAATATTTGGAAATCACTGTCAGTTTATATCTTGTTTTAAAGGACTAGTGTGTAACATTCATAGGTATGTTTTCATTAGTGTATAATCACCAGAAAATGTTGTTTTTGTTACTAAGTGGTCCGCCATGTTTCTACAGTAGCCCAGAACGGACAAACAAGCACTGGCTCTAGATATGGCCTTTCACGTTTTCCATGAGTTTCAGGTGAGTGGTATTCAGTTAGTTCCAATCTGCAACTTCACCAATAGATGTCACTGAATCCTACACACTGGTCCTTTAACACGTTAAAAAAAAACACGTGTTGTCACTGTGTTGAGAATTATGTAATTCTGCTGGCCTTCTGTAGGACGGGGCATTTTAACATCTGAAATGCTAGAGTCAAGATAAGTGTGTGACAAAGCTGATCAGGAGCAAAAGAAGAAAAACTTGACTCATTACTCCTTAAACCTTCAAATCCATTTCAACGAATAAAAACTCCCAAGCTTTTCACCACAAGGACATCTCTGTTATGCCTGTATGAACTGAATGCAGCATTAGCCCAACATGACTTGCAGTGAGTCAGACCAACAGTTTTACCAGTGTTCTGTGCCAGGAGGTAATCACTCAGTAACTGCTCTTAAAGGTCACTAACATACTGTTGCACAACACCAGAGCTACAGACTTTAAATGAGCTGGGAGATGAGAGAGGCAGGAGATGAAGTTGCGAGTATTTCTCAGCTCAAGTCGTTTGGACAGAACAATAAAACAAGCGGCCCATTGAGTCGCACAAACATGTAACCGGATCGATGCAGCAGTAGTCGATGGCCTCGATAATTTACCAGCATTGAGTCCTAATGACCGCGCCTGATGACCTTTTGCTGGATCAATAGCAGAATTGGTCATTCATATTGATGCACGGCATAATTTAGGTTACTTTTAATAAGCTCGTAAGAGTCACTGTGTCTCCGGGTTGCACAGTTTCATTTCTGACACAGTGGCCAAGTGAGTCACGGCTAACATGTCAGTGTGCTTCATTCACCGCCTTACTGGTTCTTCCTGCAGAAATAAGAGGCCCGTCAGAAGCAGAAGAATACTCCACTTGTTGTTTACGGTTAGCTCAGTATGTTGTTTTCATGCCATTCTGGGCAGTAATGATTTCGCTGTCTGTTTGCGTGCCACAATAATAAAAACAGCCTTCTCATAATTGGCCACTCAGAATCTCGCATTCATTACTCTTTCATTAAGCATCTGCCATTGCTATTCACACAGCATGTAAGAATAACTCGCCTCACTGAGAAATGGCAGTCTAAGTTTAAAGAGAAAATTAGTCTTTTTTAGGCATATATCTTGCCTCTTCAAGTCTCTTTTATATCAAGTAGATCTGACACCATTTCCATCATTCCTGCAACAAGTGACTCTCAAACATTCAAGAGCCCCAGATTCAGCCACAACCTGTTGCTTAGGTAATGGATAAGTGGACTGGAATAAGTGGCCTTTATGTAACTGCCCACTGCCTCTTCCCTGCTCTGTTCTCCCTCTTTGTCCTCCACTGCTCTCTCTCTCTCAGCTTAAATGAGCTTTCATCTTTTCATAGTGTTGTTATCAAAGAGTCACGGTTGGATGGAGTTCATTAATTTCCTCCTCCGCAGGTAAACAAGTGCATTGTCTAATTATAAGCCATCACAGCTAATGAGCACAAACATCTCTGTCTTAACTACATAAATATGAGAATACTTGTGTACTCTAACTGCTAATTTTAACTTTTAAGCTGCAGTAGGTAAATTCTAAAAACCTTTTGATACTTAAAAATAAAATACTTTTTCCATATTTGCTAAAACTTTCACTGAGACAGATAATCTGTGAAAAAACTGGTTCCCTTGGCTCCTCCTAGTGCTCCTAATGGCATTTACAAGAATCCACAAAAAACAACCAATCAGAGCTAAGAAAGATAGTATTATTGAGTCTCATTCCCAGGTGGTCAAATACAGTTGCTGAGAATGAGACTCAACAATCAGCTATCTTCAAGCCTCTAACCTAAAGTGTCTTTCTATCTTTCTCAGCTTTGATTGGTTGTTTTTGTTCAGGCCTGGTGGATTCTTCAAATGTCATTAGGAGCACTAGGAGGAGCCAGAGGAACCTGATTGTTTCACAGATTATCTGTCTCATGTTCTACTGTCAGGATATAGTGAAAGTTTCAGCAAATATGACAAAAAGTGATTTTTCTAAAAGTTATCTACTGCATCTTTAACATGAAGCTGCAAAACTTGTGTAATTTCACTACTGATGACTTTTACTACATATAGCTGAACATACTGCTGCACTGTTACTGCTAATATTTTAACAGCTTGAAGCTAAGAATAATTGGAAAGTGCAGATAAATATTGAATGCAAATTAAAATGGACGCTGGTCTGAAGGGGTTAGCGCAGAGAGTTTCAGAGCAGTTGAACCTGTGAACACACAGAGGAAAGTCAAAGAAACCAGGTCAACTGACCATGTCTGAGTCCACTCCTCGCTGCTCCGGCAGCAGGGGCTTCTCCTCCGTGAACTGCTGCTCCTTCATACCTGCCATCCTGGACAGCAACCTGCAATCACCATGGCAACACACACAAAAACACACACACACACATCTGAGGTTACGCTATCATTTCATCATGCAGAGTACTGTTTGTGTTCATCGGCATTTGCATCACTAGCACTGTCCTACATGATGATGGTAGTTCAGTTTCAATTGAATGGAATGAAACAGTCCTTCATGGAGTAATTTCACAAATCCACATTGTGAAATTATGGAGGGGATCAGAACACTGATTGGATGTTGTACTGAACTGGAATAATCTGAGCAGTTGACAGATGAGGAAGGAAGGATGGAATCAAGATGGGAGTATGTTTTGCTGCCCTAATTTATCGGAAGATTTACTGGTTCAAAAAGAATAATAATAATACACAGCCACAGTCCAGAAATTTAATGAAAAGTCATGATAAAACATAGGATATAATATATGATATAGAAGCACTGATGCCTTCGATTCAAGCATGATGTAAATCCAATCCTTAAGGTGCTCTCTGTTTTCCTGTTCACTTTTTTGTTTTGTCCTTGTATTTCCTTCCTCTTAAAACTTCTGCGAACGTGATATTTTGGGCATTTTGAAACCAGATTGGCTTATGTCCATGTTTATGTGCTTGCGGTCTTCTTCTTTCTGCCTTTGTGGACACACTGTTGTGTTTACTGGCGCATTACCTCCAGTGTATCACTGGAGTCCGGGGGGGGGTCACTGACAGTCGCCTGTGTGCTTGTACAGTATGTCCACATGCAAGTGCAGGAGATAAACATAACAGTGCCGTTCGCTCATAAAAACATTGCTCTATAGCACTCCTAGTGGTCAGAAATTTCATAGGATACCTTTAATTCTCCTATTGGGTCCACTTAACAAGGGTGGCTGTGTAAGGCACTAATGCAGATGAAGATTGTATTTGTTCTGTCCACTAGAAAATGCATCTGCTCACAAAATTGACAGAGGCAACAGAAAGTTTGTTGTATAACTCATCACCCCCCCCAAAGTTCAGTGCCTGAAATGGGCCAACACATACATACAGGAATGCTGGTAAGGCACTCTTAAAAGCAAACAGCACTGAAAATGGTTAGAGTTATGTTGTGTTTAGGGTTAGGGTTGAGGTAAATTGGGGTACTGGCACCTTTTTTGGCCCAATACAAGTACTGCCAGGTTCAAAGCACGGTATCAACAAAAACACAGTTAAGTGATGTTCTGTTCTGGTTTGCGAGACAACAGAGATGCATTCAAAATTGGACTTGACATAAATGCTTATTGACCGAGATTACTGTAAAGAGTGGAGTTCAGAAGTGCACAGACTACTGCCCCAAAGATAACAAGAGGCTGCATTAAGGTCTAATAAAACTGTCCGTTTGTGTTTGGGGTCACACAAACACACACACACACACACACACACACACACACAGCCATAACACACAGTCATATACAAGGACACCAATATACTCTGACGCATCAGCACACAAACAGATCAGGGTCAGACAGCGTCAGTACAATAACACTGCTTCATGATGGCATTTGTCCACCAATGCTGAAACACACATCACCATACACACACACACACACACACACACACACACACACACACACACACACCAAGGTTATTATACCTAACTAAAACTAGCTGCAAAAAAACCACATTTTAGCTAACTGAAATAAAAAATAAAAACTAGACTGTAAAATAACTGAAACAACATTGCATACCTACAAAACTAAGTAAAATACAATTCAAATATACAGATATACAAATTTGACCAGACAATTTGGTCAAATTTGTCAACACAACAAGCATGTGCATGTACATATGTTTATTTAGACTGGGATGTCAGCAGTTTGGAGATATTTTAAGCAACTTTTACAACAACATTAGCAACATTTAATTTGTTACAGTCTTGTTAACGCTTGAGTTTTCACACATTAACATTTGTTACAGAAAGTGAGGAACATTTGAAGAAAATAAAACATTTTTACAATTCACTGTTGAAACTGTTGTAAAAAAAAGTCTAAGTCTAAGTCTATAAGTATTACTAAGTGCTCATATATCAAATGTAATAGTTGCATTTGGTCTGAAAAAGTTGGCATCGATGCATCCATGAAATAAACAATAAAAACTAAACTGAAACAAGGAAGCTCACTCTGGAAATGATAAACAAAACTAAACAAATTGATAAATTAATTGAAAACAAAAATGAAATGAAACAAATGAAAAATACAAAACTATTATAACACACACACACACACACACACACACACACACACACACACACACACACACACACATTGAATTTAGTTTCTATTAATACTACATCACCTGACTAATGTACCTTTGGATTCAGTACTCCCTGTTAAACTGGCAGATTGGTAAAATTTACAGTTGTTGCCTTTTTCATATTAAATAACACTATCAGGGACTACTTCTGCCCATTTAATGTAAGTTAGAGAGATGGATGATGGGAGAGTGGATGTAAATGTATATAAATAACCTTATATGTTATTTATTTTATGTTACCCTTTCTTAATCATCTGTAATGTTCTATGTGTGTATAGCATGAAGGGACTACAAATTTCTTTTTACTGTGCAACCTTGTGTTGCTTAATGATAAAAATAAATTACCTTGTGCCTTGTACCTTGTAACGAGTATGGCTGGGGTTTCTGGAGTGTTAACTTCACATTAATTAATAACATTAGCCTTGATATAGTGGCATCCAGGACCAGCTCACAGACAGTGGGGGAATAATAAACAACGTGCTACAGCCGTGAACAGGGCTTTTTATAATGCCATGTCACAAAATAATGTAGTTAGCTAATGATACGCTCCTTGTTCTTGGAAATGATGTTAGTCGGGCTGCCTGTGTTACAAGCACCCAGTTTAATCTGTCTTTGGATACCGACTATTGCTCCAACTACAGCCCCATGCACACCACTTACTGTAGGCACACAGAGAAATACTGAAATACAGTAAAACACTGTAAAACTGATGTTGAGTTTTTCCAAACGTAAGTGCTTTAGCAGCACAAACAACATTCCATTCACCTCTACTGAACTGAGGCGGTAACAGACATTTTCGAGGCAAATATCGCAGAACCAGGGCAGATAAAACCAATACTATCTGCTTTTTGTGTGTGATTTGGGTAACTGACCGTGAAAGGGCTTGCAACACCTTCACAGTGACATCAACAGTACACACAACACCTCTCTGTCTCTTCCCTGCTGTCTCATTCCACCCTGTCCTCTCTGTCCAACGTCCTTTGTCCTCTGCTGTTTTCTCTCTCTTCTCTGTCTGGCAGTCATTCAGCGTAATGTGTGTTTTTATCTGACACTCTTAAAAGAGACAAAGCCCAGATGCCACTTACAGTCACTCCCAGCAGCCGATGAAGTGTGTGTGTTGTGCGTGTGACCCTAGAGTGTCACAGTCCCCATACTTACAAGGGAATATCCAACCTCAGAAATATACATCATGCCAGGACAGATTTTTGGAGTAAAGCTCCACCTGTCAAAGCTAATCTGTGAATAATCTGCACACAGACAGTGGGACAAAGCCTTTGTGTCCAAATGAGCTGCATTTCACAATAGTGCAAATAGGTCAGTGTACTTAGTAGCCAACAGATTTTCATTTGGAAATAAACAAATACAGGAATAAAAAACTGAAAACGACCCATTTTCCATTTTTCTGAGAATAAATATGGAAAACGAGAAACGACCAGTTTTTCTACGTTTTTGTTCTGAAAATAAAAACGGAAAACAAAAAACAACCAGTTTTTAGTTCCCATATTTATGAATGGTAGTCGGGGAAACAGCTCATATACCAATTTGGTTTTTATCATTTCAAAATGAAAATCTGTTGGCTGCAGAGTACTCATTCATGCATCAAAGTCTTTTTAAACTATCCAAGGTTATGAAAACATCTAAAATCAATAAATGAAAATTTAGAAAGTTTCATACGTTTGGTAACATTGTCAGTTTTAACACCAACATTGATGTCTTTCATCACAGTATAGTCATACTATAATTTAGTTTACAGCTCAAAAAACACATTCTAGGGTGGAGTACCTCTTTAAAATAGATTTTAGCATCAGCTTATTCCCATCAACACTTTCTCTTAAGGATTTAGGAATGATTAAATCTCAGGTGGTCGAAATTCTGAAGTTGATAATCTTTTTTGGTAATGAGAACATTGTAATATGTCAATTAGTGTAATTCCGTTTGCCTAACCTGGGCATTTTTGTTATTTTTGTAGCCTTTCTTCTCAGTGAAGAGCTTTAGCTTCATACACATTGTCAGTGCCGTTTCCGAAGCATTGTTATCCCGGTAAGAGGACAACTCTGGAATAAATCAGGGAGTGCTTGTGTTTTTGTTTTTTCACATCAAAATTGACACAGTTAAAAATCACAAACATCACATGCATGCTGTCAACAGTTGATCTGTCAGCTTCAAAACACACACACGCCATTCAAACCTTAGAATAGACCTAATGATTTTGTTTTTCTCCTCTCCGCTCTCTTTTTCTCCTTCCCCTCTCTCTACCCCTGCCCTTGCTCTCTCCCTCCCATCGTGACCAGTTTATTAAACGGGCCAGTGTGACCTTTCTGAGGCCACTGGAATGGAGCCACGAGCAGTATTAATATGAGAACAGAGAGCAAACAACACCACCTCCCTTCCTCCTGCTCCCTCACTTTATAGTCTGCTGTTTTCCTCTGTCATCACTTTCCTTGTTTATCACCACTTCAATAACCCATTATCTTCTCTCCAAAACAATAAATGTCTATATTAGTCACATGTTTTGCCTATTCTGTATATCTGATTGACGTTACACTGTAGATAATTGTTTTTACAGTTGCTGTATTAGACAGCAGATATCTGAAAGCTTTTCTCTCCTAAACAATGCTCATTTTACTTTTCCAGTTTGTTGGACTAAAAGTAGGAGTAGTCTAACAAGTCCAACAAGTTTGGGCCACAGTGCTGCTTGTTAAGTTTAAGTTTACAAATTGACCTAATTGAATTCCATTCAACTTTATTTGTATAGCACTTTTCATACAAGTTAGTGCTTCACAGATGACTGACAGGCCGATATAAGACAGAAAAGACACAATGTAAGTATGCCATGTGTCCGCCATCCAAGGAAATTGAATTCAGCTGGCAGAACACTACTGAATGGGGATTTAGAAGTGGGTATACCCAATGCCCACTGAAAAATAAGTAAGTATACCTGTGTTTACCCTGCACAAGACCATTGGTATCACGAGCAACGGATCTCGCTTGTTTGTTCACTTCCTGTCTGATAAAAGGAGACTGGATAAAACGCATCAGGTAAGATGATATAAATAACATGGTGCGGCCATGTTAGTGTTGGAGACGTATATTGTGAGAGATGAGAGATGTAGTTCCGCAGTTTCACACAAAACAAAATGGTAGGCTATGACAAGAAACCCCTTGGAACTCTGCTGCTGCTTTGTGCACATTGTAATAACTAGATATTATTTACCAACTCCTCTCTTCTCTTATCTGGATTATGTACAGTATGGACAGTAATATAACTATGTTTAGAGAGACTATAGTGTGTATGATATAGTATAGTATAGTATAGTTAAAGTCTGGATAAAACCCAAGCCAGTGGGAGTGTGTTCTTGTGAATGACACTGGAGACAACCCGAAGAAGCCTCCAGACTGTCAGGGAGATCAGCTCAATATGCATCAGACGGTGTGTGAACAGTCTAAAGCTGGAATAAAAACGAAAAACTTGATGATTAACACCAGCAGTCACAGCCAGACAAATAAAAGAGCTCCACCTACAGACACTCAAACGTCAGTTTATCCAAAGAAAATGAGCACTATACCGCCCACGTTCTTTAGATAGAAGACAGCGCACCAATGAGCACTGAGCATGAAGGATAGAAAAATCCTAAAGGATTACCTCCTTCTCCTTATTTCACCTCAATAAATCCTTTTTTCTTCCCTTCTTGGATTTCTTACATAACCCCTTTCATTGCTTTACAATTTAGCCTCCAGGACCATCTGTGTACCACAAACTGGATTGTCTCAAAATTTGCATGACTTTGAAAACATTTTCCCCCTAAAGGCTTGTGTGTTTATGGATCCATCACCTTATGTTCCCCATCACTGCATACACACACAAAGTAGTACCACAGTAATACATCCAGTTGATACAGAGCAAAATTAGCATGTGTTTGGTCACTCTCCTATTAGCTCTGTTTTGTTCTCCACCAACTCCTGAGGGAGAAATGTGTCTCTTTAAATTCTCCACTTTCTTCACCAGATCACTAACTGTGACTGCAATTTGGTGCCTCAGCAGGTAGCAGTCAGTTTATCAAAGCATTTCTAACTGAAAACAGCTGTGTACTGCTCCTGGAATCTTGATGAGAACAGAATTTGCGGGATGTAAACTGGTCCTTTAACTATCTTTTTTTCAAAAAAGACGAGCCTAGCATATAACATATATATACAGTAAAGAGACAGGGTTTTGACCGAGGTTTGCTCAACTGTTACTGGCGCACTGAGCAAAAAGGGTCGGGACTTAGGAAGGGTCATTTCTCTGTGGGTTAAATAACTATCAGTGTTGGGCAAGTAACTTTAGAAGTTAAGTAATTAGTTACAGTTACTAATTACTTCTTCCAAAAACTAACTAAATTAGTTACTCAGTTACAAATTATAAAAGTAACTAGTTACTTCAGAAAGTAACTATTGCATTACTTTCAAGTACATTTTTAAATGCTCAAATGTGACCCCACCTCCACCCCTCTTTAACGGAACTTAAAATACATGTGCATGTTCAATTATTTATGATAAATCTGATTATAATGAGATTGACACTTAATACAATACATTATTAACAGAAACAATGTACACAAATCTAAACTATTTTAATGTTGCTGTGGGACAAAGTGAGACTAGCCTCCAATCAAATGCCTGTATGTAGATATTATGTTTATATAGTGGATCTATACAAATAACACAATAGATGTTTTGGAACTTTTGATATTTATTGCCCCTCAACAGGCCACAACTGGGCAAAATTAAATTATGTTTGTTAAGCACTATACCAAAAATAAATAACAAATATATACACTCTTTGTAGTGCAAATAAAACAAAAAGAAACTTCAGACAATTGGTAGATATACTGTACTTCAAGTATGTTCTTCCTCGAAAAAGTAGAACAGTGTAACAATATGAGGAGCTTTCAATCTAACTGAAAAGTACAATGTATGGCAAAACTAAGGAATCCAAATATAAATAGGTAATACATAAGAAATAAAAAATACATCTCCATAAAAATGAATCTCTTTCTCTGGCCATTGACAATCTCACTTCAAGAGGCTGCAGCCAGCCAACAAATAAATCTAAATAAAATTATGCTTTTTAAGCAATGTACCAAAAAACTCTTTTTAGTGCAAATGTAATAAGAGGCAACACAACTCGCCATACCTGTCTCTCGTTGACTGACTCGCTTGTGTTGTTTGTTGTGTGTCCGCGCTTTCGAACACCCGCCCAACTCTACCTCTGATTGGCTTACCATGAAATTTTACTCAGCCTCAGCCATTCGTCAGCATTTATGCGCTTGTCTCGTGCACTGCCCACTAACCAAGGAAAAAAAAGTCTTTGCCTCTCGGCTCAGAGATCTAGTTGGTCTGATGAAAAAAACAGCTTCAATTATAGTAACGCGCCGCATTTTTTGGCAGTAATGGTAACGGCGTTATTAAGATGGGAAGAGTAATCAATTAGATTACTCGTTACTGAAAAAAGTAAAGCTGTTAGTAACGCCGTTATTTATAACGCCGTTATTCCCATCACTGATAACTATGAATGATCCCTTTCACATGATATGTAATCATTTGACCCATTGGTTACATTAAAATATTCATTAGTGCAGCTTTAAAGTTAGGAGTTAAAACATTACTGACTTTACAAATTACTCATAAAAGTATGCCAAATAGCCAGTCGGTGTAGGTCAGAGAATGAATGTGTTATTTCCACCCAGGCATTATACCTGCTGCTCCTGTCTTGGCATCCTCTGCTGTTGAGTCTCTGCTTGTATAACTCTCTCATTCTCTGCTTCTCTTTGTTTCTCTGTTTTTCGAATACGTCACCACTGTTTGACAGTTCGCTTTTTCCAAATCTTTCTTTCTCTCCACCCTCCTCCTCTGTCTTCCAGAATCTTATACCCCTTCTCCTTGTCATCTTTTGACATCTTGCTTTTTCTTCTTGCCACTCCAGCATATGTCTCATATCTAACCCTCTCCATCACTCCTATTCTTTCTCTCACTCCATCTCACCCTCCCATCTCTATCTTTTCTCTTTCCTCATTCCACCCCATCTCATCCCTCTCTTTCGCACCATCTCTATTCACTCTGACATGCTTATGTAAGACAGCTGGTTGTGAAATCAATTACCATTGCATTACACCGGCTATATTTGGCCTCATGACGCCACTGCTGCCGGTGGAAAGATACCGGTGCTGTCCTCCACATTAATGCTTTATGTTGTGTGAAACTACTGTGTGGTGCTCTTGTTGTTTCTTTAATAAGAGATGTTGATACATGTAGTAGAAATCATACGTGATTGTGTGTCTCCTGTATCTACAGTGTGCGTTAATTGTGTACAAATATGTGAATTTGTGGTCTTTAAATTCAGTCAGTCGGTCTATTGATCGTTTGGTTTATTGCAAAACTTTCGTCTGCAGCAAGATGTCAACAATTACCATTCAGATTGTATAATCAAGTCAAGTCAAGTTGATCAGCACACATGCCAACCTCCAGACATCAGAGCCTAAATCAGAAGAGCACACTTAACCAGGATATCTTCAATTACATTCATTCATTTTTCACAGGCATATTAACCTAATAATAACCTTTTATTGGTATAAAGTTTTTGAATGACAGAGACACACAGCCTTCCCGTAACCATAGTAACTAATTTACTCCTGCGAGAAGAGAGGGAGAGACACTGACTCTGTTCTGTCTGTCAACCTAGACAGTGAGAAGAACCCCGTTATCTCCGATGAAAACTTATCCAACTAGCTAATTAATTACCTGAAGATGCCTGACTTAAAGTGTCGTCGTATCAGGAGGGAACGTGCTAACGTTAACTGCAACTGCTGCAGGGGACTCAACTGGCTTTCAGGCTATGAAACACAGTAATGTTACACACTTCAGCTTTTAGATATGTTTTGTGTTTGACCAGGAGTCTCCTCAGGTTAGATGTGTTGACCTGGCCACACAGTTACACAGTATGCATGCTCTGACTCAACAACAAGCTAGATACCTATCCTAGGTACCGAAATTAGGCACCGATTGATTTAACGTGAATCGGTTCTTGGTAGCCCCAATGTGATTCGGTTGGTACACTGCGTGTTTGGTTTGTCTCTTCTGGGCTACTGTAGAAACATGTCGGTTTAACATTGCGGACACCACTGAAGGCGACCCGCAGCGTCTGTAGGTTTAAAAAGCTCATTATAAGGTAACAAAACAACAACGATTTCTATGTTCAGATGATTATGCACTAATGAAAACATAGCAATGAATATTATATACCATTTCTGACAATAGATCCTCCTAAATGTAACACACTGGACCTTTAATGTCCTGGCATCATGTATTCTACATGTTTTACCTCACCTCCTCCATACAGAGTGGTGTATTGTATCTGATGATAAAGCCAGTGAGTTGAACAGTGAGGTATGCAGCCATCACAGTCCACTCTCCACAGTGGAGGGCCTAACTTCAAAGCCTCTCTTCATCCCTTAACCAACTGTCGTCAGCCAGCCAAAGTGTCAGTGGGTGAGAAGTTATTTACAGGCCTGTTTTCTATGTCCTCTCTTTCATGAAGGAACACTGCCAAAAAAGAGCCTTTTCTCTCAAAACAAGTGGGTTTTTTTCTAGTTTTTTGAGAAAACAGTCTGCTTTTACAGCAGTCATTGGAGGAGAACAAAATGGACCTCTTTTCCTTTCTCTCCTTTGCTTCTTTTTTTTTCTTCTTTTTAGTTCTACCCAGACGGGGTTTCTATGACAACCCAGCCTAGTCCCATCGGGTCTGGCTCACCTTCTCCTCACTGCTTTTTTTTACATTACACGTTATTTTCCCACCATTTTATTAGACCAACTTGTCAAAATTACACATATTCTGTGTTATCGTGTGCTTTCATTTTATTATGACATTTACAACAATAATTTGTTTTTTTGTGCTTTTCATTTCACACAGTTGTATTCATAAAGCAGCAAAAACAGCTGATACCATATGCATACTATCTTTGCATTGCCACTGTATTAACTCATACAAGTAGCATTATTTCTCTCTTCTCTCCTGTTTTAAATTACACAATCTCCTCTCTTGTTCTCCATTCACAAGTATGTCTTGCCAAATTACACAACACAGTCGCACTGTAGTAACCTTTCTCTTTGCCTTTCTCTTTGTTTGCTTTTCCTCCCCCGTCAGTTCATATAGGTTATGAGATTACAGTTGTATTGTCTTTGATTATGATCATTTGATGTTCTGTGCTGTTCAGACGAAGGCAGGACAGATTAAAGGACTGTCCACACCAAGAACAGTAACTATAACAATAAAGATGTGAGATCGATTAAGTTGTGTTAACGCCGCTCTTTCAGTAAAACGACTTGATCTCCATCAGTCAATCACATTGTTGCTGTCAAGTTTGTTGTCACTGTTCCAGTGTTAGTTGTCACAACCCTCCTCCGCTCCATTCACCCCCAGTTCCCAGTTCCCAGTTCCAGTTGCTTACTCTTAAAGCTATAATATGTAACATTTCTACTTTAAAATGTCCATAAACTCTAGCTCTATGCTCTATATGTAGTCGATTCAATCAATAATCTATAATCATTAAACAGTGTATAAACTCTAGCTCTATGTTCTATATGTAGTTGAGTTGTGTACTTCCATTATCCCAAATGTTTCCAACAATGTTCAAACTCAGAGAATTCTGTCACTTCATTCAGGTAACGCTGCGTTTCACCGGTCGCCTGTCGATGGCGTCATATCCCCTTTGTGCCTGCGTCAGCGTTGTGGTTGTCTGTCAGAAGCTGTCATACATTGACTGTTTATCCAGTCTGAAGCCACATTTTTACCATCCACTGTTTAGATCTTGGTGCTTTTTAACTCTAGATTTGAACCGGAAGAAGGATTTTAGTCATCGGACGTCTGGATCTTAAGTTATCAGAGAAACAAGCTGAGCTAACGTTAGAAGCAGCAGCAGTGTTTTTACTGGTTTTAATCAGCATTTGCTTTGGCAAGGAGGAGACCTCTGTGGATAATTCTGCTCCCGGTATAAACCTCTTGCACAAACACTGATCCTAACCAGGAAAAACTGACCGACTGAACCAACCGGGCGCCCCTTTTATTATTGTTTTGACGTGAGAAAGCCCTTAAAAAATTACATATTGTACGTTTAATGATATCTCTCCCGCATACTGTGCAAATGTTTAATTTTTCTGTCTGCATTTTTGTGCTGGGCAGGTGTTTATCTCTGAAAACAGCTGCCTGCTGCTTTTGCTGGAAATTAGGTTGATAAGAGCAGAGTAGTGGCAAACCAAAACAGGGAGCTAAAAGAGTCTAAAACCCTCAGTAGAGCTTAGGGGAGAGAGTTAAATGATAATTCTCTGTGGTGTTGACACTGAGCAGCCCCTTTCACATCACAATCCATAGTCATTTGACCAATTGTTAATATACAAAAATTAACCAGCAGCTTAAAATGTAAACATTTTGTAGTTTTACACCCGAATATAAGCGTTGAAGCCCATGCAGCTACACTATGTATATGTCTACTGTTATAAGTAACTCAGTGGCCCTATTATCACCACTTAATTCAATGAATGGTTGCAAGTTAAAAATTCTAGTATATTGATTTAGATCAACCTTTTAAGTTGCAAAAAATGTTTTATGAGTTGTGTTGATATAATAATGTTGGTAATTACATCAACTTAATATTGTGTGTAATTTGAACTAACATTTCTGCGTTGATTGGTTCAAAACAAAAGTCATGTTGTAATAACTTTTAATTTTTCTCCACCTTAAGTTCAGAATTTCAAGTCCCCTCCCCTACCCACCCATCTATCACATGCCTGGGCAAATTCAGACAGTTGAGACTACGATATACAAGGACATTTTTGAGGTGATCATTTTATTTGCAAATAAATTCTTGCAAGAATTTGGGCATATTCTCAATTGTGATTTGACCAGCAGTGGACTTGTGACTGAAGGTTAGGCTACATCTGTTGATGACAATTTAAATTTGTGTTGTTATTGTTTTCCAAGTTGTTTTTTAAATATGTGTTCAAACACTGTTAAACTGCAGTTCAAAATAAAAACAGTTCATTGCCAAACAGTTTTGTTATCGAATGAATTCATTTCTAACATAAACAACATTTTAAAATGTGTGTCAACTTAAAAATCATTATTATAATTATTAAGTACATGACACTTAAAATGCCCTTTAAATAATGTGGGGAAACTATTTGGAACAACTTAATTTTATGAGTAATCAACTTAAAAACTTGTGTTTATGCTACCAATTATTAAGTAGGTGGTAATTAAAAATACCTTTCATTGTAGAGGAAAAGCTAATTCGCCTTACTTAATATACTTCATTAGTTGAACATAATTTCATCCTGTGTTGTCACAACTCAAAATGAGAGATGGAAACTGTTGCGTTGATTTTCTATGTTGAGCCAAGACATTTGTTTTTAAAGTGTACTGTGTAATTGAGGGACACCATTTTTGCATTACGTATGCCTGATGGACGGTCTGGAGCCAGCCAGTGTTCTAGCTCCAATCGTCCAATGACAGTGGAGCACTGTAAGGGGATGCAGGGACAGTAAAGAGGCTCAGAGAGAAGCTTCCTGTCAGACAGGAAATCAATTGCACAGCAATGTGGAGGGGAAGCAGCTGATCTAATGTACAATCACTGAATCGATACCTGGAAACTGGGGCAGCACACAGACACAGAGGCAGAAGGAAAGAGAGACAGGAGGACTAGGGCTGCAACTAACGATTATTTACATTCTGTTGACCATTTTCTCAATTTATTGATAAGTTGTTTGGTCCATAAAATGTCAGAAAATAGTCAAAAATGTTGATCACTGTTTCAAAAAGCCCAAGGTGTCGTCATCAAATGTTTTGTTTTGTCCAAACCCCAAAGATATTCAGTTTACTGTCATAGAGGACTAAAGAAAGCAAAACATATTCACAATTTAGAAGCAGAAACTTTCACTACATCCTGACAGTAGAACATGAGACAGATAATCTGTGAAACAATCAGGTTCCTCTGGCTCCTCCTAGTGCTCCTAATGGCATTTGTAAGAATGCACCAGGCCTTGGCGAAAAAAACAGTCAGAGCTGAGAAGGCTAGTTGATTGTTGAGTTTCATTCCCAGGTCATCAACTCAGCATCAGTATTTGATGACCTGAGAATGAAACTCAGCAATCAACTAGCTTTCTCAGCTCTGACTGTTTTTTTCGCCAAGGCCTGGTGGATTCTTTCAAGTTATATAGTTACATACTGCAGCTTTAAATGATTTAACATGTTAAAGAATGTTCTTTAAGTTATTTGTTTAAGTAGGCAACTTTCTGAGTACCTTTGCAGTCATATTGGTGCACAAAGGAAATTATCTATTTTAATTGCAGCTCAATCTGTGAATTTTTCCCCTCTAAAATCGGGTCTTGGTTAATCCCATATCAGTCAGGCTCAAATCAAGTCATTCAGACAATTTTAGGTTTATGTACAGAGGTTTTGAGATATCTGCCTCCTCTCCAACAGTAGTGCACTAAGAGGGGCCAGAGGAACCAGATTTTTTCACAGATTAACTGTCTCATGTACTACTGTCAGAACTAGGGATGCTCGATATTGGCTTTTCTGCCGATATCCGATATTCCGATATTGTCCAACTCTCAATTTCCGATACCGATATCACCCGATACCAATATATGCAGGCTTTTTACACCAAAACTGTTCGGTAACAACATAACATATCTCCTATTGTGGAATTAACACATTATGCCTGATTTTATTGTGATGCCCCACTGGATGCATAAATGCAACATGGCTACAACTTCAACTTTCATTGTATTAATACTGGAAAGAGCGCTAACGCTAATCGCTAGCTACGCGCTAATTGCTAGCTAAGCGCTAGCTTTGGTTAATGTGTTTGTGTTAATATTAAAATCATTCAGCTTTAAATTGTTTGCTTGTTAGCCACGGTTAGCAACCAACCGGTCTAGCGTGTAGTTGTTGTTGTTATACGTTATCTAGCGCGTGCCGGTAAACGTCCCATGCTGCGTTCATGCAGGCTCGGAAATGCTGAAGCCTACAGAACAAACATCAATATTACATTTTTCAGTGAATATCGGCCAGACATCCCTAGTCGGAACACATTGAAAATGTAAGTAAATGATTTATAAAAGTTACCTACTGCAGCTTTAATAGTTGACAACTAATCGATAATCGACTTGCAGCTCTAAGGTGAATAAATAAGACAGAAGGCAGGACAGTTATGAGAGATATTTTAACTGGCAGGGCAGGTTCTGAGTGTTTTTTCCACTGTAACAAAAAACTGTAGAAATTGATAGAGCACTGAAGCTGGAACTTTGGTGTGTAATATAAGTGTCACATTAAATGTACTTCTTTCCTTTAATTTTGGTAGTTTGCTCAACATACCAGAAAAGCTGCTAAATCAACAGTTCAAACTGCAGAGGTTCACCTCCCACTCTCCCCCCGGCTCTGTCAGGCTACAAGGTTACTGACTCTGCTCAAGTGTATTAATTAGACATATGGATGCCACACTTCAAAGAGGATAACAGCCCTCAAAAGGATATGGATGCTCTCTCTCTCTCTCTCTCTCTCTCTCTCTCTCTCTCTCTCTGTCCTTCCCACTCTTCCACCCTTTCACTGAGATCACACAACACTACCTGCATGCCTCTGCCAGCTGATGAAGAGCCTGAGAAGATGGAGTGACTGGTAAAGTACAAACAAGGACACCAAAACAGAGACTGCTATAGATACTTCAGCCAGAAAATGTAAAAAAGAAATGCTATGAAGTCAAGTGCAGCTTTGAAGCTCGACGTCAACAACAATTTACAGCTTTTATGAATATAAGAAACCGTACTGTACAGTAGTTAAAGGATCAGTGTGTAGGATTTAGTGACATTTAGTGGTGTAGTTGCAATTCCCTTGCCATGTGCAATAGAGAAACTATGGTGGCCAGGAAATGTGCGCAAAACGCAAACGCCCCTATCTAAAGCCAGTATTTGCAGGATCTGAAATGAATACCCACTACCTTTAGGTTGACAGGTCAGGTGAGTCCATCAAGCTCAATGCACCAAACTCAGATCAAACTGTTAAACTAGGCCGTGCTGACCAGATATGAATCAAGAACCTGTTACTGTGTAGCCCATTTCTTGCCTTAAATCTTTTCACAAACATATTTTAGTGTACCATTTAGCTGTAATACAAGATTGTGCGTGACTGGACAACTATAATGCCAAACTCGAGGCTTCAAAACGGTAGTTCACAAACTGGTATATGACGCCACGATAGGTTCACACGGTTTTCAGACAGAAGATGAACTGAGGGGCTGCATGTAGAGCCAGTATAAGATAAATAAGAATGTTTTTGAAGAGTTAATTATGCAATGCTACTATAGTATAGTAGAAATGAGTGCCAGCATGTTAAAATGAAAAACAAAACAAAACACATAATCTAAATAATAGCAGTCTATCCCTTCATGTGCCTGCCATTGTATTGCTTCTTGTTGACTTGATGTCTTTCAGTTGAGGTGTTTTTGAACTAAGTGGATGTGACTCCTGAAAGAGCTTCCTCCAGCAGAGCGGAGATGTTAATCCTGACTGACATACCCCAACATTCACTCCTACACACCACCCCTCCCATCCCCGTCTTCCAACAAGTTGGTTTGTGTGCACACACATGCAAAAGGAACAGATACACCTGCAGACACACCACGAGAAGTGCTATAATCATGACACTGTTAACGAGCGTCTTTAAATCACAGTTAGTAACTCACCTCTTTACACCATTTGAAATGAAACGTTTAATTATTTAAAGCTGCTGAATGTCTAGAGAAGTCTTCTGTGGCCCAGCAGCTACCCAGAGCAGAGATATCAATGTCGGAGTGGAGGATTAAATATTAAATATCAGCTATCAGCTTCAGACTGAAACCCTCAGCAGCACTTTCTCTTCTGGCATAAAAAGCTTCGATGTCAGCGCTGTCAGATGAAAGCTTTCTCTAGAAACTGTTACGCACTGTATCCAAGAAGTCAGCTTTACAGGAAGATGCAGCCTGATTCAGGTAAAACATAGGGAAATAAAGAGGGCACAGGGAGTGTCCAGACACACAGTGGGGTGTTCACACTTTTGACATCACACTCACTCAAAGCTCTATTTTTACCTCAGCTCTCAGTGGTGGCATCGGAGCTGTGAAAGGACGGCGCCCCCTTAAGGGTCTGACGTTCTGCTGGGAGTTGGACTTGCCACTGTGCAGGGGTAAGACTAATGTTAGTTTTCAGCACTTATGATGTGCGAAGAGGACAGAGCACTGAGCCTCTGTAATCTCCAGTCTTATTCATTCATTTACTTGGGAGAGCTGGCTGATTTCTGAAGGAAAAATGTAAGAGCCCCTTAATGCCACCTAGAATTCCATTTGAGACCAATTTAAAATCCCATATTAAGAGACAAGATTGTCAGATGCAGCCTCTGACTGAATATAAATAGTGAAACCTGGAGAGCTATAAATCTACCCTTCCTAATAGTGTATTCCGTTTACCTCAGAAGTCGGAGCTGGGAATTACATCACACCTGAACTGATTGCGTTCCAGTACAACATGTCGGAGAAACCAAGCTATAGCCAGGTTAGCAATTAGCCATTGTTAGTAATACCAAGTTGATGACAGTGATTTATGCTGTACTGTGCTCATACAAACATGTCCACAAACATAAGTTGGACAGTAATGTCTGATTTATTAATAAGACACAAAATACAGAAGTGTCCTGAGATAACTTCTTTTATGAATCAGTGTTATAAAAATAAAAATGTATTCTACACAGTAAAAATGTTTGATATTAAGTATGTTTTTTATTCATCATGGGCACATGAAACACTTTAATGTAACATATTTTATTTTAAATGTTGGTTCGAATTATAGCTTACTGTTCTTAATACCTTTATTTTGAAAACCGGAAGTGAATACGCTGTTTCTCCGCAATTACCATAATGCTGAGAATACTTGTACACTCAAAATTAAAGTGCTTAAAGTGATTTGACCACAGAGATCGGAGTAACGGTTGGCTTGACCGCAGTTATCACAGTCATTATCTCGAGATCTCAAATTAATTATATCGTCATCTCGGGAAAACAAAGTTTTGTTATCTCGAGATCTCGAGAAAATTATCCCGTTATCTCGGGAAAAGAAATGAAATGAACTCGTTATCACGGGAAAACGGAGGAAATAAAATGCATGAATGCATGGCCCTTTAGGGCTTCCGTAGCTAATAAAAAGTATATTACTACAGTTTTCACTTAGTTGACGCATGGAGCAGCCATCTTGGATTTTGAGGTTAGAGTTGGTGGTTGGTTCTGACCTTTTAAGTTGAAAATCCATCAGGAACTCGAAATTCTGACTTCCCAGTTCAAATGGAATGCGCAATAAGCCCCGCCTCTTTTGGAACCTCGGTCAACTATGTCCTTTCCTGTACTTAAAAAAAGCTATGCTAGGCTCGACAATCAGTTGTCTTTACAACATAGACTAGCCTAGCACGTAGCATATCTAAGTAAAAAGGAAAGGAGAAAGTTGACAGAGGTTCTGACCGCGGCTTGCTCAACTAGGGCGGGACATTGTGGGATCACGGTGAAAGCTAGAAAGTAGATTAGTAGCACAAGGAGAGCGTCATCAACATTAGCTAGCTTACCATAAACTACGGGTCATACCAGATTAAGTAACAAAGAAATGTTACATAATCTGGCTTCTTTTCTTTTAGATGTTTTATATTATGGTATATATCATATAGTTCATTGCACTGACCATAATTTTGATGTTTTATATAATTCTGCATACATTTACATTTGTGATTATCTTGATATCAAAAAAATATTGTGATATTGATTTCAGCCGAACCTCTGACAGTTTTATATTAATCTAAAAGTGGAAATGCAATGTAAACTTTTTTATAGTAAAAAATCTGTTAGAGAATTTAGAGTTTGAGTTCAATGTCTGGACACTTTAAAAGCATCAGCAGTAAGTACAACGTGCATGCCAACTCAACTAAATCTTGCTCTGATGTATAGCCTAAAATATGTTCCCAGCAGAGTGCGGTGGTTGGAGGAGAGCTGCCACTGCCTGAGGTGAGAGAAGTGATTAAAATGAAGCCCGCTCATGTCTGGGTTTACATGTACTTACTCACCTTATTAATTCCACCTTATTGGGACAATGCACAAGAGGCCAGTGGTACTCAGGTGTTCATTTTCACCTTTTTTTAATCAGGAAAGGCTGAGCACTCTTTTCATCATCACCTTGCTCTACCCAGACATACTGTGGGAATGTGTTCCCAGCTGGGAGTTTGCTCAGCAAATTTGTAGGCAGTGAGTAAAGTTTGATAAGACAACTTGTACTAAAGCTGAAACCTGTGCAATCCTGTGTACCAGCAGAATAAAAGCTGAGACAACATTTACAGTCGCCTATAGTGTAGCTATCTACCACTCTGTAAATGCATTGCCTTAATAGAAACATCAAACTAACTAACTAACAGTTTTGTGCACATGAGCTATAATATAATAATACAAATTTACATAGAGCCCAAGGACAAAACCCTATTCACACCAAACCAAAATATGTTGGTGTTTAATATTAAAGCCTTCAGACAGCTCCCTGGGAAATCTGCTGATTAAGTTGTTTTTCTATCTGTTTCCATTCTTTTGTCAAGTCAGCGTCTGAAGAAACCCAAAGGGCAGATCATGCAGGACGGCATCCTTGTTTTTCATGCAAATTCAACCTTGTTAATTACAGGTTGTTGTTGTTGTTGTTGTTGTTTTTACAGTTTTCAGAATCATTTTGTGCCATCACTGACAGGTGGAGTGTTACATAATTAATAATTTATGGTCAAATGTGAAGCATTGCATTGTGGATTTTTTTAGCAAAACTATACATACTATGGACACTACTTTCTTGTTACATTGTGGGAATTTGCATACATTTTATACTCTTTTGTATATTTGTACTCTCAAATAAAATGGTGGAGGTGGTGGGCAAATATAATATTCTAAGTAGCTCTTAGTGAGTGATTTTGGACAAAAGTATGTGGAAACCCCTTCCAACTATTCTTCAAATTTTCTGGACAGAACAAGAGATATTAATCTATTGACAATAGCCAGAAAGCATGTTTACAAATCTCTCAGCATCACTGTAATAAAGTTTACACAGTGGGTGCTGAGCAGAATTATTTTTTTGTTTTTTTTGCTTCACTCTCTACATTCCCAAATTGAAGGCATACCACAGTCTGACCGGGTCAGAGATGTGTTCTCTTGGATTAAATGGTTCCAATTAAAGGACCAGTGTTTAGGATTTAGTGGCATCTTGCTGTGAAGTTGTTGTGCCTCGTGTCTGTATTTGACAGCAGAACAGGATGTGAAGTGTGTACGAGAAACTGCAGTGGCTGCAAAAACTCACGAAAAATGTATGTTTTTTCCTATATTCAGGAGATTATACAGAAAATGAAAACATACCTATGAATATTCCATTTCTGCCAATAGATCCTCCTAAATGTTACACACTGGACCTTTAAGGGAAATCTAAATGCTACATCAAATAATATTTTGGAAAATAATCTGCTTCCAACTTTGTAGCAACATTTTGGAGAAGGCCCTAACATGACAATTCCCCCCATACAATAAGCCAGGTCCATAAAGACATGGTTGTCCTAGTTTGTTGTGGGAGAACGTGACTGGCCTTCACAGAGCCCTGACCTCAATTGAATGGGAACAAATCCATGCAACCAAGTTCCAAAATCTGGTGGAAAGACTTCCCAGAAGGCCGGAGGTGGTCGTAATAGCAATGCCCATTGGGTTTGGAATGGGTGTAATGTTGAAGTGCCCATATACTTTTGGAGGTGTAGTTTCTGTTAGTTGCACAGTTGAACTAAACAGCTTCTGTCAGAGTTATTGCTCTGCCTTCTTATTAACTTGTCTAAAGGTTAAAATAACTATGAACTTCAAGCTTAAAAGGTTACATCTACTTCTCACTACTTAGCCTTGGTTTCTATGAACATGCACTGATCACTTGTGACCTTCTGAGGTGCTGAGACTAATTTCGATTAGATAGGTTAACCTCTCATATACCATCATGGCAACCAGCCACAGCTAAACATTACATCTACTACAGTGTTCACAAACATTCACACACCATGACTTGCATTTATTTGGCTCAAGCTGAATGGCACAGTTGGATCGTCAAGGCAGCCGCGCTGAAAAATGCAACCAAATGTCCATTCTAGTGGCTGTGTTTCTATGGTCCTCTCACAGGGCTGCGAGGTGGGTGCCAGCAGGGCAGACGGGCAGACAGTGTGTGGCTACCAGCAGTACACTAAGGGAAGAGGGGAGTGTTTGCCGGACTCCTTCCTGAACCAAACGGAGAACCAGGTGTCGAGGAGCAAAGCTCAGCGGAGCGCGCTGAAGGGATGAATGGCTTCCATAGCTAACTGCAGTCCCTTCCTTCAGAGGTTTTATTACAGTGTGCACTGAAAATAGGCCATAACCCAGAGCCCAGACTGCAGTGATTGCCCTGTACTTTATCTCTGAGTGGAATAAAGGTGTAAAGGCAAATCATGTAGCGGGATAAAGGGGTTAATATTCCACAGACAGAGAATTTAAAAATAAATCTTGATAAAGATCTATTGGTAATAAGCTATAATAGAGAATAAAGTGAAGTAGTGAACAGATTTTTTTTAAACTTTTTTTATTTATTTTTTACTTTAACTCTATGGCTGAAGTTAGCCATAGAGTTAAAGGGGCGCTGCAGGAGGGACTCGGTCTGGGGTACACATCAGGTGAGCTACCAGGGTGCCCTGGACAAAACCTTTTATATTCAATCTATTATCTACTAATGATCTGTTTAAGTTCCACATTCACTGTGTTGTTTCATTTTGGAAGCATTTTGAATTTAACACCATCGATAAAAAAAAAGGTGACTAAAGGCTGTTTGATGACTTTACAGCAGCGTTAGCTTGTCACTGAATTGTTGGTCCTCCTCAGTTCTTTTAATTTTGATATCTGCTTCCATCACAACACAGCTGAGAAACAGCATTTTTAAATTTCTATCAATCAATCTGTTTTGGAGAGACAGTTTCATTTACTTATTACATTACTCTGGATAATGCACAGAGTTTATTGCAAACCATTTTCATGGGAAAACACTGAGGTTTGTGGGCTATCCAGAGTAACAAGGACACTCTTCCTGGAAAGACAAATTGCTATTGAATGCTTTAATTTCACTTTTGAATGTTGTGAGCACCACAAATGCTATTCATTTCACCTCAGTTGTGTTGGAGAGGAGGCAGATATCTCAAAACCTCTGTACATGAACCTAAAATTGTCTGAATGGCTTGATTTGAGCCTGACTGATATGGGATTAACCAAGACCCGATTTTAAAATAGATAATTTCCTTTGTGCACCAATATGACTGCAAAGGTACTCAGAAAGTTGCCTACTTAAACAAATAACTTAAAGAACATTCTTTAACATGTTAAATCATTTAAAGCTGCAGTAGGTAACTATATAACTTGAAAGAATCCACCAGGCCTTGGCGAAAAAAACAGTCAGAGCTGAGAAAGCTAGTTGATTGTTGATTCTCATTCCCAGGTCATCAAATACTGATGCTGGGAATGAGACTCAACAATCAACTAGCTTCAAGCCACCAATCGAAGTGTCTTTCTATCTTTCTCAGCTCTGATTGGTTGTTTTCATTCAGGCCTGGTGGATTCTTACAAATACCATTAGGAGCACTAGGAGGAGCCAGAGGAACCTGATTGTTTCACAGATTATCTGTCTCATGTTCTACTGTCAGGATGTAGTGAACGTTTCTGCAAATATGACAAAAAGTTATTTTTATAAAAGTTACCTACTCCAGCTTTAACATATACATTGTCAACCACTTCTAGCTGATGTTGCCGAGAGCTGCTTCTTCTCTTACTCTGTGCTGTTTGCTACAGTCTTGTAAATCACAGCGCACTCTGCCGGATAAACTTTGCACTGACACCAATACATTGCTCTGAGCATTTTTTTTCTGCACAATATACCAGAATCAACGTATTGTATCAGTATTGGCCTATATGTTCGAATCGAATATGCGCCAATGCTGATATGATATCAACATGTCTGATATCAGCCGCTCCACTCCACCTTTATTAGATCTCCTTCTATGCATCTCCTTAGTTATTTCCATTCATTGCATTCTTATTTCCTAAAAACTTTAATTTTAGTATTTACATCTCTTTATTTTGATACAGTAGCTATTGCTAACATCAGATTTAGTTTTCCTCTGTTTGTTGCTTCCTAACAGACACTCCACGGGGAATTTGAGGAGGTGATACTGAAGCACAGCACATGTATTATTTTTAGCTTGATGGATTATGATCCTGACATGGCAGCCTTCTATTTTTATTCTGTACAAATAATACAAATAATACAATCACATCACATTTTATCTCTTTCTGCTTTTTGTTGAGAGCAAGGTGCATTCAGTTTGCTAATGAATCCCAACTTGTCTTGAGGTCAAAAATGCAAAATCATGTTTCCACACATTATATGAAGCTGTCGCCCCGGTGTGCCATCCTCCATTTTAATAGAGGTCCTCCATTAGTGACCACAGAGTGGGACAGCACAGGCATTCAATAACCAATATGTCAGCAGCAGCATTCACTTAATAAATTGATCCCCTTGACTCTAACACATCATGACATCTGCTCTGACTCTGATCACATTCTGACCAGTGATCACATAACACAAAAAGTATGTCCTTCTTTTTTCACATGATGAATGTGCTCAACGTCACTATGTTCAGGAACATTAACCAAGGTAATCATTATCACCACAGATATATTGCTCTTAATTGCGAAGTTGAATGTGAACTATATATTGTGTACACACCAAAGCTCCATGACAAAGACGTAATTATACGCATGCAGAGATGTGTGGAACATGCAGTTCCTTCCAGACTGACTCAGACAATAACACAGGACAGCCAACACCCAGGTTGGCATTTCAAAGTGGATGGGTGACATTAAGATAAAAAAAAAACACACATTGAGAAAAAATAATGTGCGTGCGTATGCGTGATGACAGAACATGCTGATATGCACCATTGCTTTCTGGTTATTAACATTAACTAATGAGGGTGAGATTTATCTAAAATCACCCAGTCATACCCTATGAAGTCTTCTTGCAGTTAAGAAATGGATCCGAAAACTTACTGGAGAGCTACAGAATTTGGTCCAATGCACCGATTGGACATTAGATTGTCACCTTGGCTACAGGTCAGATGGTGGGATCAGATCAATTAGATTCTGTTTGGTAATGGTAAACATGTCTGTTACCAAAGTAAGGTCAAGAGTGCTTATATAATGGCAATATTATAAACCAAAAAACGCATCAAGGTCCACTTAATAGTTCTTTTTCCTAGCTTTCAACAGCATGTCAGTATTGGAGTCATGGAGATGGCTCAGTTGTCATCACATCATGTATGGCTCATGTGATAACAGGCGGCCGTATATGAAAGCTCCAGAAAAAGCTTTTTACCACTACTTTTAACTACTTTTTTGAGTTCAAGGTTCAACTCTCACACTAAAATTAGTTATTATTAATAGTAAGCAAATATATTATTGCATAACACTTGCTTAAAAGGGTTGTGAAATTTGACACATTATAATGCAGTTAATGGCTATTTATAAGCTCCTAATTTGAAACAGTGGTATTAGTATTGTGATGCAGCACCGTACACACATGCTTACTATTCTTTTTTACCTGTACAGACATTCTGGGTCTGAATGGGAATAAATGAGTGTTAGAGGTTTGGCAAAGCTGACTTAAAGATATTATTTGTGGCGTCGGGTTCTGATGTATATAAGAACAATCAGAAAAGTCGGAGGAATGAGCAAACAGCTCGTGCTGGAATAGTCTCACTGACACAGTTTGTCTCCTGGATTAGGTTACCACCAAATGTTGTTTGGTTCAGTTTCACAGTCTGGCTTTGCTCCCAGTCTAATTCCCAGTATCTGCTCCAGTATCTGTTGTGATTTAAAATGATTGATAAACAGATATTTGTCAGATGATAGATGGACTACTCGTCCTGTTGCTGTCCTATGCATGTTTGTTTAATTGCATGTTTAACTAGATGATGATTAATATTATTATTTTTTTTTAGGGCTATTGCCCATTACTGCAGAATGAATATATGAAACACTGGACTGACTGATTGACAGAATGGAACGGATGGACGGAAATGCCATAGATAAATCCACACAGGCTGGATAAAGGAGAGACCTGTGTGGCACGGTATGATACGTTATGTAGGTAGGTACGGTGGCTTCACGATCCTACGTACATGGTCTGCAGGAGGCTCTGTGGAACCGTGCAGCCAGCCTTGGGAGGGAAGTTCCAAAACAATCCAGGCCCCATCTAGCAGCGGGTATAAAAATACAAGAGACAAGATCTGCTGTACTGGTGTTGGTGCATTGCAGGTGCAAAGGCAGTAATAAGATTCACAGAATTATAAGAGGAGACTTCATGCAATAAAACTACACAGAGCAGACAGAAGGTACCAATAGGATCCTGTGGAAATGGCCACAAAAGACAAGGGAGAGAAATGTGAAGGTTAACAATTAATAGAAAAAGACTGTTGCCGTTGTTGGATCTTATAATCAATCAAAAAGAAAAGTATCTTGAGCAGTCTTTGGAAAAATCCACTGTGAAGTCTTTAAAGCTGCATTACCTGACTTTAAGCAGCCTCTAATAGTGGCCAAAAAGTTGCAACAAAACAGACTCATTTACATAAATAATACTGTTGTCCCATTTCCCAACAGACGCTAGCTAATGAGAGCAGAGATCCAACAGAAACATCTAGAAAAGGGGAAATATATCAGCATGCAAAACACGATGATAACAGCACTGCTTTTCCAGTGGCCCACTTGCAGTGCCAACCTCCATTGTTTAGCTGTTGAAAATGCCAGTGGATGGGAGGGAGATGGGGGGTTGGGGGGCTGGGAGTGGGGTTTGGAGATTCCAAGGAGCAAGAAGAGTTGTTCCAAAACAGAAAGAGCCAAAACACAGAGCAAGCTTTGTAAGCCAGAAATGTTAGAATCTTCTAAATCATTGACTCATGAGTATCAATCAGCTGTATGAATCATAAAAAACATTTTAAAGGACAGTTTAAACCTCATTTCTTGCCTCAGCACCCTTCTTGAAATTTGAATTTATCTCACTTTTTGTGTCAGGAAATATGGAAGCTCGCTGCCATTGACTAATATCCTCAGATATGTAACTACTGGCTGGAATAAATAAATGTATACAAAAAGTATGTCCTGCAAGGGTCGATAACATTTTCCCCTTCTTTCTGGGGCGTGTCAAGACTTTTTTGACTGAGGGGGCACAAGTGGGTCATGCAGGGGTGGCATGAAGTACAATATGTGTCTCAGTTTACCAGTTTTTCCCAAATTATGCAATTCCAACACTGTTTATGGACCTCAATATTCAAATAGACAAAGCAAAAATAACACGTTTATACATCTAAAATGGCATTCCATTAGCATAAGGTGGGCATGTTTGCAAAGTGCAGACTTGTGGGTACCCATAGAACACATTTTCATTCAGAGATCTTGAGGTCGGAGGTTTGAAAATGGCCATGCCAGTTTTTTTATTGCTAAAATTTTGCCTAACTTTGGAGCATTAGACCCCTTCCCAACATGCTAGCTATAACATATTTCCCAATGGTCTTCACTCTAGCTTCAACCTCTGAAAGACACTGTGGAGGGTAAGAGGTAAGGTTAATTACTCAGATTTTAGGGGCTTACTTTTCGTTTATCCCACTGCTTACTGGAATAGGTCTAAAATTATTCAAAGAAAATTATTTATTTCGTGGCAACCGCAGTTTTTGCTTCACGCTTGGAAGGGGAGAGTGAAGCAATGAGGTTGCAATCTGCAACTACAATGCTAGATGCCAATAAATCCTACACACTGGACCTTTAATTGAAGGGCTTTTCCAAATGTCATCTGACCAAGTGGATCAAATTCTGATGGTAAAACGAGTCATTTTGCAGGGGACAGGAAGAAATTAACATAAAAAGCCACAGAGTAACAGGAAGTGCTCAAATCACAGATGGATGTAAGCAACAGCTTACGTCGGCCTCCTTACCTGCGTGTGTGGCCGATGGAATAGCAGTGACATTCTAATAATAAAGGGGGCGCTTTCAATGGAGAAAAATAAGTAAAACCTCCAATTCTTGTATCTACCTTTTTTCAGAAATAATTATTTTAATTCTAGTTTCTTGCCCACTCATACTTGTGGAAGATTCTGGTAAATAGTTAGCTACTGCAGTTCGGAAAGTCAAATCCCTCTCTCCAAATATGGGCTAACTGGAGAAGTGATAGGTGGAGGATAGGAGGTGCGAGCTAGCATCGCTGTGGCTCCGTGCAGCTCATGTAGGAGCAAAAGCAGGAGTCTATTGCTCTTTGTAAATCTATTTATAAACCCAGAGCTGAGAAACAGACCCACTCCCAATGGGAAGACAGGCTCGGCTTCAGTGGCTGTTTCGTGTGCTGAAGGAGCAGCACTGTTGTGAATAAGGCCAATAAGTTTTATAGCTTTAAAACAGAATGAGAAAAAAACACTCCCAGCAAGGAGGGGCGCTGGTTCCTACGGAGAAATTATGTAAGAGGACCAAACAAAAATGGGACATTGACACTGTCGCGATTACAAAGGTTTTCACTGGTATACAAATAAAAATCTACTTTGTCACATGTTCATCTTTCTGCTGATTGTCTAGGTATGATCTGACCCTCTTTGGAAAAAATACAATTATTATTATTATTAGTTATCAACTAACATGTTTGACTATCCAGATAGGATACAGACGTCATTGGCTCTTTTTTTCTCAAAAAAGCACCCAACCACATTAAACCATTATGCCATCATGCATTACAGCCTCAGTCTTTCAGGTGTTGCCAGCAGCATTCAGCAAACGCGGGGGATTCGGGGCACTACTAACACTAGCCTGCACCAAATTCAATCAACTTTTATGACTTCCACCTACTGTAGACTCATCATTCACTCACCTCAGTCTGCTGCAAACCCAACATTATATTCTTTAGAACATAATGCTCCCTCCTCTCTGCCACTTTAGATCTGTGCAAAGACTTTTTCTAGCGTTGCAGACTTCAAAACACCAACTTTATTATTTCACTGTAAATGCAAGTATAACACAATGTAAGCACACTGCCTTTCAGGTCAAACTAATCTTTTTAGTTGAGTTGACGGGCACTGCTGTAGTCTAAATGCCGCACTTTGTTTCCTGCGAGGTCAATAAATTCAACCTGTCGACATGCTATTCACTCCAATGCAGAAGCTGCCGATGGGAGGTGTGTGTGTGTGTGTGTGTGTGTGTGTGTGTGTGTGTGTGGAGGGGGGGCTGAAGTAAAAGTATAGAGTACAAAGCCTCAGCAGCAGTGTTCACACACATTGTGCCAAAAATCCTGTCCTCATTTTTACATCCTCCTTTCCTCCTCCTGTTGTCCTCTGACACAAAACAGCCACAGCATACGGGAGCTTAAATCTTACTTTCCTGGACAGATTAAGGACAAAGTGAAAATACTGTGCTTCACGAAGAGTTTTAGCCATCCTTTGGTAGAAAAAGACTTAAGGGCACACTGTTTCACACACATTCTCAGACAGAAGAATCATGCTCCAGACAGATAAAGCTTTACTGTACCTGTGGTGGAGTTCAGAGCTTCTGCAGTCTGTTTTTGGTCTGTGTCCGTTTGTGCGTCCCTCAGGCTACTAAGGACTGGAGCAGTGTGCGTCGCTGAGTGTTTGTGTCTGTGGGTGCACTAGCTGAAATGAGAGAGAGAGATGCAGAGTCTTCCTCTCTCTATGTCTCTATCTCCCTCCCCTTCGTGATGATAAACAGAGAGCACGTGGCTTCACCAGTGATGCAGCACACTGAACATCACAGCACCGAGAAGTGAGCAGAGGAGTGACAAAGAGAGGAGAAGAAGGGGCTTAAAGAAAAGAAGAAGAGAGGGGGCAAGTCGGCAAGAAAGGGGAAAGAGTTGAGGCTGTCTGAAAAAGAGGAAAAAGTGTGTATATGTGCGTGGGTGTCTGTCCTGGGTGTGTGTTCATCTTGTTGTTGAAAGCAGGACACTGCAGCTCGGAGTTGGCAAACGCGAGCTTTGAAATTAATCATGCTTTTTAGAACACGCTGACAAAATGGGAATAAATTCATCCAAATCGGAGAGGAAAATATCCTCCTCTGAGCATCCAATTCTGACACCAAACAACTCCATATCAGCTCGCAGACATCCTCACACCCACGCACACACACACGCACAACAATACAACAGCCTGCAGGCAACCAGAGGAGCTTTGTTGTCTGGTTAAAGCTACCGTCAAAGGAACTGACCATGTTTGGGCAACTGGGACATGAAGGGATGGGAACACTGATAGCAACATCATCCATGGGGCTCTGGTAGATTGCTGAATTGAGCAATCTACTCTAAAGCTTTAGCATAGACTACTTTGCATATAATATGACATGTTTATAACAGCATTTTAGCCTGGTCAAATTATTTTTTGCTATTATATCTCTTTTTGTTTGTATTTCATCCAACAGTTGAAGTTATTTTAAATTAAAACGGATTACATTTTTTTAATTTTTACAACTTTAAGTAACACAAACCCTGTTTTTTAAGTTAAAAAAGATTCTTGATGAAAAATAAACAGCCTTTATTAGTAATATTAACTGACACTAACTTAGTTTAGTAAGTTACAGAAACATTAGCGGGCAACTGTGGCTCCTTCTGCCACATGTCGGAGTATCCTTGAACAAGATTGAAAGAAGAACAAATTGCTCCCGATGCTGCACATCGGTGTGTGAATGTGTATGAACGAGTTAGTTTCTGTTCGATGGACTTTGCCATCGCTGAGTGAATGTTTGTGAAAGGGTGAATGTTTTTTTTACTAGGTAGTTTGTTTTCACAGTACAAGTCAGTGTCACTTACTAAATTACTAAAACTACTTGATCATGAAGGATTGTTTTTAACGTTCAAAATTGAGTTAGGTCTACTTAACATTTCCGATGTAATCAGTTTTAATAATTAAATTAACTTATCCGGTTTTAAGAGTGGCATGTCTGGTAGCTAATAAATGGATTCAGATTGCATTTACTTGTGACTATTGTGCATATTCTGAATCCACATGCAAAAAGACAAGATGAAAACACCTGTATGAACTCTAAACTGAAGATTATTTAAATGGAGCTTTGATGCTTCATTCTTGATTCACAATTAGGAAACTCAACCCTGTATTTCTTTTTCTTTCTTGGAGCCATCCCTCTGTCTGTTCATCCATCTATCCATCCATCCCACCATCCTTTCCCTGCCCTGTACATGTTTCTTTTCACTCATGGACAGTATGACCTACTTAGCACACCACAGTCTGACTGACTAGACAGCAGCTTCAAACTGATGGAGAGCCAGCCAGCACACTCTCTGCTGTCTAACTTGTCTAGATCAAACAGCATTTAACAATCACTCTGGAGTCTGATCTCATTTAAATGTATTAGATTTAAATAGATGTATGACTCAACCCTTCATTAGATAAACATATGCTGCACCATGTTATGGAATATTTAATATGATTCCGATGGGATTGTTTAAGGCTTATCCGTGTCGCATTATATAACAGGCTAATTTAGAAATACAAATTTAGAGCATTTTATAAAAAAAAAAAATACATCAGCCTGAAGCTTGCAATGACATTTCTCTTGAAATTAGCAACTTTTTATGGATTTTTGAAAATCTTTATAGTTCCCCTTCTGCTGTCAGGTGTCATCAATCTGTAATGTGATGAGTGAATTTCAGGGTTTATAATTGTGGTGAAAACAGCCAGTGGTGTAACAGTAAGTAATTACTTTCCCTCCATTTGGTCACGGTCAGTTATCTATGAGAATAATCATCGCTTCCCCCCAAAAATAATTTCAACTCAACCCTGTGAGTAATGAGAAAATAGATGCTGCTGTTTATGGGGCATGAATTCTTTCAGGAGAGGACAAAGAGATGCCTGTGTGCTGCTGTTATGACGCATTAATCGATGCTGTCATTGGCTTGCTGACTTCAGTGTGTCATTGTTTTGAACTGCGGCTCTCCTCTGACTCTGCTCTGTCAAGATGGCACAGTGAGTCAGGTAGCTTGATGATAGGTCACAGAAACATGATCATTATAAAGTAATAGACTTAATAGATAATTGTGGGAAGAAATTCAAAGATGTAATGAGTAACATTAAAAATAAGAGCATTCAATTTACTTTTGATAGTGTCAGGGTCTTTATATGTGCCTCACTGGCGCGGCTTATTAGGACACATGAATGTTATTAGTTCCACCTGTGCTTTTCATGCTGCTGTGAAAAAGGTGTGAAATATGCATAAAATCATCCTTGCTTCTTAAAGAGATTATAATCAATAGTTGTTGTTTTTTTAAAGGGGACTTGTGCTTTTCCTTAGTTTCTGTCACATACTGTATTGTGTGCTGAAGTTTCTGATTTTTCCTCTAATGTTGTGTTCTCTGCCTCGTCTCTCGGGGATTTACCGAGTTCCCTGATGGACATTATTAGCCTCACTAGTTGCTATTAACTAACCGCCAGCTGCTGCTAACTGAAAGGGAGTTCGAGACACTGGTGCTCCCCAAAGGTCCTGTACTAGAGGTGTAAGAGATGAGGTGTAAAGATGTTTAGGGGCTAAATGTGAAAGGTGTCACTCGAGTTTAGTGCAGTTTCTAGCTGGTTGTTTTGCTGTCCGGCCTGACACAGTTAGCAAAGAGCTGGTGAACGAAGAGGAGCAAGTATTTCCCTCAGGAGGCCAAAAAGATAGTGACTTAAATTTTTTGCGTGGACACAAACACGACCTTGCTATCAACTTAAAAGGTGATATGTCAGTGTTTTTTCTGCTGCCCACCAAAAAAATCTATTATTATAGGTTTATGGTTAATTGATTTTGTTTGCCATTAGAGGGTAGAAAAACAGACACACAACCACCACATGGTTAATCACAACCTAATCGCCCACAATAGCATTCATCAGTTAGTGTCAGCATGTGTTTTTCTCAGGAGTTCAATATTCACTCTCCTTATTGGGTTTCCACAAACTCCTGAGAAACATGTCTGGCTCTTTAGATGTTCAACTTCCTTCACCAGATATTTGCTGTTTGATGTTTGGTGCTAGGCAGAGTGTGCAGAGCTTTTATGCTGGATTTTGCTGCCTGAGTTTGTTAAACTGAACCATACAGCCAATGTACTGTGAAAGCGAAACAATCAGTTAAAAGAGGCTAAAAGGCAAAAAAGTTTGCTGATAATTCTAATTAATTTCTGCACACTGAGCAAGTGCTTTGACTCAGCATTTGATTAATTGATATAATTATTATTGTATTATAAAGTATTTCATATTCCATGTCACCTCATCCATTTTTTATCCATTTGTGTGATTACATCAATAGCAATGTTTAATTACACTTTTCTACTTGCTCGATGAGTACTTCCTGTGTATATGAAGTTGTACATTCACAGTCGTACATGCTAACAGGCTATTGTCACTAAGAGTCTAGCAACGGCTTCACCAGTGGGCCACCCTACAGTGAGGCTGGAGATTGTTAACGTTGTATAACTAGACAGCCACAGGCTCAATCTCTCCAATCTCCCAAACTATCCATCAACAGCCACGTATCCTGCAAAACTGGCCCAGAGCAAAAGACTGAGACCCCATCAGTTTACTGCAAATTGCTCTACAACTTCAGCTGAATGCATAAATTATAAGATAAAAAGTAAAAGGAACGTTTTTTTCAGAGGAAAGGTGAAAATGTCACGCAACCCTACATGACAACGTCCCTCTGGGGAAAAATGGAAGGACGAGGGATGAGATCCCTTCATAAACCCTCCGACAGCCGCCAGCAGCCTTTTCTCACGTGTCTGTGTCATTTGATATCCGTTGACACATGTCACAAGCTTTTAGATCAAAGTCTACGAATTGTCTCGTTCACCGCCTGGCTAATTAGACATGGGCTCCTTCAACCACACTTCTAACTAAGACCAGCTTTTCCACTGCAGTCAGAGTCATCAGCAGAGATTAGATGTGACAGTTATGTAGTGTGAATTAAAATATCATTAACACATTACCAAATATATAACAGTCCAATCTACTGAAAGCTATATTACTCATTAAGTGTGATTGTTTCCAGAGAGAAAGGTTATGTGTGTACTCTGTCTAGTGATCTACACTGATCATTGAGGAGCTTAAATGTATACACAGGAGTCGTTCCATGGAGTCCGACATGTTGAACCGCCATGTTTCTACAGTAGCCCAGAACTGACAAACCAATCAATTTCCCTAAATAGGGCTTTTACGGTTTTTCACAAATTTCATGGCCACCGTATCGTGAATATCTCAATAATTACTGGACTGATTGCTATGAAAATGTGAACAGACATTCGTGGTCTCCAGAGGATGAGTCCGAATGACTTCTCGGTCCTCTGACTTTGCCTTCCATGAGGTCAACGTGTTGTGTTGGCTGGATGGCCATGAAATTTGGTTCAAACATTCACGCCCCCCTCAGGGAAAAACTAATCAAGCTTTAGCAGTGTGTCCAATACTTTGGTTAAATATCTGCAAAACTAATGGAATTCCCATCATCTTTAGTGCTAATTATCAGATCTTAGGATGCGACGCTTGGTGGAAAACATTATACCTGCTAAATATCAGCAGGTTAGCATTGTGACTGTGAGCATTTTAGCATTTAGCTCAAATGTGCCTAAGTACCGACTCTTAATCTTGTTTCCTTTTCTGCAAGCGCATTTTACTACTAGGTTGGTCTTTTGATTTTCTCTTTACATATTGACAATGGCCTTATATCTCTTCCCATAATTCAGAGGAGAGCCCTAATGATCCTCTGTTGACCCGTATATAATAGTGTATCTGCCTTCTTGCTTGGGTTCTCCTCTCCAAAGATCCACCACATGGCTTAGCCAGCCCTCACCCACCAACAAATATGACTGAAATCTCTCCTTACCTCCCACTGACTTTGTGCATTTATATCTCTTCTTTAAAAAAGCAAACCCTACAAACACAGAAACACAGTGCGAAGGAGCCACAGTCAGAACATGGGCAGGGGTTTAAAACTTAGCATGTGCGTGGTCACAAAGCCAACCCCCTGGCATGTCTGTCCCCACTGTCCATTCTCATTGATCCAGGCTAAAAAGCACTCACTCTGTGCAGTAATACCACAGGAGCCCAGAGTGTGTCTGCTGCCAACAGACAGACACACAGACTGACCCCTGGGAGGACTGAGCTGCTTTTGTTATTATTATGACTCATCTGCCTGTTATGCTGCAAATTGGCCTCTCTAGATTTCTTTGATAGTGAGTGTTTGTCTGTGTGTAAGACAGAGATACAGCAGAGGGTAATTAAAGTGTGTGTGAGTGAGGGAGAGAGCAAGTAAATGAGTTGCTTACAGTAAGTAATGTATAATGTTTTAAATACACAGCCACAGACAGAACCAGGCATTCTGATGTCATCCATGGAACAGACATGGGAAGATGCCATTGAATACCTAGTATGATACAACATCCATATTATGATATATAAGCTTGGAGGGATGATACAGTTTATTTAAAATTCTAAAGCATATGTGTCACATAACTGCTTGCTTTTTATTTCAGCGGCCATGTTAACAGGTAGGAGCAGCTACACTGCCCACGTGAGCCATGCATCTCAGGTGTGGCTGCAGCAACGCTTCAATCGAGAGTCGAGGTCTCACCTATTTTTTCTGCGTGCTGCGTGGTTCCCAGCAAAATTAGACAATGAAAATGATGTGTTCATATTGACATTATACCAGCAACATACACAGCTTTCACTACAGTTTCAATGTCTATAGCTGTACAATACATCACAGAAATATAACTGTAACGCTATTGACTTAGTGTGTTACCTCACATGTTGTTATGTAATCTCTTTTGTCACCTCTGTCACTACCAAGACGAAATATTTCTGATTTCTGAGTCTGATTGTCACCTGTGTTATAAAATTTCCAACCTACGTCAAACCATCGATTGCTTCGAAATGTCACATGAAAATCCACCTGGTCTAACTGTATAAATTTGAGAAACAGCCTCAATGAATTGAATTCTAATGAATTGAATGCCATTACTTTGTGTAATATTGAATTGCTTAACATTTGCTAAAACCTCAGTGTGCCACCTGAGCTCACTCCAGGCACCCCAGGGTGCCCTTGCAGTCAACAGCTGTTAAAAAGTGGATGAACTGCTTCAATAAGGGCTCCAGTTAGAGTGTTGTGTTTCCTTTCAGCTTCATTTTTAAATAAAGAGGAATGACATGTTCTCACATTCAAACCTCCAAGTGCCAAAACACCTGGATAAGCGATGTGCTACTTTTTACCGTAACATACAGATATATGGATAGACTTGGTTTAAAGCTGCAGTAGGTCATTTTTATTCAAATAACTTTTTGTCATATTTGCTGAAACTTTCACTATATCCCGACAGTATGAGACAAATAATCTACCAAAAAATCAGGTTTCTCTGGCTCCTCCTAGTTCTCCTAATGGTATTTTCAAGAATCAAAAACAACCAATCAGAGCAGAGAAAGATGGAAAGATGCTTTGGGCTGGTGGCTTGATGATAGTTGATTGTGTCAGTCGGTTGTGTATCAGTCCCAGCGTCGGTAATTGACGACCTGGGAATGAGACTCAACAATCAGCTATCTTTATATTCTATATGTTTTTCTTATTCCCAATCGTTTTCTACTTTATTTCACTTCGGCTGCTATTATTACTATTCTGTCTCATTTCCTGCACTGTTGTCATTTGATTATGTTTGTTAATTGAAGGAAATTAATAAAGCAGGACTCCAAACAACAGGTGCTAAAGCCAATCAAATTGCTTCCAACAAAATGACAACAACCATATCTCATACCACATAAAGATTTGACACACAATTTTCAAAAGTGTTACATATATACATATTGAATATATTTCTAATAGATACCCAGAGAAAGATAAACATCCGCTCTAGAAGAACACCATAAACAACCTGATCTAAATATATAATAAACAAAGATATATTTGAAGAAAACACCTCAAGTCATAATCTATATTCATCCATGAGGTGACAGGGAGGTGAACCCAACAGTGTCCCCTCCTGAGGGGAAAACCTCCATGTTGCCTCCTCTTGGGGGAAGTGATACCCTCTCAATCCCAATATATCTTAGAGAGGAAATTGAGTTCAACGAAATGTGCTGCTACTGGATAAATAATGTTTTTGCATCCAGCAGTGCTTCTATGCTCAGCAATGCAAGCCTGCTGCACCTCAAACAGACACTAAAGAGCAACTTGTACGTCTGGATAGAGACGCCGACTATAGAGTCCCAGAAAAATGCAACAACCCTCTCTAAATACATGCATCACTATTGCATAGTCAGACACATATATCACCAGTTACCAAATAGCTGCCTATTTTTTCCTCACGGCTGCCTGCCACCTGCTACAGATAATGAAGCGAGGCCTACAGCGTGTTGGACTCCCTCCTCCTCCCAGCCCTGACAACATGGCATTGTATGAGCTGTTGCTCTTGTGCCAACGCAGGGGGGGGGGAGATAATACTCATTTGGAGAGCATAGCGGGGGCGTTGCTTCAAATACAGCTAATCCTCACACCTCATCGCCGAGATGTGCCTGGCTGCTGCAGTGCTTGCCTTCGCCGCTCCCTCGCTCTTTTCTTTCCTCTCCTTATTTTCTCCTCTTCCTCTGCACTCAGTCCCTCTCCTGCTGTCTTTGTTCCCATCTCTGAGCCCTCTGCTCTTTCTCTTTTTCTCCTCCACCCGCACTTATCTCCTCTCTTCGGGGGCATGAGCACAAGGGGCCAAAGGGCGGGGCACTTTTTAGAGAGAAGAAGATAATGGAGGATTTAGAAGATAAAAGAGAAGAGGTTGATTAAAAAGAGTAACGGAGAATACAGCACAGCAGGAGAGAAGATGTCGTACCCTTACATGTTGTCCTGACCAACATTACATTTTGTGGATGCTGTTCCCCATTTTCAAACATTTTATAAAATAGACAAAATACTGAAAAATAATCAACAGATTATTTGATTATGAAGCTTCTTTGCATATAAAAATCAAGACCACATTTCCCACAGACAGCCCATACAAGGATATATATGGGGTCTAATTGTTCATCATATGAAAATGATTACGTTATTCATTAGTGTCCAGGGCTCTTCTTGGTTTTCTAGCTGTCTGCTTTATAATGTATGTGGCAAGCCCCCAGAATAAGAGCAAACTTGTGAGTTGATTTTGGTGCAACAGCAATGGTCCCAAGCAGGGTTTGGGTTATAATCTGAGGGTTAGTAAGACAGTAGTAGTTAACGTAACATAACGTAAATAGAAATAATACTAATTTCATTGAAAAATGCAGTATTTATCATTAAAGTAATTGCTGTGGTAATGTATTAAGAGACTCCCACAGATGTAGGATTTTACTGCTTACATGGGAGCTCAGCTCCAACTGGCTCCCACGTAACTCCAACCCTGGTTCCAAGGAATTATGCAGTGCCTCCAGGATTTTGGGGATTGAAATTTTTTTGTATAATTTCGATAATTCATTAAAAACTGAAGACAACTTGTTCCAATGAGAATTAACTCACTAGTAGTTTGGTGATGTATGGCTCAACATTGTGTGTGGGGGACTATATGATTGGCGAAACTGGCGGGAAACAACAATTGGTCAAATTTGCAGAAAACTTGCAGTAATTGGACAAACCTGCACATAATTCACAGGTATTGGTTGAATTTGCATCAATTGTTGTAACTTCCAGGGGGGACTGATTATGTGTCCTGCAACTGTAGTTCTAGGGCAAAACAACTGCACAGCCCATTGCTGTTCCTCTGGGACTGGATTCTATTCGAATCTATAAGGTCCCTGACTAATAGATACACTCAAACTGAGTTTTTTTCCTCAGCAAGCCAAGAAAACAGAGCCCACTGACCAGACAGTTTGGGTGTCGGGAGCCATAAATCAATAGGTGACTTCACACTTTACAGTGTTTTCATCTGAGCTACAGAGGATCATAACTGCAGTAAAAGTACAGAAGTTAACTTTAATTTATTAGCCACGTGGAACCTTGTAAAACAACTTCTTATTATTGTAATCCAATCCAGTGATGTGTTCTTGAACAAGAGTAATTGGTGCAGGTTGTGGTTGAGTGAAGATGATAAAATGTTAATTGCATAGTATGGTGTACTGGTGGCCCTGCTCAGAATAGAAACTCTGCCTGCACAATGTCTCCACAGAGAGAGAAAGTGATGAAATTACTTATAAGGCTGACTCAAAGTTACAGAGCTAAATGTGAATAAAATGAAACAGAATATATATAAATAGAATAGAAATGTCATTACAATTTAGGTACTTGTATGTAGACAGTATCTACTTATATAGATATACTTGTATTATGTAGAAAATGAGCGCCAGACCGAGTGAGAGAGGCCAAGAGAGGGAGAAAGAATAAGCCTTGGGCTCCTCTCAGCATTTTGTCATGTACACAAATGGTTTCCCAACAAATACCAAATGTCAGAGGCCCTTAAAGGAGACAGAAGCCAGAGGCAGCATTAGTGTCTTGTATGTCAGCTTCCTGGACGCTCGCCCTCAGTCTGCCCTTTGCTTCAGCTAAACCTTTTGCTGAGACTGCCCACCAGGACCTGCAGACAGAGGTAATGAAGGACCTGTAATAGATGTGCCTGCAGATACATGTAATCAGACAGTAATGGTTGGTTTCACCTACAAACAGAATTCACACTTTCTAGATTTTGCACCATAAAATCTCACCCTGTGGGTGAGTCTGACTGCATTGTACCTCAGTGGTCATGATGAACTGACTTGCCTTTGGGTGGTGACCAGAATATAGCCCAAGCTACATGTGGGTCATCCAAATAGGTAATGGTAAGTGTTGGAAGGTTATCCCACTGAAGGGCTTTCTGAAGTGATCCTGGTCTTCATGTATTTCTCACTTATTGCAGGGTTTAATATCTGCTGTTAGTACTTTATAGGACTGTCTAGATAGAAACTGTCAGCAGGTAGCTTACCTTCTTCCTTTACAATATTGGACATATATTCGCTGTCAAACTAAATTAAAAAAATACAAATAAAAAGTTAAATTGATGTCTCATCCAACTGTGTTATTAAAGTTTTGAGAGAAAGAACCGCAAGCATCATGGTCTGCAACGCTTGCCTATAACTCAGAGGCTAGCAAAAGCCTTGACAATTAATCAGAATCAGAATCAGAAATACTTTAATAATCCCCAGGGGGAAATTAAAGTATTTCTGTTTCTGATTACACAATTACAATTACACATTGATTGACTGACACACATTCAGACAAATCAGTGTTAAATTCAAACACATGGTCCATTGTTTTTGTATTGGGTTAAGTAAAAACCTGGGACACCCAGCTTGAAACCGGGTCAACGCTGCACAAACTGGGATGTCTGGTCACCGTATCCATGTGGCTTTGCAGAACTAGCAGTGCAAGAAGCTTGGTAATGTAGGGACTATTCAAAGGGCTAGTTGGTCATATGATACATTAGAGCTGAAAAGCCATTGAGAGACACGAAGAATCAGATGAGCAGCAATGTTGTGGAGGCCTCCCTCCGTCAGGACAATCCCATATCAGGATCAATAGTTTCAGCCCAGAGGCAACATCAATATTTTCATCATCAGTGACCTACCTCCCAGCTCGCTGTCCATCATCTGACCCACATTTAACACTTGAGCAAGCAGCTAGGACTGGGCCACTCTCACATGCCGTGTTACGCTAATGCCTTTTCCACATAAGTCCATGTATGAGCAGTTAAATAACAGCCTGCTGGTAAATATTCACAGCAACAACAACCAGGGTTCCTGGGACGGTGCCTGTTAAAAGACAACCTGAGCATGTGGGACTGTTGGTGGTTTGTGGGGAACAAAGTGACTTTGGTAGACCTTAAGCCTCCAGTGTGTCAGCGCTGAGGTCGGCAAAACCAGCACCAAGTGTTGCCCTTGTGTACAATGGAGCAGATGGTCTCAGCTTCCTATTTGTTTGTGTTTTTGTAAACCATGTAGTTTAATTGCACTTTAATAAAAGTACTTGCTGATGCTTTTCTTGAGCTTGCGTCAGAGGACATTTGCAGGGAATCATTTATATAGTTTATTAATTTATTCTTGGTGTCGTATGGGGGCTAATTGTTGCTACTGCTTCATTCTGTTGCGGTTTGTCAGCCTCTAGTTCCCTCTGTTGTCTTGTGCTGTCGTAGGTGTCTTCACGTTGGTCATTTGTATTGCACTATAAACTAAAAAATAAAATAAAAACACAAATGAAAAATTGAAAACCTATGAAGTGTCCAGAATGTGAGGGGTTTATCCTCTGGGGAGCATGAATGTGCTCAGCAATCTGCCTGTTCGAGTTTATTTTTATTGTTTAAATTTGGTAACATGGACTTGCTGTAGTGGTTGCTCTCGTGTGTGCATAAAGTTGAATAAGTTTTGTTGAATGTTGCATCATTTCTAACTAACTTTGCCTCCCAGAACATAACTAACAGCATCATCCACTGCTGGTTCTGATGATCACAGAGCTGCAGTCACTGAGTCTCAGTGCCAACTGTCTTCATGCCTCTGTGCACAAGTGACTCAGACAAAAGAGTGTAAGCCACGACCCCATCAACACATTTTTGTCACTGCTTTCTCTGATTATAGAGTTTCACCCTCTAGAGATTTATCCAACAGCACTTGGTCACTGACAGAGCCCCAGCCCCTGCTGGTTCCAGCAAGGACTCTCTAGGCGCTGCACTCTATTCTGATATTATGAAAGTAATTTTGCCAAGGCAGAGGTGTGGGAAGTAGCCAACACCTCGAACCTGGCGAAACACTTGGCCGACAACCACGCCGAGTTGTACAAGGAGTTTAAAGACCGACAGGTTAGTATGTGAAAGATAACACGATCACATTCATGCCTTTAAATAAGTCAAATGAGTAGGCTATGGTTTATTTTGTGAGAAGTCACTATTTTGCACCACCGTAGTTTGACGAGGCTATCTAGAGAAATAGTAGGCTAACCAACAGCCTGCCTACGGCTAATTCAACATCTCTGAAAACGCAACTTTCACAGATAACGTTAATAATTTGCAAGCTGCTAAAATAAAGCATACAAAACATGAGCTAAAATGATCTGTAGGCTATATGATTATAATCAGAGCATGTGTATGTTAGTCAGTGATTTATGTATATTGGGTTATTACAGCATTTAAAGAGCACAGACCTACGCAAAGGAGGTGTATTTGTGAAACGCCTTATAAGAAATGATGGACTCAAATATAAAGTTAACCATCAAAGAAATCAGACGTTGAAGTACAGGAAACATTAGTCTATATTAATCCATATATCACAGCTTAAATAACATTAGGTTAACTCATTATTTCCTATTATTAATTATGGTAATGTTATGGTTAAGTAAATGTTAGCTGCATATAGAGATGCTATATAGTTAGTCACAAGTTATTGTTACTTGGTATCGGTATCGAAACAATAATTTTGGTATCGTGACAACACTGGTGTCACATGTAGAGTGGTGAATAACATGTTCAGTGCAAGCGGCAACGTCTGTGGATGGCAAATAAAGCCAACAATAAAAGCTATAGTTCCTTGACCAGCCACTAGAGGCTGGCTCCAGCAGTGAGTCAGTCTCCATAAAGCCCCATATTAACTTTACAGCAGAAATAAACATGTTTACAGCCTGGTACAAAGGCTGTTTTGGTCTCTATAACTAAATTCATGACGGGGAGTGGATGCTTTGAGTGACAGGTGAGTGTCATCACAGGCAATTGGTTTCAGTAACCAGGCTTCATTCAGCCCGCCTCAGCTCCACCCACGCTCCACCTCTTTTGCCATTTTTGGATTAGTGTAGTGAGGACTACCAAGATGGCGACGGCCAGAGCCAACCACACTGAGCTTCACAACGGCTCTTCAGAAACCTATGGGTGACATCACAGAGACTACGTCCATTTTTATTTATATTATGTGATTTAAAACTTACTCTATGTCAGTACAGTATTTTTTTAATATAAACACTAAAATGGCGTACTGACTGTGAAATATACATATTTGATTTCACATACTACTAGGAATTTTAACTGGTAACAGTCTCAGTTTAATGCTGATGCCTCTATATGACCTACATAAAGGGCAACATCAGCGAGAAGCTTGGCTGTTTCTATATAGTTATGCCTACCACTGGGATTTTATATTGCCCCTTGAAATCAATGAAATGAGGCGGTAAAAACACTACCACTTTTGTCGACAGGGGCCGCCAGAATGAACACAAAATGAATGTTCCCTGTAGGGACTTTAACTACATACATGTTCTTATTCTGTCTAGTAAAATAAATGTAAAACTACTATGTGAGGAATTGAAATTACTTGGACAGAGGAAACATTTTTATCAGATTAGCTTTTTTCTAAAGCTACGTAAGATGGTATATACTTTTTAACTAAATGTGACGCATGGGTTGGCAGCGCTTAAGAAAAACACAAAATGTGAAGCCACTTCATAATAAGTAAGTCCTGCATTTCACGAAAATAAAAAACTTCAAAATAAAAGTAGTGATTAATTATGCAGCCCTATGCCGGAGTTTAGTGGAAAACACACACTGGGCTGACATGTCTGAATGTCACCTCTGGATAACAAGCAGGGCCACTGCGGGGATAGCGCGCTAATGATATCAGCAGCTAAAGGCCAACACACTCACGCACATACACAGAGAGGGCGCGGACAAAATACCAGGACCACCTTACAATAAAATCTCAGACGGAGAGTAAATACTAATATGGTGAAAGCCAGGGAATGGAGTTTGCAGCGTTAAACAGAAGTAGTGCTGAGAGTTGTTGAAGACTAATTTACTGTGTGATAACTTAAAGTACTTTCCCTGTTTGGTACTCTGTATATCTTTTGTCAAACAGTCTTTTTGCCACGTTTTTCACATTACATGATGTGTCAGTGTTTGTGATGCAGCGATGATTCAGGCCGAGATTACTGTAAATCATAACTACAAAGGAAGCTCCACAAGTGAGTCATTAAGCTGAATATCAATAAGAAGTATGAGTCAGGTTCAGCGGGGGTCTGACAATTACCATTATCAACATTAGCATAATGGTCCCAAGTATTATGGATAGGTTTCATTAAAGAGCAACTCTGCAGAGCAGACATCACAAATTAGAACACAATAACAGAAACAATGGACAAAATGGACACTAAACACAGGAACAGTATGGCATATTTTTCTATAGCGCTGTACATCCGTTCATCCCATTCTTCACACCTCCACAGAATTTTCTTCAAATTTCGACTTAACGATGAAGTGATTCGAATTTGGTGTTCAAAAGTCACTGTGACCTCACAAAACACGTTTCTGGCCATAACTCTAAATTTGATGACCATATTTCAGCTGGTGGGACAACTGGGGGACACTTTGGACTCAAAGGTCACGGTGAAAAACACTTTTTTTGGTTTGAAGACATTTTTTATCCAAAAGGTCAAAAGTCAACTCAACTAGTTTTATTTCAATACTTAATATATGTCATATAAACAATTCTGAAGATGAGTCTTTTAGTAGCATACAGGATTTAAAGCACATAGAAGTTCAAAAATAATGTATGTACTGTACATTTATTATCATTTATAAAGTGAATTCATACAGAATGCACGGATAATTCATACATGATATCCAAATGTTAAGAAATCTCACTGATAATTCTACCAAAAACACGTTTTACCAGCATTTGGTGCCAAGCAGGTGGTAATTACAGATTCTGCTCACTGTGCCCAGCAGTTGGCATTTAGAGGTGACCTCAATCTGCATGCTGTGGCCACTTTCTATAGTATTAACAACACAAATGAATTGACAGCTTAAGTAGTCAACATTATGAAAATGATGGTTTATATTTTCAAAGCCCACCTTACCACAGACTATGCTGCTATGCAAGTGTTCCTTTATGAGCATAGATAACGGCAGTCAACACTGTGGCAGCAGGTAGATGCTGAAATAACAGAATCCCTTGCAAATATTTATAAGATCAAGACTAAAATCTATTACTGATTTTGCTCTGTTCAGCTATCTCTGTAATATCTCCAGTTCTGTTCATAGGCCTAGCAGGCAATTTAGAAATGATTTCCTATTTTACGATATGAAATCACGTTTATCAAGGAAGAACGTTTTATCCACATCAGTAGGTTACCCATCTGTAATGGCATAAAACAGAATAAACAAGCAATTGTTTGTTTGTAACACTGCAACCAGCTAAATGTTCTTTACTTGATGTATGATAAAAAGAACAAATCAGCAATCAAAATGACGGAAATTGAATATTCATAGATCAACTTATCATCAGTTCCTGCACCATCAGTGGAAACAATGTGACAAAATAAATAGGAAACACATTTATACTCCACACCACAGAGAGCATGGCTCGGATGTGAAAGTCTGTCTGTGGAATTGGAAAACCACAGGAAGTCAGCGCTCTCTGACCGGTGTCTGTTATCTTTTTAGCTGTGGGCAGAGGTCAGTGCTGCACGTCGGTCATCTTCCTCTTACGGTAGTTGAGCACCAGACTGGAGGCGGTGAGCTGGGAGGCCTGGCCCTTCTCCCAGCTCTGGAAGCCGTTGAGGCCGCTCTGCCCTGACCGGAACAGAGCTTTCTCCAGACAGTCCAGACGCTCCACCAGTGCGGACGTGTCCTCGTTGTAGGCATTCTGGGAGGAGTCCATAGTCCGTCTAAACCGGCCGATGAAGGTCTGGACAAAGGACAATGTCAATAGTTTGCCACCAGTTAGATGAGAAGAAAGAGAGCACATACTTAAATATGGTACAACAGTAAAGGTATTTTACATTAAAAAGTCTAGTGTGCATTTGGTGGCATCCAGTGGTGGCTGTAATGCCCCCCCCAATCTACCTCGATTATTTTGGTTCGTAGCACAGTCCCTGGGCTGCATTTTAAAATGCCTCTATAGAAAAGAAAGTTATGCATCATTTATGTCAATGTAGTGAACACCAGCAGTTGTACATCTGAACGCAGGCTGGATGTAGTAAACATGTCTTCATAACAAAGTCTGTGTTCACTCATTTGATAAATAAACACACTACTTGAAGAAATACCTGGCATTTTTACCATTTAAAGTATGTAAAAGCCTGGTGGTGTGTACGGCTATGAAGTTATGGTGTGTGTTACAACCCTCTGTTTGTCAGACAGTGAGATTAGAGAGTCAATCTGCCTGGTAACGGCTGCACCAGACAACCAGTAGTCTGCCATGTTTTCTGATCTGATTGCACCCCCTAGTTGTAGCCTATTAAATAACACTGGCTCCCTTTGTTTTGACTCAGCATTGTGTCTGTTGATCAGGGCTGTTGTACAGTGCAAGATCTATTTATATTCTATTTTACCACACATTTATTTATACATTTAAACAAACCCAGAGAACTGTTTTGGGGATTTCAAGCGTGTTCACAAGTCAGCAACAGCTTAAAATCATTATTTATGACCTGTGGTTCTGCAAAACAAAAACAAAAGGAAAAAATTCATATGTGCTCTCACTTTCTGTGTAGCAAATGTTACGTCTGCTTGATGCAGCTGACATCACTTTCTATTTTTTTTAAGCTAGATATACTGATGTTGGGCCGGTATTCGCCTTGTTGTCTGACAGTGGCTGATGTTTATCAGTTGTATCGGATATTGGAGATATAATCAGCTGTTTTCCAGCACTGGCAGGAATTGCACGCAAACACAGATGTGGTCGATGCAGCCGCACGGACAGCGAGCGGCGGTTCTGCTCTGAGTCTCACATCTTGGATGAGAAGAGAAACACACTTAGATGCAACATTAAAGTCTTTAAAAGACAACTAAAAAATAATTTCCTATTAACCTATATCTAATATAAAACTGTTTTCTCATGGACTACTGGGATGTATGTGTATGACTGTATGTGTATGTAATGTTATGTATGTTCTGGTGCGCTCTGTGCGTGCATTTACTCGTCATCATCTGCTTACAGGTGGTAACTGTGTATACCACTGTCTGTACCACTACCCTTTCATGAACCATGGGCCCCCACCTATAAGCTTTCCTAGCTTCCTTGGGGGACCCATTCCCTCTACCCAATTGATTTTGTACCCCAACTGTATTATTGTATTATTGTAATGTTTGAAGTGGTATTGTGAATAAACTCAAACAAACAAGGCAGAGATGCTAATCTTTGTAGTTTTTTTTGTTTCCCTGGCACAAAAGAGTGAATAAATAACAACAAAACAGGCAGCCAAATGGTTATTAGAAACATCAAGATCAGCATCGGCGCATCTTTACTTCAAGTGAAACAAAACTGTGTTACAAGAATAGTTTGACATTTTGGAAAATAAGTGTGTTTGCTCTCTGTCACATTAGATGAGAAGATTTAAATATAAGACTACAGCCAGTAGCTGGTTAGCTTAGCTTAGCACACAGACTGGAAGCTAACTTGGCTCTGTCCAGAAGCAACTAACTTCAACTATCAGCATCTCTGCTCACTAACTGACACACTATAATATGACAATTTGCCATGTAACAGTAGGTTATGTGTGGGACTGTGTAAGGATCTACCAATTACTTGATACAGATACCAATTATTAGTAATCAAGGACACCAATAACCGATATTTAAAACAGATATACATTTACAGTACAAATGAATATGTTAGTGTCAAAATCTAGAATAACCATTGGTGGCGTGCAACTAGCTACATTTACTCAAGTACTGTATGTAAGTACAAGTTCGAGGTACTTTAAGTATTTCGATTTTATGCTACTTTACGCTTCCACTGCACTACATTTTGGAGGCAAATACAGTACTTTTTACCCCACTCAGTTTATTTCATAACCAAAGAGAAAACTGACCATTACAAAATGATGTCCCTGCATTTACTTCATATGTGCCAATACCTTTTTCTTCTCCTGCAGGGTTGTCTCACCTCCCAGAGGTCACAGCCACACAGTTTCCATACATCCATTACAGGGTGTGCAGAGACATGCTGTGTCCTTGATGAAGTAAATGAATCACTGTAAATGACGTGTAATGTGTTTAACCACGACCCCTGTCTGGTGTGAATATTTATTATTTTTTAATGCTTGCCCAGTGTAGACCTAGATACTATTAGGATGAGGTTTCATATTCTGTAGCCTTCTAATGTTAAATGAACTCTTCTGTGTTATTGTTTGTGCGTGTTGTTCACCTGCAGCAGCGTCTGTCCGATCTCTGGGTTCTCTGGGCTATCGAAGTGCAGCATCTGGGATCCCAGGCCATAGTAGTAGGGCCCCATCTTATGCAGGTCCACCACGTTGGGGTCGGCGTTGAACACGGTCCTCCAGCCCTCTCTGTACACCTTCGGAAGCTCAACTGACAACACTCTCCTCTTCCTCTCATACAGTCCTTTGGAGAGCCACAGAGGGAGCTCCATCTTTGTACCCTGAGATAAAGAGATTCAGCCAGGATTTATTTTATTATTTATTACAGGCTTTTTCTTCCTTCTGTGAAAAAGACCTCTAACTAAATCTTAATACATATAAATACATTATATACATAACAGGCAACATATCAAACAACATTTCATTATGATCTCGAGTAACTTTATGTATCCATAATGAACTGTGTGTATATATGTGTATATATATATTTTCTTTATGATCTTCACTATTGGTTGTTGCCTGGTGAAATCAACCAAGATAGTTTATTGTTGAGTTTCATTCCGAGCATCAATATTTGACACCCTGGGAATGAGACTCAATAATCAATAATCAATCATCTTTCTCGGCTCTGATTGGATGTTTTGGTTCAGGCCCGGTGGATTCTTGTAAATACCATTAGGAGCTCTAGGAGGAACCAGAGGAACCTGATTGTTTCACACATTATCTGTCTCATGTTCTACTGTCAGGATGTAGTTAAAGTTTCAGTGAATATGACAAAAAATATTTGTATGAAAGTTGTCTACTGCAGCTTTAATGCAGCCTACATGCAAACCAAATTAAAAAAATAAAATAAAACAGTTGAAGTTCTGGTAGGTAATAAGTATGCCGGTAAGTGGGTCTTACTTCATTTTCTACCACATATGTGCCAATACCAACACAGAAAGGTAAGAATAAACTGCAAAATATCGGATAAGGTTTGATTTCATTTTCTTTACACAACCAGATGTCATGTACCAGGACTACTTTAGGTGTAACGCTACTTCTGATAGGCGCGTTTCTCTAAAGGAAAGCATTAACAACGCTGTGACTATCACGACGTTTCCTACATTTTCCCTCAGTGACTTTACTAACCTCCGGTATGTCCTGTGTGTCACTCGACTTCTCCAGGTAACCCAGGCGGGGGAAAGCGCACTCTGTCCGGATGGGAAGTCTTTCATGAGAGAGCAAAATATCGTCGAGAGACAGGAAATTCTCCTCCATCCCGACCCCAGGCTGTACAGGCATATATGAATGCGTATCCATTTTGTGCCTGAATGAGGCCGAAAGGTAGTTTTAGACCAGATATATGTGCTGAGGTATTGAGCAGAAATGTCTCCGGCTGTGTTTACAAGTCAACTCTTCCTCCTTGCTGTTTTGGCGCCAGGACCTGTTGACCAATCAGAGCGCGGCTGTGATATCTAGACCAGAGCAATCGATCCGATTCCACTCCACAGTATCTGTTGTTTGCCTTAATGCTGTCTCCTTCTTTCTATTTTAATTTGGGTTATCTAAGTGTTTTGTTAAGTTTTCTTAAAGCGGTTTTGAATTATATTATTATGGTTTCCAACAGTGAAATGATTTACAAAATTAAATTAGCCTTTTTTGCCAGTGAAAGTTGGATGCAACTACGACTTCAGCCATTAGAGGTCAGAATATTACCATTACAAATTGTAAATCTTCTTGTATGCTGTTGTAAGAGTATGTAACAGTCATGAAACTACAACAATAATAATAATAATAATAACAATAATAAAGACACGCATAAATAAATAAAGATAATAAAAAACATTTTCATTGAATTAAAGTGGAAAAAGAAGGGAACCAAATTAACATTCTAGATGCTTCTGTTACTCCTTCCTGCTTGCTGTCTGTCCTGATCACATTTATCAGTTGATGAATGGAAAATGACAACTAATCCATACTGTAGTCTTCTGTCAAGGTACCATCACTCTATCTAGACAGGAAGAACAGCTCAGTCATCTTTTGTATTTTGACATTTTTAATATTATAGATTATTATATATGTCATTATTATTACTCATCCCACAGATTGCACATCAAAGTCATCAGACATGTTAGTCGGCGCCCCCAAAAAGCAGGCAGCCATTCACATCTTCAGAAAGTAAAATAAGTCATGAACTAAAAGGAGTCAAATGAAATAAAGCCATAGTAAATGAAGGTACTGTATTGTTCTTGTAGCTGTTTGTCCGAGCTGAGTGGGCAGGCAGGCGGTACAGTGGGCCTACTGTCGACTGTAGCAGCAGTCTGAGAGACTCATTTGATATTTTCACTCTGCAACCCAGACTAAAGCGCATGTCATTTCCCAAAGAGATCATCCCCCTCCATTAGCTGCAGGCCATGATATACAGAGAACATTGTGTGTCACACAAATAGGCAATGAGGTTAGCAGTTACCATTATTATTTGGCTTCTTTTGTTCTTATATTCTTCTTATATTACTGTTATGCACCGTGATGTTGGTCCCCATGCTTGCTAAAATTAACACTGCCCTCCATCTCAAACCCTACATGTGCCATAGCCTTAATAAGGAACAGGGATGATCTCAGCACTGACAGGTTTGTAACACTTTATTTGAAGTGGTGCTCACGAGGCATCATAACCACATTATGATCGCAAGTGCTTTAATATTAGATGTGATATGATGAGGAAGAAAACTCCAGGGTGACTGACTGCCGAAATACCACATTCAAACTCCACTAAAGCTGCATTAGACATCGTCACATGATGGCCGCTCCAAATGGCTGCAAGAGGCAGCTGTTTAACAAGATATGAAATTGAATTCATAAAAATTCTCTAAAGTGAAGTCACAAAGCTCACTCATGTTTACCAAACCAGCCAGTGTGGGATACTGCCTGCATGAAGGACAGCAAAGCGATTCACTTTTTATTCTTAAGTCAGTCAGTTCTTCATTGTTTGGGGGAAACATGATCATGTCCTGACGCAAGAACTTTATTTGTTAATATTGTCTCAGTTACTGTTTAATATGCTATTTTCTCTGTTGCCACCCACTGTCATTTTGTTTCTCTAAAACACTGGTGTACTTTTACATGCAAAATGTAGCTTTAATGCAGGCCTGTACCACCATACATTCTAATGCTAATTGTTTTCTGAATGTAATGTAAAGCTGCATTCATCTAACTTCTGATTCATTCCTTTTTATGGTCACTAGAGAGTAGCAGAACAGGCTAAAAACAACAATATTGACACATTATCACATACGTTTTTTATGGCTAACATGTTAGCAAAGAGCTGTCTATTTAGGTTCCATGTCCATCAGACACAAAACAACCTTAGCCTTCATTTGGAAGACCAAAATTCTCTCTCCTTTTAGCTCGGTTTTGAATTAGCCCCAGAGTATAATATCTGTCCCTTTAGCTGCTAAATCTTCACCAGCTAGTCGCTAACGTTATCGGTCTGCTGTAAGGGCTGGGCAGGTAGTTTATCCAAAGGTTTTCGCTAACATCCTGCTGCAGCCGGAAACAAGGTTGATGTTAGCGCTGAGAGTGAACCAAAACAAACGTAGCTAGCTGTAAAATCTGGCTCTTTAGCTGCTAAATGCTCTGCTATACTCCCCTGCTAGTCGCTATCTTTGTCTGATAGTGGGTTGGTGCTGGGCGGGTAGCTTAGAGTGGGTTTATCAGACTCTCTTCACTTAATACAGCTACCTAAGATTTGGGTGATAATTCTTTGCAGGTTATGAGCGACCCCTTTCACATTACACTGAATCCATTGTTTCGCTAATAACATCGACAACTGCAGCTTTAAGCTAACATACATATCTTCACAGTCTTTATAATGCCTCGAAATGCACTTCAAGTAAAGTTTTATGAAAAGGCTCTCATGGTAAAGGTCCCCAAAACGGACTACTAACTTTAACATCCATCTTTTACAGGAAGTACTTGTGACCAGCGCAATATGAGCACAGAGCAGCCGTGTTGTGTAAATGGTTGTTTTCCTGTCAGCTTCAGAGCACTACAGAGGCCCCTTTGGGAGTTGAGTGCACTCAGTTGTGTTAAATTTCACACTTCTTGCATGGTATTAACACCTATAAAATTGACTACGAAGAAATAAAACAGGGAGAAAAGCAAGGTGTTACTTCACCGCCCATCATTTTACTTGTGAAAAGTTACACCTCAAGAATTACAATGATTGATGGATTAAAAGAATTAAAATTTAGTGTTGTTCCAGGGGTATTGACTGGATTCCTCAAGTTACACCCCAAACAAAAGATGATAGATCCTGTAGCATCTGTTGTTGGTAAAAGGGAAAGATAGTCGTAGTGCTCTGAAGCTTTCCGGAAGCTCTCAGCTCTGATCAGTGATTTTCTGCCAACACTAAAGATCTGGTCTGAAAATTCTCCCAAAGGCTGGGTTTCCCTGAAAGCATCTTAGCAGTTAAGTCCAACTCTTACACGCCGACTTACAACGGTGGAACAGTAAAGGGTGCGAGAGTGAGGACTAGCATGTCCTTCCACTGTGACTGTTTCAACGTTATTTATCAGAGAGTGTATGGAAGAAATGTTAGAGGAGAAATCCACACTTGCAGCTTGTTTTGCTTATTTTTTTATGCATTTCTGTCTCAAATTGAATGTTTAACAAGCATTGACAAAGTGATGTCAAATTGGGATATTTCAAGTATCTATCATGGAGTTTGATGGCAGATTCCTTTAATTTTCAGAAAGGTACTTATTACCAATGTCTGTATTAAGTATTTTTTGCATTTTTAAAAATCATACACACTTAATGGGCTTCTTTTCTGACAAATTCAGTGTTTCCTTCCCATTGTTCTATCAGCTCCTTGGTTGTTTTACTTTTCTAAACCAGGACAAGGCTGTTTATCAGAGAGCCCTTATCCTGTGAGATTAGTTTAAATTTATATCTTAAATACTAATCTAAACTTTAGAAATAACAATTTAATTTAGTTTTCTTCACAGAAATAAACTAAATGTTGAGCTATAGGCCTAAATGCAGAAGGCCTCGCAAACCCCTGTGAAGCTTTGGCGACCCCTAGTCTGTCGGCATGTCATAGTAGTACAATACACAGTCCCTTCCTTATTAACTGTCAAACAGCAGTCTGGGACACATAGTAAAATGACTATATGATATAAAATTACACAGAAAGTGGATACGTCACATTCAATCCCAAAATAACTCCTGGAGGGCGTTTAACATTTCTGACTGATGTAAGAGTGGGAGACGATTCAAGGGTGGATTTCTCCTGAGACTTTAACTGTAACACCGTGTCCCATTAATATACAAGTATAGTACATACTGTACACATTGTGTATCTAATAGGCCGACAATGATTTTAGGATTAAGATGTTCCGATGGGAAACCCAGTGCTGGGTCACAGAATGAAAGTTGAAAATGGAGTCTGTCATCTAGCACAATTTATTCCACCATTTGTTTACAGTAGCTTGTAAATGCAGTTTGTTTGTATGTTGATTTGTAGTAGTCTTCATACATCAGCTCTTGGCATTCTGAAGAGTGAGTTAACACCTCACATGATTGGAATATCAAACAAATATTGTTAAATATGAACAAATGAATAAATAAGCCCCGTCCAGTGGATCCACAGTGGGACTACAGAGTCCTTTTTTAGGGTCTGAGTGGCTCACGTCTCCAGTCGCAGTCAGCCAGACCTACTCTAGCAGAAACACAACGTGGGGGGGGGGGCTGACAGTAGCATAGACCAAGAAGTGCCTCTTGAATCACACACACACACACGCACAAACAGTCATATGCACGGAGACGCACACACACGCAAGCTCTCGACACTCGAGGCTCTCACGAGAAAATGACTAATCATGATCACATGAAAAATCTGGCAGATCTGAAAAGAAAGAACCGAGAGAGGTTACACGTGTCATTTACAATATGTCATGTCGCTTCTCTGTGGCTGTAAACATCAGCAAAGTAAAGGGAGGACTGCCAGTCGCACACACAGGGAACATGGACATCTAGACTGTAAACATTTCAATACACAGCACACACACACACACACACACACACACACACACACACGGCACTGTTCCAGTCAGCCCTCTACACTGACCTTTCATGCTGTCTCTCACACACACACACACACACACACACACACACACAGACTAGGCTTCAGCAAAAGCTATGTTTCCAAGCTCTCTCTCTCACACACACAGTGTACATACACATACCGGGTGAAGCCTGACACTGGAGCATCCCAAACACACATGTTACACAGTAGGAGCGTAAACTACACTGCTGGCCCCTTTCTCCCTCCTAATCAGAACTGAGCACGCTCAGACCGCTCCCCGATCCATCCTGTACACACAAGACATCTTTCTGTTTTTTTTTTTTTAACCCTCCATCCCTCCCTGCCTGCCCAGGTGTGCACAACCCGGATCTAAGAAGCATTTTGGGTACTTTAATTTTATTATTATGAGTCAAATTTGGCGAGGAGAGCTGCAGAACTGAGGCAGGAACTATGAGAAAGAAGCACACCGGGACCCAGTCTGTAATGTCACCGAGTTGGAGTCCTGTTGTGAGATGAGAGGCCCACCAAATAATGTACAAGTCTGTTTCTTGAAGCAAGCTTCTGCAACTCAACAATTCTCCTTTCGTCAATTTCTTCCTCCTCTTCCCACTCCTCCTCCTCCTCGTCTTCCTTCTTCCTCGTGTTGTTTCCTTCCTCTTCCCTCCTGCCCGCTCCCTGCTCTGCTTCCTCTCCTCTCTCCAGTTAAGGCCATGGGAGGGCTGGACACAAATGACTGACAGGCCTGGATCCAAGATGGAAGGCCAGCTGCTGGAGGCCTGCGAGGACCTGAGCACGTCAGGGAGGCAAATGGCCACTCGAGTTGGGGGGGGTGCGGGGTTGAGGCCGATGAAACCCTTCAAGGGACTCTGTTAGCCTGGAGAAGTGGGAGGGGAGGGAAGGAGGGGCAGGGAAGGGGTTGTTGTAAGCAGACGTTAAATGGAGGGCTCGGGAGGGGCCCTTTAATGTACGATGGGCAGGTTTTTTTGGTTCAGTTCACGAGGAATAATTATCTTTGTTAGGATGGTGGATTCTGTCAGGATAAGTATGTGTTGATCACTTTGATTGTTTCATCAGATTTGGTTGCGTCTGTGTCCAGATATCCATGGCAGGACATCCAGATGTCCTGGAGACAGAGAGGAGGGAGGGGTGGGGCACAGACAGACAGAGAGGGGAAAATGATGCGTGACTTGTGATTTATGAAGCAACATATTAATTGATAAAAAATGTTTTCAGTGGCTTAGATGGCAATAATTTGTGTAATTTTACAGACACTATACAGAATCTGTATATAAGTGTTAACCCCAAATTCCACCGAGCACAGCCAGCTGTGCTGTGGTCGCCGGAGCTGATCGTGTCCGTTCTAGACAATGCTCGCAATTCCACCAAAAGCGCTGTATTTTTTACGGAAGCACTGGCGTCAATCAGCAACGTTAGATCACATTGGCAGGATGTCACAGAAACTGCATAGAGAATCTGGTCAATTTTCAAAATAAAATACCCCAAGCAGACACTGAATCAAATCAGTCAGAGGCAGATCAGAGGAGATTTGAAGCGGAGAAACAGGACGAAGTACACAAGTCAACAACGTCAGGCAGGTGAGACGCTCTGAATTTACTCGGATCACAGAGTCAAACCATGTCGCACATACAACATCATAAAGCTGTGCCCGGTGGAATTTTGGGGTAGGGGCAGTTTTTAATTTCTTTAAAAGTAATATTACTCCACCAAATATATGTAGGTTTTTAACCACGCTAGCAGTGTAGCTCTTTGGGTGATGATTTCTGTTGGTCAGTAGCTCCACCATATTGGTCCAGACTGAAATATCTCAAAAGTACTATATTGCCAGGAGATTTTGTACAGATATTCATGGTCCCCAGAGGATGAACCCTCAAGACTTTAGTGATCCCCTGACTTCTCCCTCAGTTCCAACATTTCACTTGTTATCCTGTGAAATATCTCATCCTCTTCTGGCTGGATTATGACAAAGACATAAGACACAGATTTGTATACATTCATGGTGGCCAGAGGATGTATCCTTCTATCAATCTATGCCATCTCAGAATGAATTGTGGGGACTTGACTGTAGCTTCTACAAAAATTACAGGAATGGCAGTGCATTGTTTTCTCTCTCTGGTGCTAGCAAAGTCTCATGTCAGTTATTTCCTGAACTGCACATTTCTCTGTAACACTAGTAGTTCTGGCTTAGACATTACTGCCATCTTGTGGCCTCTATTAGTCACTGTACTCATTTTAAATGTTTCTCTATTTATAATATTCGCTGTTATATATATATATATATATATATATATGATTATTATGAACTACTGTATTAATTATTTAAAGGTCCAATGAGAAATGTATTAAATTTGGTGATCCCTTAACTTTTCATATTGCATGATCACCAGATCAAAATTTTAATTTACCCAGTACTTTTGGTTTATTACCAAATACCTACATTACACTGTTCTGTATCCTTTTAAACGATCATCAGCCTCAGCTGAACTTTATGTTTAGTGCTAATCTTCAGTTCAGCATGCTAATGTGTTAAATTAAGACTGTGAATATTGTAAACACCCCTGTTAAACATTCATTCATTCACATTGGGATTCTGATGTTAGCATGCTAATGTTAGCATCCTTCTCAAAGCATGGTTATTTCTAAGTAGGCCTACAGCGTCACAGGGCATGGCTGTAGACAGTATTAATATGTTCCTATTCTGTGTTTATGTTTTATTGGAGCTGGTTTTATCTCGTTTCTGCACTGTAAAGCACTTTGTAGCTTGGCCTTAGAAAGGGGTTGTACAAATGAATACATATTAGTATTTAAAATGTTCATCTCCAAAATGATGTTTAAAGTCTTCCCCTACAGAGCAATAATCAGTTCTACAATTAATTTGTGTCCATCATATCAGCAGAGGAAGACAGGGACTGGACCCCATCTGAATTTTAATACAAAGCCAACATGAGCTTCTGTACAGTGGTTTACCTGCTCAATGGTATTTTGCAATAATTAGTATTCAGACAGTAGTGTGTATGTGCTGTGTGTCTCACCTTGAACAGTATTCATAGTGGGCCATAGTGGTCAGTCAGTCAGAGGGGTGTTCAGGGCAGGATCGATTGATCTCAAACCAAGAGTCTATACAGCTACAGATACACATAGACACACAGTCATTGAGTTATTCCGTCAAACCAATCACAAGATAAGAATTTAATCACACTGTAGTATTAAATGGATTCAGTACTACAGAGGATTGTTGCTAAAGTAACACGTAGGCTTGTTGGAAGGCCTCCATGCACTCCCACATTATCAGAACATTCGCAATATACAATATATAAATGAGACCCAGTGGAAAACAGAAGTGTTACAGCACACTCACATGTGCATTAAACGTCACATCCTCACTGCATTTTATGGAACCGTTCAACAACATTACTTACGTTACTATTGGTGTGCAATACAAAGAAGAAGGTCATTAACTTCAGTAAAAGCAGCCGTACCACCATTACAAGTATAAGTCTTCCATTCAGAATGTTGCTCGATTTGTCATTTGTAAGATTCTCTTTATTGCCAATGTGTGAACAAGTTGAAACGTAACTTAAACCAAGACCTTCCCCGACTTTCTTGGTTGCCTTTGGACTGTTTTTTGTTGCTGTGTAGGGACGCAGGTCACATTTTCTGGTAAGATCCAAAGAATGTGTCTCATCTCTCCGTTTGCCCACAGTATCAACAGTGTGACACACTAGCTAATGCTAGCTTAGAAATGGCTAACATACAATGGATTGGACCTTTTAAACCAAAATAGTTTTTTAAGGTAGATAAAGCCATCCAAAATGTTTGGAAGAACCTCTGCTAATAACCAGAATGCTAATGCACATTCGAATTGTAGTAGCAACGCATCCATCATACATGTATGTGTGAAATCCAATCAGTCTTAACCTGCAATATTACACTGACTGTCAGACACATGCAGTTTAGCAAATATTACACAATTTCTCTCTCAAATGTTGTGAAGTAGAAATATAAAGTGGCATTAAAATGGAAATACTTAATGTAAAGCATCTAAAAATTGGGATTTCTTTCAACTTATAAAGGGTTGTGAAGCAGATCAAGGTATCCTGTAAAACCCTTAGTCACAGTGAAATCCAGGATACTAATGCAATATTATGCAAATACCAATCAAAATCTATCAATTAAGTAACAGACATATTTAGTGCGTTTGTGTTTTTCGTTAAAACCAATGGAAAAAAACTGAAGAAGCAACATCCAACTTGTGACAGGAAACACTAGTGTTGATGGGTAATGCACACTCATCTATAAGACTTTTGGAAAAACTAGCAGCTCTCATTTGTTTATGGTAATTATTCTGAGCTATCAGTTAGTTAATCTGACAGTTTAGAAAAGCTACACACAGCACCTTTATTGTCCAATGATATTATATGAATAACCTCTAAATCAAAGGCAACAAGTACTGTCCATCTTTAAGGAATTTTTTTATTGGAGTGCAGTGAGTGGATTTAATTAGAAGAAGTGCAAAATTATATAACGGGCAGTGATTCAAATCTGTGTGTGTGCGAGTGTGTAGGTGTGTGTGTGTGTGTGTGTTCGTGTCTGTGTGTCACCTTTTGTGGTAGATGCAGAGGCATGGCAGTCTGGCTATGGTGTCCCCTTGCTGCAGTTCCTCTAGACAGATCACACACTCACCGGCATCCCTCGCCAACACATCATCTAAAGTGGCAGGTGCACACACACACACACACACACACACACACACACACACACACACACACACACACAGAGCAGAACATGTATCAGTATGCACCAAAGACAATTTCAAACCCTAACAGCATATCAAACACAGCAGAGGGCAGTTAGGAGAGCATGTTGGTGCATTACACAGAGCAGATATAGTGGTTAGTTTCTGCTTGTACCAATGAAAATGCACAAAGATTCAGGATAAATTAGGAGCCTCAAGTTCATTTCCACTGTAGAAAAATAACAGCATCCGTCATATGAAAATTCACAAGTGTATACTTTGATTTCCACACAGCTATTTACTGTAATGAACGAAGGCTTTTAAAAAGTCTTGAATGGTAAGGCAGTCTAAAAACCTCAACTATAGTTTATAAAGTTGTTTTTTTTTTACATTCAGTCAGTCGTTGTCATTCAGTCAGTTGTAAGCTTGGAAGGAAGAGAAAAAAAAATAAGTTAATATCGCAAATGTGGTGTTACGCTACTGCACAGCAAGTTGATCACAAGTTTTATTCACATGCATGTTCACATTTAACGCCCCTGAACCCTTGGCTTCAAATTTTAAAGGTCCAGTGTTATTGTGTATTGTGTGTTGGCAGAAATGGAATATAATATTCATAGGTATGTTTTCAATAATTCAGTGTATAATCACCCTGAATATAAGAATTGTTGTGTTTTTGTTACCTTAGAATGAGCTGTTTATATATACAGAGGAAGTGGGTCCTCTTCTACGGAGGCTGTCAACCTACAGGTTTCTACAGTAGCCCAGAACAGACAAACCAAACACTTGCTCCAGATAGGGCCTTTTGCGTTTTCACCAAAGTTTCACCGGAATTACACGCTTGGAAAGCGAGAGGTATTTAGTTACGGCTACATGCCACTAAATCCTACGTACTGGTCCTTTAAGTATAACATTAAATATTCATGACTAACAATCCAAGATTATGAAGTTATTATTTATTGTATGTCAAAGACTAAGCTAATCTTCTTTACTTGGGCAGATGTTGTAGCAAGCTTAAAGGCTAAACACTGTTTTCACATGCTGGTAAACAAAACTCAGGAACTGCTTGGTTCTTGAGAAGTTGTAGCATTTATGTTCTGAAAGATTTTAGCCTAAACCAAACATTCATATTATATTCACAGCTAACTGCTAACTTAACCCTTCTCCATCCAGTACACCTTTCTCTGTCTCTCTCCTTGGGCTGCACAACTAGACACAAAAGCTGCTTGTGAATGAGTCCTAAAACCTGGAAATGAGTTTGGCCCCTCTGGTTTCCCTGTGTAGAAGATAATGTGTTATTTGAATGTGTTTTTTTTTGTTAGATGCCTGAAATAAGGTCTGTGGTTAAATGTGGTCCCCTTGCTATAGGGGTCTAGGCACAGAGTATCACCCCCTTCAGTCCTGTAGTTGGAGATGGAAATGGGTAGTAGGGTTGCACAATTAATCGCAATGTGGCCCAGTGCAATGTGCAAATCGCAGCAGCTGCAATTTTTTGATAAATGTAAATTGGGTGACAAACAGCATTATAACTGTACTGCAGTTCTGAGGAGATGCCCTGGCCTACAAATCGTGTTCTCCAATGTAAGAAAACCGGTTTGTTTGCTTCAAGCTTCGTAAATTTGTGATGCAAAAATGATCAATCAATCAATCAATTCAATCTATTGTCCTCCAAGGGGGAAATTCATGTCCACATCACTGCACCTGCAGGCAACACCATACACTCAACAAAGAAACACACTATCCACAATTAACAAATCTTCAGAAAAAACAAAGCAAAAACAAAAAAGAAACAAACAATCGAATAAATAATACATGACAGGTTACACACTCACGCCCCTTTGTTTAGAGCAGCAATAGCTGCAGGGATCAGGCTTTTCCCATAGCGAGCTTTCTTGAACCTCAGTGTTCAGTACCTCCGTCCAGAAGGCAGTGGGGTGAGATATTGATTGAGTGGGTGTGTAATGTCCAGTTCTATTGTGGTTGCAATGCGTGAGATGGCCCTGTTGTTTAGTTCTGTGAGATTGGGTGTGGGGAGTCTGATTATCTGTCCGCTGTGTTGGTGATTCGTGTGAATTTTGTCCTGTTGGTGACAGTTAGCATGTTGTAGAAATAGGAGGAGCACTATATGAGGATTCCTGCTAACTGCAAATCATATTGCAATTGCAATGTGATGTTTGGACCATATGCAGCCCTAATTGGTTGTGCCTCATGGTGAAGCTGAATGATGAAGAAGTGTGTTTTTGGAAATGATGGGGAATAGAGGAAGGGCACACATATAATAAGCTACAGTTATCTTCTCTAACATGACACACAAACAGCAGTACAGAAAGCACAGCTGCAAGAAGCTGCACTTCATGCATATGGTGTGATGTCGTAACACACTGAGAATAAATACACTGCATGCAACAAATAAAGCTTTGAACACTGAACCTGAAATATACAGCAGATAATATAGTACTACATGTTATTTCACACAATACCTTATTTCCCATCTGTCACTGTCGGCCACCTCTACAAAGACTGTGCAGCCTGCTCCAGTTTGAGACTGGCTGGCGGGTAAAGCAGAAACCCCAGCTTCTAATCCACAGTGAGTCAATTAAGAGCCAAGCTGATCACAGCTTGTCACCAATTATCTGCAGCTTTTTTCTTTGCGCATCATGATTGGTGGTGAACTTTGTATTTTTTCTCTCCTTTAACTGCTTATCATTCTTCTCTTTGACTGTTCACTCGATGCTATTTCCCAGCAATGTCCTGTTTCACCATATTTTCCCAAGAAAGTCATGTGAAGTCAGGACTAGTGCTGTGTATCGGCAAGAATATGGCAATACGATACGTATCACGATACAGGGGTTACAATTCAATACATTGTGATATATTATGATACTGTATGCTTGGCGATAAATTTGATGTGATTTAATAAAAAAAATCTAATTTTAAGAAAACATTTCATAGTATAAGGAACACATCACAATATGCATAAAATCTGAGTTGAATAAGGTTTGCTATCTAGTGGTTGGGGGATTAAACACACAAAGATCACAATACAATATTTCTCTTTTTTTTTTTACACCCCTAGTCATCACACCCGTTCTACTCTTACTCTGACTGGCTTAACCTGATATTCTGCCCATAACCAACCCAAACCAAAAAAAAGCACTTGTATGCATTAGGGCTGGGTATTGTTAAGAACCTCACGATTCGATTTTGATTCTCTAGGTCACAATTCGATTCGATATCGATTTGATTCGACTCGATATTAATTTAACCCTTTAAGGTACTACTCAACCATTTGGTAGACCACACTTTAAGTCACTATATTTAATTGAAAAATGCATCAAGCTTAACTCAACCTGAATGAGCCATCTCTACCCTTTGGTGTAGTTGTGCAATGCTAAAAAAATCCACTACATGGCCCTGTGTCTGTGAGCAGTATGCCTTTTCAGCGTTCCTTCAAACAGGAAGTGACATAGCGAAAATTCACCCATCCTTTGATGACGCATATCGGCGGGACTTTCAAAGGTAATATTATTTTGTTGACATATTATCGTTTCAGAGGAGTTGTTAAACAGAATTATGTAACTTAATTCAACAAAAATAAGTCTTATAAGGGTCAAATAATTTTTTCAAAAAGTTCTCTACCAAACGGTTGAGTTGTCATTTTATGGTAAAGGTAGAGAAGCTAGCTAATGTTGGTAAAATGAGCTATTTAAAATGAACAAAAGGGTTAGTGTTGTTCAAATGATTAATTTAATGTTATGGGGCAATTGTTGAAAAACGCGTGCTAAAGTGCCCTCAAGTGCCATCTTGGGAGCCAAAACGTGTGCTAAAGTGCCCCCTTGGGAGCCAAAACGTGTGCTGAACTGCCCTCAAGTGCCACCTTGGGAGCCAAAACGCGTGCTAAAGTGCCCCCTTGGGAGCCAAAATGCGTGCTAAACTGCCCCCTTGGGAGCCAAAACGCGTGCTAAAATGCCCCTCGGGAGCCAAAACGCGTGCTAAACTGCCCTCAAGTGCCATCTTGGAAGCCAAAACGTGTGCTAAAGTGCGCCTTTGGGAGCCAAAATGCGTGCTAAAGTGCGCCCTTGGGAGCCAAAACGTGTGCTAAAGTGCGCCCTTGGGAGCCAAAACGCGTGCTAAAGTGCCCCTTGGGAGCCAAAACGTGTGCTAAACTGCCCTCAAGTGCCCCCTTGGGAGCCAAAACGCATGCTAAACTGCCCTCAAGTGCCCCCTTGGGAGCCAAAACGCGTGCTAAACTGCCCTCAAGTGCCCCCTTGGGAGCCAAAACATGTGCTAAACTGCCCTCAAGTGCCCTCTTGGGAGCCAAAACGCGTGCTACAGTGCCCCCTTGGGAGCCAAAATGTGTGCTAAACAGCCCTCAAGTGCCATCTTGGGAGCCAAAACGCGTGCTAAAATGCCCTCAAGTGCCCTCTTGGGAGCCAAAACGTGTGCTAAACTGCCCTCAAGTGCCCTCTTGGGAGCAAAAACGTGTGCTAAACTGCCCTCAAGTGCCCTCTTGGGAGCCAAAACGTGTGCTAAACTGCCCTCAAGTGCCCTCTTGGGAGCCAAAACATGTGCTAAACTGCCCTCAAGTGCCCTCTTGGGAGCCAAAATGCGTGCTACAGTGCCCCCTTGGGAACCAAAACGTGTGCTAAACTGCCCTCAAGTGCCCCCTTGGGAGCCAAAACGTGTGCTAAACTGCCCTCAAGTGCCCTCTTGGGAGCCAAAACGTGTGCTAAACTGCCCTCAAGTGCCCTCTTGGGAGCCATAACACGTGTTAAAGTTCCCCTTGGGAGCCAAAGCGCATGCTAAAGTGCCCCCTTGGGAGCCAAAACGTGTGCTAAACTGCCCTCAAGTGCCATCTTGGGAGCCAAAACGCATGCTAAAATGCCCTCAAGTGCCCCCTTGGGAGCCAAAACGTGTGCTAAACTGCCCTCAAGTGCCCTCTTGGGAGCCAAAACGTGTGCTAAACTGCCCTCAAGTGCCCTCTTGGGAGCCATAACACGTGTTAAAGTTCCCCCTTGGGAGCCAAAGCGCATGCTAAAGTGCCCCCTTGGGAGCCAAAACGCATGCTAAAATGCCCTCAAGTGCCCTTTTGGGAGCCAAAACGCGTGCTAAAATGCCCTTTTGGGAGCCAAAACGCATGCTAAAGTGCCCCCTTGGGAGCCAAAATGTGTGCTAAACTGCCCTCAAGTGTCCTCCACTTCAATCTAACAATCAGGGGCGATGCAACCTCTGTGAGTGTCGAGTGTCGAGATGGAAATGCCAGAAATGTGATGTATTCCTGTGTATGAATGCAAAGCAGGAATGCTTTGCAGCATACCATCAGAAATGAGTGGCCAAAGGCAAAATAAGTGCTGTTGCACCCCTGACCAAAATCATTAGTGCAGTTGCACAACAGGTCAAAACCCATTTGTGCTGTTGCATGACCACCAAAAAATATTTGTGAGTGAGAAATATTGGTCAAGAAATTCCCCCTAATGTGACTTGTTCTGAATGTTGTTCTTTTATTATGAACAGACGTCTCAACCGTTTGGTAGAGGACTGTATCTGAAATACTGTAGGGTCTAATTTAAGAAAAACTATTGATTGTTGTTATTGTTATCATAATTGAATAAAAAATGCAAAGAAATAATTTTTCCTTTGCTTTTTTCTTGGTGCGTACCTTAAAATGTTTCGATATCGATTCAGTAATAAGTAGAATTACACAAATAATTAATTAGAGTACCTGTTGATAATTTTAAAATAATTGCCGACTTCAACGACTCCAAAACCGCTTTCTTTACCTCTGTGTACAGCTTCGGGACGGCGACTTCCACCATGTGTTTGCGTGTTGGTATGGCGTATCGTGGTTCAAGTGTGTATACCATTTTCTTAAAACCCCCGTTTTCCACGACAATGTACGGTCGTAGGTCTTTATATATGAAGGCGGCCACAGACTCCATTATCTTCTGTGCGCGGGCAGAGTTTGGCGGCAGTTTGCAAAGGAAGGATCTGTCGAGTTGTGTCTGTTTTGAATCCACAGGTTTAGCCGCGGGTTGCTGCAGAGCATCTGCATGGTGTCAGCTTAAGTGGTTGCGCAAAATTGTTGTGTTATTGCAGTATTTTAGTACTGCCTGGCACAGCTTACACACTACCTTACTTTTGTCTATTTCCTGTGTTCCGGGTTTACACTGGAATCCAAAAAGTCCTCAGTCTCTATTGCACGAACATATATAGACCGGCTTAAACTCATTTCATTGCTGACCAACAAGGAGGTATCTAAGACCACAAAGGCTGTTCACAAATAATGTTCTGGAATAAGGGTTCCCGCTCTTTTTAAGAAATCATTTTGAGGACCTCCAGGAGTTTTTTTGACAATACAGAACAGCACTTGCTCACAAGCAGCCATGTAATTTACCGCTAGTATTTACACATTTAACTCCAGTTTTAGTCCTCTTTTTTTAATGATGAAGGGTTCTTGATGAATTGATGAGTGAGGTTCATTACAGGTAAGTGGCTCGTTCTCATTACATTTTTCTGCAGCATCTCCGTTGATTTGACTACAGTTTACTACAGTTTTCCTCTGACCCAAGCTTACGTAGGCAATCTGAATTAGGGGCTACAATATAATTTACTAGATTATTTCCCAAATATTTGGTAATTTAAATCAATTCCCAGATGTTTCCAGGAGTGGGAAACAAGTATCTATATATCCAGATTTTCAAGATTTTCCAGGATGTGTGGGATCCCTGTAGAATAAAAACCCCTCCATTTCTAGAAGAATTCATAGTAAACATGTACCTTTTTGAGGACCTTTTTGAGCAAGAGGTGTCTGTGTTTTGCCAATCATTTTGGAACTGAGGTTAAGGAAACCTTGTGATTGTTTTCTTTGACAAAGGGATCTAAAGCAGCACCTGAAAAAAACTGCTTCCAATAAAAAAGGCATAAAACATTGTGCAAATTAAAGTCTTAAGTACAGCAATACTCAAGTAAAGTGACAGGATTTAAGTGCAGCACTCGAATAAATGCACTTTACATACCTCAGCTGGATAAAGGTTCAATCAGTGTTGCACTGCCACAGAGGGAGGCCACATTAACATTTATTATTATTAAAATGTCATACATTACTGCCTTGATAGCAAAAAAAATCCAGTTTTTAGGATCTGCCAGAATGATAGTGGACACTTGTTCCCTATCTGTAAAATAAAACATAAATGCTGTCCAAAAAGATTATTCAAAAAAAGTTACAGAGAAACGCTGATTGAATAAGAATCTTAAATCCAGATAGATAGATAGATAGATAGATAGATAAGGAGAGGGGGGTAGACTGTAAGATAAAATGAAAGACAGGAGACATATGCTCTGACTGCAAATCAGCTTAGTTCCTCAACAAACTCCCATAACCCCACTCGCCTCCTCCCTCTCTCTATATCTCTCTCATCTTCTGACCCCCCTTTATTCCATTGTTCACTGTAGCACATTCCTCCATCCCTCCATCCTCCATCACCCCCCACTGAAAACACCCAGCATCTCTCCGACAGAGTGCTCCAGATTAAATCGCAGGAATCTGCATGCACTGTCGGATAACAATACGGCAGCTCTACTCCTCCTCTTCCTCTTCCTAAAATATCCTTAGCATACAAATCCAACCAGGAAACACTCAGAGATTAATCAACTCCCAATAAGTCTGCACAGTCCTTTAAGAGACACGATTGTCCCCGTCTGACGGTGAAGGCAGGGTGTATTAAATCTAAAGTCAACATCTGACCCCGGCTTTAATAATCAAGCAAAGAGGGTTGTTCAATATTGTTTCCTTCACCTGTGAAATGTTTAAAAAATGAGGTCATCTGGATAAAGTTAGAGCCCTAACTCATCATAGTCTTGCCTCAGCCAAAACTCTCTGCATCGATTGCAGCACGAAATGCAGCTGCGAGGCTTTTAACTGGATCAGATAGGAGCGTATCGCCACTGTTCCAGCTAACCTCCACTGACTCCCAATGAACTTCAGAGCTGATTATATGATTTTATTGTAGATTTATGACCACTTTCATGATCTTGAAGCTACATTAGTGAGCTTTTAACCCCTCATGCACCAGCACATGACCCGGTATCCAGTTTCCTGGAGCTGAAACTGGGTCATTGCAGTACAACATACTGTAACTATATTAAAGAGAAACTACCTGTTCATATGGGTATTTAGTAGTGTTTTTGATTGATTTAGGTCCAAATCTTGACATTTTAGTGCAAAGTATTTGAATTTTACATATTGTGCTATAAATATTAAGAGTGACCGCCCTCTACTGGTTAAAACCCAGCTATTGCAATTGAATTTCGCTATTGCCTGATCTGGAAGCCTATGTGGTGCCAGCTTTCGTCACCAACCTATGAAAACTCTCCCGACTCTGCAAACTGTGGCCTGCTACGTAGCTGTAGCCCGACACTCCCTCACACACACTGGAGAGTTAGCTTCTTCGAGCCGCTAGCTTAGCATACATTGCAACACAGGTACAACACAGAAACTTTTACAAACTGTCGTAACTGTGGTTCTAGTTACTCTCTGTCTCTCTGATTCCCCGATCAGCAGGACAACATTTCTCTGTCTTATAGAGCTGTTATAATTCACTGCTGAAAAATAAATCTGTTTTATCACGTGAAAATGCTGGTTGGTTACAATAGGGTTAAGGGACCTTTGTCGTATTGGTTACAATAATAAACATGTGGCTAGGGTTATTGAACAAACATTGACATATTATCACCTTATAAAGTTATGTCGATTGTGTGAGCAAACAGTTTACAGATCCAGCAAATGAAGAGTAACATTATAGTAACATTCATTTATAGTTGTTTCTGACTTCCTCTGGCTTTTTAGCAGCTAAACTTTCCACTATGTTCACCAGCTAGTGGCTCACTTTATCTGTGTCACTCTACTGGTACGGGACAGGTAGTGTAAGGAGAATTTGTCAGAGCAGAACTGTCAGAAAACTGCGATAAGCTGCTGTTTGAAGTGTAAAGGGAAAAATTGGAATTGTCTGCAACCTCTGGGGAGCATGAACATGCTCAATAAGTTTAATAGCATGCTGTCAGTTAGATTTTACTATTTCTTGGGCACAAATAGATTTTTTAGCTTTCGGAAGGTACTTGAGCGAAGGACAGGAGGACACCAAAGTCATTAGGGTTTATCCTCTGGGAATCATGAATTAACCCTAAATGTCATAGCAATTTGGCAGTACTTGCCAAGATATCTTTCTCTGGACCGAAGTGTTGGGCGAATAAATGGACAGACGGATGAACTGACTGACAGTTACATCCTTAGGATATAATCTGAAAAATGGGGTGGGGTATATGTAAAACTCTCTGCTCTTAGGTCGTGCAGCCTTTCCCGCGTCTCTCAATCACCAACTGTCTCCTTTCCTTTCCCCGGTTTCCCTCTTGACTTTCAGCTGTCTCTCCTGGCTGCTGGCTTGCCAACAGACATTTGGCATCCAACACCTTCACATCAATTATGAGTTAGAGGAGTCGCTCTTTGCTCCTCTGAATCACAGCACTCAATTCCCTCTTTCTTGTCTCTTTCTGTGTCCTCCGATGACCTGAGCTGCAAGAGGCTCCACGTCTCCACTTTTCTCTGTACCTTTTCTCTCTCACACACACACACACACACACTCTATCTGGCTCCCTGCGTCTCCATACCACCCCCCTGACATCTATGTGTGCATGTGGCCCCCACTTCCTCTCTGTGCGAGGGGCTATATTTAGTGAGAGGCATTAAAATATCATCATGCAAAGTCAAGCCCAGAAAAGATCTGGTGGTCAGCTCACGTGGACTCAGTGTGCTACCTATAACCCTCACCTGCTTCACACAAACTCATGCACACACAGTGCAGGCAAGTGGGCGAGCACAGAGACACACATAACACACTTGGTTCGTGTGTTTTAATTTGATTTAGTACATTTAGATTTATACAAGAAATTAAAGCTGTCAGAGAAAGTGAAAATGGGGCATTTAGTGTCACATTTATTATAAGTTATTTCACCTAGTTGTTACTGGTATGCAGTGCAAATGTCAGAAGAGTCTCTCAGTGTCTGCAGCCTTAGTAAATGTGCTTTTTTAACCATACCACACCTTAAGGATAGATATGACAATAAAAATGTGAAAAAATAAAAAACCTACTATAATCTCATACTATACCTTTTCTCTTGTAACATAAAGATACAATATGTAACATATCCACATTAAAATGTCTATAAACTCTAGCTCTATGTTCTATATGCAGTTGAGTTGTGTACTTCCATTATCCCAATTGTTTCCAACAATGTTCAAACTCAGACAAATCTGTCTTTTTATTCAGATAACGCTGCCTTTCACTGGTCGCCTGTCAACGCCTGAGTCAGCGTTGTGGTTGTCTGCCAGAATCCATAAATTGACTTTTTATCACATTTCAAGCAAAAAATTTTTGATTCACTCTTGATTCAGATCTTGGTGGTTTTTAACTATACATTTTAACCAGATGACATCTGGATCTTTAGTTACTAGGATAATCTAACATTATCTGCAGCTCAGCTCACAGCCCATGGAATGTCCTTTGTCCACCAAACAGCGTCAGAGAAACACTGATTCTTAAGGTGAAACGGCTTTATTAAGGGTCTTTACCAGTTTTTTGTAAAATGTATTAAAAATCTATGACAACTTTGTTCCAGTGAAAATACAATAAGTATGAGTTTGATGACGTATGGCTCGACATTTTGCGCAGGGGCCTGCTATGAAACTACAATGATGGGTCAAATTTAGGAGAAGTTGCGAGGTCACACAGAATTCATGAGGATTGGTTGAATGTTTGCAAATTATTAATCTTTTTGTTTGTATGCATCTCAGTTTTAACTTCATCTCCACACGGTAATGACATTTCTAGGCTGACAGAAGGACAGAAATAGATGTAAAAGCTTTTTGTATGAACATAAACTATACTAAATGTGAAGATAATGGGTTAAAACAGGAAAAACACCATTGTGACTCCTTAACATTACACCGCATTAACATGTGCAGCAGACAGGCAGTGCATATACGCAGATGACTTGGTGCTAATAATTACATATTGAGAAAAGTGACTGTTGGATTAAACTCCCGCAAAGTCAGTGTGGTCCTCCTTTAAGAGTCTGATTGTGTTCCTGCATCTATTGTACAGTAAATGTGTGCATGTGTAATGACCTTGCTCAGAGATGTGCTGATGTGCCACAGCCGGTAGGCCCAGGTGATTGACAATAGACCCCTGAGCATGCTGGGAAACGAGATAAGCTGCAGCTCGGCCCGTTTTGTGGGTCTCAGAAACCCAAGAGAACAGAGAGAGAGGGAGGGAGGGACAGAGAGGGAGGGGGAAAAAAGTGAAATTACAGAGAGATTACACAGCGGGAACAGAGCCGGACAGACAGACAGACAGACAGACTCACAGAGGAGAGAGGGACAGAGGGAGAACGAAAGAGAGTAATTTGCTGGAAATAAAGAGTGACAGGACAGACAGAGCTGTATAAAAAAAAGAGAGGAATTATGGGAGTCTTTCTCCTTTTACCCTTTCTCCTCTCGACCGTTATCAGCCATCAGGGTACTCCATCACTCTGGATCCCATCTTCCTTAAGACAGTTTCACTCTCCTCTCTCTGTCTCTGTCACTCAATCTTCTTTCCTCTCACAGTCTGAATTCAGCTGCAGGCTCGAAACTTGCATTATTTTTTACTGCCCTGGCCTTGTGGGCCTTGTTGACTGCTATTTGTGGAGCTGTAAAAACGACTTCCCTCCTCTGCCTCCCTCTAACAACTTTACATGATTTCGTCTGCGTGGTTACATTATCATTATCATCACAAACACGACAACACCGTCCCTGCTACGCACACAAACGCAGACTTCTACAAGGTGACCTTCAGGCTCCAGATCAGACGTACATGTGCACAGTCTTGAGTCAAACAAGTTAACTGTCAGTCAACGAGTTGCTAGGGGCAATGAACAGACATGGCTTCTGTCAATCATGTGTCTCCAAGCAACCAGGAGTGGCAGCCCAGGCCATAATTAAAAGAGCAGCCTGCTGCAGGAAATAAACAGTAGACTGGAAGGTAGACAGTGTGTCTGCAGCACCGTTACTGACTCCTTTTTTGTGCTCTTTATGTACATTTTTATTTCATCCATAAACAGCCCTGAGTCTCACTGTGGACACAGAGTAACAATAAACATGAATGATGTTAAAACCTCTGGGGAAAGTCAGCAACAGCTTGCATCATCCCTTCAAGTCTTGTGGTGCACTTGGCTTATAAAAATGTGCATTTTGAGATGGACTGCAACAAAAAACAGCACATACCTCAGTATTATACAGAATATGAATATTTCTCACTGTACAAGTTGCATATTGGACCAGGATTGACTTCCAAACTATTTGTGATGTCACAAATTATGCTAGTACGCCCGCTGCTTAAAATCAAGCCTACAATTTTAACATCAAGTTGTGTTTGATGGTAAATTGATGGAAACAGTGATCCAGTCATGTATCCAGTGATCCCAATCATTTTGGCATTTTGTCACTCATTAGTTGGTTGACCAATTTCCCAAATTCCCAAAAGTTTGCTGTGTTCCTGTAGGATTCACTACAACTAACAGCAGGTATCATTCCCCCAAAACATGAAACACACTAAGGAGATTAGTGGTCATGAAATCGAATCAGTCAACTGATGGTTGAATAACAGAGAGACGGCCAGCATGGAGAGACAGTGAGGGATGAGCTAAAACAACGCTGCACTCCACAGACGATCAATAAAGCAAAATATAGGAGCCTGACATGCCTGGCTGTCACAGCTCTGCACTGTTACACATCCTTGACTTTTTTTTACATCACATGGGAACCGGTGAGACAAAGCTGCGTATTGATCATCAAGGTTATTGATGGTAAACTTTATTTGTATGACGACATACTTAATATACTAGTTTTTTAGGATCTGAAGTAATATGTATTAAAAGCTGAGGGGTCAGCATATTAAAGTTGCTTTTTTTGGCAGTCATCCCATCTGATTAATTTGTAAAATTATATTGAATAAAATGTAAAAGGTTAGAGAGATGCAAGTGCCATAAATTCTTATGTGGAATTTGCAATGATTTGCTTAGTTAAGTTAACTGTGCAGTGTAAAGAAGACGCCTGGAAACCCGCATTGCACTATTCATGTATTCAGATCTAGTTTCTTTAGATGTCCGACACTACTGATGCTACCAGTCCAGTTATTTTATTTATTCAAATCAGTAATGTAGAACTTATCATTTATTGTAATGTATTTTTCTATCACTTGTGTTGAATTCCAAGTTCCCTTTCTACTAACCTCAACCGTGTGAAGAAGTTGGTTAAAATGTAATGCCCTTCTTGCAATTAATAGCACTTATTAAAGAGGAAGAGAACTTTGGCTTTTAGCAAAATGGATATTTATTGCAAAGTTTAAAGGTTTTAAGGTTGCTTTCATGCCTGTAGTTTGGTTTGAGTAATAAGACTATGGTAGTTAAAGCGTCAGTAGGTAACTTATAACTTTTTGTCATATTTGCAGAAACGTTCACTATATCCTGATAGTAGAACATGAGACAGATAATCTGTGAAAAAATCTTTTTCCTCTGGCTCATCCTAGTGCTCATAGTGGTATTTACAAAAATCCACCAGGCCGGTAAGAAAACAACCAATCAGAGCTGAGAAAGATATTTGACTGTTGAGTCTTGTTTGTCAAATACCAACACTGGGAATGAGACTTAGCAATCAATATCTTTAAGCCACCAAGCCAAAGTGTCCTTCTATCTTTCTTGGCTCTGATTGGATGTTTTGTTTTCGGGTACGGTGGATTCTTGTAAATGCATTAAGAAGCACTAGCCAGAGGGACCAGATTAACTGTCTCCCATACTACCAAGTTATTTTTATAAAAGTTACCTACTGCAGCTTTAATGCTACCTCTGTCACTATTTGAGTCACTGTACAAACAGTTGTTTGCTGCTCCAGTGGAATGAAACCAAACGCTTAAAAAGCACACAGACATAATTGCCTCAGATGGGACCAGTAACATCTCTTCAAACTAAAGAGAAGATGTCACAGAAATGGTTGATTGACATTAGGGGTCTTCGTAGCCTCAGTTGTATTTTCAAGAGTGACTGAATATGTCAGCTTGTGTAAACTCCTCCTATGAATTTTTATGAATTTCCTCATTTCCCCTCATTCATATTTATCATGTTTTGGTAGGAGTAGCTTGACAACACGCATCAGTCTATAGACCCACCCACCTTGTCATGAATATTTATCGGCACAACAGCAGTGAAACTTGGCACAATATTGGGAAGACCAATAAATATGGAAAAAATACATAATCTCGAAATAGCAGGGCCAAAATCAGTTCATTATGTACTGGCACAACAGTGAGCCTGGCTTTTCCTTCTAAGTACAAGATCTGCAGTATCCTGTCATATAAAGAAAATGTAAATAGAGACACAAACAGCAGCGTTCCTTACCATTGTAGGAGAGGCGAGGCTTGCTTAGACACATGATGAAGTGAACCTCCATTTCGTTGGACGCCACAGACTTGGAGCAGACAGGACACTTGAATCCTAGAAAGAACAGCAGAGAACAGATCAGTGAAGAATTCAAATAAATACACACGTCTGAAATAAACCAGTATCAACTTCATCATGATCTGTATTTGTATAGCACCTTTCACCCAGCTGACAGCTTATAACATTATTGCAAAGCATATTTCAAGGAAGGGTTTTTTTACATGTACATTGAAGAAAAATGTGTTTAAGATTTAAATGGTGATGCACATTTATCATCTAAGGGAATGATATAAAGTCTAAGCGCCCTGATGATAAATTGCCCATTTTTCTTTAGGGCCCCTGGATCCCATCGAATGACAAACCATGACAAACTAGGTGTGGATGCTGTGCCACATGTCGCTGTGATATAAAGCACAGGCTGATTCAGTCCCCTTTGAGTCGCCAACAAAGCGACGCCCATGTCCGACGCTGAAATGCACAGCTTTCATTCTAACTTTGAAAGCAGGTCCACGCTGGCCCTACCAGATGAAAACAACCTGAACAGAAATATTCAAATGTGGTGTGAGGCATTAAATCATTTCACAATTCTAAAAAAAGCTATTGAGCCAGTCACTGGTGGATCCACAGGGCACTTTATCATGTTTTTTTGAACATGATAAAGTGCCCTCTACAGTGGCCCAGTGTGCAAGAAAACATGATGAAGTGCCATCTAGAGTGCCCTTCCAGTGGAGAAAATGCAGTGCAGTGCCGTATGGGCTGCCCTACATGCTAGAAAAGTAGTTGGCTTCTACATTAACGCATTAATGTCCACAGTGGAATTTTATCATTTTCTTTACAGCACTTGAAGTACTTGCAGAGTATGAGGCTACAGCTACTCGTAACATTCTTGGTTTAGCTGTCATTAGCTTGTTGGATTTTCCAGACAAACACCTCTAGAACAAAAGGTTAGGGATTTCAGATTTTCATCATTTTTGATACACACATATTCTGGATTGTAACAATATAGATTCAAAAAGAAACAGGGTCATAGGCTCCTGTCTTTATCTATATTTCCCCTACTAGCCTGGTGTGGCTGCGTGTTTTGATAAAGGCAGGTTTTAATTAGACGCCTGGTCTGGATTTTATATAAGTTCTTTGATTTGTAACCAATCAATGCCACTTGCAATTGCATTCCTTGACTCTGTAACTCTCATTGGAACCTGGACTTGATTTGAACTCGAACCACCTTGGACTCGGACGTGACTTGGACTCGAATCTGTTTGGACTCGACCTTGACTTTGACTCTAACCTCTTTGGACTTGGAGATGCACCTCTTTGGACTAGTCCTAGTCTTGGCCTCAGCAAAATATACTTGACTGCAGCACTGCTGCGTGGTTCTTATTGTAACCATGAAGACAAAGAACTTATTTTAACCGAAACCATGATCTTCGCTGACCTACACCAAACCAAGTCACCTTTGCCTCATCATAAAACAGACGAATGACATCATCCTGTCAATAGGGGCATCAAATCATAAAACTCCTCTATGTGTGGTTCTAGAGGGCATGGACAAACACTGCCCACTTTTATCCTCTCTCTGACATTTTCACACACTACCTCTCTTGCTTTGTGTCATAACGTTGGAGCTATCTCAGTAGCCCCCTCCTGCGCTGTTTGGATGGGACCCATTAGGCCTAACTGTATTAGTTTAACACATAAGAGATAATAAGATCATCCACTGGGCCACATGAGCCGAGTTTGCACACAGCGGAAAACAGACATGACTGCTCTGTAATAAAGGAGACTTCTCATGAAAACAGCAGCAATCCTTCACTGTAAACACAAGTCCAGTATCACTTAGATTTTAATATGTTTTAGCTTCTGGCTTTTGTTATATGATTACTTAAAGAACAGACATACAATATTACAAACACTTATACTGTACATAATGATGTGTGTCTGATATTGTTTTAGCAAAAACCACATTAAAATACTTAAACAGTAATCTCCTCCTTGTACCTTCAAAAAAACCTCCAGAATCTCTGAACACGCAAATGTTGTTCATTTTTAAGGTTTTCCTGCTGGACACAAGATGTCTCCTCCTTCACTGTAAAGTCCTCTATCAGTGGATGTGCACTGGTGGCTTCAAGTTTCTACATCACACTGTACAAGTTGATACTGGACCAGGACTGACTTCCTTACTATTAAAATCAGATGTTCAATGAGCACAGAGAAACTTTCCACTTTCAGCAGATGAATGTGAAAACATCCTTCTAGTGTCAAACTCTGCACAGACAGAGATCTTAAAAGAGATCTTATATGTGCTACAATCCTGTGGTGGTACGATGAGATTTACATATAAATAACCAGCAGCATTATTAAAACTGTAGATTTTACTGTAAAGAAACATTTTTTTTTACAGCATACTGACAGTATTAGATAATGCTATTTCTATTGGTTTGTTTTTATTTTGTCTTTACATATAAACTCAGAACAACTTGTCAGATTTTGGACCACATACCTCAAAACTATAAGTGTGATAAAAAAAAGGTGGGCAATGTGAGTCCAGTATGCCTGTCCCTTCATTGTGCATTGGGATTTTATAAATGAACTATGAGCAGGACACACATCAAGCAATTTGTATAAAGAGACATAATCTTTGTGAAATTGTGAAATTTGTAACTATTATGAGACATTTTGTAGATTAAAGGATTAAAATATTAGTTGGTGTTTGTTATTTTTCTACTTCACCTAAAAAAAAGGGAAAAATGTGTGACTAAGAAATGCTGCACAACACTTTAAAAAAAAGCTTCAAAATCGGAGATTTGGAGGTATCTGACAGTTTGTTAGGTTACGCATACAGACAGTCACTATACACAACCCCCCACCCCCACCCACCTACCCCTCCACATGGCAGCTGACCCACTTTTCCCTTGGCTGCTATTTTCAGATGCTCCATAGGGACGAGCAGAGATGGAGGAAATGAGTGAAAAAGAGGTGCAGAAGGAAGGTGAGAGAGTTCAGGCATTTGAGGAGAAATGAAGGGTTATGATACATGGTCCAGCAGGACTCTAGCTGTGCAGTCAGGGAGGTGTGTGTGCGCGTTTGCCTTCAACTCAGCCAAGCACCACAAATCCTTGAGGACTTTTTATATTCAAGGAGCGCATAAGGTCACATGGGGATAAAAATAAATCATAGGACTGGATCATAAATTAATTATAGTGGTGCCTATGTGAGAGCGTATATGCGTGTGTTGTGAGAGAGCACAAGCGTGTGTGTATTTTGTGCCAGTAATCCTGCACTGTACACCGTACAGGATTTGGTTTATGTCAAATTGGCACATTTCTCTCAAATATTTCTCTTGACTGTCATCACTGTGGACTGCAGGTGATGTCAGTAAACTGCACACAGCACTTTCATGTTCAGCAGCCATGGGATGCTTTATAGCAAATTACACTGAGGAGACTGTGAGTCCAGCTTTTTCTTACTGACAGGTGCTGAGGAGACAGATTTTAAAGGGCCAGTCTGAAGGATTTAGTGTCATCTAGCGGTGAAGTTACAATCACAACAGTTAACGTAAATTCAACCAATCCCTGTCAATTGGTTACAGGACCTTGCAACTTTGTCCACCCACCGCAACTTTTACGCAAATCTGACCAACCATTGTAGTTTCCTCCCGAAAAAAAGTTTAGCTACCAACACCAAACTCACTTCCTTGTTTGTAGCTGTGAAGATGCAGACCGTGCAGACACGTGCAACACAAAATGTCTCACATTTATCCTCCAAACAGTTCAATTGTATTCTCACTGGAACAAGTTGCCCACGATTTTTAATAGATTATTAAAAAAAATCATATCATCATTTTTGCAATTTTCACTTTCCCCCACAATTTAATTTTCTTGCTGCGTCACACCTAGCGCCTACCCCCATGGTTGCCATTGGGATGTAAGAAATGTATCTTACCATGATGCTTTCTTTAACCTAGCCAAGTAGTTCTGATGCCAAAACCTAATTAAAAAGTGAACGTTTGAAAATGTCACCTGACTACTGCTACCATGACAACAAAGGTCCGGTTTATGCCAGGAGAAGGAAAAAACTGATACACAAAAAACACGGAGATATTAAGTCGGCTTTGACTGCCTAAGTGATACATTCTGACTCTACAGGTTGAACATATGTCACGCTAAGTCATCATTTTGAGATAGTAAATCAATGTGTCAAAAGTCAGGGATGCACTAGTGGTTCCGGAGTTAAAAGTGGCATGCTATGAAAATGAGAACATTATTTATTAATTAATAGAGCCTTTTAATGTCCAGTATATTTATGGGATGGGATGAATAACATGTGGTTTACTAGGAAGAGTCCGCACATTTACATCCAAAAACCCCTCCCCCCAGAAAAATCATTAAACGCAAGGAGCACTGCATCAGTCTACAGTGGTATATGTTCACCTTAAGTGTGGAGGGGACGAGGACATAAGTAAATAATGTGATATCCTAACAATAACAAGAGGTCATATATTCAGCTTCAGTGTGACCGGTATAAAGACAATCTGAAAAGGCAACAGGGAAAAGAAAAAAAGAAAATCTTACATAGGCCTTGTCAAAAAGAAATATAATAAGATCTGTATGTTTGAAACTATTACCTCTCCCAGAAGTACCATGTGCATTTTTATCCTAGACATTCATTGGGCAATTTAAGCCTATTGGTGTACAGTAACATCCTGTATATCTGCTTCATGTACCCGAACAAGCACTCAGTCACAACCAGCCATGTGTGAGCCCATCTAACCACCAACAAAGCCAGAACACACAATCAATACAAACACATTCAGCAGCTTTCTCTTCAGGCTGCTGGTCCACAACACAGTGGGGCACAGCTGACAACTGTTGCTTTAGTTTAAACTAACTAACTGAGCAATTTAACATGTTTTAAAACGAGTTATTCTCATCACAGATTTTAGACATAAGTCTTAGACCATAGTCAAACTGTATTAAAACCCAAACTAATGGCAGTGACTGGTTCAAAGATATTTAGCTGTTTACCTTTCTCAGTTTGTTTTCTTGTGTCACCCTTAATTTTCTTGTCATTTCCTCCTTTCTCTCATTATTTCCAGCAGCTTCTGGGAGTTGCACCGCTGTGCTGCCATTCTCTTGCAATGTCTGTGTCAAGTAGGTAAAAAGTTTGCCTCCATACTTATTAGGTGATTCTGTGCATCCTGTGCAGTTCTGGCTGAGATTTTTTTTTCTTTTATAAAACTTTTAAAAACAAACAAAGATACCCCAACCAACATTTTCTGCAGCGGCAGGAATAAAAAAAATGCAACCTGCATCTTTGATTTTTATCCCCCTGTGATTCTATTTTTAAGCTGATCAGCATTTCTTAAAAGCAACCATGGTGATTGTGCCACTTTTGTTTTATACAACTCCAATGTTCCGGAGCCAGTTACACAAAGTTCAAACTTACACCGTGTCTACACAGAAAGGCGTTTTACACTTTAAAGCTAGTTACTTTGAACCCTATTCAGATTTTTATATTCAGAAAATGTTACACACCACACCCATTTAGTGCTAGGGTTACTATTACTTGTACTGCATTTAGATGAGGAATTAATTTACAAACAATAATTCTAATTTTAAAATGCAGAGAAAGCTGCTCATTCATTTCCATTCGTCTTTTGTAGTGGCTGCAGGTGCTGCATATATTTCCTCTTCTGCATTGTAATCACACACTTGAACTAAACTGAATGTTGTGTTATCCTGTTTTTGGCCAGCTCTCTGTGATGTTTTAGTGATTAAAAACATCAGTGAATCAAAGTTGCAGAGAAAAGCAGCACTGTGCTGTGATACAATAATTAACATTCAGCTAGTGGTGGGGATCAAAGCTGGATAATGACTCAAATGCAAAATCAGTTGTTAGGCTTCTAGTTTGGATTTTCCTGTAGCTGGCTCATCACTGGGATGATAGCATCTTTATTAATACATGATTTCTGTCTGGAGGACCACCACGTGATCAGCAGCCATGGCTACTACAATACACCAACAAACGTAACGTGTATGAAATGTGAAGACGAGACCCATGATGCATAATGTTAAATGCTTTTACAAACAGATGATCATTGAGTTTTGGCCAATATGAATTTCAGTATGTACTGTATATTTTTTTACTGTATACTGTATCTCACTGCAATGCTGCTTTATTATTATCTGCCCTCATTTAACACAAGACTGGTTCCAAGCACTGAAGGAGATGAGCACAAATACTTGAAGACAAAAAGAAATTAATATTTATTTTGGCAGAACAGCATCAGAGGGATCCTTTAAAACTTCTCTGTCACAGTCTTGCCTCAAATGGAACCAAAGTTTAGTGGATATCAAAAGGGGGAAATCTGCTCCCTTCAATCCAGTTAGATACAGTATTAACTACAACATCTATTCACATTTTTCTACTAATTATAACAGCAGAAACTGACAATTATGGCTAAAGTAATTAACACCACACTGATGCACTTGATGATTCATCATATCATCATTTTGATATCAATCACAATCCTAATGACATATTTCTGAGCAATAACAGCCAAATACCGGTATGCTTGCTGATAAAAATAATAGTTTGCACGCCTAATAGCACGCTTAAAAAAACTTCTTTTCACTTCATGCGGGAAGGGTTTAACTAAAGAAGAGAAATAATAAGCATTGATGCTGTTTTCAACACAAGCATTTTGCTCTCCACTGAACAGAGAAACCTCAGAAGAGAAAGAGAGTTACTGATAATAAACTAATGCAAATGATTATTATATAATACAAAATATGTGATGAATGCAAACAAGTTCTGAGGATTGTTGGGCCAGAGAAAGACCTGTTAGCCCACACAGTTCAGTATCTCTGAGCAGAGCCCATAAAGAGGAATGATTTAAATGACCATGTCTGTATGCAAGTATATCACTTAGCCCTGTTCAGGATCCCAGCATGCATAGGGTACATAGCATTACATGTAATGCTGAGTGGGTTGTGGGACATTTTGAGATGTACCAGATTATTTGGAAATGTACACAAATGTTTTGCCAGCTGATATCCAAAAACTCACCTCCAACCAAGCATTTGCTACATGTCAAGTGTTAAGTGCTGTTTTATGTGATGGGTGGGATAAGCTCACCCAAAATCCCATTTGATAAATGAATACATTTATGTAACCGCCCTAGAGTTCAAGATGAGTCATAAAAAATATTTTGATGTTTTACAGGAAAAGAAAAAAAAAGATTTTGACATAAAAATATCAATATTTAGCATGTAACTAGAGATACATTAATAAACAACACAGGGACAGTGATTGGAACATATTTCATATTTCACTGTCTCTTTAATGCCAGAAACAGTGTGTAGGTTAGGTTAGGTTCATCTTAAATGAGCTAGGCTAAACCATAGCATGCTGGTTGACCGTAGCTCTGCATGTTAACACTGCTAACAGGATACGCTCTGAGATTAAATGTTCAAACTGTGTTCAAACATTTTCAGTTTGTCATTGTTTCATACTAGAAAAGGCTTTGTATTAAACATGGTATCACTGTATTAATTGGAAGAAACGTTTGACTCCATTTGACTTTGAGAATACGTCCGTTGTTGTTTTCGTTAGCTTAGAAGTTTTTATGTAAGAACGCTGACTCATTGTTCTCTTACACCGCTATGTGTGGTGTTACTATTTGCTTACATTTCTGAATTCTTTTAGTGTGTCCACCAAAACACAGTATCTTTATTCTAAAACCAACAGAGTGGTTATCATTGTTTATTGAGAATATATTTTTGTTTGCTCAAATTAAAGTATTTCTTGAGGGATGCTTTCTCTTTGAAATGTGACTTGTGTGATTGCGAGGAATCTTTTTCTGTCCTCAAAATGTCCCATCTCCCTCTCAAAATTGAGGCACAGATATTATTCCATATAGGTATAGGGAAGGAAGACACTCTGCACAGAAGCTCCCATTCAGATTTACATGCAATCTGGTCTCCAATCTACCTGTCTGTGGCGGGAATACCCTGAGAACACACAGGCAACACACACGAGTGCACGTACACGAACACACCCACGCACACCTTGCATGACTATGCAATAACAACAGTGAAAGAGGCTGAATAGATAGAGCCGTCACGCACTCTGAGCTGAAGTGCTATTAAATGGTCCCATGGAGACTTATTCTTGTCAACCCCTGCACAGACACACACACACACACACACACACACACACACACACAATTCTCAGGCGAGGTCACTCAACTCAATCACTGGCCAATGCATATTTCATCAAGCCTTGGCCGCCCGGCCCAGCCCTAGACCCTGACACAGCTCCCAAATATCCACCATCCACTGATGAAGACTTCAAAACTAACAAAGTAACTTGTGCCTAGGAAGAGCTGTGGAGTGTCTGTCAGCAGGAAGTGGAGCTACAGATAAACAGCACAGCTACACTGGGTATGAAATGTTTGCACAGATTGGTGCTTTTTGTGCCTGTGCCACAGCCGGTTGAGAGGGACTGTATTTGCTTCTAAAGTTTCAGTCTTACAGTTTGTGTTTGCTGTTTGTTATCAAACGCAAAGTCAGATGAGAGGACTGATATCAGTTTAATCTCCAGGACAATCGTACGTCTGGGACGTGTTTAATTTGGCACAAAGACAAGAGAATGTAGAAATACACCTTCCACTAGAGAACAAAACAAGTCACTCAACTGCTAATACACACTCAAGTGGGCTAGACACTAGTCAACGTTTTACAGTCGATCCATTGACAGTATGGACGGTTCAAGATGGTTCAAATCCCACAGACCACAATATGGAGTGTGGACTGGTAGCTGGAGAGGTGCCAGTTTCACCTCCTGTGCATTGCCGAGGTGCCCTTGAGCAAGGCAACCTAACCCCAAGAAACTGCTCATGGGCGTCACTAACGAGGCGGCCCATCACTCCAACATCTCCCTCCCTGTTTGTATGTCCACAAGTCCCTGTATGTGCATTAGGGCTGTAACGATTCTGAAACCGAGACCGAAATCGCGACACAAAAGTCCACGGTCTTGTGTCTCGGGTCCGAGAGAAACAGAACCACGACACACTCGCTCCCTGGACTGTTGAGCTCTCGTTAAGACAGTGTAACTGCGACAGTGGCGGCAGCCCGTGGGGTGGTAGCGATGTACGCCTATATCGTATTTGTATTGACAGCAGGTTATTCTAGGTATTTTATTATTTTAGTGTTTATTTACCCTTTAATCGCCTTTCCCACACTCACAGCACAACCTAGCCTGGCCTCTGGTACGAAACGCCCGCTTTTCTCTCTCTCCCTGTGTGTGTCTCTGCTGACTTTCTCCATCAGCAGTACGTTTCATAAACTCACCCGTGATTCAGTTTTCAAGTGCGCCGCATGTGGGTCCAAACCGAAACTAACGTTAGTGAGTGACATCTGCAGTGGTGCGTTCACTGACGCTCCGTAATGTAAGATTTCTGCCATATCCGCTTAATATAATATCGGATATCATCTCTCTCTCTGTTTCTCTGCAAAATGGGGAAATGGGAAAACGGCGGTATGAACCGAACCGTGGCTCAAAAATCGAGGTCTGAACCGAACCGTGGATTTGGTGAATCGTTACACCCCTAATGTGCATGAGTGTGTGTTTCGGCCTGTTTGTCTGTATAAAAAATAGTGTGTAAAGAAGAATTTCCCCAACAGGGGATTAATAAAGTATACAAAATAAGACATTTTAATAAAAGTATATAGAGAGCTTGTGTCTTATACTTGCATTCTATATAACGGCCAGCAGGGGGCAGCTCCATTGGTTGCAATAACACACTGATAGTATTGAGTCTAATGGAGAGATGAGACAACTTTTCACTTGATCTATGAACTCATTAAACAGTTTCCTAATGAGTTTATGGTCTCAATCTTTAGTTTCAGTCTTCTTCCATACAGCATGATGATCATTTAATAAATTATGTACGTCACGTCTGCTGACTCTGACAAACTATGATGGAAGCGACCATAACAAACCAAAGGCTTCACATCGGTACTCCACAAACCAATGGGTGATGTCACAATAGTCTTTACCTCAGCAGCCCAGGTTCTGGTCCAGCCCGGACCCTTTGTCATCTTCTCTCTTTCTCCTGCCTTTCCTGTCTTTCTCTATTGTCAATGTCAAATAATGCCAAATGCCAAAAAAAAGGAAGAAAGGAGGAAAAAAGAAGGAATTTTCCCGTGAGACTGAGAAACTGCATTTAAACTGTGTTTTAACATTCTCAGTTTTCAACACTCTACTATATTATAGAAAGGCTATTTATTAAACATGTGGTGTCACTGTATCTTCTGAAAGAGATGGCACTGTTTGACTTTGAGAATGTGAGACGCTGTTTGTTAGCTTGTCCTTCGTTGACTTCCAGTGTTAGCTACTTAACATTTATCCTATCTGACAATACCAACCCTCTCTTAGTCCTGTGGAGTGTTGCTACCATCAGGGGCATGTCCAGACTTTTTTTTGACTGGGACAGCACAAGTTGGGCACTGACATATGCAGGGTTGGCATGGAGTATGTGTCTCAGCTTTCCATCATTCCAAATGTATGTAATTCAGATCCTGCTAAGGGACCCCAGTAAGCAGAAATATTGCAAAAATAAGTCAAATCAAGGGACCCCTTTGGACCCCACACCAGTTTTTACATCACCAACATCTTGTCTAACTTTGGAGCGTTATTTAACCCTCTTCCCAACATGCTAGTGTGACAGGGATGGTACCAATGGATGGTCATCTAGTTGTATATGAAAACCATATAAAGGGGTGGCCACTCAGATTTCAGGGGTGGCCAATGTCCCCCCATGCCCACATGTGGCTATATGCTAGCATTATCTGAAAAACTAAAATAATGAAGCTGAACTTAAATTCAGAAATGTAACTGTAAGCAGCTTTCTTTATCGATGTATATAGGTTAACAGGGGAAGGTTTTTGTAAGAAATGTACAAGATTCACAGATAATATTTGTATATTTGTATATTATATATGTGTTATGTATTGTTTCATGGCTTTGTTGTAAAGCACTTTGGGTACCTTTTGGCTATTGTAAAGGGCTATACAAATAAACTTGATTTGATTTGATTTGATTTGAATATGTAATACTGTCCCCATTTCAAAAGGATGTGTTATCTGATGAGTTATATTCATACTGAGTTGATGTATGATTGAATTAACCTCTGACACCTAATGCCCAGAAAGACGTTACTCTTTGGTCATGGTAGGCTTTGACTTTTTATTTGGTTTAAGGCATAAGTTACTTTGGCATGTAATAGAATCACTTGAGTGGGTCTTGAATCACCCTGACAGGGCTTGTACTGCAATAATCGCTGGCTCACTGTACTTCATCCCTTACTTAACAACTTTTAATTACCTAAAGGTCAGTGTTCTTACTTTGGATAATGCTAGTGGCTGTTATCACTCAGCAGAGTGTACAGAGTGCTGGAGCCAATAATCTGCTGATGAACACAGTGATTTTTTTTGGGTGTGTTTTCATTATTTAATAGGTAGGTTGAAAAAAATGCTTGAAACAATTAGTGTTTGATCATTTGTTGAAGAAACCAGCTTGTGACTTGGGCTGTGTGTATACCCAACTTTAAGTGCCAATGTATAAAACAGTGTGTCCATGATGTAGCAAAGCAGAAAGTAAGGGTGTGGAGGTTAGGTTGGTGGATGTAGCGCCAAGGGCTGAATTCCACTTGGGACGGACATGTTCCCCCCTCACTTTACAGTTTCACAACTGTGGCAGATCAGTGCTAAAATCTGTCTTAACAGTGTCGTCTTATTGACCAACTGTCGTAATCCACATTAGAGGGGCTCTGAGTTGATAAAAATAATAACACACTCAATGAAGTTGCCTTGAATTGACTCTTCCTAAGTCCCGCCCCTTTTTGATCTGAGCTTGGTCAGAATCTCGATTAACCTTCTCCTTTCCTGTACTTAGCTAGGCTATGTGCTAGCTTCGTCTAGAAAAGACAACCACATTTCGATGCTGGTTAAAAGATAAAAGCAAAATCTATATTAAGTTACCTAATGTACAGGAAAGAAGAAAGAGGGCCGAGGTCCAGTATGCAACTTGTACAGCATGATGTAGAAACTTGAAGCCAGCAGTGCACATCCCCTGAAGATGGACTTTACAGCGAAAAAAAAACTTTTAAAATGAGCATACATTGTTTCTCAGGCAAGAATGCCCTAACCCTCTGATTAGTGGAGCTTGTTGGGGCCATAAGCAGTCTGACAAGAAGCTCTGCAGACACTACACCAGACAGAACACAGCTATTTTTAACCTCCTCTGCAATGTTTTGAGGGGAAAAATTTGTAATTTCATCACTCTAATGAAAAGACTCAACAATTTAACATGAATCAAAGTTAAGGCAGGAAAGGACAGTGGTCCGGAGAAAAACAAATATTTTTGGTGACTTAAACTGTAATTCTAATTATTGCATCCTGTATTTGCTCTTATTTGATTGTTTTATTAGGCAACTTTATATAACTGACGATAAAAGTTAACATATTGTCCATGTATGATACTGCAAAAGAGAAAGAGGTAGGGTGGGTTGGTGTGTGTGTCTGTGTGTGCAGTAACAGGCAGAGGTGAAGGTGTGTGTGCGCATAACCAATTCCCAAAATTGAAAACTGAATACCCAACGAACAGATGTCCGAATAGTCAAATATTTGGTCCAGCCCTAGTAAACAATCAAGTTCTCTATCAATTAAAATTAAAATCTTCACTGTGCATTATTAAAACAAAATTTCAGGCAGTATTGTTTCACAATAACCAATGTCATTACATGCTAGGTTAAACGTACAATATGTAATTTCTGCTGCTAGGGGGTCTCACATCAAAACAATAACAAAAGACAAAGTTTGATGATGTTTTGAAGCAAATGTGGGATCATGGGAGTTGTTGTCTTCACCACCATTGCAGTCATTGCAGTCAGCTTCTCCTGGTTAAGATTCCTTCAGTGTTCATGGTTCAGGAGGTTTCTACCAGGAGCCCACTTATCCACAGAGGTCTCCTCCTCTCCAAAACAAACCCGCTGTTTAAAACCACTAAACACACTGAATAAAGCAGTTCCACCTTGAAAATCACTGCTTCTCCCACGCTGTTGGACAGACAAACGGACGTCCCGGAGGGGCTGCGAGCCGAGCTGCTGCTAACGTTAGCTCAGCTTGACGTCTAATGACTAAAATCCTTCATCCGGTTCAAATCTAGAGTTAAAAGGCACCAAGATCTAAACAGTGGATGGTAACAATGTGGCTTCAGACTGGATAAACAGTCAATGTATGACAGCTTCTGACAGACGACCACAACGCGGACTCAGGCACAAAGGGGATATGACGCCATTGACAGGCGACCGGTGAAACGCAGCGTTTGAACATTGTTGGAAACATTTGGTATACCAGAAGTACATAACTCTACAAAATATATAACTATTTTTTTCGTTGTTTTAATGTGGAGATATTACATATCTTTAAATATATGTAAATAAATAGTATTCTATTTTTTTTTATTGCGTCCCCACACTAATACAGCCAAATTTCAACACACTAGGTGTGAATGTTTAAATGTCAGGTATGGTCTTAAAGAAAAGAGAAAGTAGAACCTGCTCCCTGCAGCAACATGCTCTAGCATAGATGTATTTTTAAATGAAGTGAAAAGATATCAGTCAGCAAACACTGACTCACTAGGTCTCTCACTGACTGATTTCTATATCATCAGTCGTATGGAACGATACCACAAACAGTCTTTTAGATGCTCGTAAGCAATGAATGACTGGGGGACGTAGCAATACTGCAGCAGACTAAGAATATGATTAAAACGTGGATCAGCCTGTCTCATAATTATGAATAATGTCCAGAGGAGGATGGCTGGACTGTAGATAGCCACATTCATCGAGAGGAGCCAGTCTAAATCAAACCAGTGCCTGGGAGCGTAATGTCTGCACAAACAGCTCTCCCAGATCAAATCAATAGCACTGTAAAATCCTGACTGTATTCAAACCTCACATAAAATATCTGCAGAACAATAATTACTGAGCAGATGAAAGCTCAGTTATTGTTTCAAGTCCAGGCTGTTATCTGTATTAACAGTAGATGCTTTGGTTGATAAGTGTCAATAGCTGCAGAGGACAGACAGACGTCGGGGGAGGAAGGGGGAGTCCGCTTTAACCGTGCAGTAAAATAAGTATCACAACAGTCCGGGGGCAGAGGGAGAGATGAATCATCCAGCCGTCTACTTTATGGTGCAGAAGTGAGGAGGAGGAGAAGAGGACAGAGGGAGAGAAAAGGAGGGGACAGTAAAGCAGAGAAAAGAGAAAGACAAGACAGAAAGTTGAAGGGGGAATTGATGAAAAAGAGAGTGCACGAGGGAGCAATAGAGAGGGAAAAGCAAGAATACTAAGACTACATGGAGGGAGTGAGGCTGAATCATGGGACTGAGCGGCGGAGGAGAGAGTGAGAGGCGGAGAGACACCAAGCGGTGAGAAAAGGAGGAGGGAAGTCAGGAGGACAGAAAAAGGGCGGATCGAAACAAGATAGAAGAACCAGAAAGCAGAGAAAATGAGAAAAAGAGAAACACAGCAAGCGTGGTCTAGTTTAGAAACAATTTCTGAATTGTCTTATGGAGTTGTTTCAAGCTACTTAAAGAGTCACTTAACATCACTGCAGCTTCACATTAAAAGCACTGGCAACTGGCAAAACAAGAGTTGACTTTTATTTTGAATTAAGCTAGTCACAGGAAGTGCAAAGTGTAAGTGTAAGTTACAAAAATGCATCTACAAATCATTTTGGCCATAATCCTGCAACCCTACTTTGTTGCTACTGTTAGCGCTAGGAATGTGCCATTTCGATAGTAACAGTATCAGTCCGATACTGCGAGTTGGGTATCGGACAAAAAAAGGCTTAGCCTAAACTATTACATAAAGGCTTAACTAACTTTGGGCTATGTATTTATTCATTTGTGGGAGGAGAAAGTTTTTCTCATTTATTTGAAGTGCATCCATACAAATGTATTATTAACAGCGTAACTGTTTATGAGAGCGAAAAAGACGCACTGGATTGGTATCAGCAGATACTCAAGGTTGCAGCACCAGTATTGGTATCGGACATGGTATCGAGCCATAGTAACCACACCTAAATGTGATGTCTTGGTGTCCTGGAGTACACGTGCATTACTGCAATAAGGTGGGAAGTGGACTGGAGATCAAGCATAAACAAGATTTCAGGGGGTGTTAAAGGTTGACCCCTCCTTTAAGTAGTTCTTTAAAAGAACAGTTGGACATTTTGGCCAGGCAGAGTGGCTTCCTGGAGTCTTGTTCACTTCTTGTCACTGTGAGGTTGTACATTGTCCTCACGAAGCCCCCAGGAACGGGGCTGCCAACAGGAAGCTCAGCCAAATATGCTCTATGGGCCCGGAGAACATGGAAGCATGAGAAATCCCGTAGAGGCTGGGCCGTATGCACCCAGTGAGAAACTTTCACAGGAGTGAATGGGGCTAGTGTTACACCAAAAGCACAGTACATTTTACCCATGCTCAACGTTTATGTTGTTGCTTAATATATTGTTTATCAACTGAATCATTAATCGTGATTATAATCACTATCAAAATCATGTTTTGGCTTGCATTTTGCCCATTCAATTTCAAAGTAGACCAAAAGCAACAACAGAAGCCAGGTTAGGTGCATGTCTATATTTTAATTATTCAAATTAAACTATCCCTAATTTGGCAGAAGACCCTCCTGAAGGCCCTCAAGGACCCCTTAGAGGTCTCTGATGCCACTTTTGGAATCACTACAGGAGCAGATGTTAAAGCACTGTTGGAGATGGGTACTTCAAGATAATAAAACAGATGATAAGAAGAGACGCTCAGTGTTAGGTAGCAGACTTAAACACAGTGACGCAGCAAGATCAGCAACACAGTAAACTGCAAAGGTCACCGTGAACAAGAGAAACTTACAGGTAATGGTGTAATCAATATCAGTGTGAGTGGAGATGGTGGCAAATGAAACAAAGTCAATGTGGGTAAAGTCAGGTGAAAGGGAACATTCTAGCATCTTTATTGTTGGTACATTCACTGAGGCGCATAAACACAGACTGCACAAACAGGCCATGCAGTCAGATTCATTCCCAGGGCGTCAAACACTGATACTTTGGGTCAACAATCAACTATCTTTCTCAGCTCTGATTGGTTGTTTTCGTTCAGGCCTTGTGGATTCTTGTAAATGACATTAGGAGCACTAGGAGGAACCTGATCTTTTCACAGATGATCTGTCTTGTACTGCTGCCATGTGCTACTGTCAAAGTTTCAGCAAATATAACAACAAAGTAGTTACCTACTGCAACTTGTTTTTATTTCAAAATTGCCCTAAACTTGCCTTTACCTGCTGGGTCACTAGCACTGTGCATAATTCACTCACTAACTACTAGTGCTATAAAAAGCAACATAAATATAAACATGTATTACATATAATGCTGCATTAGAATCTTTTTGGTCATTGTGTCCTGTCCAAATAATAATCCAGGCACAATGCACTGCAAGGAATACTGTAACCTTAAAGAATACATGTCTCCCTACCTTCAAAGCATGTCCTAAATACTTTAAAACATTGTGTCCATATTCAACACAGGGGTCTAACAAACTGTTGTTTTGCTTGAACAGTGTTTTGATTTATGTAGACTGTTAAAGGGCTAAATAGAGCTAAAATATTATTAACTTTTTCAAAAATGAATCATGCTGAAAGACTAAGCACTTCTTTATAAAGACTTTATAAGTGCAAGAACAAGAACTTAGACAGGTAAATGCCCAATGCCAAGTCACTCCAGTCAAGGTAAAGCTAAGGACATGATCAGCTCCACAAGCTCAAAAAGCCTTTGTCAATTTTTGCTCTAATTCTGGGAAAGCCAGAACTGAGGACACTGGAGGTTTTTAGCTCTGTGGCAGGGAAGTTGGAAACTGATTCAGCTTCAGATGCACACACACACACACACACAGAGCCATGCTGAGATGTAGCTCTCCGGCAGACAGGCTGAAAGCAGAGATTCTACTGCAGAAGCACAACAAAGCCACTCTGGGGGTTTAGCTCTGTGGCATGGCAGACTGAAGGCGGAGATTTAACACACAGAGGCACTCCAGGCAGGCGGTGTCAGGCAGACAGATCAGAGAGGAGGAGAGAGAAGACACCATTAATACCACAGATGGAAAGTCTGAGAGCAACTCTAGTCACACTGCTTGTCACGCTGCAGAGCCAACCAGGAACAAGGAAGGATGGAAGGGGAGAGAAGCAAGATTCGGACTCTTGATGTTTAGTAATGACACACATTTCATAAAAATGACCAAAATCCAAAAGTTGAGATGAAAGAAAAATGCATGAATGGGAACAGTGAGTAAGAACAAGAGATACCAGGTAGAGATATAAAGGTGACAAGAAAGTATATATACTGTCGGATTCAAACATCCTTGATCCGCTGCTCGGAACACAGACTGCTGATGTTAAGATGGCAAAAGTATCATTATCTAGATGAAAGTATCTCTCAGTTCTTCTCAGTGTAACCCTTCAAATATCTTAAGTGATCACCTGCATTCATGTGTAAATTGAATCTTTTGTGTGCGTTTTTTTGAGAACTTCATTTAAATCAACATTCCTCAAAGTTCAATGTTAGGTCCCATTCATTTTTTTATTATCCAAAGACATGATATATTCTTACCGGAAATTCAGTGTGTGTTGGGTATTACAAAATGTAAATGAAGGGAAATCAAAATACAGTATCATTTGTACCATTTGTGCCTTTGTACCAGAAATATTATTAAAAACTAGACGGGCAATGTATCAGCTGAATATGTAGCAGTCTGCTATCTTTGAAGCTGACATTACCTTTGATGTTCAGGCAAAGGGATGTGTAGTCTTGTTTTGTTCAGTTATAAACCTCATCTAAAATTGAGCAGTGTTCATCGTTCATCACGCTGGAGAAAACTAATCTCACTCTTACTTCCTCTACTGCACCATTAAATGCACTGCTGCCTTGGCTTAGCATTTGCTTCACATATACAGTACATATATATATATATATATATATATATATATATATATATATATATTTAACTTGTTCTCAGTGTGAGTGCATGCAACATGAGACCATTGCTAAATCTATACTTAAAGGACAACTTTGGTTTATTATACTGTCTCATTTCTAATAATTTTATAATGACATTGTAATAATCAAAGTCATTGCCAGAGGTTGGAACAAGTCATTGTTTTGTAAGTCACAAGTAAGTCTCAAGTCTTTGCACTCAAGTCCCAAGTCATAATGTGGTCTTCACCAAATGCAATGCCATTTCAACAACAGAACGAACAAAAAGAACAAAACGAAATGTTTTTCCAGCTGGTTCTCTCCTGCAACTTAATTGGATGCTGTCTGTTTGTTTCAAACAAAGTGGATCTGAAAAGATACTAAAGTGGAATTGGATTTAACCGGAAGAAGTTAGGGTTAGTAAGATGTGTTGAGCCCTTGCTCAAGGGGACCTCGGCAGTGCACAGGATGTGGAGCTACCAGTCTACACTCAACACTGTGGTTCATGCTGGACTTGAACCGGCAACTGTCTTTCTGGGAACAAATAGTTTTAAGTGAAGCTATGAGTCATTGGTGTTACAAGTACAAGTACAAGTCATCTTGCAAGTCTTTTTATATTTCATAAGTCATCAAATATATTAATTGAGTCACACCCCACACCTCCTGTGTTTCAATTTGTCAAATACTTTGGTTTATGACCAATAGCTTCAAAATAATGACATCCCCATCAGCCATAATTGTACTTTGTGTACAGAGCATTGCACCTGATTAATACCAGTATATTAGCATCGCCATTGTGAGCATGTTAGTATGTTGGTAGAGGTTATTCAGGTAGAGGTAACAAACCTCAGTATACCACAGTACATACATTTTCAATTGCATTCATAAATATGCCTATGCATACAGTTCTGCTTAGAGGTCCAGGGTATTAGGAGGATTTATGAGCAGAAATTGAATATAATATTCATAGGTATGTCTTCATTAGTGTATAATCACCTGAAAATAAGAATTGTTGTGTTTATGTTACCGAATGAGCCATTTCCTAGTTTTACTGGTCCACATCCATGATACGGACATGTTCGGTCAAAGCTTCGTCAAACTGGTCAGCTCCGGTTGATTTGAGTGAAAGTCAATCCAAATGGAAGGGGTAAGCTTTCTCTTGTTGTTTCATGCTACAGTGCCATGGGCTGCAACGCTGAGGCTACAACTGGTGCTTGCATGTCAGTCATATTTGTCAGGTGACACGGTCCAGAATGCAACAACGTGTGGAATCGATCTTGCGTAGCTTGAAGCACCGCCATTACGTACTTGCATGGACCACATTTTTGCCTGTACTCTGGTAATAATCTTGGAAATAAGAATAAAGATCTGCTCTCTGTTAGGCTCCAAATTGATAGTGTAATTCTCTATTCAAGTAGATCAAAATGTTGCCTTGTAAAAAGGATTAAACTGTCTATTTGGAGCCTAACTTGCCTACATTTGGCAAACCCCAGGGTTTATTTAAAACTTTGAAAATGTTTAAAACGATGATTGTCTAACTGCATGTGGTTCTTTCCCCATTTGACTTACTTTCAAGTAATGTTGCCACTTTTCCGAATCTTAGCAATTAACATGGTGAGTACAGTGTTACTGTTACTGAGAAGAATGATAGCCAAAACAAAACCAAAAAAAAAAGGTTGAATTAAACAAAAATGATTCATTAAGACTTGAGTCTTTGCTTAATGAACTAAAAAAGACCAGACCTTTGTCATCGTACATCAACTTGTCTTTCTGATGCTGCTGCACTATATCGATGTATGACATGCTTGTCCCACCTTCTACTGTTACCAGGTTCCTTTTGTCACCTCCATTTTGTTTTTGCCACTTTGATTATGTAGCAGCAGGAGTTGCATTCAGAGCTCTACAAATAAAGCAACGCATGCACAGCCATTGTGGATAATAACTGGATGAGACAGCAGTATTTGTAGTATACCTTTCTCTCTCATAAACACACACACTCAAACACCCTCAGAGAGCCTCTCTGTGCCACAGTCAGACAGGAGGAAGCCTGATCGTCAGCAGCCTACCACTGTCATGACCATAAACGGCAGCCCTGGAAACTGTTGGCTTGATTACATCACAACTTACAACTAACGCAGCTCACTCCAACAAACTCTCCTTACCTTACCGGAAAGACCAGCAGTTTCCATGGGAACAGGACAGAACAAGAGAATGAGAAAAATAGACAGAGAGAGATGGAGAGACAGAGGAGAGGAGGGATGTCGGGGGTGTGAAGAGGAGAGAGCTTACAGAAACAGAAAAATGAGAAACATGGTTGTTTTGTTTGTCACACAGAAAGGTAATGTGACCTTAGATGGAGGTGAGGCGGAGGGAGGAGAGAGGTGAACTGGGAGAGGGATGGAGAGAGAAAGATATAATTATACTGAGAAAAAGAAAGGACAGGGCCTCAGCTTGAAGACAGTGTGGCCTGTACTTTGTACGATCCAGCGTCACCGGGGGTTAAATTAGGATGTTTGCTCCGACGAGAGTCCCTGAATGCTCAATCAACCCCTCAGAGCCCTTCTCTCCAGAGAACACAGTGGGCATGACAAGGATCAGTAAACAACACGGAGAATATAACTCAGTCTAAACAACAATCACAGTGCAGCTTCACACACACGCCATGTTGTTCCCTCAACACTTATTAGGTAAAGATAAGCTGTTACATGAGCAATACTTAAACTAGGGCTCCAGCTAACTATTACTGTCAGCATCAGTTCATCTGTGGATTAAATGAGCAATTAATTCATTATTTCATCAAAAAAAAAAAAAGTAACAATCCTGTTCCAATGATCCAGAATCCATGGAGATATCTTCAAAACCAAATCAGGGTTGTTAACAGGGCTGTAGGCAACACCACTTAAAGGAATAGTGCAACATTTTGGGATATTTGCTTTCTTGCCACTCTCATGTCTGAATGCTAAATATGTAGCTAGAGCCAGCTTAGCTTAAGCTTAGCTTAGCACAAAGACTGGAAGAAGGGGGAAACAGCAACTCTAAAGCTCACTTTTTAACAAATGATATCTTTAATCCGTACAACAAGTCAAATGTAATGTTGTATCAGAGGGCTTTAGAGGTGATGGTAGGTTGTTGTGTTACCTTTGGACTGAGCCAGGCTAGCTGTTGCCCCCTGTTTCAAGTCTTTATGCTAAGCTAAGCTAAGTGACTGATACGTTGAATGCACAGATGATGATCTGCTCTGTGTTCCAAACGTGGAAAGTTCTCTGTTTGGAGTTGCATTATCCTTCAGTTCTGAAAGAGGGAACATTAAAGTCTGACAGATGTTCTTGTTAAACGTGTAACTACGACACGTAGTGATGCAGATTGTGTTAAATGTATGTCACATGGCTTTATATTAGTGTATCATGGCTGCTGTTGCTCTGTCCATTTTATATGAGGCAGTTTTACACATCTGACTGCTATAATGTCTCCCACTATGTTACATTTATATCTTCTAAGGCAGCAATGAATGGGTAGTTGCTGAAACAAAGACCACCTCATTGACACAATCCATTACATATTATATACAAACAAACAAATAAACAAATACTTACTCCTAACAGATACCCAAAACAAATAAAAAACATAATACACATACTATGTAGTAGTGTAAATCTGTACAGAGGTAGGTGAATGAGCCAAAACAGTAACAGAGGAGAAAGAAATAGAAAAAACCTGAAACATAATAATATCAATAGTCATAATGGGTTTAATAGACTCGAACAAATGGTCTATGAAATGTTACAATTATCCAGAGGCCAGGGTGATGTCTTTAAATTGCCTGTTTTGTCAAACCAACAGTCCAAAACCAAAAGATGTTGTTTGTTTGTTTTCGGCATTTTGCTTAAAAAATGATTTAAATAACTAATCAATTATCACAATCACAATAGGGCTAAATAAATGACTCAAATGATTCAGATGGAAAATGAACACACTATTTTATGCAGCAGGTTTGTGCTCCATCCACAACAAGACAAAATAAGGGCACAGCAAAAAAGTCAACTGCAACAGAATAACTACAGTTTGCTGAATTTAACTGATGCTATGTGAGAGTGCATGAGGCTTTCTGGGGGTGTGTTTCTGTAAATATCACATATAGATCAGCCTGATGTAGCACAGCAGTCTGCCGTGTATACAGCCTGTTTGAATGCTGCTGCCTATCCGCTGCCCGAGTCAGAGGGTTATCTTTAGAAAGTCTCTTTGCTCTGCCGTGACGCCATTTAGGCGCTGTCCATAGCAACAGTCGCCGTGCCCACCGACTGCCTCCGTGACCATCGGGGCCCTCGCCGCTCATAATTGGCCAGCCCATTACAAGTACAGTACACATGGTGTTGCCAGGATTTAAAATAGAAGAAATATCTACTGTCTACCAGACTGTCTTATCTCTACTCCTTTTCTCACTCCGTGTCTTTCTTTCCTGACCTCATGCTCCGCTTCCTTTTCTGCAGATGCGTGTGTAAATAGCATTTGTGTGTGTGCATGCGGTGAAAGTCAGCCAGGAAGGGAATAGTGGGGTCGAGGCGACATTTGCAAAGGTGAGGGGAGTGTGTGTGTGTGTGTGTGTGTGTGTGTGTGTGTGTGTGTGTGTGTAGGGAGAGAGAGAGAGAGAGAGAGAGAGAGAGAGAGCACGCGGGGGCTTGTGCGTGTGTCTAGAAAAACAGCAGTGAATGGCAGCTATGTGGTTGTCACAGCAACAAAAACCCAATCCAAACCTCGCCTCGCAGCCTCTCCTCCTTCACTCTCCGTCGTCTCATCCTGTCCTTGCATGTTTGCAGAATTTGTGTGTGTGTATGCACTGAGTTAACAAGGAGGGAAGAGACAAGGAAAGATGGGTGAATATGTGTGTGTGTGTGTGTGTGTGTGTGTGAGAGGCAGAGGAAACAGAAATAAATTGCAGCACTGACCTATATTCTCGAATCATGCAACCAGTTCAGCGGCACAGATGTTCCCCCAATCCCCGTGTTCCTGAAACCCTCGGCCGTGAAATCCAGCCACAACACCGACTGTATGGAAGGGACTAATTGTGTCTGTGTGTCCCTGTGTGTCCCACGTACGTTATGCATCGGCGCTGTTTTTATTTGTTTGTGTGTGCTGTTGCAGTATGTGTGGGAGGATCTGTGCTGATTTATTTCTGTGTTTAAAGGAGCACTTCACTGATTTCAGCCCTCGTCCCCATGTATATGTCAAGAGTACGCCTATGGAGGCTATTGTACACTTTTCATTAATCTGTATCTGGTAGGAAGGCTCTTTTCAACCCTCCAAATCCTAAACCTGATGATGTAAGCACAGGCCGACCAGCGAGGAAGACTTATTTCAGGCCTCAGACCTCTAATCATCTTCTCTACCAGCCTGCACTGCTTTTCTTGACTCTTCCCATGGCTACATCTTCAGGAGTAGGAATTTTGTTGGAAAATACAGCATACACTGAAACAGATCATTTTAACTCAAAAAAAACTGTTGGAACTGATTACACTGAACATTTTATGTAACACTAACTCCATTTTGTAGGTTAAAAACATTCTTGCTTAAGCAGCTTTTACTACAAATTTTGTTTTTACAGTACAAACAACTACAAATTGTTGTTGTTATTCAAGAATGTTTTTAATTTATAAAATTAAGTTAGTGTTACATCAAATTTTTGATACAATCAGTTTCAACAATTTTTTGAGGGTTCCTTTAAAATGCAGAGTACTGGGGTCAGTGGTGTCCATAAAGCCAAACAGCCAGACAACAAAAATAAATTGCAGTGCACACCCGGATACTGGGATTGAAAAACAAAACAGAAAGGAGCAAACTACACGTTTCACATGTTCAGGGTTCACACTCCTCCAGGACCTTTCCAGGACATTTTCCAGGAGATTTTTGCCAGGTGAGCTAGCAGGGCACCCCTTGCAGGAGGTTTTCTTGACTATTCAGGACCGCACTTGCTCACAAACATTCCTTTAATTTACCGGTAGACCTAGCAGTGACTTTAACTCCAGTTTTATGCCTCCTTTTTTAATGATGTATGAGACACTTCGTCTCAGGTTCATTACGATGCCAAAAAGATAGCTGCAAGTCCGTTCCACTTCGCGTCTGGTGTGAGCAGCTAAACTGACTAACATGGGCAGAATGAAAAGGGAGTGTTTGAAACATTTTTCTGTTCCGCCTGCTGTCTGCTTAATTCACTTTCAAGTTGCATACCGTGCAGCTACCAACTGTGGAGTTTCAAAGAAATTACGCACCTAGGTTCATGTAGGCAATCTGAGTGTAGGGCTAAAATACAATAAACATTTTTTCAGGACAACATAGGTTATTTTCAGGCCATTTTAATCAATTACCAGGTGTTTCCATGACTGCCAGGTTTCCCAGGACACATGGGAAGCCTGATGTTGCTTTATGAGTTTTGCTCTTTAAATAATCAGGGGGTGATTGGCAGGAAATCCAACAGGTTCAAATTTCAATACATTAAAGAAAGCAATAGCAAATATAAGTCTACCATTCAAGATAAAATATAACATTATTATTATTATATAGTATATATCGCACGTGCATTTGTGCACATGTGTCGACAGTGCATGCTGCCTGTTACAGTTGCTCCCGTCTTACTTTATCTAACTTTAGCTTTGTTTTTATATTACTTGTTTAATTTTTTGTTTACCAATACTTTATTTAAGCTGCGCCCTCTCTAAAGATGAAGGTAGAGAGAGTTTTGGTTTGGTTTTTCGCCGTTTGGTTTTTCGTTCAGTCGCGACACACAAACGCTTTGTTTACACCAGGGATCAGCTGATTGCGTAGAAGCCGGCTGGCGTGGAGACTAGATCAGCAAGTATCCCTACTGAAATCTGGAGACAAACACACAGATTAACAAATCCCCTGACCGGGGATCAATAAAGTATTACTGGTTCTGATTACATCATAAGATAATGAGATACAATTTATGTTAAAGTGCAAAACTGGCTATATCATTCAAAAATGCATAGTACATGCTATTGTTTTGTTTTTAATGTGATAGGACAGTAGGTCTGTCCCCTAATAGTGGACTGAAGTGTTGGTTGATGGAAAGAGTCCGAGTCGACCCCCTTTAATTGTCAGATAGTCGCAGGAAAATAAAAACAGCGTCAAACTGCATTTGGAAGCACCCGGGCAGCGAGCTCAAGGTCCTGGTTTGCTACCTTTTCTTACACCACTTGCATAGAAGCGGGGCCGGAATGCGGACAATAGCCAGAGTGGGGCGAGCGGGCAACGGAGTTGGGCTCAGCAGCGCCCCCAATCACTCAAATCAGATTTTTTCATGACAGCGTTGGCCACTACGTGGTCCAAGACAGATACAAGTCTGATTTAGCATTGTGAAACATGTCACCCAATGTATCTTAATAAATACTTTTGAATGTAATGTGAGCTAAACTGGTAACTGTTAAACTAGCTCAGAGGATGACTGTGCTCCAACTGAGAGAACCTTAACAGCAAGCACGTGGATCATTTCTGCTTAGTGCTACAAATGCTGACAAATCCTTCAATACTGGTTATATTAATTTAAGTTTGCAGTGTTGGTATAAACATAATCAGTGGGGAGCTGCTACAGTATAATACAAATGTGGGTGAGTATCCATGTTTGTTTGTTTTTATCACTATTTACATTTAAATTAAAAAGCACCCATGTATAGCCTAGAAGTGGAAGATTTGCTTAATGCGTCTGTAATCTGAGGACAATGGCATGCAGACATCCGCTCAGTGAGACAGAGAGAGGGGGACAGAGGAAGTAATGGGGTTGCTGAGTAATTGCTTTGCACCTCAGATGGGTGGGTGAACTCTCAGGCAGGAGATTACACGCAGCGTTGTGAAAAGAGTCATCGGTTCACCCTCTAACCCGGTTTAAGCTGACGGCGTGCATGTGTGTGTTTGAAAGGCTAAAACTGTGTTTTCCTACATGCAAGTGTCCGTGTGTGTCTATCATGTGTATAAGAGTGCAATAGCTTCTTTGTGTGTGCAAGTGTGTGTGATTGTTGAAATGTGAAATTGTGTTTTTGTTCTCCATGGATTCAGAGACTTTTGCCTCTCTGTGTTTCTTTAAAACAAAAGTTGTGGTTCCTCTTTGGTGGTTCTCAATGGAAACTGTTACCTATGTGCATTTTCCTAACCAGTGAGGGAATAACAAGCACATACCTGTTCAATGTCATAATTAGACATTCTGACATGTCACAGCAGGAAAAGCACAGGTGTCTCTGAAAACATTAACGCTAGCTGTAAGTGAGCTCGCACTGACACTGGGCCACTGCAATGGAACAAAGCCATGATTAGTGTTATAAAGGACACCTGTGCATGTCAGGTTCTCTGATTTCAGCCTCTCAAATATGAATATTTCCTGGTTTCTTTAGTCCTGTGTGACAGTAAATTTAATATCTTTGGGTTGTGGACAAAACAAGACCTTTGGGAAACACTGATCGACATTTTTTACATTATAATGAGTTTGTTCAGTCTACATACATTACAATAAGCTAAGCTAGCTGTAAGCAACTGAATGAGTAATCCACACACTGAAGGAGGAACGTGGTAGATCACAGATCTATCACGCTTGCATCATGAAGTGCAGAAGCATCTTTGAATGTCGTCATTGAATGAAAAAGGTGGAGTTAGCAATTGTGGTTGACCGAAGCACTTTAAGTGGCAATTGCCTTCATCCAGAGTGCTTGCTTTTTGTATTCAAATGCGTTGAGTTGCAGTTTAACCATAGATGCTTGACTCATCTGAAAATCTGATTTAGTTCCAGCGATGAACTGATGCAGCTCACCCCACTTAAAAGTATTGTTCAAATGAACAATTGATTTGTGAATTGATTCATCACTACTGTTCATGCATGTTACAAATGGACCTGGGTGATGGCACCAGCTGTGGCTGCTGGGAGGACTAAGTCAACTGCAAAGGCCTTTATTGAATAGTATCAAGTTCTATTCTTTTCTGCTCTATCATTCTATGTCATTAAGCGTTAATAATGCCTTTCCACTTGCAAGGTATCACTGGGGAATTGGCAGCCAAGGTCGGCAGGGATTAAACTTGTTGGTCAGAAAAACTGTGCAAATGCTGTATTGATTAAGCACTGATGCTGTATTGACAGGATGTGTCAATAAAGAGGCAGGAGGGTGGAGGGGAGGCCCGTTGGTCTGAGGGATGACTGCTTAACTGATGGATGTAATGATCAAAGGCTTGCTAAAGCACAGAGTTGTACAGTAAAACCATTTATTTGTGTTTGGGTTGGGGTGGGATCTAACCTGTCTGTGCCTCTGTCAGTCTGTCTGTCTCTCTCCTCTCTGCTAGTGTCCTGATTAACTGTCTTTCGAATGTAGTAAATGAACAAAACAATGAACCTCCAAAGCTAGATGAGCTCCAGTACCACTCGACTGACACCAATCGTGTTCCAAATATTTTATTATCAATTGACTTTAAACTGGATGTTACCATTTGTGCGTCTGTTGCAAAACCCTTTAAAACCCATAGAATTAAATGTTCAATGTTTAGGTCAGTCGGGTCAAGTTGCATTGATCAATTTTTGTTATGTAACTACTTCAAACTTTTATCAAATACTTTTACCTAACCCTTTAACCTTTCTATCCATTACCTAATGATTTAAGCAGTTTATCCATTACTTTTAGCTAACTGTTTAAATAATTTATTCATTATATTTAGCTAACTTACTTAACTGTTTATCCACTACTATTAGCCAGCTAATTTAGTCATTTATCCATTACTTTTAGCAAACTATAACAAATGTATCTATTCGGTAACTATTGAAGGACCGGTGTGTAGGACTCAGTGACATCTAGTGGTTATGTTGCAGACTGCAACCATTTGAATACAGCTCAGCCTTCCAACTGCATACAGTGACATTATTGTACCAAATTATATGAAAAGATCAGTATCACACCACTTTGTAATCTAATTTAGCTGTTTAGTTTACTCCCGAAAATTATTATGTGGATATGTTCTTTAAAAGTAAATCATAATTGTTTTTTTTGTTTTTTTAGCTACTCCACAATCTTTGTGTGGAGGTGTGCCCTGGGCTACATGTACTCTTAGTTGAGAACCACTTTTTTATCCTATCAATTTGGGTTAGAAAGCTTTATATCAGTGCAAAAAGGTGACTGAATTGAGTTTAGTTGGCTTTACCACATCCCTGCTCTGTCTCCCTGCCTCTTCCCTCAGTTACATCACAGTAATACCCCACCACAATGAGCAGATTTATTCTCCTGTTTCCTTTAATGATTCATTCACTCTGCCTCTCTCTCTCTCTCTCTCTCTCTCTCTCTCTCTCTCTCTCTCTTCCGGCCTATTCATTCTGTCACATCTGACTGTTTTTTGACATATTAATTATAGGGACTCCAGACTTTAGTGGCAGGTCTCCAGGTTCAAACCCTTTTCAAACTGGCCAGCTTTTCATACTTCTCACTGACAGCAGATGTAGAACAATGGGACTAATCAAAGCAATTAAGCATTGCAAAACCTTTTGCACACAAGACCAAAGCAAAGCAAAAAAAGCTAATGTTATGAAACAAGGTTTGTTTCTATCACTTAATTTTTTTTAAAATAATTTTCTAATCTGCCTAATGTATCAGCTGATTGTCAGAGATACAATCCATCCATTCTGGTTATTCATAGAATACACATTCTGTATGTATGTAACTAACCACCAATAAGAGGTTCAGAACCAAACTGAGTAATAGGCCTGGTCATTGACAAATCATGATTCACTTATTTTTTTAAATTATTTTAATAGTTCACGTTCAAGTTGAGTTTCTGTAGAATCATGGTGGTTCAACATGTATTGTAGTCAAAACCTCCTTTGTCGAGTCCAAGACAAGTCCAAGACTAGAACTTGTTGAGAACGAGTCCAAAGAGGTTCAAATCCAAGTCAAAACCGAGTCCAAAGAAGTTCGAGTCCAAGTAAAGTCCAAGTCCAAATGAGAGACAGAGTCAAGACTGAGACAAAAAAAATCAGAGGAGGCATCCACAGGAGGAAGGAGGTAGTTACTTCAGAAAAAAACGTATAGCAAGAACGAAGTCGAGACCACTGGCCAAGTCTGAGACAAGTCTGAGTGCAAATACCAATGAGTCCAAGACAAGTCCAAGACAATAGAAGAATCATCTCAAGTCATGGCAGCCACCAACCAATAGTCAATAAAAAAAATTATACCTCACTGTTTGTTTGCATCACATCCATCTACTTCTACTTCCAATCATTCTCTCATCCGTTGGAATATCAATGAACATTCAGGTTTTGCTTGTACTGCTTAGAGTACAGATTGCCAAGAAAATGCAATTAGAAAACCCATTACAATTAAGACTAAGTTGCAAGAATACACTTTTCTTCATAAAAAAAAAGTTTTGGGAGATTTTTTGAATACCGACTGCGGTGCTTATCACTGAATTACCCACTGTCAATCACAGGCACTGAATTAGACTACAATGCCTCCCTGTGAGGTCGGATTCAGACAGATGCAAGCCGCCATATGTTCTGTCAGCGGAGGTATAGTGAGATGGAGACGGGACCCAAAAAAATAAAGCTGTTGTAAAAACATGAATGAATGCTAAATCCTCAAACCCATTCATGTTCCTGAATCAAACAGCAGCCATTTAAGTGTGCCTTGTTTGACCTCTACCTGCACCGGACCAAAGATGGATGGGAGGAAGCGGAAACTTGACTGCTGTGTGTGTGTGTGTGTGTGTGTGTGTGTGTGGACAGTGTCTGCACATGAGAGGATACAATCTCAAGGCGAGACCGCATAAGGCTACATAACAAATGCAACTGCAAGGCTCTCTCTGGTCTGTGTCGTGATTAACATTAGCCTAGTAAATCTCTTAACATCACAATGGATGTTCATCAACACACACTCACACACACTCTTCTGCATTACTGTTGGTCTTCGTCTTGAATTTTAAAGAGGCAATCTGTTCTTCCTTGTGACGATGATTTTGAGTCTTCTATGCCCCCCCCCCACCTCTTTATCTCTCAAAACACAGACACACACACACCAACCTCCCAAGGGCAAAAGGGGGGGGGGGGCACCTGTGGCCTTCCTGATTAACAGCCATTTTATAGAGGAGCTGAGAGACTGAAGCATTTTCAGTACATCAACAATGAGTGTTTCCTGAGAATCCATCTAAGAATGACACGTGTGTGTAGGCCGCCCTACATCAACAGCAACCACTTTATGAATATGGGAATATAAAGGTCAAGGACTTTTACTCTGTCTCACAATCACTCTATATGAGAACATTCTGTTACTGTGTGTAAACTATAAGATTTCTTCTCAAAGTACCAACCAAGTTTCCGAGCATTGCTTATAAGATAAAGATGAATTATGGTCTATGTGCACAGCAGCAGACAGAATGTTGTTGTTGGATAGACCCTGCTTTCTCAGTTATACACACTTGTTTTGCAGCTGTCTACCAACATTTTTTGACATTCATCTTAACATCGACTGTCTGATATGTGGCCACATTAACCTTCTGACTCTAACCCATGACCCCCATTTTCTCTCACATACAGTGAGAGTTTTTTCCAAGCTAGAATACTACCTGATTTGCTGCTGAGTGGTAGTTAACGCATTGATTTAGGAATTGAATGATGTTGTGCCTGTAACCCAACAAATGTTCAGTTAAAATGAGCACAAACAAACAGAGTTGAGAGATACAATGGTAAGCCCTGAGCTTTTGAGGCCTCTGAAGTTCTGGGATCCTGGTGCCCAGTTGATAATCTAGCCTTGGTCCTGTGTGACATTGCTGGATCAAAGGTCCAGTGTGTAACATTTAGGAGGATCTATTGGCATGGAATGGTGTATAATATTCATAGGTATGTTTTCATTAGTGTATAATTACCTGAATATAAGAATCACTGTGTTTTTGTTACTTTAGAATGAGCTGTTTTTATCTACATATGCCGCGGGTCACCCTACACGAAGTCCGCCATGTTTCTACAGTACTCCAGAACAGACAAACCAAACACTGGCTCTAGATAGGACCTTTTTTAGTTTCTCTTATACACTTCACAGCCCATTCTCATTCCCAGGTTGTGAAATACAGACGCCAGCTGTGTTCAGTTAGTTGCAAACTGAAACTTCACCACTAAATGCCACTAAATCCTACACACTGGTCCTTTAAATATGTCATTCTGAAATAAAACCTTATACTGAGTAAATGTCCAACCCTAAAAAAAGGCTCCCCGAATGCAGCATTTATCTCCCAAAACCAATTAAATAAAAATCTGAATTCTTGTGTGGCATCTTCAACATTATTACATCTACTTAAAGGAACACTTTCTCACCTTTAATATTTTTAGAAACATATTTTTGTGTACCGTTTATTTGTAATACAAGAACATGCGTGACCATTTTTTCCCAGCTTGAAAACAGAGTAAAAACCAAGTGCACCGTAACTTGAAAACAGAGTAAAAACCAAGTGCACCGTAACTTGCAGTATGCTACCAACCAGCTCCACGGTCTCGTCAAAATATGGTCACTTCTAGCTCCAAAAAACAAAGAATGAAAGAAGAATGCCAAACTTGAGGCTTCAAAACAGTACTCTATCAATGGGTGACGTCACTGTGGGTTTACACTTGCTATAACCCAAACTGGGAGCCACATTCATCAGTAAATAAGCATATTACATGGATTTATTCAGACAATATTTTCAGGTGAAATGTCTAGATCAGTGCAGTCTGACTCAACAGATGCTTCAGAGAAGATGAGCAACTTTTTTTCACCCTGGATCTTGTTGCTGCTAACAAAATTCTTATCTTGTATATTCTCCAACTGCATTCCAGTCTGATCAGAAGGTTAATGAACACTAATAAATATAAGACAACAATAACAAAGAGCTTATTTAATCTAGTCTCACTTAAGAAATACTTTATGTGATCCTCAACACTTCACGACCTCTCAACACCATCTTCACTTTCATATTAAAACTGAACACAAGGTGTACTGAAATGACTTCAAGGAAATTTAGAACACAAACCAATTGTAACAATGGTTCACACTGCTGTGACTTCTCTTAACCATGCAGAATTACTGGTATAGTCCTTTAAGGCAGAACTTTTTTCTTTTCATGGCACAGCAGTAAAAGGACATGATGTGAAGAGTAATGTCAAGGTATTAACTGGAGTAATTGTTGCATCTGTGCATTACTTTAGTTAGGCTTCACATGGACATTTTCAAGTAAACTATATTTATTTTATAACAGGAAAACTGCATTTTTCATGGTCTGCAAAAGGGATTTCTTCCAGCATAAACAGGCACGAAGCATCAGATATATGGAGCACCGCCTTTCGTGAGTCTGAGTGTCGTGCCTGTTGTGGTTTTCATATTTAATAAAAGATTATCCCCCTGTTTGGGGAAGGAGATTCTCAATAAATAATTGATGCCTTTTCATTGAGATTGTAAAAACGGAGGAGTTTCCTGTGTTGGACGAAAACAAACTGAGCATATGTTTCTTGTGTTAAATTCATATTAGACTGTCCCTCCTATAGCTGGGTGGGCTCACAGCTGCATCAGTCCCAGCAGACCTCCCTCTCAACCAGGTCTTGCTCCAGTTGCAGAAATGGACACGCAAACTGAGAAACTCCAGGGTTTGAAATAACTGCTCTAACTAGGTGTGATCATTCCTTAGGAAGAAACCAAACCGTGTTAAAGGACAGCAGCCCTGCAGCCTTAGAGGCACTTGATCTTCAAGGTGTCAGTCTTTTATTTTAACACTGTAACAGCAACCACCTGAAGACCCTTTTTTTCTAAGGTTTTAGACTGTATTCTATTCTGTTCATGTCACAATAATGATATATTGCCCAGCTCTAACCTGAATTACATTTACCACAGGGTGTTTTTTTTAAATGAACACAATAACAGAAAAGACAAGTCGAATCTATCCTTAGAACATAAAACACAACGCACATGTTCTCTTCCGTCATGTTTAACCATCTAATGTTAATGCTGAGGTCCGCCATTTTGTCTGCCACCCGGTACTGTTTTGTTACAGGTGTTAGACTTAGTTTTACAGTTCCGATTATTGATTTTTTTTTTGCATCGAGACATAATTGTTCAATGATTTTAAGAATATAACTTTTTTCCCCATCCCTAAAATGGAACTTTGGAAAAGCGGTATTCAGTTGGTTGCAATCTGTAACTTTACCACTAGATGCCACTGTATCTGACAGTGCTCTGTGCTGCAGCTAAAGTTGAACCAGGACAAACTGTTTTTGACGGACTACATACGTTTTCTCTCCCTCTGCAGCGGCACCCCACTGTGCCAACGCAGTGGTCTCGCTGAAATAAAAGAGCACCCTGGATTTTTTAACACGACGCTATTGTCGTTCTGAGCGCAGCCTCAGGCAGCGAGAATTCATTCCAGAAGAATCTCATTCACCACCAGAAAGGCCCTGGGAGAGGAACATTTCTGCTGGAGTTACACAGGAAATGAAAGGTCAGGCTAAGCAGTCGGAGCAGAGGTCTCGATGGATGAAAAGGGGGCAAAACTCCCCATAAGAGCAACCAATCTTTCATTACAGCATTAAAGATGTGACATTTTGGTCAGAGCGACCTTCATCAGATACTTTAGACTCTATCTTGTAAGCTTATCTACTTCCACCCTTGACTGCTCCCCAACACTGAGAAAAAGAATACCAGATTGAAGCTGCAACTTTTCTCAGACAGGTATCGTCTCCCCCCTCAGACGGTCCAGCTCTCGCTCCAGCCCTTGTCACTCATCTTGGCGGGCTGTCTGTCTTCTTGCCTGAGGCTGAGGTGTGCAGCACCTCGCGCCAGCACGTCTAAAGCCGTCAGCGCCGGTGTTCAGCGTGCGTTTAAATGTGCTGTTTAGTATTTTTTCCCGCTTGCCTCAGCTGTCGCGGTGACTTCCCACTCCTAGCCTCACCTTTATAGCCACGACAAGCTAGCCACTGACCACGCCCATACAGTAGTGCACCCAAAAATGTCCTTAACTTTGCTACAATGCTAGTTTGAGTCTGAAAAGGAGGTTTCATCTTTAACGTGTTGGTGTTTCCTGTGTTTTTTACTTTTTCCTGAAGGCCTCTCTTTCTGACGTGCACCCTTTTTGCTCTGCTATCTCTTCATCTTCGACTTCATCAGAGTCGCTAAGCAATGTAGGCAGGGAAAAACAGCCGAGATGTTGATGTCCAACTTGCTATTCTCCTGCTGTGAGCCGGTCAGGGCTTTGGTAATGAGAGCCTGGGGAGTGTGTGCGTGTGCGTGTGCGTGTGGTGTGTGCGTGCGTGTGTGTGTGTGTGTAATCTTCCTCGAGGACTCTTGCTGAGTGTTTGTGTGTGTTTCTGTATGTGCAGTTGGAAGGGAACCAGCTGTGTCCATGTGGTTAAGGATTTGTTTGCGTGCGTACCTACATGTACTGTGTGTGTGTGTGTGTGTGTGTGTGTGTGTGTGTGTGTGTGTACAGGTGTACACACAGAGGCATATTGTGGAGCAAGCGGTAAGCCGATGATAAGCGTGAACATACAATCCCCCTCCCACCCAACCCCTTTCTCCATCCTCTCCCTCCCCGCCTCACCTTCCTCCATCTCTCTTCCTCCTTCCTTCTCCCGTCTCTCCCTCCCTCCCCCTTCCTCCCCTCTAATCGCTGGGCTAATTGACTCAGCCAGATTTGGCAGCAGGCTTATTGGTGTCATTTCACACAACAAGGGATGACCTATGCAGACGGTGCAGCGGTGACAGTTAAGACGGAGCACTCCCTGCAATGTTATGTTCACCAAATCCAATCACACACACACACACACACACACACACACACACACACACACACACAGCATTTCCCTCAGCTGATGAAATGACCTAGTAACTGCACTTTCATGCCAGTGTTTGACCAAAATTGGAGTCTGATTTTTTTAAACTGAACCTGTGGAATTCGATATCTTCAATTTCAGACAATTGCCTGTCAAGTATTGTGAGTTAAGAGGCTGATTTCTGTGCAGTTTACCCGCCTGAGCCAACACAGGGTGAGAACCAGAGGGAAACATATTGTTTTACACACAGGTCAGCTTGTTTTTTTCAAGCCTAAAGCTGCCTTTTTTTTGTATTAAGGCCGTCTTTCTCACTGAGAGCATCCTCGGGCAGGCCTGAACTTCCCTTCATAGCTGTGAAATTTAATGACACTGCATTGGTGTCAGGTAAACAAGGTGTGTGTGTGACTGTAGGTGTCTGTCTGTCAGGGGGAATGCATTTGTATGTGGCTTTCCCTGATGATTAATGCTTCAGCGTCACCCAAATTCTGCCTGATGGGTGTGTGTGTGTGTGTGTGTGTGTGTCTGTATGTGCAGAGTAGACCGCCCTTACCGCTGTGCGCGCTGAACCAGCGGGGTGCGATGTGCAGGGGCAAGGTGTCAGCCAGCGACCCCCGGGACCCCAGATAGAGCACCCCGTCCGTGTGGTGCCCTCCGCCCCCAGTGTCCTGGTAGCCGGTACCGTGGGGGGCGGCGGTAGTGCCCCCTGACCCCCCTCCGGCTCGATCCGAGTCCGTACCTCTTGGGGTGTAGAAGCCGAAGGGCACGGCGGGACTGTGCTCGATGCCCATCCCGGCCACGGAGCTCACCGAGCGGCTCCGCAGGCCCATGGTGCCGCTCGGCCGGTAGTGGCCGAAGTGGGCCGAGGGTGGCACCGCGCTGTCATCCGTAGAGACACCGGGAAAAGCACCCCGGGGCCGACCCGCCGTGCTCTGCTTTCCCCCCATCCAAAGCGGGAGGCAAGTGGGTGGGGGTTCTGGGTTGAAACAGGAGGGGGCTCGGCTCGAACCGCAAAGGGTCGAGAGAGCCGAAACAGGCTGTCGCCCCCCTCCCCTCGCTCCTGTCTGTCTCTCGGCCTGCCTGCCTGCCTGTCTGTCCGTGTGTCTCAGCAGGCTCGTCAGCTCTGACTCTCTGCAGACGCAACAGCCCGTTTCCCTGCTGAGCGGAACATGAGCCCGCCCTGACGTCTGGATTCACCTCACCCGCAGACAAAACCTCGACACAACCGGGGAGGAGGGGGGGGGCGGCCGACAAGCCGAATGACGCCGAAAGCCCAGAATGACAAACAGATACACACCACGCTCCCCTCGCCGTCCCAGGTGATTTAGGACGGCTGTATCATTGCAGGCGGGGACGCGGCAGCAACACGTTTATCCCGCCCCGGCCGCGGATCACAGCAGCGCCGCAATGTTCACTCCGCTGCTCTCGCCTCATCTGATCTCAGACATCGTGACAACTGTTGCTGTCTGTCTGACCGCCAAAAAAACGACGATCTGTCTGTGACAACAACAACAACAAAAATAAATAAATGACGTCGCCGTCCGCGATCGTCTGCTGTCCGCTCCGGTGGTCTCCAACCAGCGGTCGCTCTCCCCCCGCAGATCGGGGTCACAGTGAAGCCGCTCCCCTGCGCTCAGATCCGCGCTCCGCTACTCTCTGCTCCGCCGCCGCCGCTGCTGCTGCTGCTGCTGCTGCTGTGGCCAGACAATGGAGGCGCTCAGTGCGCAAGCTCGGATCATAAATACAGACAGGACAGGAGACAGTGCTGGGAGAAGGCAAATACACTGTTTTAATTCCTTATCGAGGGGATTTGACCAGGAGCGTTTCCAGACTTTTTTTTTGACTGGGGGGCACAAGTGGGGCACTGATTTATTAAGTGGTGGCATTATGTGTCTCAGTTTTCCAGTTATTCCAAATGTATGTAATTCCAACACTGTTTATGGACCCCAGTATGCAGAAATATTCAAAACACTGCATGGGATTAGGATTAAGTGTCTCCAATTTGTGAGTACCCATAGAACCCATCTCATTCAGATATTTTTAAATGTGAGGTCAAAGGATCCCTTTGAGAATGGCCATGCCAAAGCCTAACTTTGGAGCATTATTAAGACCTCTTCCTGACATGCGAGCATGGCATGGTTGGTACCAATAGATGACATCTAGATCCATATGATACCAATATATTCACTAGCTTTAAAGCTGGCTTTAAAATGGAGCTACAGCCTCTGGAAGACGAGTGGAAGAGATAAGGACAATGGAGTGGCACTTGGGGGGGCATATCAGATTTCAGGGGTGGCCAGTACTACCGCCCCCCCCCCCCCCCCCTCTGGAAACATCCCTGGATTGGGCTTAGATATTTTCTGTAGTGTTCAGGATATGACAATGTGCAGCTGTGGACATCAGGTAGGCTAGTCCACCTTTATAGCCCAAACTGAGCCTAAATTGGATTTTGTTGTTTTTAACTCTATTTTGTGATTGATAAATATCACAAACAAACAAATATTAGGCAAAAATCTCAGGACGGCATTTAGAAGTTATGTCTAAAACCAAAAGGAGTGTTGTGATCTATCAAAATGCTTCCTTTTAAACACATGTCACTCATGTGTATTATCAGTTTATTCACAGTGCACAGAAGGCAGAGCCCCCCAACCTGGGGTTTTGGGCCCCCATTTGGGACCGCGAGGCCTTCTTGATTTTTCTTGACGTGCAGCCCGGACATTGAACTGCTTGCCGTGAGTCTGTGGCCATATTATCTGCCGAGGGAGTTCTCACACGTGATCATCCTGGTTGTTTACATTCCTCCGACTGCAAACGCGGTGCACGCGAGTGACGCCATCCACCCAGACACATTCATTGCGATATCTGGGGACTTCAATCACATCACTCTGGCTGCAACACTGCCCACTTTCAAGCAGTTTGTGGATTGTCCCACCAGGGAAAACAAGGCACCGGACCTGCTGTATGCCAATGTTAAGGAGGCTTACAGCTCCACTGCCCTTCCTCCTCTTGGAAGATCAGACCACAACCTCATCCACCTGCAGTCCCTGTATAAGCCCCAAGTCCACCGGCTTCCTGTGACCACCAGGACTGTGAGGAGATGGTCACAGGAGACCAATGAAGCTTTGCAGGGCTGCTTTGAACTAACAGACTGGGAGTTGCCTACAGTGACTGTACGCTGTTTCCCCAATAACAAGCCATGGGTCACCAGAGACATCAAGGTCCTGCTGAATGAGAAGAAGAGGGCCTTCAGAGTTGGGGACAGGGAGCAGATGAGGCCTGTTCAGAGGGAGCTTAAGGAGAGGATCCAACAGGGTAAAGACAGCTACAGGAGGAAGCTGGAGCACAAACTCCAGCAGAATAACTTGAAGGACGTGTGGAGCGGCATGAGGAGCATCACTGGCTACAAACCATCTGGCAGCCAGACAATAGGAGGTGGTACTGAAGGAGCCAACGAGCTGAATCTGTTTTTCAACAGATTTGATGAGAGGGCTCCGGACTACCCCTCCCCCAGCTCCTCTACAACCCACCCACCTCCAAACCTCCAGCCCTGCTGCCCCCCCCCCCCCCGCCGTTCCTTCCTGACTATGCCCTATCTGTCCTCTCCCCCCCACCATCACCTCTCCCCACCCCCATCAACACACGGCAGACAGACCTTCACTGCAGAGCAGGTGAGGAAGGAGCTGCTGAATGGACTCCTGCAGCACATCTTCAACCTGAGCCTGAGTCTGGAGAGGGTCCCTGTGCTGTGGAAGATATCCAGCCTGGTACCAGTACCGAAGACTACAGACCGGTGGCGCTGACCTCTCACTTGATGAAGTCCCTGGAGAGGCTGGTCCTGTCACTTCTTCGGCCCCTGGTCAGCTCATCACTGGACCCTCTTCAGTTTGCCTACCAGCCGAGACTAGGAGTGGAGGACGCCATCATCTTCCTGCTCCACCGTGCCTGCACCCACCTGGACAGACCGGGAAGCACTGTGAGAATCATGTTCTTGGACTTCTCCAGTGCGTTCAACACCATCCGGCCTGCTCTGCTGGGGAGTACGCTGACGGCGATGCAGGTGGACCCTCCCCTGGTTTCCTGGATTACGGACTATTTGACGGTTCGACCACAGTATGTCAGACTGCAGGACGGTGTGTCTGACACTGTGGTCAGCAGCACTGGGGCTCCACAGGGAACTGTTCTTTCCCCCTTTCTGTTCACCCTGTACACCTCGGACTTTCAGTTCCTCTCCGAGTCCTGCCACCTGCAGAGGTTTGCGGACGACTCTGCAATTGTTGGCTGTGTCAGTAAGGGGAAGGAGGAGGAGTACAGGGGCGTTGTGGACTCCTTCGTCAAGTGGTGTGCAACTAACCATCTGCATCTCAACTCCACCAAGACTAAGGAGCTGGTGGTGGACTTCTGCAGGAGGAAATCTGTCCCTGCACCCATCTTCATCAGCGGTGTGACTGTGGATGTTGTCCAGGATTACAAATACCTTGGAGTATACCTGGATAACAAAGTGGACTGGGCCAAGAACACTGAGGCTGTTTACAAGAAGGGCCAGAGTCGACTCTATTTCCTGAGGAGGTTCCGGTCATTCAACGTATGTAACATCATGCTGAGGATGTTCTACCAGTCGGTGGTAGCCAGTGCCATCTTCTTTGCTGTTGTGTGCTGGGGCAGCAGGCTGAGGGCAGCAGACGCCAAGAAGATCAGCAGGATCATCAGGAAGGCTGGCTCTGTCCTGGGGGTCCAACTGGACTCTTTGGTGGTGGTGTCTGAGAGGAGGATGCTGTGTAAACTGCGCAGTATCCTGGACAACAACGCTCATCGCTCACCCTCTCCACCAGGTGCTAACCTCGAGCAGAAGCACCCTCAGCAACAGACTCATTCCCCCCCGATGTAACACTGTATAACTCATCTACCTCCGGTCGCGAGAGGGACAGTGGAGACACTGTGCCCTGAGCAAATGTCACTTTATAATTTTTTACCCAATTTTCACTCATCACTTTATTTAGTTGTACTGTACCTTAGTTAATTTATGCTGCTAACGAATGCTGCTACAATTTTTTATCACTTTTACCACTGTTATCACTTTATCCAATCGCTCCTTATCACTTGTTTAGTTTGTACTTATTTTATTTCAATTTATGCTGCTAAAGTGCACGGTGCGCATATTGTATATACCTACCTTTAACTGCAATTTTTGTTGCATTTTGTCACATTTAGTTACTTGGGGGTTTTTTTCTACTTATGTTACCTGTAAGTGCTTGCATTTTGTTGCATTTAGTTAATTGTTTGATTTATTTTATGTTAGCTTTTATTTTATTTTATTTTATTTTATGTTGGCTTATTTTTACTCTAACCCTGTATTACTTTCCCACCTTTGTACTGAAACTGTTGCATTGTAATTTCCCTGTTCTTCTTGAATCTTGAATCTTGAATCTTGAAAAAATTTAAATGTAAATAGTCTAACAGGACAATTGCAATATAATGTGAAATATGGATAAAATATGTCAGAGTCAGGGGTCGTCAGTTCACTAAATGATGAAAATGGGTCACTTAAGGAAAAAGGTTGGGAACCACTGAGATAAGGTTTGGAAAATTAACATATCTGAAGGGAATCCCCTTTCTTCACTTGACTTCTGTTAATTGAGGAGTAGAAATAGAGATATGTCTTTTCCATTACCCATGATGCTGCTCTGTTCTCACACTGCCAGGCCTTCAGACAGCATTTGCTTGTTATTACCCAGTTATGCACAGATTTTTCCACCATATGCTAAATTATTGGGATTACTGGCTCACATGTTTTGTTTGGGATTACTTGGTCTAATCCTGCGCATGTGTGTGTGTGTGTGAGTGTGATTAGGCTGGTTTTATTCTGTCTGGCTCTTTGTTTCTTCACAAAATCAGTCTTGTACAGTCTTCTTGGCCTTGCTACCCAATAAGGTAAACTGTGGTAAAGTACTTACTGCAATAGGTGTTAATCTATCCTGCTATAATGACAGCAAGCCTATAAATGGTCCCCTCTCTGCTGCTCAAGCATGGAAACACACACAGCCGCACACATAAACCATACACACAATTAACTCAAATGGTTCTAATATAAATAGACCACAGGGAGAAAACACATAAGCCTACAGGGCTATAGGCCCACTCTCGTCTGGTGGTTTAATGTGAGTGCTTCCTGCCGTTATAAGATATAGGAGCTCTGAAGGTTTACCACACACTGAAATCAGCCAATGGCACAGATAATCCTAGAACTAACATCAGCTGCAGTTCTCTCTTTCAATAATAAGTAAAGGATACTTTGTGTTTTATGACACAGAGGAGAAAATAAATATCTTAAAGGACCAGTGTGTAATTAGTGGCCTCTAGCGGCGAGATTGCAGATTGCAACCAACTGAAACCCCTTGACTCAGCTAAGCGTGTAGGAGAAACTACGGTGGCTGTGTAAAAGGCTGCAGGCCCTATTTAGAGCCAGTTTGGTTTGTCCGTTCTTGGCTACTCTGTAGAAGAACACCCACTCCCTCTGTAGATAAAAACAGCTCACTCTAAACATAAGCACATATATTGAAATTTAGAAAAAACTGTCATCATATAAAAAAATACCATGTGCAAAAAGTTAAAAGAGGTTGACTTTTTCATGCATCCAGAACAGTGAGATCTGCATTCGTATCAGTTTACATTTACAACACTGCTATCTAGTGGTTAAGGGGTTAAACTCAAAAATGTGTGTTTGACAATCAATATCACAAAATATCTTGTCATTTTCTTACTCCCCTAATACATATGAACATTCTATTCCATTGCTGCCAATAGGTCCTCCTAAATGTTACACACTGGATCTTTAATTTTAAAGCCCCCCTACAGTCAGAGATCAGTGTTTCCTCTAGTTCCTACAGTGTGCTGTGTGAATGCTGTCTGTGCAGAGTTTAACACTAGAAGGATGTTTTCACATTCATCTGCTGAAAGTGGAAAGTTTCTCTGTGCTCATTGAACATCTGATTTTAAGGGGCGGGGCCTACCAGCGTGATCTGTGACATCACAAATAGTAAGGAAGTCAGTCCTGGTCCAGTATCAACTTGTACAGTGTGATGTAGAAACTTGAAGCCACCAGTGCACATCCACTGAGAATGGACTTTACAGTGAAGTAGGAGACATCTTATTATTATTTTTATTATTATTATTATTAATATTATTATTATTATATTAATAATGGTTTAAAGCATTCTTAGTTACAGCTTATAAACACTTTATAAAGGATAACTTACAAGAACAAAATGTATTCTCTGTATTTAACAAAGAAAAACACAAAAATCAACATTTTATGTATTTATTTAACTTCATATAACTTGCTCTCCCTATATTACGGTCTAAATGTGGTTTTAAAGCCTTTTCTACAGTACCAGATTATTATTTTATAATTATGGTGTAGAATATTAGATAGATAGCTTTTATTTTGATTAACAGGCAACATTTTAAATATTAGTCTAAAAATATCAGGACAGGCCTTTAAAAACAAGTACAATATATAATGTAATGCTAGACTCTAAACTGCACTTCGTTTAAAACCTTCAAAATTCACAGGAATTTAAATGAGGACATGTCCTTGGTGTCCTCAATAGTAGCTGCAGCCCTGAGTGCAAACAGCTGACAAAAAAGGCCATTGTCAATCAGTCATGCTGTACATGTGACAGTGATACCCCAGAAAGGAGCTAGTGCAACAACAAAACGCTAAAAGGGAGAGCATCCAACTCTTTAAACTGATAAATACAGGTGCTGGAAGCTGTTCAATTAATGGCTGAAATATGTGATAACAATATTTATAGACCTACTAAGGCAGAAAGGAGCATTTTATTATTAAGAGACACTTTGTCTCAGTCTGTCCCCAGTGAGCTGAGGGGATGCACTGCTGACACTCTGTGGTGGAGCAGTGTATTACAGGAAAGAGGATATTAACCTACAGTCAGAACACTGTGTTGTCCTGCTCTGTCAATGTCCATGATGTGAAAGCAGCTTATTTGAGTGTCCCCATCAGAAAGAGCCACATCACTCTGAAATGTGTCTTGCAAAAGAGAAACCAATGATGTCTCACAACCATCCAGAAATATTCTGTATTTTTTCTCCGCTACTGGGAGTTAAAGCTGCAGTAGGTAACTTTTATAAAAATAACTTTTTGTCATATTTGCTGAAACTTTCACTTAATCCTGACAGTAGAACATGAGACAGATAATCTGTTAAAGGTTGCCAGGTTCCTCTGGCAAGAATCCACCGGGCCTGAACAAAAACAACCAATCAGAGCCAGGAAATATAATTGATTGTTGAGACTCATTCCCAGGGCATCATATATTAACTTTTTGGGTTGGATGCTTGAAGATAATGGACTGGTAAGTCATTTCCAAATTGCTGTATTTGGCAACCTGGGATCATCTTTCTTGGCTCTGATTGGTTGTTTTCATTCAGGCCCGGTGGATTCTTGCAAATGCCATGAGGAGCTCTAGGAGGAGCCAGAGGAAACTGATTGTTTCACAGATTATCTGTCTCATGTTCTACTGTCAGGATGTAGTAAAAGTTTAAAATAATATTATTATAATAAGTTATTTTTATAAAAATCTAAAATACACATCCTGTTGTGCAGCAATTCTCTGAGGCCAGCTGCTATAATCCCTTAAAGTCTCTGAGAACTACCAACTGTATAGCATCCTGTTACACTATAAACATCTGACACTGCGCAAGCTTTCATGCAGATTGTGTCACATACAGTATGTGTCATGTAGTTATTCCGCAGTATGTCATAGTTTTCAAATCTCTAAATGCTATATGTCACACAACGTTACATTCATATACCAAGGCACCAACTAATGATTATTATTTTCCGTTAATCTTTTAATTGTTTTAATCTTCACATTGTTTGTTTCATCTGTCCAAACACCCAAAGATATTCACTTTACAATCAGGGAAAAGTAACAAATCGGCCAAAGAATTAACATTTTGTGCTGGATATTAAATAATAAGTTATCAAGATGTGCAGAAACAAAAGCAACAAAAGATTGAGATTCAACACAATAATCAACTTTTCTTTAAAAAGTAGAAAATCAGTCATTGGCAAAAGATTCAATTACTGATTGTTTATTTTGTCATTGTAAGTTTAAAGCAGTGGTTCCCAACCTGGGGGTCGCCAAAGCTTCACAGGGGGGTGGTGAGGCCTTCTAAATTTTAAGGGGTGTAAGATAACTTACAAATATACACTGTAGTAGGCCTATATCTTAGTCACACAATCAAAGAGCTTATACAGGAAACACTTTATATGCAATACATTAAAAAAAGCCATTCAGTCTGATTAAGCCATTAACAGTGAGCAGATTGTGATGAGACTCTCTCTATTTAGTGACTTTCCTTCAGACTCAAATACGGTTTATAATTCTCTAGGCTGCAGAATTTTCCCAGGATTCATCAGGTTCTTTGGGTCGAGGGCATCCTTGAGACTCTGCATGACCTGGATAGCCATGTGTCCCATCTCCTCACGCAGCAGCGCTCTCTTCCCTAAACCCACTCCGTGCTCCCCTGTACAGGTCCCGTCCATGGCCAGGGCTCGCCTGCACAGAACACAAACCACATTGTTTTACTGCTAAAAATCGTACTGATATCACATTTATAGAACAATAATCATTAAAACCAAAACTAATAATACTACAATATTTACAGTGATCTGTAACTTGACCTCCACTACACCAAACTCATGCCTAATTTAAACCATTCTTTAAATTCACATCTTAATGTGAATACTCACTTTATACCTTAAACATATGTCATTTCTGGAGTTCTCTCACATGAAAACAATAATAAAAGACAACATTTGACAATGTTGTGAAGTAGCATAGGAGTTGTTTTCATTGCATTCGGCTTCTCACGGTAGGTTTCCTTCTTTCGCTAAAACCTCTTCTAAAAACACTGAATAAAGCAGTTTTTGCTTAAAAATATGTTTCTCTGATGTCATTTGGTGGATAAAGGACGTCCCGGAGGGGTTGCGAGCCACATGACACACACACTCAGAAATAGATGTCCAGGCTGACTATACATTTTTACTCAAATGGTACCATATCAGGTCCATAATGGGCCCTCTTGACGACCTTATGATCCACTGCGAAGTGCATGTACAGTAGCTCCTGACACGTTTCTTCAGCCTGACAGGTACATTTGCTAAAGTCACTCAATAAAGAAAACCCCTTCATCAGGATAAACGTAGGTGCAATATGTGAGAAAAGTTTGCCATAAATGCATGTATATTTGAAATATTTAGTGGGCTAAATATCTGGGTGTGTTGGAGACGACTGGAGGGGCCATGCAATGAGCTACAACCAGTGTAAGCAGACACAGGTAGCCTCTCTCCCCAGCACCAGACAGGAAGCAGTGAACCGGTAGTTACTTTGGTAACAGCTGCAAAAAAACCTCAGATACAGAAACACACATAATGGACGCTGATGTAACAGTGTTGTTCAGTTTGCTGTGTATCTGTTCTACCAACCAGCAGGTGAATGTCAAGTTTGTACAGAATACACTTCCATCTTTTTTGGGTAATATTGATCAGAATTCACTTTATCTTTATGGATTATATTGATGCCAAATTGACCAGAAGACAGTCGACAGTCTTTAGCCCGTGTTACATGTTTCTATGGACATATTAGGAATTGTTAAAGTTGAGTTAGTTAGTTAAAAGAGGTACATTTATTTTTTATAGAATTTACCTAGAGAGCAGTAAGGTCTGGTTGGCTTCAGGGCAGAACATTTACTGAAGCTTGGAGCATACGTCCTTTAACCATCCTTAAAATATAATGCTGTTATGATAAGATTCAGTTTAACATAAATAATTGAATTCAGTACATTAAAATCTGGACTTTCCACGAATGTTGAGTAAATGACTGTACAGTAAATGTGTCAAGTAAGGATGAGCGTATTCTTGAACCGGATCTCTTTTTGGCATTAGTTCAGGAGGTATCCACATGGAGAAAAGTCCCGTCTGCTGGTGGATTTGTGAGTAAGGGACAGGTGTGATTCCCTTTACCTGGCCAGTCTCTCCGTGAACAGGTGGACCCTGTGCTGCTCCTCTGGGTCACTGGGGTCCACCACCATCAGACAGTGAAAGTTACCATCACCCACATGACCAGCTATGGGACCTGAAGGTACAAGAAGATAGCATTTAACTAAAAACATACAATATCATTGCTGTTTTACTGCTCTCATGATGCATCAGCGCTGCTTTTGTACTGTGTGTTAGTGCAGCTGCTGTCTCCATTGCTTGTTCTTGTGTTTTGCAAAGAAGAAATAGCACATTTTTCCCATTTTAATATCACGCAGAATACTATTTAATTCGCAATTTTAAATTACGAATCACATCAGTACTACCGAGTTTTAATTCACATTAAATTATTCGGTGCTGAATTATGTTATGTGAGATTTTTTATTATGTCCGAACCCTTAGTATGAAACCAATAGTATGTGAATAGCATACTGGTTACAGGGAAATATGACAGCACTGTGGTAGTAAGGTGAGTTTTGACTTATAAAGTAGTATAAAGCATAAAGTACCAAAAAAGGTACCGGTTCAAATGATTTATGTTTTCCTAACAAGTAATGAGTAGATATCGTGGAAAACAGCAGTATGTCATGTTACTTTTACGTTCAGTCATAAGGCCGCCACTTCACCTGCTGGGTTTATACACTGTTGTCCTGCCTGTGTCAGATATATAAGCTAGAGTTACATTTTACATTAAGCTGCACTGTTCTGTGCAGTGAGTTAGTATTTTATCATATTTGTAACAGCACATTCAATTCTCTGCATCATATCTGACCCCCTAAATTACTTAAATAAGTAGCAAAGCTGCAGTATGTAATTTCCACACACACAATCAGTGCATGAGCCTTGCCAAGACCACGTTTCCTCTCACCATGACCCGTCTTCTCAAAGACACCCATCCAGCACTCCGCGGCCCCAGGGCAGAGCGCCTCAGGCTGCGCAGCGTGCAAGAGTAGTAACTGACACTGCATTAGAGGCTCTGATTGCTTGGATTCTTTCAAATGACATTAGGAGCTGTGGTTATAGTCTGTGGATTATAACTAGGTCACGATTTCAGCAGAGAGACATTGCTTGTGTTTTCCAAATGTACTTTTCTGGTGCTTTGAGCCCCACAAGCCGAGTGCCATCTGGTTCCAATATATCAGAGAGAAGGAAGATCCAAATCTTCAAATCTCTAAAACTCAGCAACTCACACCAAAACAATCCAGATGGATGAATTGCGCTACAGGTAAGTGTTTCTGATTGCTTTAAAATTGTTCTCTGCAGTGTACTTACCTGTAAGTCTGTTCTCAATCAGGTCCTCCTTTGTCTCCACTATGATCTGAGGCAGTCGAGACAGAGGGACACACACATCTGTAGCGTAGGCCTGTGGGACAAACACACACATACATACACAAGGAAGATAAGGTCACAGTATTGGAAGAGGTTGTCTTTTGCAATCACTAGGATTTAAAGCTTTAATATAGTGAGACGTTAAACTGCCACACAATGGTGATGGTGTCGGTGTAGCCTTTCAACCAGAGGACTAATTAACTAGTCAGTTGTTCACATTACAACACATTAAAGCAGCATCCAGTAACCCTGTACCTTAAGCTCTAATGGTATTGAGTTTTCAACTCAGCAGTCACAGTGGAGAGTAACATTGAGGTAAGTGGTAATAAATATGATACTGCCAGCTACATTGTAAAACCAGGTAAATTTACTTAAATGAAAAATTGTTGAAAGGGAAAAAATGTAAGTGAATGTAACTCACCTTTGTAAGTTAAAAAAACACATTATTGATTAATTAGCTTTAATCATTTTAATCTAAGTAAAAAGTACTTCAGGAATCAGGAATGTTTCTGCAACTTCCAAAATAAGTTAGGGTCACTTAAAACTACTAATAAAAGCTGCTTAATCAAGAATCTGTTAAATTAAAAAAATGTGTTTGTGTTACTTACCATTTACCATTTTTACCAATTCTTTGTTTAAATAACTTATTGCGTTACAGTGTGGACGTTGTTTTATGCCTAATTAGAATAGTAATAATTAACAATATTACATCTGCCTGAACCAAGGATCCTCTTAAAGTGTTACCAATGGTGGTGAAATGTATTATCTCACTTGTCTTCCCTTTCCCTGAATATATTTCATATACTCTTAATGTTAGTATTTTCTCATACCAAGCAAATGGTAACACAGAGGTATTTTATTATAGCGATATAGCTAATATGGCTAAAGTGGCAGGTGCCTTCCTTTACCTTGCAGCCAGGTCTGAGAGCCAAAGCAGCGTACCAGGCATCATGACGAGCTTTCCACAGACGGTTCCGTGTTTCTGTATCTCTAGCCCACTGAAAATCTGATCCACCATTACTCTGAGTGATGTCCTCTGTAGAAACACACACACACACACACACACACACACACACACACACACACACACACACTGTTATGACACTACTACTACGGTTGACCAAGTACTCGGCTGAAACGAGTATCCTGTACAGATAATATACTTCTTATGAGAATCATCAAGTAAAATCTGTTAAAAAAAAGGATAAAATATGTTAATATCTGTACTCCTAAATATACTTTCATATACTGTGCAACAAAGCCTAATGCACTAACTACAGATTTAGGCAAAATGTAGCTGGGAGCAGAAGCTGACAACATTTATATTTCCATACAACACTTTTTATGCAATAGACGTATGATTCCAAAGAAAAGCATGTTAAATGTGCAGTCACAAAAACAAAACCAAACAGTCAACTACAAAGCCAACGCAAGGGAGCCAAATCCTGTAAAAGCTATCTGGAGATAACAACGGCTAGCCTTGACTAAAGTTAAACTTACTTTTCCCCCTTAGCCGTTTTCGGTCAGTGAAATAGATACATTTTGCTAAAAGTATGTAACTTTCAAGGAAAGACGCAATTCTTACAGTATTTGCCTTCACTGCTTACAAATGCATTATGTTTCAATTCAGCCCATGCTTAATTTAATCAGCAAGATTACACTTATTTCATAATTCTGTGACAAAACATACATTTTCAAATAAAAATGAATTAACATTCATAATAATTTTATTGGTTAGGTTTTTATCCAGCAGCAATAGTGTGTGACATGAGTCATTAGAAATCTGCGTTGTTTGTACGCTTTGTTTACTCACACACCAGTTGTGTTGACCTGTTCCTCGAGGCTTCGCTCAGAGCCGTGGAACTCCAGGAACAGCGTCGGGGTCACAGGGTAGGACAGAGAGCTGAATCTGTTGCACGCATCAATCATCACATCATCCAGAAACTCTGGTATAACACACACACACACACACACACACACACACACACACACACACACACACACACACACACACACACACACAGTCAGAACACAGAGAATGAGACTGATGTCAGTGTTGTGCAGATAGCAGTAGATAAATAGGCCATCCTTCTGACCAAATACAACATTTCCAGCTGCCAATGACTGATATTGATTCTATTCTCACAGTTAATTTGATAACACACTTCTCCCTCCTGGAATATATTATCCTCCTACTGCAGGTACCCATTTTCTTAAGAGATCAATAAAGTTTCATCTCTTCCTTGTTCTGTCTTTAAACCCAGTTCTTCCAAACCACATTCATTTTTCTTCTACCTCTCTGTGGCTATTTTGTCTTTCATTAATCCTAATAACGTCAGCTTATCGCTGGACTGATTGCATTCACATGGCTAACACTTAACACACACATTTAGATCCCCTCCATTGTGTATTTGTGGGCCGGAATAGTCCTGAGTAGCCCGGAGATACCACTTGCAGTTCATTTGTATTTGATTGCATCTTCAGTCATGGCCACATACTGTGAGGAAATAGGCAGATTATCAAAAGACGTGATCTGAAAAGATTTCTTGCTCTTCTAAGATGCTGAAAAGTTTGATTTCATTGTTAGAAGTCTCTTTATACATCTCAGATATAGAAAGCTTTTGCCAATTCAGCTTCAAGAGCTCCTCTCTTGATGTCTTCTCTTTGTAGTAGTCTTTGTCAATATATGGCTCAATTAAATCTAACCATCCCTTTTATTAAACTGCATTATCCCCTTTTATGCACATGCTGAGAACAAACAGACACTGGACTAAAATTGTGTTTTTAAAGATCCCTTCCAGACATGTATTAAGACATGTATACAACTAGTCTGCTTGAAACAATAATGTGTGTCTGACGTGTTTTTTCTGTAAAAGTACAATTTCCATAATCAAATCCTTAAAAAAGCATCTACTCCTTCTACCTCATTATGAAGTTTTCTTGCTGGACACAAGATGTCTCCTACTTCACTGTAAAGTCCATTCTCAGTGGATGTGCACTGGTGGCTTCAAGTTTCTACATCACACTGTACAAGTTGATACTGGACCAGGACTGACTTCATTGAAACACTGATTCTTGAGTGGATGGGGACTTTAACATCACCTATTTATGACACATGTCCATCTTAAGTATGCTTAAGGGGAAAACATCAAACCAGATCTCGTCACTGACCAATCACTTATTTACAGTGCATGACAAAAATTCCTCCCAGGTTTTAAAAAGATGACACAAAATGTCAGTCAAAGTAGATTAATTGCAACAGACAGTTGAGCCTTGTTTAGACTGGAGTCAGATGTGGCCAATGAAGAAGACCATGAGTTCTAATCCACACCTGTAGGACATTTTAGCCATGCTGTGATATGCTGAGCTGTGATCACACGTATTTCACTTAACTCACCCAGCAGGGGATGACCAATCGGACCCGTATTACAGCATGAAAGTGGGGTCAATTCATGATGATTTCCACCCTTTAGCCAAGCTGTATCATTACTCTGTACTGCTTGTACAGGCAACAACAGTAAACGTGACATTTTTAAAAGAAATGTCCAGCTCCTTTGTTCCTGTTCTAACTGATATCTAACAGATGCCAGTCACATGGTCTGCAGGTAATTGTGACCAACATCTGAAAAATACCCACACACCCTTTACCTGGGTGTATGGGTGCATACCACAATTCACTATGGTCTACTGTACAACACCAACACCTATTAAAGGCATACTAGGTAGGATTTTCCAGTGTGTGGGATTTAGTGCCATCTAGCGATGTAGCTGCAGATTGGAACTCACTCTTTTTTTTTTTTTTTCATGATGGCGCCTGTTACAACGGCAGCCTGTTATAGCAGCTCCTATAATTGTTGTAGTTTTAGTGTGTTTTCAGTGTGTGTTTTTAGTTTTTTCTATTTTTAACAGTTTTCTTACTTTCTTACTATTTTTTCACACGCGTTTTTGAGCACTTTTATTTTTGTTTGCACTGGTCTCCATGGCGACAGGGAGTCGCATTGTTTACACCCGCAACCAGATGATCGCCCTGAGGCACCCCAGCATCCTGGCTGGAGAGAGACCCTCTATACCGGAGGAACTGAGGAGGAGACGGCGAGGCTGCAGAGTGGGGGTTAAATGGAGGATGAAGGAGAGGAGGTTTAAACTCTACATCCCTGCAATCATCACTGGAAACCTAAGGTTGCTGGCAAATAAAGTGGACGAACTGGAAGCCCTCACCAGGACACAGAGGGAGTACAGGGAGTCTAGTATCATGTGTTTCACGGAAACGTGGCTACACGAGCAGGTACTGGCTCCAAAGTCAACATTCCCGGCTTCCAGACGGTTCGAGCCGACAGGGACACCACCGCGACCGGCAAGAAGAAAAGAGGGGGACTGGCCGTGCTCATAAAAACAACAGGTGGTGTCTGTGTGAAAGAGCGTGTCTGCAGCCCGTACATCGAGCTTGTCGCCGCTTTCAGGGGGGAGGTGTGGGTGCAGCTGAGGGGAATCAACCACGAGCCAACGAGTTGGACCAGTTTTTTAACAGGTTTAACTTCAGCTCCCCCACCCCTGGCAGCCCCTCTACTTCTCCTCTGAGCAACAACCCCAGGACACTATCACACCCCCCAAAGCCCCCAACAAACTCCTACAGCAGACACCACCTATCACCATCCCCACCCCCCCCGACTGACACTCACCATGGACTCTTCTCTAGCGTCTTCAACACCATCCAGCCCAGAATGCTGAAGGCCAAACTGGAGAACATGCAGGTGAGTGCTCCCCTCATCACATGGGTCGATGACTATCTGACGGCAGACCGCAGTTTGTGAGATTACAGAACTGTGTGTCTGACCATCTGATTAGTAACATAGGGCCCCCCCAGGGAACTGTACTGTCTCCCTTCCTCTTCACCACCTACACTACTGACTTTAAGTACTGCACTGAGTCGTGTCATCTGCAGAAATACTCGGATGACAAGGCCATTGTGGGGTGTCTGGAGGGCGGGAGAGGACTGAGTACAGGGACCTGGTTGATCGCTTTGTGAAGTGGTGTAGGGTGAACCACCTGCAGCTGAATGTGGCAAAGACAAAGGAGATGGTGGTGGACTTCAGGAGTAACAAGCCCCTGCCCTCTCCTGTCTGCATCGGTGGGACAGATGTGGACATAGTAACAAACTACAAGTACCTGGGTGTCACACTGGACAGTAAACCGGACTGGTCCACAAATACAGAGACTGTTTATAAGAAGGGCCTGAGCCGACTTTACTTCCTGAGGAGGCTCAGGTCCTTTAATGTCTGCAACAGGATGTTGCAGATGTTCTATCAGTCTGTTGTGGCGAGCACCATCTTCTTTGCTGCGGTGTCCTGGGGTGCGGGCATCAAGGCAAAGGATGCCAACAGACTGAACAAACTCATCAAGAAGGCCGAGTCTGTTGTTGGCTTGAAGCTTGCCACCCTGGAGGAGGTGGTGGAGGAGAGGATGCTGGCAAAACTGCTGGCAATCATGGACAATCCCTCCCACCCCCTCCACACAACACTGGACAAGCTAAAGAGCAGCTTCAGCAACAGACTCATTCAACCACGCTGCAAGAAGGAACGATACAGGAGATTGTTCCTTCCAAGTGCAATAAGACTTTTTAATAATAATTGACTCTTAACTCAGCTGCTATGACGTTATAATTATTATAAGTATTATCTATTCTTCTATTCATCCTCCCTTTCCAAGTGCGAGGGAGAAACTTCTCACATGATTACACTAATGAAAACATACCTGTGGATATTATATTCAATTTCTGCCAAAAGATCGTTTTAAATGTTACACACTGCACCTTTAAAAACCATGTATTGACATAAACATAATCCCTCACAAACGTTACTTGTGACCCACTAGAAGTGTGGGTGTTTGTATCTATAACAAAATGTATTAAAATAAAACGTATCATATGGGAAGGGTGCAGTTATTATCTCCTCACCGATGCGAGCAATGGGCACTCCCGCTTGTAGAATCTGAACTGTGCTATCCACAGCAGCCTGGACAGAGGGGAAAGAGCAGACGGCTGACACCATGGCCTCTGGGATGCCGTACAGGCGCAATGTAGTTTTGGTGATGATCCCCAGGGTACCCTCTGACCCCACAATCAAGTTGGTCAGGTTGTAGCCTGCTGATGTCTTCCTAAAGATTGATAGAGAGAAAATTAAGGTCCGAGAGTTTAGGCTGTGCTAGGGCAATGTTGCACATTTGTGGGTGCAAGTGGCTAATGTGTACCTGGGGCGTCGGCCCTTCCCAGCCGTGTGTATGATTGTCCCGTCAGCCAGAACCACCTCCAGATTTAGAACGTTTTCCCTCATCGTTCCGTAACGCACTGCATTGGTACCAGAGGCACTGGTGGCGGCCATGCCACACAGAGACGCATCAGCACCAGGATCTGAGACAATGAAAACACATCATGAGTGACTTCAAAATGACAAATCTATTGATTTATTTTACAATATACTGAAAATGGACAGAAAAGGTAAATCTACTTTAATCCTGTTACACCCACAGTTGTGTGGTCCTATGAGCAGCGCTTGACCTGATTGTTTAGCACACATCCTCCAAAATGGAAAACATTCATCTAGTAAAATACTTTTTATGTGACTGACCAACAGGGAAATAGAAAAGTGAAAGATAACCACATGCTGGATTAATGCTGCTAGCATTAATGAAGGCTGACCAGGCCACACACACAAGCCAGAGTCATTAAGAGCAATGCTGAAAACACTGCATGTCACAACCAGGACACGAGGGAGTGCACAGGGTAGAGATAATTTACCCTTCCTAAGCCACACCCCTTTTTGCTCTGCGCTCCAATAACAGCTGAACCTCAGTCAGAAACGGTTGGTCAACTTCCTACCTGCCTATACTTAGACATGCTATGGGCTAGGCTTGTCTATGTTGAAAAGACAACCACATTTTAAAGACGGTTGCAAGATAGTAAGTTAGCTATCTAATGTTTGCAGGGTCAGAGTGGACGTTTAAACATGAACTTGTTCTCGTGGTTTTATTGGACTTTTATTGTGATGTGTCGCTTCCTGTCACCTCATCCGGCCGCTTCCTGTGACTGTAACCCGATGCACACACACCTTTTTCTTTAGCTTAATTCCTTTAAGTTAGATTGTACATTGAGTGTTTTTTTTATCTTGTTTTGCCTTTATTCTACTTATTTCTCTTTTAACAAAAGCTTGTGTTTACTATACGTGCTGGCCAACTTAATTTAGCCTTTTTTGTTTTTTTTTTCATGGGTGAAACCAGTCTGTTCTATGCAGAATTCCACATCCTTCCATTTAAACTATTAATAGTGATTTTGGTCATAGTAATTAATTTAATTATTAATCCAATTTCTTAATGAATACTTTAATGTATTTTATGAGACTGATCAATAAATGATTGGCTATCGTTTCCCTTATTTAAGGGTGGCACCCCAAGGACCTTTAATATTAATTTAAGTAATTTTCTATTATCTTTTGATAATTGATAAACTTTGATAACCAAAATTAAGTGATTGCACCAACATCGTTTGGTGTGCCTTTAAACCACTGTTGTACCAACAAATGGTACCGCTGTGACTTAGCACCTAGCACATAGCATAGCACCTACATCAGTACAGTACAACTCAGTAGCTAATCTCCATCAATTGTTAGCTAGCTAGTTATACCTGAAAGCTGATATCAGCATAACGTATGCAAAAAAAAGTATGCTAACATTTTGCTAACATTAGCTAACAATAAAACTGGAGCAGAGAGCTAAAGGGGCCTTAGGATGGCTCAATTGCCATTTTATGTCACTTCTGTCATTCAGGCTGACATTGTGATCATGTTAGCCGACTTCTTATTTGGGGTTATTTTCTTATTTTTTCTTATTATTCAGTTGCTAAGAACTAACCTCTAAACCCCCTCAGCACTGTCAAGCTGAACTTGTTTGGGAAAAACTTGCATGGATTTACCTCACCCCTCTGTGCCAATCCACTAACTGCACCGATCATATTGGAATTAATAGATTTTTCCCTGAGATTTTGTTACTTTAAACACTGATGTGACCAGTCCTTGACTGAGCTAGAAACAGTGTGACTGACCAACAGGAAACCATAGGCCGGTGTCTCGCAGGTAGGCGTTGAGGGCCTTCCGAGTCACACCAGGCTCCACCGTCACGTCAAAGTCCTCCTGGTGGAGATCCAGAACCTGGTCCATGTTCCTCAGGCTGAAGCACACACCACCCTAAAGGCAGGAGAAAGAAATGTTGATTTGTGTATTTCCATTTATTTATTTGTACTTAAAGTGTCTATTATTGATATTTATATAATAAGAATGTATCAAATGACATGGAAACAATTTAACAGTCTAAATGGGGATGCTCATAGTGATTAACCTACAAGGAATTATCAACTCCCGGTTTTACGTGGCTTTATAGTGGCTATAAGCTCATTGATTAGTAGCAATATTATGATTTTCTCTAAACACTCACATAACATAATTTAAGTAAGTTTTCAAAGAAAAACTGTACTCCACCTGCTCAGTAAATTATATGGCTGAAGCCCCTGAATTACTTAAACTTGTCTCTCTTTAAAGCTAAAACCACAAGTACACATAATACAGTACAATATACTCTCTCACCTCCACAGCACCGACCCCTCCCTCCAGGCCAGTTCCAGTGCCGAAGGGGATGATGGGAAGGCGGTGGTTGTGGCAGACCTTAGCCAGGGCGCTGACCTCCTCCACGCAATGAGGAAACAACACCACATCTGGGGGACAGCATCTGAACAGCAGCAATGCAAAACTCTCACTCACTGCTCTCCATGCTTATTCACTAAACGGCACATTTTGTTATCACCCCTTGTAGGATTTAGTAGGAAAACATCTTATTATCGTCATTTACAGAGGAATCATTAAAGGTGAGATGAAGTCATTTTAACTCTTTAAAACTGCATCCTCTGTCATTTTATACACCTATTTAGCAATGTAGGCCAAAACAATTACAAAAATATTTTTTTGTATGTTTATATTAAATCAAACCATGTGACCAATCATGGAAGCTCCAATACCACCACGTCTGTCATGGGACAGACCAATGATCTTCAGTTGCACGGGCCTGCCGGTCCCCTTTTATAAACACCACTGGTGCCCTACACAGCATTGCCAAGCGTACTTCTACCAAGTACCCCATCCATGCAAGCAGGGCAGTGTGGCAGGTATCTCACTATGGGAGATGTAGTCCACTCCCGAATTGCATGCTCCAAACCCCATAACACCACCACAAGCCCTCCCCATGGGCTAGCACATAGTTAACATGGACCCACGCTCAGGACTGAGTGTGACAGTGAAGGCACTGTCACATCTAGGCAGTAAAACCAAATAAATGTGTGTAGAGATGCCCAACTAGCAGCAGCACAAATGTCACCCGCAGAAATGCCCCTGAATAGGGCCCATGAGTTGGCCATTCCTATGGTGGAATGAGCCCACAGGTTCTCAGGGGGCTGCAGTCTATAACTCTCATAAGTCAGGATTATAGCCTCTACCACCCTGTGTGACAGGTGCTGACAAATAGGAGCCTTCCCTCTGTAAGAAGGGGCCCAAGATACAAAAAGCTGGTTACTCTTCCTAAATCTCTTAGTCCTGTCCAAATAGATGCCCAAGGCTCTTACAGGACAAAGTGAATTAAGCCGCCTTTCACTCACCTCTACAAAAGGTGGTGGGTGAAAGCAGCACTTTCCAATAGTCAGGGAAAAATTGCAAACAGGATGTGTCTACAGACAATGCATGTAATTCACTTATCCGTTTGACTCGAAAGGAAGCCCTGAGAGTGCCACCAATACAGTTGTCCCATGAATGAACTAAAGGTTTACAAGCTGGCTGTAGCCGACGAGCTCCCTTCATAAACCTCCTTATCAGAGAATGCTGTCCAATCGGTGAATTCCTAAAACCCACATAAACCAAAAAAACTTTAATAGAGGAAACAGCTTTACAATTGTCCAGTAAGTCCTGCAGGAAGCATAGCACATTCGGAACAGAACTTTGAAATGAAATAATGGCTTTAGCCTCACACCATCTCTCAAACACGCGCCACTCTTCATCTTACAATGAACGTGTTCACGCTGCCCTCGCGCTTTGAATAGTCTCAATCACCCTAAACGGGAGACCGACTTATTCAAATTAACCCTTTCATGTGCCAATCTGCCATGTGCCTATGACAACAAGTCTCTGCGTAACAGCAGCAGCAATGACTAGCTGTGATGGAGCCGCACCAGCTCTGGCGAGCAAATCTGCCCTGCTGTTCAACATGCTGGGGACATATGCTGCGCGTAATGACAGCAGCCAGTTGCTGCTCCACATTCCAAACAAGTGAAGTGCTTTGTGTGAGTTGTGTTTGACACATTCACTCTTCCCTCAGAACTGACACCAAAGAGCGGGGGGGAAAGCTCCTAAGTTGGCTACCTCTTTTTACCTTCAGATAGATAGATAGATAGATAGATAGATAGATGGATAGATAGATGGATAGATAGATGGATAGATAGATAGATGGATAGATGGATGGATGGATAGATAGATAGATAGATAGATAGATAGATAGATAGATAGATAGATAGATAGATAGATAGATAGATAGATACTCTATTCATCCCCCAAGGGAAAGTCACAGTTTCCAGCAGTATCCACAGACTGGGATAAAACACAAGTGTGTATGTATTTTTCTATGAACAATGGATGAAATTACCATGTGTAAAATTACCCGCTGTACTACTTGCTCAGTGCCAAACAGCAGACAGACAAAGCTAGCAAATAGCTGGGGAATATATATATATACATTTTTGTGTACTGTCACAAGACTTGTGCATTGTGCTACTGCATTATTCTGGAATAAAATGCATAGTATTGAAAACACTATTACAAAGCAGTATGGTGTGTCTGTGTGACCTACCTGTGTACAGACTCATCTTTACCATGTTGCTCTCTGACAGCTTCACCCAATGAGACGCTGTCCTCACCACATATAGACCTGAATGCAGAGAGTACGCTGTCCAAAGCAGCACTCTGTGCAGACACACAGACAAAAGATTACACACAGTGAAAAGGAGTGAGACATCAGAAGAGAGTCTGGCAGACAGCTACTGCCAGAATAATCATACAACCAGGAGGTGAGTTGATTTTTTTTTTGGTATAGCATAGAAAGACTTTTGTGAGGTGGTAACCCAAATCTTAAATCTGATAAGACTAGGCAGGGAAGAGCCCCCTCTGCATACCATGGAAACATGAACATGATCACAGCTGCTGAGAAATGCGGACTGTGTTAGGTGTTGCAGTATAGGAAGCACTGATCCCTATAATTAAGTTAATAAGGCATCAGATTGTCAGTTTGAAACAGGGCCTCCGCCCATTCCTTGTAGTGTCCTTCGAACTGGACTATCTCTCTCTCTAAAACTGTTTGAGTAACTCTCCCCATTGAGTTGTTGTTTTGGGGTAGCCCTTTCTTAAGTTTGAACTTTCATGTCTTTCTATGCACAATTTTAGTCAGTTTAGATAAGTTATATTGTCATTAAAACATTGAGCAGGTAGTTAGTATGTAAACGATTTCCCAAATGTACAGTTTAACAGTTCCAGGGTTTCTCATAACTAATAATTAAGAGTAATTTACGTTATTCAACCTGTCTGCACTGGTTTCACTTGAATTGTTTTATATCTTGTTCAAACTGTGCTTTTATAGTCACCTTTATTTACATGTTTTCTTTTGTCCTATATATTTTATTAATGTTTAATTAAGTAATTGTTTTCTTACATTCATTTCTCTTTTAATATTTGATACTATCTTATTTAGTTAGTCATTTCAAAATGTTACTCGACATGATTTGATTTTTTTGTTTAAATACCTAAAGCTATATCAGATATTCCTTTATTTATCCCACAATGGGTAAATTCCAATGTTGCAGCAGCAACGTGGATAGAGAAAAAACAGTATAAAAAACAGTAAGAGTAGGAAAATAATAAATAAAATAAAATAAAAATACTATGTACAAGAGAAAAAACAGTAAGAATCCACAAACAGTAAGAATCCACAAACAACAGATAACACAAATAGTAGCAGCAGTTGCACATGGGCAATAGTTTGCACAGTGAATATGGAATGGTATTGCACAGTAATTATTGCACATATATACACACATATATATTAATATATATATATTAAAAGGTATATATTTAAGCCCATCTGGTGCAGAAATTCAGGAAAAAAGTAATTATTTTCTACATTTTGGATCCCTTCAGGAAAGACAATTCCCCATTAGTATCTAATGTTTAAGAAGAAGAACATGTTTAATATATAAAAAAAAATTCTCCACATGCATGGAAAAACCATTCAGTTTCTTTCCTGGGAGGAGGAAAGTTTTTTTCCGCAAGGGACCTCGAGGTTACCTGCGTCAGGATCCGACTGATGCAGCTCAGCTCCTCAAGGACAACCCTTCTCTGCAGGACAAGTCTGCACCTCTTAAGGAGGACACAGTGAGACAGAATGCCCCGACTGTGGTGCATCAGAGACGAGGGGATGCCTCAGACAACACAGAGATGCTGGGGGATTACATCTTACAGTTTGGCAAGTACAAGAGCAAATCCTTCAGGTGGCTGTTACAGAATGACGTAGGCTATACAGTCTACCTTATTAAGCACACCCAGAAGCAAGAGGCTGCCGGAGTGCACACGACTGAGGGGCACAGCAAGGCCAGCATGGCATCTTTTGTGGGTTATGCCCGCGGCTTTAGTGAAATAAAATCTCTCCTGGCTTACGAACTGGGAAAACCCAAAGCTCGAGCAGCCTCAGAGGATGACCTGCTGGTTGGCTTTGGCTCTCAACAATGAATAATGTATGCCTAATGTAGAAATACATTTTTAACAGCACTCTAATTCTTTATGTTTGTGTCACAGTGATGGATGATGATGAAGAGCTGGAGAGAGCGATGCAGAGCATATCACCCACCAAGGAACTGGCACAGTGTTGTAAGTACATTCTTCTACTGACTGAACATTCAGAATCAATTTAGTAATTTAGTAAATTTCTTAAACATGACTTTTGCTGTACTGTTTAATCTCTTTGTGTGTTTGCAGCTGCTGCAAAGTCATTTGCCGTACCAGGACGGTACCTCGGGAGTGAAAACAGGTTTTGTAGAAGCAGTTTTGTAGAAGTTCACACATGCTAGATTGAGCCACAATGAATTGCTCTCCAAAATGGAAACATGAATTAAACCGTTCTCTTCTGTGTGTTCTGGCCATGTTCCAGCCATGTTCCACTAATGTGTTTGCATGACGTTCCTACTAACTTTTTAGTTCCTCCGCGATGAGGGTAAGTACCCATTTTTTTCTTCATGCATGTGAAAAACATATTGATTCGCCTGCTTGGACTAATAAAGGTTAAAGAATAGTATTATGATTGAGCATCAATCCATGTAAAAGTATCTGAACGTGTGTACGAAAGAAGTGTACTACAGTAACATTAACAGAATGAATAACCAACTTTATAAGACTTAGCAGGTGAAGTAAGATTTTAGTGGTTTGAAGTGTATTTATGAAAACTGGTATACATTCATATATAATGATAAATATGTTTCTAACTGACATAATCATGTCTGTTTTAGTACCATCAGCATCAGTGTCCAGACCACCAGCTGACACCCAAAGGAAACCACATGAGCCACTAGTGGAAGGTAAATGCAGTGCAGTACATTGATGTTAATGCATTATTAATTAATTCATGCCATGTGGAAATATAAGTAATACTTCATACATTTACTGATGAATGCTCACCCCAGACATCTATCACACCAAACTCACCCAGCTCACTGTGCCAGCCTCCACCTATCAGTGGATTACAAGCTTCCTGACTGACAGGAAGCAGCAGGCGAGGCTGGGGAACATCACATCCAGCACTTGGACAATTAAGACCTTTTGCCGGGAATCTGAGAATGTTACCAGTGAACTGCCAATGCAAAATTCCTGCTTGAATTAGTCCTTAACACTGTGGTTTTAACAGGTTTATGAGCTGCAGAAGAATGAGAACCGTGTTATATGTTGGATTTTAGGATGCACTGATCCCTATAATAGGGTACATTTTAATTATATTGTGGCAGTGTATCCATGACAGACAGTGTTTGCTGTGGTTTATAAAGAATAATGCATTGGCCGGGAATCGAACCCGGGCCTCCCGCGTGGCAGGCGAGAATTCTACCACTGAACCACCAATGCCTGTGAACCTGTGTCAGTATGCCCTCAAACAGAGACTTGCAGGCTACAGACGAGTGCCCTAAGTATATCTTTCAATTATGTGGCCCATAAACCACCCAGGACCATAAACCTCTTGCATTTTTGATATACAAAGTTCCATGTCCTTATCCCTAAACCCTAACTTAACTTAAAACACCCCAACAACAGTCCAGACAGTAAGCCTAGGGCACAGTAGATGTCAGGTTGGTGCAGCTGCTGTAGAGGAAAATCTACACACACAACCCCAATGTGTCGTTTCTGTCACACAGAGCTGAAACAGGGTCCAAACAGCAGACACATCCACACAGGATTTCCGGGAGTGGCAGGAATATACATTTACTGTCCAGCTAAGGTCCTTGCATCATAAAGACAAAGGAAATGACGTGGAAAGAATTTCAGGCTTCACTGTTCTATGTAATGGAGAAAAAGAGCGTGGATGGCAGAAAAAAAAATAGCTGAGGTCATACATTTGCCATCTGTTGTTCTGTTATGTTCTTCACATTTTGTCCCAAAGGTCCAGTGTTTATTTATTTCATTCATTTATTTATTATTATATTTATTTTTATTGTTTGTTCATTTTATTGTGTTCTTGTTACCTTAGAATAAGCCGTTTTTATCTAGGGAGCCCGGGTGTCTGCGTGAGAGCAGCTCAACATGTGATAAAAACATCCAAAGCCAATTGCAGAACTCCTGTTTTTAGTTTTTCTTCCTACTGATCTGTCTGGCTGATCTGTCCAGCATACCCTGTGTCACATCCAGCAATGTTTTTGACATGTCGACGCCATGCTGGCGCTGTCCCGAGTCCGGGTTTTCCTCTCTGCACACAATATCTGCTAGTCGAGCTTGCATTGTGCCTCCTGCACGTTGGCCTGCGGTGGAACGTAAACACAAACCAGCACAAAGGGCGCAAACTCACAGAGGGAGTATAGGGATGGGGCCGATCCGATCCAGTATCAGTATTGGGACCGATACCAACGTAATTCACGTATCTGTCAGTCAATACCCTCATCCAGGGCCATTTGTTGGTTGTGTTAGGTGCTAATTAGCTTTCTTTGGAAAGACAGTGGCCTTTCAACATATTAAGAGCATTTGGAACCACCCAGTTTCAGTCACAGCCATGTACATGTCCGAAAAGCACCAAGAACCAGTGAACGCTCTTCTGTTTGTAGTTGGTAGGTGCTAATGATCTTTCTTTGGACATTTGTCGCTGAAGAAAACACACAGAATGATAGATGGATCAACCTTCTGTGGAACTTGACTAGCTTTTGTAACACATCATTTAGGAATCCCTTACAGATAAAACAGTGGTTCCTCGAAAGTCAAAGCTCAAACTATGCTGTCACGACCTGGAGACACTCAACAAGGAGGCACTAAGTAAACCATGCAGCTGTGATCTTATAGAGGTTAGTACTCTGCGTTGTGGCCACAGCAACCCCGGTTCGAATCCGGGTCACGGCAGAAATTGGAACCCGGTCAACATTTGTGTCGTTGCCTCTGCTTCCGTTTACATATCAATCTGAACGTCCTGTCCGTCCTCACAAGGGCAGCCAGCTCATCCGTCTTGTTGGTCCGACAGTTCACATTCCCCATCACTATCGACGGAACCGAGGGCTTGTACTTCCACCGCTTAGCCCCTAGCCTACCCTTCACCTTCGCTCCGGCTCTGCAGCCTCGTCGCCTCCTCCTCAGCTCCTCAGGTATGTGGTAGAAAATCAGTATAACAATCAGACACCTGTAGTCCTTTGAAATACTGGTATCCACCTGAAGGACATTACAGGCCCCTTGCTGGATGCCCTGCAGTTAGCCTACCGGGTCAGTGGATGATGCAGTCAACATGGGAAATTCCTGCTTGAATTAGACCTTAACACTGGGATTTTTAACAGGTTTACGGTGTTACATGTTGGAGTTTAGGATGCACTGATCCCTGTAATAGGGTACATTTTAATTACATTGTGGCAGTGTATCCATGACAGACAGTGTTTGCTTTGGTTTATAAAGAATAATGCATTGGCCGGGAATCGAACCCGGGCCTCCCGCGTGGCAGGCGAGAATTCTACCACTGAACCACCAATGCCTGTGAACCTGGGTCAGTATGCCCTCAAACGGAGACTTGCAGGCTACAGACGAGTGCCCTAAGTATATCTTTCAATTATGTGGCCCATAAACCACCCAGGACCATAAACCTCTTGCATTTTGATATACAAAGTTCCATGTCCTTATCCCTAAACCCTAACTTAACTTAAAACACCCCAACAACAGTCCAGACAGTCAGCCTGGGGCACAGCAGATGTCAGGTTGGTGCAGCTGCTGTAGAGGAAAATCTACACACACAACCCAGAGTTTTGTGAGAAAATTCAGCTGGAGCATATCTCACATTTAACTTGGGGCCATTTGGACAGTTCTGGATCACAACTATGTCACTGTTTCTGCCAGGAATCTGAGACTTCTACCAGTGAACTGCCAATGCAAAATTCCTGCTTGAAGTAATCCTTAACAACACCATCACCCCGGACATCTATCACACCAAACTCACCCAGCTCACTGTGCCAGCCTCCACCTAGGGGTGGGCGATATGGGCAAAAAATAATATCTCAATATTTTTTGGGATTTTGGCGATAACGATAATCAGTCGATATCCTTTAAAATGTGATTAGAATTGTCTGAGCTGGACTTGTGTCCACCAAACGCGTTTACAGCGCTGAGAGCGCTCAAAAACTCATTTTCCGAGCGCCCAGCTGTGTTAAAAGTTGAACAGATTTCAACTTGAAGCGCTCTGAGCGCTGCGCTAAAAAAAACGTCTCCGCTGACATCTTTTTACCACTGAAGGCGCTTAGCGCTCTGAACGCTGAAGCCCATAGGACCCACGTCTCGGCACTAAATCATCTGAAGTACCGGTAGCTTCAGGGACTGGAGGTGCTTGCATTTTCTCTCTATCATCACAACGCGCTGCTAAACTGTTGCAAGGAGGATGCTAGCGAGAGGTCACGTGATCACGTCATGTGATCACGTAGGCCCACTAGTTGTGTGACTGAATCCTGCCATGCTGTAGAGAGCGCTGCTGCACCGTGTATTAATGGATGTGAGGAGTTTCCGCGGGCGTTTCATTGTTTTTGGCGAAGTAATTTAAATACTCGATAATGGAAATTTGCACATCGTCAAAACAACAATGACGATATTATCGCAAACGATATATATCGCCCACCTCTACCTCCACCTATCAGTGGATTACAAGCTTCCTGACTGACGGGAAGCAGCAGGCGAGGCTGGGGAACATCACATCCAGCACCTGGACAATTAGACCTTTTGCCGGGAATCTGAGAATGTTACTTGACTTGAATTAGTCCTTAACACTGTGGTTTTAACAGGTTTATGAGCTGCAGAAGAATGAGAACTGTGTTACATGTTGGATTTTAGGATGCACTGATCCCTATAATTGAGTAATTTTTCATTATATTGTGGCAGTGTATCCATAACAGACAGTGTTTGCTTTGGTTTATAAAGAATAATGCATTGGCCGGGAATCGAACCCGGGCCTCCCGCGTGGCAGGCGAGAATTCTACCACTGAACCACCAATGCCCGTGAAACCCTGTTACTATGCCCTCAAACAGAGACTTGCAGGCTACAGACGAGTGCCCTAAGTATATCTTTCAACTGTGTGGCCCATAAACCACCCAGGACCATAAACCTCTTGCACTTTTGATATACAAAGTTCCATGTCCTTATCCCTAAACCCTAACTACTAACTTATGCGTGAAAGCTGCTTGCTGCCTGTTACGCTGCTCCAGCCTTTGAGTCCGCTTTTTATAAATTTCTTGACTTTTATTCTCTTTTTGTCCGTTCTTATTTTCCCACTATAACTCTGTGAAGTCCTGCTCTCTCTAGTGTGGTTGTTTTAGAGAGTTTTCGTGGGGTTTTTTTATGTTGTTTTTATCAATGCCGCTTCCGCTGGGACACGCTGCCTTTGTTTACTCCTGCAATTTAACAGCTGATCACACTAGTGCCGGCCGGCATAGTGGCCAGACCAGCTGATTTACCTCCTGAACTCTGGAGAAAAACACACCGGGGATGCAGAGGAGGGAAGCAACACACAGTCACTCAAGTCACTGAAATCCATGAAATGGGAAATTTTTGCTGAATCCAGTTTAAAATGTCTCATCCCATCTCTCCAGGGCAAAAACTAACAAGTCGTCCAGAATTTTAAAAGCTTGCATTTGAAAAAGACCCGGTGCATGAGCCCGGGCGTCTGCGTGAGAGCAGCTCAACATGTGATAAACATCCAAAGCCAACTACAGAACTCTTGTTTTACTACGAGCCTTTGGAACCACTCACTTTCAGTCAATAGTAGTAGTTCACAGTAGTACAACCTCTGATTAAAAAACGGCTCTAGATCCTGCAATTCTTGCTAATTTCAGGCCTATCTCCAAACTGCCTTTCCTTTCAAAAATCCTGGAGAAGATTGTGCACAATCAATTAATGGCCTTTCTGGAAGAACATAATATTCTAGAGGTTTTCCAATCCGGTTTTAAAACCGTGCACAGCACAGAATCAGCTCTCTTAAGAGTTTTTAATGATATCTTTTTAGCTACTGACTCTGGTGACTGTAATATCCTTGTGCTTTTAGATTTAACTGCTGCATTTGACACAGTGGATCATGAAATACTGATCTCACGTTTGAAGCAGTGGGTGGGCATCAGGGGCATAGCACTGGAGTGGTTCAGGTCGTACTTGGCTGATCGAACTTTCTATGTCAGCCTAGGTGACTCTGTATCCTCCTCTGCTCCTCTCTTGTGTGGGGTCCCACAGGGCTCAGTTCTTGGCCCTCTTCTTTTCTCTCTCTATTTGCTCCCACTTGGTTCCATACTTAGGAAGCACGGCTTTTCATTCCACTGTTATGCAGACGACAGTCAGATTTATGTGCCTCTTAAAAAGAAAAATGAATACTCTGTCAGACTGCTACTTAAGTGCCTTGACGACATAAAGGCCTGGATGACTCTGAACTTTTTAAATTTCAATGATAAAAAGACAGAAGTGATGGCTTTTGGTGGCACCACAGGGATCCCCCCTGTAGATCTGGGTTCCTTGGCCCAGTATATTAAACCTAGCATCACAAACCTAGGGGTTAAAGGTGGACCCTGAGCTTAAGTTTGACAGTCAGATCAAGGCTGTTGTCAAATCAAGCTTTTTCCATTTGAGGCAGCTGGCCAAAATAAAGCCAATTCTATCAAGGCAGCACTTTGAGACGGTAATCCACGCCTCTGTTACCACTCGACTGGATTACTGTAATGCACTGTATGTGGGGGTTAGTGGGTCCTCCATCGCCCGTCTTCAGATGGTACAGAATGCTGCTGCACGTCTTTTAACTGGCACATGTAAACATGAGCACATTTCCCCCATTTTAGCCTCACTCCACTGGCTGCCTATTCAATTTAGGATCCATTTTAAAATTATTTTATTTGCTTTTAAATCCCTAAATGGTCTTGCCCTGCCCTACCTCTCTGAGCTTCTACACCCCTATATACCCGTCCGCCCCCTCAGGTCAGATGATCAGCTGCTCCTGAGTGTGCCTAAAACTAAGCGGGAGCTCAGAGGGGACCGTGCCTTTGCTGTGTCTGCTCCTAAATTATGGAATGATCTGCCTCTGCACGTTAAACAGGCCTCTTCTCTGTCTGTTTTAAAAACCAGTCTTAAAACCCATCTCTTCTCTGTGGCCTTTGACACCTAGTAAGATGTCGACTTTATTTACTTGATTTATTTTTTGTATTTGTTATTTTTATTTTTTGATTGCTTGTTATTGTATGGTTATTATTTTTATTTATGTCTTTTCATTTTATTTTTGTATTATATGTTATTTTGCGCCTCATGTGAGCTGTTATGTCTTTTATTTATTTATCTTATTTATTCTCCTGTACAGCACTTTGGTCAACTTTGGTTGTTTTAAAGTGCTTAACAAATAAAGTTGGATTGGATTGGATTGGATCCAGGGCCATTTGTTGGTTGTGTTAGGTGCTAATTAGCTTTCTTTGGAAAGACAGTGGCCTTTCAACATATTAAGAGCATTTGGAACCACCCAGTTTCAGTCACAGCCATGTACATGTCCGAAAAGCACCTACAACCAGTGAACGCTCTTCTGTTTGTAGTTGGTAGGTGCTAATGATCTTTCTTTGGAAATTTGTCGCTGAAGAAAACACACAGAATGATGGATGGATCAACCTTCTGTGGAACTTGACTAGCTTTTGTAACACATCATTTAGGAATCCCTTACAGATAAAACAGTGGTTCCTCGAAAGTCAAAGCTCAAACTATGCTGTCACGACCTGGAGACACTCAACAAGGAGGCACTAAGTAAACCAGGCAGCTGTGATCTTATAGAGGTTAGTACTCTGCGTTGTGGCCGCAGCAACCCCGGTTCGAATCCGGGTCACGGCAGAAATTGGAACCCGGTCAACATTTGTGTCGTTGCCTCTGCTTCCGTTTACATATCAATCTGAACGTCCTGTCCGTCCTCACAAGGGCAGCCAGCTCATCCGTCTTGTTGGTCAGACAGTTCACATTCCCCATCACTATCGACGGAACCGAGGGCTTGTACTTCCACCGCTTAGCCCCTAGCCTACCCTTCACCTTCGCTCCGGCTCTGCAGCCTCGTCGCCTCCTCCTCAGCTCCTCAGGTATGTGGTAGAAAATCAGTATAACAATCAGACACCTGTAGTCCTTTGAAATACTGGTATACCTGAAGGACATTACAGGCCCCTTGCTGGATGCCCTGCAGTTAGCCTACCGGGTCAGTGGATGATGCAGTCAACATGGGAAATTCCTGCTTGAATTAGTCCTTAACACTGGGGTTTTAACAGGTTTACGGTGTTACATGTTGGAGTTTAGGATGCACTGATCCCTGTAATAGGGTACATTTTAATTATATTGTGGCAGTGTATCCATGACAGACAGTGTTTGCTGTGGTTTATAAAGAATAATGCATTGGCCGGGAATCGAACCCGGGCCTCCCGCGTGGCAGGCGAGAATTCTACCACTGAACCACCAATGCCTGGGAACCTGTGTCAGTATGCCCTCAAACGGAGACTTGCAGGCTACAGACGAGTGCCCTAAGTATATCTTTCAATCATGTGGCCCATAAACCACCCAGGACCATAAACCTCTTGCATTTTTGATATACAAAGTTCCATGTCCTTATCCCTAAACCCTAACTTAACTTAAAACACCCCAACAACAGTCCAGACAGTCAGCCTGGGGCACAGCAGATGTCAGGTTGGTGCAGCTGCTGTAGAGGAAAAACTACACACACAACCCAGAGTTTTGTGAGAAAATTCAGCTGGAGCATATCTCACATTTAACTTGGGGCCATTTGGACAGTTCTGGATCACAACTATGTCACTGTTTCTGCCAGGAATCTGAGACTTCTACCAGTGAACTGCCAATGCAAAATTCCTGCTTGAAGTAATCCTTAACAACACCATCACCCCGGACATCTGTCACACCAAACTCACCCAGCTCACTGTGCCAGCCTCCACCTATCAGTGGATTACAAGCTTCCTGACTGACAGGAAGCAGCAGGCGAGGCTGGGGAACATCACATCCAGCACCTGGACAATTAGACCTTTTGCCGGGAATCTGAGAATGTTACTTGACTTGAATTAGTCCTTAACACTGTGGTTTTAACAGGTTTATGAGCTGCAGAAGAATGAGAGCTGTGTTACATGTTGGATTTTAGGATGCACTGATCCCTATAATTGAGTAATTTTTCATTATATTGTGGCAGTGTATCCATGACAGACAGTGTTTGCTTTGGTTTATAAAGAATAATGCATTGGCCGGGAATCGAACCCGGGCCTCCCGCGTGGCAGGCGAGAATTCTACCACTGAACCACCAATGCCCGTGAACCCCTGTTACTATGCCCTCAAACAGAGACTTGCAGGCTACAGACGAGTGCCCTAAGTATATCTTTCAACTGTGTGGCCCATAAACCACCCAGGACCATAAACCTCTTGCACTTTTGATATACAAAGTTCCATGTCCTTATCCCTAAACCCTAACTACTAACTTATGCGTGAAAGCTGCTTGCTGCCTGTTACGTTGCTCCAGCCTTTGAGTCCGCTTTTTTAAATTTCTTGACTTTTATTCTCTTTTTGTCCGTTCTTATTTTCTCACTATAACTCTGTGAAGTCCTGCTCTCTCTAATGTGGTTGTTTTAGAGAGTTTTCGTGTTTTTTTTTATGTTGTTTTTATCAATGCCGCTTCCACTGGGACACGCTGCCTTTGTTTACTCCGGAGAACAGCTGATCACACTAGTGCCGGCCGGCATAGTGGCCAGACCAGCTGATTTACCACCTGAACTCTGGAGAAAAACACATCGGGGATGCAGAGGAGGGAAGCAACGTCGGGGGAAGAGAGCATTGTAATAACTAACAGGTCAGTAGCACAACGTCAGTGGGCTTGACTCTTATCTCGAGCAACATCAGTCCTCACATCATGAACAGAAATATAAAACATTGAAAACAAAATAAACATTCCATCAACTCTGCACTCTTTAATTGCTAGTTTTACAATAAAATGTGGATCAGTTGCAAACGCGCTCACACCGATAACTACCACTTATAAAACTGCAGCAAGCAAAACATGTCTGTTGATTATCTGTCATAAAACTATACTAATAACATATACAATAGCACCACGAATACTAATAACTACAACTTATAATGGTAATATTAATAGTAATTGTCAGATATTACAGATGTTAAGGAGTCAGTCGCCTGCAAGTCAAAGACTGAGGGCACAAAGACCCATAGTATTCTAAAATTAGTTCAGTGGAATTATCGCCTACACATGTCAGCGGGATTCAGAAGTTCAATTCCCAATTAATGCAATGTTTTATCTCAGACAAGAACAACAAAAGCTTAACAAACACAAATGTACTGTACGCTGAAAAGACTGAAGTTACCCTCAGTCTAACTTACAATTATTTGACTGCTAACAGCAACCCTAACAGCTTCGGACAGGCCTGCCCCCACTGCTAAAACAAATCCTAGAGGAAACACTGATTCATGATGAAATTTTGATTAATTGAGCAGCCTTAATAACAAGATACTGGCGTTGGCGTAGTATGTTTACCATCGTCACTTCCGGTTTTCTCGTGCACTCACTGATTCGCTAGTCAAGGGCTAGCACTCCACCAATCAGATTGGTCATTGAGGCCGACGGCCACTGGCAGATTCTACATGTCCAATTGACCAAAATGAACGCCGACTGACAACGGCACGGGACACACCGAACTGACTCGAGTCACCAACCTCGCCCGACTGTCCAACAACGTCCGACGGCCGATAATTGGGTTGGTGTGTCCGGGCCTTAATGGTGCTATCCATTTGTCTCGTGAACTCAGAGCCCGAGTTGGAAAGTGTAAATCTTGCAGCTATCTCGCGACATTTCACCGAGACACACCCCGTTTTGGTCGGACTTTCAGCCGTCCAGCTCGGGCTACCTCACAGTACACCGAGCTAAACGAGGACGAACGTACGACCCGCAAAACAAAGATGGCAGCGCCCATATTGAGATGTATTTTCTTTGCATTTGTACTACATTGGTCGTTTTAATGTCGATTTTAAATGCTCTTACACACTTGTTTACATTGCTGCTTTAGTCCGGTCACCAATTTATGCATTGCACGGTGTTGTTGTGCGTGCAATACAATGTAAAGTTTTGTTTTCTAGCTGGTTTGCTAAATAGGCTAATGTAGCTAACAATAACAATAATAAGCCTGCCACTGCCCCTGGTGGCTCGAGAGAAACACCACAGCACTTGTTGAAACTGAAATAGGCGAAAATGGCAAAATAATATTGAAATATAAGACTTGCAATAACGGAATTACTTGAAATGTTAGTGTTACTGTAGAAAAACATTATCATTTCACATTGAGCTTGTTAAGAAGAGCCACAAGCAATAACAAGACAGCTGCTGCACTTCTTTCCGACTCGTAATGCCCAAAGACAACTGGAACGCTATAAGTGGTACAAACCAGGCAATTACGTCACGTTCTCGCCGCAGAGCAACTCGGGCTCCGAGTTCACGAGACAAATGGAACGCACCATAATGGTGCGTTCGTTTTGTGCGAGTCGGTTTCCTGAGTTACGAAGCGGAAGTTGCAAACAGAACGCCCCCGAGGACGTATAGAACGACTCGTTAAGTCGTCTGAACTCCGAGTTCAGTTACCAAGATGGCTACTCCGAACATCACACATTGTGGTTTTCTACTATTTTAAGCACTTTTGTCTTTGTGGTAACCAAATGAAGAAGTCGTACACACAGCACTGTATACTGTTACCTACAGGCATGTCGCTACAGTCTTGTTACGTGTTAAATGTAAGTGTTAGTATGTAATGAACATGTGAAATCCACAGTGGGAGCACCGTAAACCAGATAATCACTATAAACGATACGAAACGTTCAAACTGCCTATTGCAACCAAGCTTGTTGTGCTGTGTGACATCGCTCTCGAGCTGCAAGTCGCGATTACAAGACAGAATGAACACCCAGTAAGTGTACACTCAGCCACAGGTGCGCCGTACACCTGCGCATGCGTAAAAGATTGCCGCGAATTGCCAGGCAGTGTGCGTCAGGAGAAGTTTGCTAGCTACTACAAAATATGTTTTAGCTAACCTTTCATTTTCAGCGGGTTACAGTTATCATGTTCGGTTTAATTAAGCATTTATAATCTAGTCGGGAGTCTGTAAGGTAATAAAAGTTCAATAAGCTAAGTTAGTAGCCTATGTAATGTTAATCTATACCCACCATGATGTTACGTTGAGGGCTTTCTTAGCTATTAATGGGTTGTACATATGTTAATGTGCTACTAACGCTACAGCATGTAGAAACAACAGTAACACGCTCAGACTGTCTCTGCGCCAAAACACACCAAACCTTCGACCTGGCGCTGTTGCATTTCATACAACGTCCGCTCAACTCGTGACCTTTTACAATGCAAACGTGGAAATAAAACGATAGAAAGAAACAATAATTACAAAGCACTTACTCTTGCGGTGTTTTCTAACTTTACGGTGCGACACTGGAGGAGGCGGTGCCGGTGAGACAGCAGCCAGCGGCTCGGTGTCAAGCCAAGCAACATTGTAGCTTGCAAATAGCTGCTGGTAGATATCAGACAAAACCTTATGCACGACAAATACAAGACATCCGGTAAACTCCTTTCAGAATAAAATTAAAGTACTCTATAGAGATATATATATCTATATATGTATATATATATATATATATATATATATATATATATATATAGATATATATTTTTTATTGTATCTATTTTTTATTGTATCCAGGATCATAAAGTTCTACCTCGTACAGCATCACTTCTCCTTATCACCTGTTAAAACACTAACTTAACTTAAAACTTGCCACAAAATCTAGTCTCCAACAAAGACATGTTATTTATTTCTTGCTGTTACTTTGTATACTGATATGTTGTGATATTCACAGAAATTACTTTGCACTGTCTGCAGTTCTGACAAAGACATACAATATATTATGCTCAGATCATTATTATGGGTCAACATTTTGCCTATTTAGTCTGACAAAGGAGTTTTGTTTTTTCAAAAAGCTCATACTTTTACTTTGAAGTCCGCGTCATGTGTTTCCGGTCGTGTCCCAGAGAATGTGGGCGAACTTGACGGCGTTTGCAGAAAGACGAAGTGACGTAATGCCTCTCTCCCATCGGAGGGCGGCGCTGCAGGTCAAAGAAAAAATACGTCAAGGTGGGTTCAAAGTGATACTTACGGAAGTTACAGGTGGAGCTGAAGCTTCTCCTGTCAACCTCTGTGTGACTCTACCGTTCCATTACTTAGTAAGTCCTGAAGTGAGGTAAATGAAGGCTTCAGTATCGGCTGTGAAATCGTTTTATGAGGAATTATACGTCTTTTGAGTACATGTTGTTTTTCTTAGCATTGCTATGTTAGCAGTTCAGAGTGCACACAGCTGTAGCGGCACCTATATCAGTCTTTACTATAACTTTAAGACATTTTTGAACTGAAGCACTACCTTTCAAGTACATTGCGTGACCTGAATAGTTCATGTTTAGCTCGGTTCACCTGCGTTAATTACCGTGAATTGTGTGCCGATCTTACCGTAAGGAACTAACATCTTGCCAAAAGATCTTAACTCATCTTCTATTTGATATTCTGTGTATGCACAGGCAATGCAGCATTAAACTGCTAGAATCTGAATGTAGTCTGGTTGGAGGAAAGTGGAAAATGTGAACTCTCTTGATTGTTTATCTTTGCACCTCAGTCTCTACTGATGTCATTACAGCCATAAAGTCAAGGGCCATATTTGTTGCTTGTTGATGTTTTTAAACCAGTGTAAATGTGTAATTACTGCTTAAACAGCTGGATATGAGAGGCCATGTACCCTGTAGACCTTCCAGCTGTGGATGACACTGGTCTTGCATCAGCATCTGAACAGTACTTCTCGTCCTTGGAGTCAAGACCTCGTAATTATGATGAGTGTTTTCAGTCATCTCAGACGTCAAAGGTACCATAACACTTGTAATGTCTCCACTTTTTATAGCATGGTGGAGGGAATTCTGGATAAATTCTTGACACTTGTTTTTAGTTGGAGGCTGATTTTATGCTCCTGAAATGCTTCATTTTTATTGCCATTTTGTTTGACAGTGGAGAAAGAACAGTTTGTTTTGGAGTGTTTGTTGTTACACTGGTGTCTTCTGGTCAGTATGGAAGCCCATTTCCACCAACATGACAGAAAAAAAGAATTCTGTAAGTCATTATAATGAGGAGCTTTCTCAAAAAAGTTGCATCTCAAAATAATGACATATTTTCTCAAAATAATGAGAAAGTTTCCCATTATATTGAGATACGAAGTCATTATTTTGAGAAAGTTTCTCATTATTTTTTTGATTTCGTCACACTGGTGGAAATGGGCATCCATAGATCAGGGAGTGAAGATGAAGTGCATGAAGTCGTCTTCCTGTCTGCTCAGGTAGCGATAACAGCAAGCAATGTAAGGCGGCTGCAGCTGTTTGAAGATGACCAGGCTGACTGTACACTGCTGGCGCTTCACCCTCCTGATGATCCAATGCAAGGTTAGGACCTACACACTATGCCCTTATCAGACAACCACCTGGAACACAGAGACTAATGCTTCCTGCCTCTGTCTACCCTCCAGTGCTGGCTTTATACCTGCATGAGGAGTGGTGGTGTGTGGATGACATCTTACGAACATCCAGCAAATCCAGAAGTGGCTTGAAGACGGTAACTGCACTTTAGTGTGTCTGTTTATGTCAGTGCCACTACAGCACAGTGATAAACAGAACAGGGTTCCTACAGGTCTAAACAGTGATCCTAAGCCCCGCCCCTTTTGAAACCTCAAGCTCTGAAGAATTGTTATTGGAGCACAGAGCAAATGGGGCAGGGCTTAGGAAGGGTCAATTCTCTGTCTGCTTTTAGTCTATAACATTTTGGAAAATAGGGAGAAGGAAAACCGTACTCTACCCTGTTCACAATGTTTGTAACACTTACAAGTTAACCGTGCTACTCAGAGACTGCACCTTTCACTCAGGTTCACCCATTTCCTTACACAAGCCAGTGTGTGCTCTTAAAACGGGCGAAGGATCCCTGGGATACTCTCTATGACCAATTCATGCTCATATAAGATGGATGCTCAGTGTGAGCAGAGTGCCAGGCTGAAGCATTTCCCCCTCTGACGGTGAAGTCTCTGTTCTTTTGTGTGGCTCGTTGGTCTAGGGGTATGATTCTCGCTTCGGGTGCGAGAGGTCCCGGGTTCAAATCCCGGACGAGCCCTCTGCTAGTTCTGAACTCTTGATGGACTTATATACACTACTGGTCTGATGTGAGTCATTACTGCACACCCTTAAATTGTGTGGTTGTGAAGCGTTCTAGTGTATTGTAGAGTGTCTTTTACCATGACTAAAGGCTTGGTGGGACATGGAGGAAGCTGTGTGGGGAAATCTTTTCAATCATTATTGTCAGATACTATGAAGATGTGAGAAAAGATTAGAGTTGAGACAGGAGGTGGACGTGTCTTTAATGAAGCCAGTCACATATATTTCTGAAGAGGGAAAGAGATGGAAAGGACAGAACAAGCTTAATAAATGTGGGCTTTACTACAGCTAACATGGTCCTGTGCTAATCTGCTCACTTAAGGTAAATAGTAACCTGTCAGGACTATATACTTAATTAGTACTGATGTCAACATTTGACGTTGCGAGGACATTTGTGTCTTTGGAAAGGCATACATTTCTCTAGTGGCTCATGTATTTGCACTTAGTTGCCAAATGTTTAAATGGGTTTTGTACGGAAGCCGAGAGTGGCCCAGGTTGCACACATTTTTTTTCCCTATCTTGTTATCTGAAGATCATAAATGAAATGTCTAATTCATCTTAGGACAACAAGTTGTTTTCTCATTATAATGACTGAAAGTTCCAGTGTGTAATATTTAGGAGGGTCAGAAATAGAATATAATATCCATAGGTATGTTGTCATTAGTGTATAATCACCTGAATAAAGGAATTGGTGTGTTTCTGTTGAATGAGCTGTTTCTATCTACAGAGTCCGGCATGTTGAACTGCCATGTTTCTACAGTCACCCAGAACAGACAAACCAAACACAGTTGCTACTGCAACCATGGCCCCTCCCAGCTTCCGTACTCTTAGCCTTTAGCATTGCCAGTTATAGTATTTTTGGTATAAAGTTAAGGTTTTAAACATCATTATTGGTTTAACAATTGCCAATACACTAGCTAACTAACATGCAATCATATTATCAAATTCACAATAAGTAAATCAAGCTCTTGAAAGCACAGTTAAAGCACAAAAAAGCCATGTGTGGTCACTTGTGCTGTTTGTTTTCATCTGTAATGGCGAGTGTCCTAAGCCAGCGCGTCTTCCCCAGGTGCAGACGATTACCGAGAGGGTGATTGTGTTCCTGCTCAGTCAGGTAGTGGAGAGGTCCTCGCAGGAGGAGGTGTCGTTCTCTCTGCACCCTCGCACAGAGAGCTGCAAACTGCTGTGGAGAGACAGCCAGGCAGTCGGGTTCTACACCGTCAAACACAAAGGTAGGATGGAGGACGAGGGGGGCGGGTGCTCCTTTCTGTGGCTCCCTAACGGATCAGGTACATTTTGCCTGCTGCAGTTTTAATATCAGTAGTTTTTCCTCTCTTTGTTCCCAGCTGATTTACCGTGTGCTTACTGCAAACCACATGACTTTAATGTGAAGTCAACAGTAGTATTTGTAGCAGCAAAAGGTCACAACCGCACAGTAAAACAATGACCATAAACATGTCTCCAGATGATTTGCATCTGTGTATAACAGTATGACTGAGAATTATCGGATGTAGTAAATGGGGAGAAAAGATGGTTAATCCAAAATGGAAACCAGACGACTGTGATCAAAGTAAAATATGTCAGTGTGCTGAGCGAATTTTATGTCATGACACCACGCCTGTTTCACAGTAGCCCAACACAGAGAAACTACGGTGGCTGCAAAACGCGCAATTGCCCCTACCAAGAGCCAGTGTTTAGTCCCTTCTTAGCTACTGTTGAAACATGGCGGTTAGTGGACAGCCCACTCTACCTACTGAACCACGGCCGCCCCACGGTTAAACTTAACAGGTTTAATATTTAACTCTAGATTGTAGCTGTTTCATGTCTCATGTTGCTGTTAACAGTTCTTGAGTGGCTATTAATAATAACAGAGTTTAATTATGTAACTGAACATGGTCTGCAAACTCCAGGCAGCCTGTGTATATTCTCTGAAGGCTGTTGTAAAACTGACTGACTGCAGCTTTCTGTCCAAACCTCCTGCTGCAGCCAGGTTGGTCTGTTTGTAGGGTTTTTTTCCAATTCAATTATGGTGTTTGTGGACAACCCACTCCAGGACTCCGGGGACTAAACAGGGGGCTGTCTGACTGACAGCAGCTTTCTGTCCACGCCTACTGCTGCTGGATTTTGTCCATTGAGGTGATGTGGAGGTGTTCAGTTTGACTGTGGAGACGTGGTGTTGGTGGACAACCCACTCCAGTTGCTGAACAACGGTTGTGTCAGGCTGGAGCTAAGTGCTGTCCTCAAGGACACTTCAACATGTATATCAGGGGAGCCAGGGAGTCATACTGCCAACCCTGTGGTTAATGGATAACCTGCTTTACCTGCTGAACCTGTAAGGCTGAAACTAAAGAGGGGGCACTCGGATTTGAACCGGGGACCTCTTGATCTGCAGTCAAATGCTCTACCACTGAGCTATACCCCCTGACACACACTCACTGACATCACTGTGCAATCGATACTTCTGACAGGTTCAATAGAAACTGTGTGGTTAGTTCAGTGGGTAGAGCTGGTGACCCATGTACAGAGGCTGCGTCCTTGCTGCAGTGGCCCGCCCAGGGTTTGAATCCAACCTATGGCCCTCTGCTGCATGTCATCCCCCCTCTCTCTGCCCCCCTCTCCTGTTTGTCTTCAGCTATCCTATCCTATCAAATAAAAGCAAAAAATAAATTAAAAAAAATAAAATATAAACTGCACTAATGTGGACATTTGCCCTCCTCTAACTGACCTAAGGCATGATGGGAAACGCCTGGTTGTTGCCAGATCAGAGAGCAGATTTGCTCTTTGATTGGATTGACGACAAACACCATGTTTTTCAAATTCTGTGTGATTTTAATATTTAACTCTAGATTGTAGCTGTTTGATGTCTCATGTTAACAAACAGATCTTGAGTGGCTGATAATAATAACAAAGTTTATTATATAACAGGCAGCCTAAAGATGATCTAACAGGTTGAAAACATTTCTCTGACTTCCTGTATATTGTCTGACTGACTGCAGCTTTCTGTCCACGCCTGCTGCTGCTGGATTTTATCCATCAGCAGATGAAGTAGAGGTGTGCAGTTTGACCGTGGAGACATGGTGCTGGTGGACAATACACTCCAGCTACTGAACCACGGTTGTGTCAGACTGGAACTAAACAGGGGGCACCCGGATTTGAACCGGGGACCTCTTGATCTGCAGTCAAATGCTCTACCACTGAGCTATACCCCCTGACAACTACTCTATTTTCTTTTATGAATCAATTTTTATAAAAATGACCTTTGATGACGTACATCCTGAACACCAATCTGAAGAGAGACTTCAACAGAAACTGCATTAATGTAAACAGATACTGTCCACACTACGCTCTAATGCAGCGGTCTGAAACTCATTGGTTAGAGGCCACTGCAGCTACAGTACTGTAAGAAAGCTAAATATATATATAGAATTGCTATGAAAATGCTCTACCACTGAGCTATACCCCCTGACACGTTGTAATGACATCACTATGGAATGAATACTTTTGACAGGTTCAATAGAAACTGCATTAATATGGACAGTTGCCCTCCTCCAACTGACCTAAGGCATGATGGGAAACGCCTGGCTGTCGCCTGATCAAAGAGCTAATTAACAAACACCATGTTTTCCTAATTGTCTGTGTGATTTTAATATTTAACTCTAGATTGTAGCTGTCTCATGTCTCATGTTAACAAACAGATCTTGATTGGCTGATTATAATAACAAAGTTTAATTATATAACTGAACATGGTCTGGCCAAAGATGATCTCAGAGGATGCAAACATTTCTGTGACTTCCTGTATATTCTCTGAAGGCTGTTGTAGAGCTGTCTGACCGACAGCAGCTTTCTGTCCAAACCTGCTGCTGCTGGATTCTGTCCATTGAGGTGAGGTGGAGGTGTTCAGTTTGACTGTGGAGACACGGTGTTGGTGGACAACCCACTCCAGTTTCTGAACAATAGTTGTGTCAGGCTGGAACTAAACAGGGGGCACCCGGATTTGAACCGGGGACCTCTCGATCTGCAGTCAAATGCTCTACCACTGAGCTATACCCCCTGACAACTACCTTGTTTTTTTTGTGAGAAAAATGTGTATTGGTTTGCCTTTGTCAATATCCATATTCATACTGGAATACATACCACATATCAAAATAAATAAATAATAATAAATCCTTCTCGACTCCCTCCCTTCCTCCCCATCTATCCATTGGACCCCCATCCACCCCTCCCCGGTGATCTGAACTCTTTTTTTTTTACACCGTCAGCACTTTAATTGGAACTCTTCTGCTGCTTGTGCTTCAGGCAGCCTGTGTGACAGCTGGAGCAGCCACGGCTACCTGCTGCCCGTTCTGGACACGGTGCTGGTGAGGAAGAGCTCGAGGAGGAGAGGCTTCGGCCTTCAGATGCTGGAGGATTTCTGCTCCTCGTTCTCTGCAGAGACGTTCTTGGGAGTCAGCTCTCCATTATCAGCCAGCATGGTGGCAGGTCAGCTAAGGTTCTCCTTTATCCTCCCTTATCCCCCCACACAGCCTATCTATTTGTTTATATACCTTCTCATCCTCCCAGGATTTTTCCAGATGAATTGCCATATTTGGCAGAAGAATGCACATTTTCTGTCACTGGCTGTCAGTGTTACACATTCATGCCATATGGGAATAACTAAACCAAATTATTAGGAAATGTTCGTACCCGCACGCACTCAGTAATGATGTATTTATGTTTCCCGGCAGATCAAACACCTGAAAGTCACGACACATCAAAAATCAAGTAATTTTGTCACGCGGTTGCATTTGAATATTAATTCCCAAACTTTCCCACAATCCCTACAGAGATCCCAGGCACGGGCTATCCGAAAGCTAAAGTTAGCTTTTTAAGAAGCAGCACAGATGATTGCTCAACCTCTTCTTTCTTTTTTTAAATGAGCTCACTCCATAGCAACCCGTTACCAGGCTGTGTGTTTACATCTCCTGTGTGTTCAGTGTGCAGGAGGTTCCTGCAGCAGCACGAGGAACATCGGGAACGTCTGTATGAGGTGGAGGCCCCAGGGGGCTGGACTCAACGACGAAACATCTGGCTCAACATCCGGCTCGGCCGCTACACCCTCGGTACAGATTATGTGTTTAACTTTTATGTGTTTAGATGTGTGAAAGAATTTCACATTTTAGATATCATACTGCAAAAGTTAGTAGATTCCAGTGTTTTTTGAGCTTATCTACATTTAAGTGTACCCCTCACTTTTATGTGGCCTCATGTCTCTCTAGGTATTAATGAGGAGAGTAGTCCAACATCAGGAGAGACACAGAGAAATGAAGGAGATGGTTCCTCTCAGAAGGTGAGGATCTCTCTTCTCATGGTGAAAGAATCCCTCTAATCCCACTTGTAAAGTGCTTATTTAATTTTATGTATAATGTGTGTTCAGGTTATCGTGTTTTATTATTTAACAACATCAAATCCCAGGGGATTTTAATTTGGCTTGTTGTTCAAACAGTTCTCAGCAAAGTCACCTAAATTTATTTAAAAAAATATATTCTTTGTAGTTATTATCAATTTAAAATACCCCTTCATATACAATTCAAACAAAAACACAATTCTATATATATATTTAGCTTTCTTACAGTACTGTAGCTGCAGTGGCCTCTAACCAATCTGAGTTTCAGACCGCTGCATTAGAGCGTAGTGTGGACAGTATCTGTTTACATTAATGCAGTTTCTGTTGAAGTCTCTCTTCAGATTGGTGTTCAGGATGTACGTCATCAAATGTCATTTTTATAAAAAATTGAGTCATAAAAGAAAATAAGGTAGTTGTCAGGGGGTATAGCTCAGTGGTAGAGCATTTGACTGCAGATCAAGAGGTCCCCGGTTCAAATCCGGGTGCCCCCTCTTTAGTTCCAGTCTGACACAACCGTGGTTCAGTAGCTGGAGTGTATTGTCCACCAGCACCATGTCTCCACGGTCAAACTGCACACCTCTACTTCATCTGCTGATGGATAAAATCCAGCAGCAGCAGGTGTGGACAGAAAGCTGCAGTCAGTCAGACAATATACAGGAAGTCAGAGAAATGTTTGCAACCTGTTAGATCATCTTTAGGCTGCCTGTTATATAATAAACTTTGTTATTATTATCAGCCACTCAAGATCTGTTTGTTAACATGAGACATCAAACAGCTACAATCTAGAGTTAAATATTAAAATCACACAGAATTTGAAAAACATGGTGTTTGTCGTCAATCCAATCAAAGAGCAAATCTGCTCTCTGATCTGGCAACAACCAGGCGTTTCCCATCATGCCTTAGGTCAGTTAGAGGAGGGAAACTGTCCACGTTAGTGCAGTTTATGTTTTATTTTTTAAAATTTATTTTTGGCTTTTATTTGATAGGATAGAATAGCTGAAGACAAACAGGAGAGGGGGGCAGAGAGAGGGGGGATGACATGCAGCAGAGGGCTATAGGTTGGATTCGAACCCTGGGCGGGCCACTGCAGCAAGGACGCAGCCTCTGTACATGGGTCACCAGCTCTACCCACTGAACTAACCACACAGTTTCTATTGAACCTGTCAGAAGTATGGATTGCACAGTGATGTCAGTGAGTGTGTGTCAGGGGGTATAGCTCAGTGGTAGAGCATTTGACTGCAGATCAAGAGGTCCCCGGTTCAAATCCGAGTGCCCCCTCTTTAGTTTCAGCCTTACAGGTAAAGCAGGTTATCCATTAACCACAGGGTTGGCAGTATGACTCGCTGGCTCCCCTGATATACACGTTGAAGTGTCCTTGAGGACAGCACTGAATCCCAACATGTTACTTCAATCCCGATGTACAGCTGGTATCTTACTGCTGAAAGACACTCTGGGAAATGTTAGAACACTTTTGAATATGACAAAAACTAAATCTGAGCTAGAGACTGACCTCTGAGTACTGTGGACTTTTTTCTCAACATAAGGAACTCTACATTTTCTACAATTACTCAAGATCACAGTCAAACTCAAAGTTCAGTTCAATTATGTGTGATTTGGGAGATGTGCGTCATAACAGTTATAATGAAGATAATGGAATACCTATGTAGAAAGGGAAGCAGATTACTTTAACCAGTCATTATATTGCCTTAATGTCTCTGCTCTGTTTTTTTTTAGATGAAGACTTACAATTGCAGACTGGACCTGACCTCATCCAGCACCTGTAATGGGAACATTCCACTGGCAACACGCTCTTCTGAACAACAAATTAAACCCTGTGATCCAAGCCAAGGAGTAAGCTCCCCAACCAGCGAGATCTACGCTGGAACAGGATGCAGCCCCGCAGCCCACGCCGAGGATCCAGACCCTGGACCTCCCACCGGACCATCACGGTCCCACAACACAGAACAAGCTCTGATATCCAAGCCCTCTGTATCTGCAGAGGCTCGCGGAGGAAAGCCAGAGGCAGAAGAAACACAAAGGAGTGCCAAACGAGTCAGGAGGACATGAAATCACGGACACAGATGCAGGCATTGTGTGCAACACCAGCCCTCAGGAATAACTGTTCATACAGATTACACACTGACCTTTATACTGTATTTCTGTTCTGGAGTTTACAGGCCTTTATAGGAATAAAGGAATAGTACAGCACCATACAAGTACTATCGCTTTTATTTATTCTGGCCGACTAAACTACATCACTTCACTTCACTGACACCTCCGTTACTCTCCAGTTATCGTTGTTTGGGCGGGACAAATTACACCTTTATCATTCTTATTAGTACATAGAGTTTTGGTGACCTCGCATAATTCCCAGAATAGCTCTGGCCACCTTCAACCTGAGCCGAGCTCTAAGGAGAAAAGCTGAAAACACCCATGTGGGTTTGCAAGGGCCTTCTTCACTTCACGGATGAAGCAAGACATAATTGTCATACATAAATTAAATGTGCAGCATGGAAAGTAGCATTAGGGTTAAAGGCATCAGGACACACAGAACCCGGCAACATGGCTCCCTCTCGCAGGGTTGTGCGGAGGTGTGGCCGTGATTATTTCTGCTTTAGACTTTAACCGTCACGAAACAATCAGAAAATAATGCTTTATTTATCAGATTCACTGCTTTGTTCTCACTAACGCTGCTCCCGCTCTTCATTCACTCTCTAGCTCGCTTGACCACCACTGCTCGCTCTCTCTAGCTCATTGAGCCAGGGAGAAGGGGCCAACTTTGAATTGTGTGTTGAAACAGCAACCGACAAATAGTTGGAAAGTAGCCCGGCGTGTCTGTGTAACTGGAGTTGAGTTTCTAATGACAAAGGTGGAAATATGGTTGTTGAAATGTATCAACACATTATGGCAAATACACTTTTGCTCCTCAAACTCAGTTCCTGCCCGGAAAAAGAAAATTACGGAAAATGTTGGCAATGATATAATTACACATAAACCGGTGAGTCAAAATTTAGAGATGCTTAATTAAGATAGTGTAGATTACTCATTTGTCATTCTTACTGGCATGTTGTTCGATGACGTAATGCCCAGCATAGCTCTGCAGTGTTACCCTGACGTCAGCCACAATAACTGAAAGAACATGTGTGGGTTTGATTATACAGTTTTTATTTTTAAAGTTTAAACATTTTGACTTACTGCCTCATAATCTTGACTTTAAAGGTAAAAATTTTGTCTTCCTATCTTTGTCATTGGTAACATTTAATGTATTTTCTTCCCTGACTGAAATGGGCTTCCATACTCCATTTTCTTCATCTCCTGCACAGCTGTCAGCCGCCGGTACGTGCTGTCTGAAAACCGAGCGCACCTCTCTCACGCGCCTTCACGCAGGAACAGGAAGTCAGGAAACAGGAGAAAATCTGTTGGAAGGGAAAAGTAACAAAACAGTTTTATGAAAGATGAGCCGAATTTATCACAACACGTGTTTACAGAACAAACCTGTACACAACGAGACAGTGGGGCGCGCGTGGGCTCCCTCTACGTATGAAAGGTAGGGGCTCGCGACACGTAAAGAGTAGTGAGATGAGTTCAGGCTCAGTCCGACACATTGCTTCCCTTTAACCCAGATTAAAGGCCACAGCAACTGTACAACCTCACACACATTATGTAGTTAATAATTTTAACTACTTTATCAGTTCACTAAGTTTAAACGTCTTTGAAAGAGCCTGGAACCGCTGAGTGTTTGTTTGTTTGTTTGTTTGTTTGTTTGTTTCTTCTTCAGCCTCACTGCAGATTTGGCAGGATCTCTGCTAATACTTCATTTGATGCATGTGAGGTTTTGCTTTCTGTGGATGGTCTTTGTAAGAAGGTGTCAAGTAAATCTAACTACATTTTGTAAGTTACACAGACAGTCCTGATCTGGTAGCTGTAGTCATTTTCAGTGACACTTCATTATGTGTACAGTAAAAAAGTACTCAATCAGGAATGTTGCTTCAACTTACTAAACTAAGTTACTGTCAGTTACAATTACTAATAAAAGCTGCTTAATCAAGATTTTTGTTACTTAAAATGTTCTATGTAATCTGTTTCAACTATTTTGTTTAGTTAAAATAACTAATTGTATCCCAGTGTATGGCCATCATAATTGGTAAAATATTGAATACATAAATGCCAATGGAAACACAGTAAAGACTCCTTAATATGTTTTTATGTGATATATGTATGAACTATATAGGGTCATGTCCAAGTTTCTCTCATTGTAAGTATAGCCTTTGTTCAGATTTAAGTTTACGTTTTGTCATATTCTTAATCTCCCAAATATTAAGATGTTTTTATTTTCTTTACTTCTTCCACTTCTGTGTGTGTTTATGTATACACTAACTACAGTGCAGTATATGACTGGAGATATATGTGTATATATTAGGGACGTAGCGATCAGTAAGGCGCTACTGGTAATAAATAGGGCTGCACCATTAATTAAAGTTCAATATCCACATCACAGAAGCTGCAGTGTTTTGGTAAAAATAAAATATGTGACAAAACAGTATTATGATTCTGCAATATCATCTAGCTTAATGTTCAGTTCGCTATATCTGTCCGTCTGTTGAAAGGAGTTTGGTTTGGAGGTATGATCACCCAGGTCTCTATACGAGGGAGAAGATACATTTTACAAGTAGAAGAAGAAGGGTGTGAATATTTGATATTTTTGTCTTCCACACAGTGGCGAGGGGGTTCTTCTAGAGGGGAAGCTGCTGGATGTTTCCAGACATGCAATCAGTGACAACAGCAATCAAAAGGTACAGTAGAATGCAGCCGGTGTCGCACTCCTCTCCATTCAGGAGAACACATAGTTCATCTGCCTGCAAGTTTTCAGGTTAAAACTAAATGCAGACGCTCTTTCGTTCCCTTCTCTAAAGAAAAAGGGTTGTTTGGTCTTCCATGCTGTGAGTGTGATCTTTGGTTTTGGGGACGTGGCAACAATTGTTGGAACCACGAAACAAAGTTCTCAAAATCGCTTTTAATTTTGTATGTCTTTCACTGAGCAGGATAAACATGTCTTTCACCATCTCTCTGAGAACTTCAGAATACTGCAAATCCTTATCAGTGTTAGCAGACTGAGCATGAACACAGACCGACCAAACACAACCACACTCTGTTTGTGTTTATTTATTTCTCTCTTCTTTCGCTGGCAGGTCCGTTTCTATGTGCTGTACATCAAACCCAGCCGCATCCATCAGAGGAAGTTTGATGCCAGTGGGAAGGAGATCGAGCCAAACTTCAGTGACACCAAGAAGGTCAACACCGGCTTCCTCATGTCCTCCTACAGTGAGTGGAAGGCAACAAACGTCTGAGTGGATGTTTGCATGTTCTGTTTTCCTTGCAAAACTTTCATTCTGTTCAGAGTTCAGAGTCAGGATGGGCAAGCGAGCAGCCATAAGACACGCGGTCAGGTCACAGTCTCTTCTGGCAGCGTGTGTTTGAGTCCCACTGTACCTGCACCCTGCGTGTTCCTGTATTCGGTTGTGTTTTCTCACTTTGCAGCATTGTTTTCCTAAAGGCTGCACACGTGCTGTCCAACTGGTGAACATGTAGTCTTCATTATCCCCACTAGGCGTAAGCCTGGAGGGCATCACACATTCACTAGTGTGTGTTCATGTCTGTCCAAAAAGGGACCCTTTTCTATAATGGAGTAAATTGACCTTTTGACTTATTTTATGGATATTTCATATTATACTCAATGCATAACAACAACAGTAGAGAATAACTAATAAACCGTACAATGAACCCAAACAGTGAACACAATAACTGCAGGAAGTTTGTTAGTTTTACGGTTTGGAGGAAGTTTGAGCAGATTATTTCCTGTCCTTATATTTTTAGGAACTTTTTATACAATTCTGTCTGTTTTATGTATTTTTAACAACCATACACACTAAGGCTTTTTTTCTCATTGTTCTATCAGCTCTTTGGTTGTTTTACGTTTGTACTTTTCTAAAGCAGAACAAAGCTGTTTATCATGGTAAATGGACCTGTACTTGTATAGCGCCTTTCTAGTCTTCCGACCACTCAAAGCGCTTTTACACTACATGCCACATTCACCCTTTCACACACATTCACTCAGTGATGGCAAAGTCCATCAAACAGAAACTAACTCATTCATACACATTCACACACCAGTGCACGGCAAGCAATTCGGGGGTTCAGTATCTTGCTCAAGGATACTTTGCCAGGAGCCGGGGATCGAACCCACAACCTTCTGATTAAGGAACGACCCGCTCTGAAATTCTTCACAGATGTGAACGAAATGCTGAAATATAGGCCATTTTTTTGGCTTTCTTACACCCCTCGAAATCAAGAAGCCATCCCAAACACCTGTAAAGCTTTGGCAAAAATGATCGTAACCCTAAATTCTTTCTAACTTCACTGGCTTAGCCGCATACTTTGTGTCCATACAGAGGTGGAAGCTAAAGGGGAGTCAGACCTTGTGTCTGAGGAGCAGCTGTCGCTGATGGTGAACAAAGCTGAGCTGGTGAAGATAACAGACAAGCACCGACCCAGCGGGACCTGGGCCTTCTGGTACCCGGAGTCAGAGATGGACAAAACGGAGCTGGAAACAGGACAGGACGTACGGCTGAAGACCAGAGGAAACAGTCCTTTCATATGTGAGTCTGCATTACCATGCTGTTAGCTGTTTAGCCCCCTCCACATATTTATCACTAAATACAGAAAACAGTGCATCCAGTGTGTCGCATTAAGCCTAAAAAGGAAAGAATACTCTACTGTAGTGTGAGCCCTGCTAAAGCTTCAGGCTATACATTTAAAGCTAGTAGTGTAAAGTGGATCTTTGTTAGGGGACACATGCAGTGCAAGGTTTGGTCAGCGCTCTTTAATTTGTTTTCTGACTACATAAGATAGGCCTGTTTTTCAAAGCCAGAGGGTCCCTTTGGTTTTCATGGGCTTCACATTGATCCAGCCTGTCCCAGCACCGACCTCCGTGGCAGTGGGGGAGTGAATGAAATTAAACTTGAATTTTGTTTTTCCGGTCTCTTTCAAAGTTTCATAAGTAACCTCAAGGGGAATGAACAGAGTTTGACCTTTCTCAGATTCAGAAGAGTCATCCAGCCCTTTGATATTCAATCAGCAGTTCGGAGTGGAGTGGAGTGCTGCGGTCGGTTCACAGCCTCTACTTTTACACATCTTCAGCCCAGATTTATTACGGCGGGATGAGCATGTTGAAGTTTCCCGAGGAGAGTGAGAAAAGACATCGTTAATTAAAGAAATCAATGTTGTATTTATTAATTTATTTTATCTTTTATTTGAATAGGGACACATAAGTACACTGTAAAAAATGTAACAAAAAAATTGTTGAAACTAATTACATTGAAAATGATCAGTAGAACTAACTCAATTTCGTAAGTAAAACAACATTCTTCATCAAGTAGCTTTAGTCATTTGAAGTGACACGGACTTTGTATTTTTATTTTTTATTTGTACTGTGGAAGGTACAAACTTACAAATCTGAGTTGAGGTAACTTATAGGTAACTTGTATAAAAATATTTTTTTGTCATATTATATCCTGACAGTAGAACATTTGTGTTAATGTTCTTTGTGTGTGTAGCATGAAAGGGCGACAACTTACATTTCCTGTGTGGTAAAATTAAATAAATGAACCTTGATTCTTTGAATTCTTTTTTCGTCATGAATATTTAATTTATATCTATGAACACCTTTAAGAAGGAGCTTGAGACCCCCCTGTTAGACCTCTCTTTGTTTAACTTTTGTTGATTATAATACTTTATTCTTTTGTCTAGTTGTGTGTGTGCGTTTCATGCCTGTTGCTTTATTCTGAAGGACGTTGTGTCGTCCCTTTCTGAACGTACTTTTGTGCTTCCAGTCTCCTTAGCCAAAGTGGACGGCGGCACGGTGACCAAGTGTAACTTTGCTGGAGATGAGAAGGCCGGCGCGTCGTGGACCGACAAGATTATGGCCAACAAAGCGGACGCGGACGCTCAGAAGCCCGGAGGAGAAGGAGCGGGAGCAGAGGAGGATGAATGGGTGAGGAGGACACCTACAAAAACTAACCCAAACTCACATACAGAATAAAATCTGCCTCACTTAATACCCAGGATTTATTCATGTGGTGTTTGAGCTCCAGACTGACGAGGCAACAGGAAAGTATGATAAAACAGGCTGCTAAAGGTATTGCACATTATGTAAATTTGCATTTTAAAAATACATAAGGCCAGAGTAAGCAAACTCAACCTCTCTGTGCATGTGATACTTGAGTGGATAGCTACAATCTCTGATTTGACATAACAGGAAGTGTTACTGTTGTTCCCAATACACAAAGCAGGTAAAGTCATAAACAAACCGAAACCCGAGGAGGCTCACTTCTCCCATTTTGTTTCTCTCTCAGGACGACTGAGGAGACCATCAGCCTGAAGAGTTGGCCCTGTTCCAGTCTCCAAGTTGAACAGCTTCAACTTGGCTCCAGCCCTGTCTCTCTCTGTCTTTAGATTGGACTCACTGGACATTTCACTAGGGTACTGAACCTCTTACATATGTGGCCTCGGGGCTGGAAAAACCTTGCATCACTTCTGCAGTATGGGACTAGACTCTTCCACCGTTATGGAGTGCATCTGGCTGCTGGCTGTGATGCAGACTGTGTCTTTGAAACTGGGCCCCTTTTCTTTAGACTTTGGATTAGATCCCTACGTTTACATTGCTTCCTTTTCAGTCTTTCTCAGCTCACTCTTCTGCTCTTGTCTGTTTGTGTCCAAGTTTAATCCAGACTGTAAATGTGTGATTTTTATGGTATTAAATGACCCTTGCTAAATCCCACCCCTTTTAGAACCATGGCCCATGTTCTCTTTTCCTTAACTTAGATATGCTGCGTGCTATTCTAATCTATGTTGAAAAGGGGAGCATGCCTATGTTCCCACAGCCCTATGTTCCCACAGCCCTATGTTCCCACAGCCCTATGTTCCTACAGCCCTATGTTCCCACAGCCCTATGTTCCTACAGACCTATGTTCCCACATTTCCTTTTTCATAAATTTGTATCAGATAAAGATAAAATATCCCTACTCCGTCACATCCCTAACCGTAACCCTTAACCATGCTAACTAGCAAGTTTTAATCTTGACCTAACCACATAGGGCTTGAACACTGTAGATGTGTATATACTATACCGTCTAGGGGACTTTTGCAACTGAGCTTTTAACTGTTATTAGACAGAGGCGCGGTTCCCCCAGAGTATGATAATGGGAGAAATGCTAAAGATGGCTCAAAGCCAAAATATTAGTGTAGTAAGTAAGCTAAAGAGTCTAAACAGTCATTGGAGCACAGAGCAAAAAGGGGCGGGACTTAGCAATGTCCCTCTTGTTTTTTTCAGTATACCATAATGTAAAGTTCTGTCTAGAGAAACCCACCGTATTTTAAAGAGTATCTCTGAAGTTTTAAACACAAAGAGCTGTGTTACCGGTTTCATAAGATCAGTACACTAGTTTGGTTCTGTGTGAAAATCCACAGTTTTACCCACATGAGAAGGAACAAAGAAAGCCGTTAACAGAACAGGACCATGCAGTGTCGTCTACATGTGGTTATTGTGTCTTGGCTAGTCTGCCACCTGAAAAAATGACTTCAGTACGGAGGATAGGGCAAATAATATTTCCCTGGAATATTAATCCAGTCTGAATGGCGCTGTAGAGTGTTTAATGGTGCAATCACTGATTCAGTGTCGCCAGTCTAATCTCTCTAGACAACATTCCCTGGCAACAGATGCAAACACAGGCTGAGGATTCTGTGTTAGCAGTTTTTCATTCTGATGTCAAAGTAGGATTTTGGTCAATTTAGAGTTTTACTGTGTGCCCCAAAATCCTGCATACATCCTGTCCAGATTATAACAGAGCAGCGGAAGAGGAACACAACAGTAGTTATGTTCTAATTATACTTTAATGATACACCTCCTGATTTTTTATAGTCGCATGAAGTAAAGTTTAGTTATACCGAGTGCTTCAATATAGCACTCCAAGAGCAATTTAACAAAATCAGGCAGTTTATCTTTAAATGAAAGTGCAGAAATAGCTGCTGAGACTGCAGACATTACGTCCACAGAGATTTAAAAATATATTTACTTGTATCTGATTTATCAAAGTAATGATGCAATGCTTATTGCTGCTCAACGCCCCTGAAAACTTGGCTTCAGGAGTTTCTCTATAACATAAAAATTCATGACTAAATCAGCAGTATCAAAGTTAATAAACACTCTTAATACTGATCTGTGAACAGTTTCATCAGGGACCATGTGATTGACAGTCACCAGATTCAAGTGTGACATGGACAATATTGTATTACACATATCATTACACATATCACTATTATTATCATCTTGTTATTCTAAAGTTATGTTACATTAAGTCAGTGAATATGACCTGTATTATTTTACATTATTTTCAAAGCAAAAATGACATGTACTGGATTAAAGGACTCACATTTAACACCATATCAATGTTTTATTATTGAAAATAACAATCTTAGCAACATTCAAGAATAATTTGGTTCCTTGATTACAAGATATATATATATATATATAATATATTATATTATATTAACCCTGTTACAAACTGATTCTGTCCTTGGGCTCTGACTTGTGCAAGTGTGGAGAAGCTGGACTGTAAATTGGCAGCACGTTACATTTTAGCTGTTATTTTGTATTCCTTCACTGTTTTTCCTCCAAATGCATATATGCTTGGACATTAATATAATAATTGATTATATAATAATTTCACTAATTGGCAACAGCAACAAGAAAAGAAAAGTGATTTTGAAAACAAAATATGTTTCACAATTTTTCACATAAAACAATTTACAACAATGATACTTTAAAGATGACTGATGCTGAAACAGCATCATGTGCAAAAATCACAAACAGCGGAACAGTCTTGTTACTGTGACTGTCCGCGTTGAATATACTGTATAAATAATACATATGGGTGTATATGTAAACACTGCTGTGTCTCAGTTTGGTCTTAAGTGCCACATTTCTCTCATGACTTGCACCAGTCTTGTGTGCGGCACAATCACAGTTCAGGTTGGTAAATTGTTTGGTGGAAAATGTAATCTCTCATTCATGATTTCATTATTTCTCTGGTCCATGTTCAAGGCAAAGTGAGGTTCACTCATGATCTTGTTGACGTGGATTTAGTGAAGGCAGAAGAGCATTCAGCTGCAGAACTGAAAACTGCTAGCACCACTGATCTGTAACGCTCTAAAACAACGGGAGATGGCGTTTGTCCACTCTACAAAGCTGTCTGTCCTTCAAACCACTCTAGGATAACATCTTTGTGCTCGCCGACCCACTCGATGTTAACTTTGGTTTGCTCGATGGCCTGGTACACCGCCCTGTTGGCAGAATCCAGCTCGTAGTCCGTCGCAAAATGTTCCAGCTGTGTACACACACACACACACACACACACACACACACACACACACACACACACACACACACACACCAGAGAGAGAGAGAGCATACAGTGATGTTAGAATATTGCTACGGAAGCACACTGCATTCAACAAAGACCAAAAAAATGGAGACCTGAGCTTATAATTATGACATAGTAGGTCACAGAGGAGTGGACTCAAGTCACAAATATGATGACACAACTCGACAAGTAATCTGAATCTGACTAAATCAAAAAAGACTTGCTACTCCTTGGACTTTTGTCTTGAAAATACTGGATACCTCCCCCCTAGTCCAAAGGCTAAAAAATATTTTTGATGAACCAATTAATTTCCCTTCATTTCCTGAAACAGCTAACATTAATGCTATTAATTTACAACAAGTCAACGCATAATCCTGATCCTGGACCAATCAGCATCCAATCAAGTTGCAGGAGAGGAAGAACTAATGTTACATTACCAGTGCCAGCTGGAACAAATAATACCAAAGATAATTTAGTTTTGTTTGTTCTGTTGTTAAAATGGCAGTACATTTAGTGAAGAGCGTATTAGGACTTGGCCCCTGGTAGAGCTAATGCCCTATGTACCAAGTCCTTGCTGTGGCCCTTTGCTGCGTGTCATCCCCCTCTCTCTCTCTCTACCTCTTTTCCTATCAACCCCCCAGTTTGGTGTCAACTGCTGTCAAATTTAACACATTAATTAAACACACTCTGTTATGGTGATAGGCCTAATTTCAATGAAAAGTTTAAATATGTTCATTTGGAAGCTTTCCTTAGCAAATATCGATACAGGTGATTGTTTGTGATTAAATCAGCATATATTTCTGTCACCCCATAAATGTTTCTCTGCCCCTGCTCGGGAGACCGAAGAACTAATTTGGTCTGACTTCTGCAGCATAGTGATCTTGCCAGATTTGCAAAGCAGAAGCACATGAAAGACCAAAAACTAAAATGAACTGATCCTGCTTCAGACATTGCCTAATATATCTTCTTCCGCTGTATCATAGAGCTCCACTGGTGTCCAAAAACCTTTAGAAAAAAAAGCCAGCCACACTGCTGCACTGGGTGACATTTCCTTCACTACTGTGAACAATTCATTTCAAGTTAATCCCACATACACCGCCCTGCTGCCTGAAATGCTTGCTTAAGCAAATTTGTATTAATCCAGAGCTGAATATAGTCCGCCAAAAATAGCTAAAATAAAATAAAAACTGTGGGATGGAGTCAAAATAAACTTCAGTGCGTGCATGGTAACGGAAGAACATGTCACCCAGTGCAACAGTGTGGCTCACTGATGTGTTTTCAATAATTTTTGGACAACAATGGAGCTCTATGGCACAGGGGACGACCATATATCAGGCTTTGATACACACACAGTACTTGTTATCAGGATCCATTGACGGTTTCCATCTTTTCATGGGAAAAATACAGAATATAACCAACCCTATAAATAAGAAAGCAGAGCGAGGGAAAGTTGGGTTTTGGCTCAGGTAAAACTAACACGCACAGAAGATAAGATATCAGGGTGTATCCAGTTACTCGTGTGATATAAATCAATTATTGGTGCATGACTGGAAAGACATGACTCCCCACTCCACATATTGCATGCTGGGATCATCACCGGGACCTAATAAAAACATGAATAAATTACCTCCTTCAGTTCAAACTGTGTGGAGAACCTGCTGGTCACGCCCTCGATCAGCATCGCTCCAGCCCTGGCAGCAGAGACAGGAACAATATCAGAAACAGTTTTACACACAGCACCACGGACTACAGTCTGTAAACTGAGCACAAAGTCGAATGGACAAAAGAAAAACAGCTTCAACTAAAACTGAACGCTGTAACTTTGATAAATGTAGTATTGATTGCAGGGTGGTGTTTTAAACTGCATTAGTTTGAGCTAGGTGGACCTAATGAACTGGATATCGTAAGCAAATACAGTTAAATCCCAGCTGATTGCTTCTTGAGATCAATCTCAGGTGTCGCTGTGTGCTCATGAAATGAAATCCTGTCTGTTATGTATATTTAAACTTTGATACCGATCAATTTTGCTTCCTGGTAACGACACAAACAGCAGGGACTTTATGGAGGAGAGCTAATGATAAGCACTGATTAAATAAGAAGACCTTTGTACGTGACGACAGTCTGCAAGATTTTTATAAGCCACTGTTTATTATAGTCAGTTCTTTTATGACAGGGCTTGTTTATTCAAGTGACTCAACTGCAGGTCACTTCACTATCAAGAGGCCTCTGTAAACCGAACCCCCCCGGGCGAGACGAGGCCCTCAGATCCCTGTGGTGTTGAGCAGCACTACGTCCATAAAGACATCACTAACAACAGCAGTCCTGTCTTCTCAGTTGGCAGCTCATGGCCTCCAAGCAGATCATGAGACAGAGCTGTGAACCAAGGAAAACAGGAGCGAGGCGAGGCTGTGTTCAGGGTTAGATGGATGGGTTGCTGGTGTTTGCTGGAAGCAAAAATCCCATTCATATTCTCAAGGATTTTGATTATTAGCCATGATATCGTAATCACCCAAGCTAGACTTACATGAGCTATGAGATTGTGGAACTAGAATGCTCCTGTAGAAGCCACAAAAAAATAAAAACTTTGTTTTAAGATAAACCTGTTTTATTCACAATCTCACGGAGAAGTATTACAGTACCCACAATCCTAAAGTGTAACACAGACGACGTCTCTGATTGGTAGAGCGAACAGCTAGTGAGTTACTTTTAAAACAATCTTTATTTACACGCTACTGCTGCCACTGACTGTACGAGGGTTTATGAAACTACAATATATTACACCACCATTAACCATACAAAGACTATAATAATGACCGTGGTTGAATTCAAGAAGAAATGAGCTACTGTTGTTGTCATTCGCAGTGGTTTATGGGATGAGTAGTTCCTTCGTTCTTGAAATAATTATGTCTTGTACCTTTGCCTTCTTTCCTGTTTTTCAAGCTTTGTTTTGCTCCAAATCGAATGTTTGGTGTTCCATCAGCTTGATATAAGTTTAAAACTCTTTATATAACGATTTTCTGAAACGTCAATGGAGTGAATAAACGGGAACTTCTGGAACCGGAGCTGTGGACGATCACTGTTGCGCTCTATATCTTTTACATAGTACTGCTCTGTGGTTTGTCAGCATATTTACAATGATCACTGCATGTTATTGATCATGCAACTGTGTAATCAATCAGGCTTAGCTCTAATGTCGCAGCACAGAGCAACCCTGAGCTAGCCAAGCTAAACTAAAAGTGTCCTGGATCTATCTCTGGAGCAGACACACAGGGATGTTAGGCTGTGGTTTGACTTATTTGCCCACCTGGGAGCAGTGGGATGAGCTAAACACACACAATCTGACATAAAGTCACCATATAGCAAACAATTGCTTATTTACACATTCTGTAGAGATTTTCAGTCTTGCTTCTGGCCACCTGATGCATGTCCTATAGTTACTCTTTTTTTAACACCAAATGGATGTTAATGTTGCTCAGTGTAAGCTGGAGGTGTAAACAGGCAACAGTTTGGCCATTACAAAGTCATAATATGACAAATATGTGTGACTTTTAGCTTGCTGAGGCCTTCTGTCTTTAAGTGGCAAAAAAAGTGTTGAGGCAGCTTTAAAGAGCTGCACACCATAAACAGAATTTCATTCCTGTTTTAGCTCAGAGTTCTCAGTGTAACTGCTGCGTTCGGGTTGGCTTCTCCACCCTGACAAACACACGTTCTGGGGTAAACCATGAATACTTGCAATTTTCTTGTAAATCTGTTGGAATAAAAACGGCTAAATTTAAACCTTTAGCACTGACGCAAAATACCGCCTATCATCAACCTCAGACCAAAAACACCAAGCACCAAGTGTCTTCCTTTTCAAGTCTATATTGGTTTTAAGTCCAACTACACAATCTCAAATACTTGTTCATGACTCAGAAAATGACATTGAATCTGAAAAAACCCAATATGAGAGTCCAAATAGCAACCTACCCCTGCCTGACATAGTCCCAGTGTGCTCTGACAAAGTTCCAGGCCAGTGCCTGCCCCGCCACATTCTTGGCTATGTAGTTAATGGTGGAGGCAACATCCATCAGACGAATCTTTTCAGGGTCCAAGGTGTACTCCAGGTATCTGTAAGATAAGGAAGGCACCGACTGGCTCTTCACTTAATGAAAACTGTATGTTTGGGATTCACCTTATCACGGGTGTGTCTGTTATGAGAGAAGTCATTATATAAACACAGTAAAAAATTATACTAATGTAATTCTGTGTATGACACATCAGGATCTTGTCCCTGATCTGTTTGTTAACCTCACCTGTTGAGCAGCCAGATCTTCTTGGTGCATGACAGAGCCTTACGGAGCTGCTCTTTCTCCGAGGTGTCGCTGGAGCTCTGAAACTTGTTCCAGGCAAACTCCCACTCTTTCCCCCCACCAGCAGCCACAGCTTGGCAGTAGATTACAGACCGCAGGTTGGGATGGATGCTGAATCACAAACAAACACACACACACACACACACACACACACACACACACACACACACACACACACACACACACACACACACACACACACACACACACACACACACACAGTTATTTTCCGCACATTAGGACTGTGTCAAGTTCTCTCGGTTGTACTGGGCTTGACTTTTTCCTGCCTATCAGCATATTTGCAGACACACTGAACACTTTCTCCATCCTGTCTAATTTCATATATTTACTCCAACCACTACAAACTAGGGGATTGCACCTGAGAGGTGATAATGCGTGGTTGGGGGTGTTAGGGTTGAGCGAGTACTCGGCTGAACAAAAAAAACCTCAAAGGTCTCACTCTTGTAACCCTCATTGCTCTGTAGCTCAGTTCTGTGGCTGTTCTGTAAATAGTTTTCTAATAAATATAGCAACTTCTGATCAACCCATATCTTTCAGTCTTAAATTAACAAATTCAGATTAGTGCATTTCCAGGTTAAGCACCACCAACATCAAGTTTAAGCCTCGCCCATTTTTGAGTTCAAATATAGAGCATATAGTTGGTTTAACAGATACAGATGATGTACTCGCTCACCCCTAATCTTTATATTGTTATTGAGACATTACATTACATTACAGCTCTATAATAACATGGATATAGTGGGGTGATCTTTTGATAAAAATACCATGTAATTGCCAAAGTAATAACCAAATAATAGATAGGTATTAAATAGTAAATGGACCTGTACTTGTATAGCGCCTTTCTAGTCTTCTGACCACTCAAAGCGCTTTTACACTACGTGCCACATTCACCCTTTCACACACATTCACACAGTGATGGCAAAGTCCATCGAACAAAAACTAACATTCATACACACCGATGCACGGCATTGGGAGCAATTTGGGGTTCAGTATCTTGCTCAAGGATACTTCGACATGTGGCACTAGGAGCCGGGGATTGAACCCACTACCTTCCGATTAATGAACGACCCGCTCTGCCTCTGAGCCACAGCCGCCATTAATAGTATTTCTGGTCAATATTAGACTGAAATTTAGGGGCCATACCGTATTACATATAATTTTCCAAACATTCCCTTTTGTTTCAAGGTAATACTGTACAAATAAAAAGTTCAATGATGTGACCTGGAGACACACTTTACAGTTTCAGTGTGGTAACCATAAACCAGGGCTGAAAAATACTAAATATACCTGTTACTATTTAATTTCCTTGTAACATTAGATTAAACCGATATCAAAACGCATAATAATTACCTGGAAACTAGGGATGATGGCCTCACTGATGGCTAAAATGATAAACCATTCAGTGTATTTTTATTATTAACTTTTTATTATCAGTCTATTACCCCACTATTACCATGTTATTACCCCACTGTTATGTGTTATTACCTTACTATTACCATGTTATTACAGAGTGGTAATCTAAAGCGCAACGAAATAGTGTCTTGGCAAACAGGCAAACATACTCTCAAGTCAAGTCAGTTTTATTTATACAGCCCAATATCACAAATCACAACATGGCAACATACGACACTCTCTATCCATAGACCAAGGATGGGCGAGTGCAAATGCATTAATATACTTCCATGCATTTATATACATGCATGTGTGTTGAAGTACTGAGCAAATACACCTTTAATGTCTCTCTACTTTAAAACTGCACCTGGAAACTGTAGGCAAGTGTAACTGTAAAGGCACTGCAGCTTCACAAGACACCTTCTCAATTAGTATGATTAAGATCATGTTCTCAATGGCCGCCCCATTTTGTCATTTAGGATTAGAGCGCATGTAAGCATAAAAATCCTGCCAAGTACAGCTTTAAAGATAAGAGCGACACTGCAAAGTGCTAACAGCCACCAACAATTAACACAAAAAGTGATTAAATGGCACCTACCGTCACTAAATCATTGCTGGAGAGAAAAGCTACAGAATATAACAAAAGCTATTACAGTGAGACCATTTATTTTGGAAACCAATAGAATCATGTGCAAGTTTAGGAGAGTTTCAGTAGGTGTGTAGCAGAAATTACATTATATACATGATATATACTTATCCAGTAGTGTTCATACCCGTTAGTGGTGTTGCTGTTCATCCAGTTTGCAAACATCTTTGAAGCCATCTCTATGCATTCTGGGAGTCCATTGGAACATGCCACGTGTATGGCTAAGAGTTGGCTGCGCCTTGAAATGAGGACATCACAGTTTCATTTGATATAAAAAGTGCACAGGTATTAAATGACATTAAATGTAATGTAATGTGTTTTGAAGAAGCCTTGTCAAACTATTCTTTCCGAGCTTAAGAATGAGCCAAGTTAATCATGGATTGCTTAAAGCAGCAGAGTGATAATATTCTGTAGTTTTGTTACTATGAGCGACACCTTTCACTTGAGTTATTTAAATGTAATTATAAATATTAATATGAACTACAGATACGCTTTAACTAGTTAATAATCAAATGCATTCATATTCATAATGAATTAGCTTTATCTGATTTTTAATTTATGGTGGCAAAGTATTTGTGTTAAAAAGTCAGTGAGTGCTCTACGGTGAAGTTACAATGTTGTGATTACACAAATTCAACCGATCCTTTTGAATTCTGCGTGATTTTTTCCAATCACCGCAGCTTTTCCGCAAATTTGATAAATCATTGCAGTTTCCTGCGAGTTTCACCAATCAAAGCAGTCCCCCAAGCAAAACGTTAAGCCAAACGTCACCAAACTCCAAACTACTCGCAATATTATTCTCACTGGAATTAGATTTTTAGCGAACAAAAAGATAAATGCAAATATTTTTGCAATTTTCACTTTCTTCCGCAAAAAAAATCCTAAAGGCATCTTGGAGGGTCTGGAGAATTAGTTTTCATGTACAAATATCCTGCCAAGCTGGTTGTTTGAGAGCTTTTTTTGTTTTGTAAATCATTTTGTAATGTTAATTTGCTGCCACACATACAGTGATACTCTAAAGATTAATAGCAAAGAATGTGTTTTTCACCCCTGACAGTGTTTTCTTATAAGAACACTACATATTGTCCACACTGCACATCTGTCACTAACATGTCCATAACTGGTGATGTGTGAAACCAGCTCTCTGGCACTCTCAGACTGGACTGTTAGTTTGTAAAACTGTAAAGTGAAAACATGTGTGAATCTGCTGATGATTAACTAAGGGAAAATTCGGTTTAAACAATATGATGACATTACCCCTGAGGGATCAATAAAATCTTCCTTACTGTAAGGAATGGTCTTCTGGGACTTTTGAATAGTATGTGTAGTTTCTGAAGAAACTGTACAGGCCCTTAACTTGTTCCTGGAGGTATGCCTGCAGGAAGAAACAGTTTTACAGCAGAATTTCAGGAATACATGCAGCAATATAGATTTATTATGATCTGATGAGGCATGGACATTAACCCCAGCGGGTTTTAGTCAGCTAAATCCATCTTCTCTATCCACTGCAGGTCGAAGCAAGATACATTGTTCATTTTGAATATCACAAGTTGAAAATGATGTTTTAATGACACATGCCTGCATGGGTCCGTACACCTCGGAGCGGTCAAACATGAGGACAATGTACTCGAGGTTCCTGACTGCTGATTCCCAGGGAATGTATGCTGTCTCGTTGTGAAGAAAGCGGGTTGAATTCAGAGCCAGACTCACATCGACCAGTTTGGCCCTGAGAAAAACAGAGATGAGGGATCATGTTTTTAAAATTCAGTTGTGACCAGGGGAGTAGCGGGCAGTAAACCCAGGTAAACTCTGTTTATCCACCCCTTTTCAATATAAGCTTATTCATCCATCTTCATATCAACTGTATCAGTCAGTCAGGTGAAACAGTTAGCTAGTTTACCCACCTCTGTATTTACCCCTACACCCCTGGGTGTGACACATTATGATTATAGAATTACACTTAACCAACAGAAAACGTATTTGTAAGTCTGGATCAACTGAATCCAAGTCATTACCTTGCCAAGTTAAATGCATCATCAATAAGTTGTCCTCTGTTCATCAGTGGGATCCGCTAAAAAATAAGAGTAACATGAGGGACAGTAGACATTTCAGTTTACAAAGATCCAAACATGAAGACATCTGCAACTCTACTCAGCCATTCTACCAACAGCAAAATCAGCATGAGTGCAGGAAATGATGACCAGGAGTGCCACAGTGAAAACGCAAAATAAGGCTTTAAACCAAATAATTATGTATTGATTATTACGTTGAATTTAAAAAGTCAGGTATAAACCCAGTAGTATGAGTATCTGAGTTATTTGGGTTTAAGCATTGTCTCTCTATTTGTAGGTTCTAAAGACTCCAACACTGTGCTCTGAAACCCAGTATTTCGAGTGGCTTGCAGCGCAGCACAACATCTTTTTTTTACTGCGTCAAATCACATTGTGTCTGAAAGAGCCTTAAGAGGTCTGTTTCAAGAAGCTGTATACAGTAATCCAATGATCGAGTGGGATCAAGGGATGGAAGTGACTGTCTGTCTGTCGGCTGGTCTGCGGCTTTAGTCCAGATTATTTGATGGATTGTCATGAGAGACATGTAGAGCCATGCCCCAGAGGATGATCCTACTGATGACTTTCCATTTGGCACCACCAGCAAGTCAAAGTTGTCCCAGTGACATATCTCAACATCTAATACATAGATTGACATTATTGTTCCCCAAACAATGAATTGTAATAACTTGTTTTGACTATATATCTATAACTATTGGGTAGAGACATTTGTGTTCCCTGCAGGATGAATTATAATAACTCTAGTGGTGATCCTGTAAAATCTCACCAACAGCCTATCAGGAGATCAGCAGAGTTATTATCCATTATCCTCCCTGGGAACCATGAATGTCTGTACAAAACTTCACTGCAATCCGTCCAACAGTTATTAAGACATTTCTGTCTGGACTAAAGTGGTGGGCCAACCAGTTCAAGGACATTGCCAGCCCTAGATATATTTTACCTCTTGTAATTTTACTTTCTAGTAAAAGGTCTTTCCTTACTCAGTGGAGTAAGGTTTCTGCTCAGAGCTGTGATTTGCTAATTCATTATGTGGCTCAGTACTCACATGTGGATCTTTCTCCAGCTGAGTCAGGAGGCGTTCCCAGTTCTCTGGGTTGTAATTGACTCTGTAGTATCCAGTACAGTTGACATTTGCCAGGATCCACTCTCCACTCTTAGAAATTAAGGTGTCTTTCTTTTCTATTTGACAGGAAAATATTGATCAAAGGAAAGCTCTACTTTACAGACTATGAATCACAAATCAATGGCACAGTGTGAAGAAAAATGAAAAACCAGTAAGTAATCATGTGCATCCGATTCTGTTATCTGGTCTATCTCATCAAACTTCTCTTTCAACTGACTTGTACCCAATCAAAAGCCATAGCTGGCTTAGGATGTCCATCATTCAGTCATGAGTTTTTCTATCTAGTCTTCTGTGAGCCTGATGTAACTGAGAAGGTGTAAAGCACAATTTACTAGAGAATGCAATATCTGAAGAAATTGCGGGTATGAATGCTGTATGCTGACTGCTGAAAGGCTTACGCTAAACTGAATTGCTGGCTTTGAAATTGTTCAAACGATGTGGAATATTTAAAATTTGTTGAAAAGATTATGCTGGACTGAATTGCAGGCTCTAAAAGTTAAATAATATGAATAATCTGTAAAAGGTAGAATATTTTCAGGTGTGTTCAAGAGCTGTCGCTATACTGAATTGCTTGCTTTAATTTGTATGAAGTAAATGAAGTATTGTAGTGGGAAAGTGAGAAATAATCAAATTACTATGAATGGGAGTGAACAGTTTAATGTATCTCATAAGGCTGAGTCAGCATCTCCCACTAATAAAGAATTAGGGTGTAGAAGAACCTTTGCTTTCAGCATTCATATCCAATATGAAGGCAAAGCTGAGAAACAAGGTGTTTGTTCCCAGGCTCTGTGCTGTATATTCTGTTACCTGGTTTGTCTTCCAACGTGAAAGAAAACAATCCAGATGTATCTGACATGGCTGTGATCGGGACATGCCACCAAAGACTAAACAGGCAGAAAAAACAGACAAACAACCAATTAGTTCAGTAAATTATCATTCAGCTCCTATACAATGAGGAATGAAGAGTCAAACTAACAATCCAAAAGGAGGAATTTTAGTAAAAGGTGACAAGGGCACAGTGATCTGTGAGTGTGAAATCTAATCTGCGTCCAGAGCTGTTATGGTCTGGATATGGCTGGAGCAACTTAAAACCATGTCAGGTTAAATTATTGTGCAACTCACCATAGCAGTGTCATGGAGCACATAGTTACAAAACATTGTTTCAAAACACTCCGCATGGCCAAAGGTAAAATCTACTGTAATCATCTGCAGTGGTTTCATGCATGCCTGACAGAGAAATACTTGGTTAACAAAGTGGCATTACGCAAAAACAATAACTGTATTTTGCAAACCGAAACAGACACAAGAAACTCTCATGAAGTGATCACAATGTATATCTGGAGGACAAATTTATGATCCAACTTTGGCCTTAGGAAAGATAGCGAAGGTAAGCAATCTCCTGCAACCCTAGCCCGAGTCACATTCACACTCAAGATGTAAAGTTCCAATGAATACTGAGGGAGGAAGTCGTCACCAGAGGTTGCCATAATGTGTTTGCAATAACGAGAAAATACATTACAACAGCATTATTTTATGACAGTATTGTAATATTGTGACCCTATAAAGTTGTTTGCCACAACATTCATTTTCTGTTTCTGTTTCTGTCCACCTGATGAGTGCAAGTCCAATATTAATTCTCCTTTTGGCTCTGTTTTGTTCTCCATCAACTTCATTCCATTGTTGTTGTGATTTCCATTAATGCCAAAGATGTAAATTAATTTGTTCATACATACTGATTCTCACTCAATAGTTGATACTTTTCAATAAAATAAACAAATTAAAAATCTTCAGAGAAAGTCAACTGATCTACAATTTTGTTATCTGGAACATATAAATGTCCTTGATTCCTTGATAAGTGTAAATTAATGTAATTACAAAATCTATAGCTACTGAGCCCCATTGACTATTATCTTAACTGGATTGGTATGATCAGTAGCCTACTGTATTATCATTGTCCTCAGCTTTAACCAAACTGAAAACTATGTACACTGAAGCAATCTCCATTTAGCACATACTTAGATTCAGAAGAGTCATTGAACAGGAAGTGCTTCTGGTAGATTCCTCCATCAGTAGTGTTGATGGTGATGACAGGATAGCCAATTTGAGTAGTCCAGGGTTTCATTATCAGGGCCACCTTGGTGTGACCGCTATCCTCATCTACGGCCTGCAAACATGGCACAGATCAGTTAATATTTTATGATACGAATACCATCATTATCAATCATCATCAATTAGTATTGACAGTAAGACATGCTTAATCTCAGCAACAAGACTTTTTGACTTTACTTTACCATTTGTATATAATCCCAGAGGTCGTTCTGGTCAGTGTTTGCATACTTAAAGTCAGACAGGTACATCTAAAACATAAAAACAGAGAGAACAAGAAAGAGAAGTTATAATTAACACAGTTTCATCCTGCGTTTGCCTTTATATTAGCTAGATAAAAATGTGCAAATAAATGAATGTTTGGCTGAAAAGTGGTTTTCTGGGTTTTTTTTCTGGACTGTCACACTGAACAGCAATGACGGACGAGGTGTTTCTCAACCCTTCATCTGCCTGCTCCCTTAGAGATTCTGATTACTCTCACCCACAACAGTATAATCCTTTAGTAATCTGTCTGCTCCCCACTGGGAAAATATGACACCCTTATTGATTTTGCGTACGCAGTGGAAACTACAAGTGGACAAAAAGCATGGTTTGTGAACCTGTTTCCCATTGTCTTTTCCCATTGCAGCAGACATAAACCAGATGTTGGAAAGTTAGACTTCAGGACAGCAGTGATGGTGTTATTGTCAACAGATAAGATTTGGATATATGATGGGAATGTTGTTTACTGAAGTTCAAATAAACTTAACCGACTTCATGACCAGGGCCGGAGCCAGACGTTGTAAACATTTGGGCCTTATTCCAAACCTAGGGTGTCTTGGGGAGATTTTTTTCTCCATTTACGGCAGCTATATGCACTATTTCTCAAGCCATTTGACATAATAGAATGCCTAATTTCTGTACACGATTAGGGAAAAACATGATCGTTATCCAGAAAAGATCCCTCCAGTAGAACCTATTTAATATCTAATTGTTCTCCAACTGTCTTCATCATTCTGTAACCAACGCACAACAAATGTTGAGGATCATTTTTCACTACTTCCACCTAAAAAGAGGCAAAAATAGTCGAGGTTGACTCCTCATGAAAAACTTTATTATGTCCATAGTCCATTAGATAGTTAGTTATCTAGCTTACTCCCTTGCTCACTGAATGAAACATGACACACACAAGACAACAACCCCCCATGACAATGTTAGGGCGGACAGTAATAGGACTTTGGCTCAATTGATTTTCCAGTCCAGTCAGAGAGACTAAGGGGAAATTACAGTAATTTTAAGTTATTTTAAAAACCTAAAAGATTAGGAGCTTTTGAGCAAAAATTTGGGGCTGGAGCCCCAGGGGCTGCCCCCCACTGTCAGTTAGCATTTACTGTCCATTAGTACGCTCTGTAACATAGTTTGTCAAGAATTGTATTTGTACCACATGCCTCATTACTGTCTACAAACCATTCCCCGATTGTGAATCAACTCGGACAGAAGAGGGTAAAATAAAAGTGGATGGTTCTTTTGGATTCTCTGAACCTAAAGAGTCAGCACGGCTGAGGGCTTTTTTTGGTCAACTAGGCAATACACTATGTCAAAGTTCGACTTGACAAAAATAATTTGTGGGGATTTCTTGTGTAACCATACCTTACAACAGTTTCAACAAAATCTCAACATTCTAACAATTTTGCAAGCCTGTTGTAATAGACTGCATTAACTCCGGCTAGGTATACCCTATCAACAAGACGGTGAGTTGGATAGAGTATATGACAACAAACACAAATACAAGTATTGCACCAAAGCTAAATGAGACATTTTCTTTCCAGGGTGAAAAACATACTGCTAAACTACTAAAAGTACTGCTGCTTCAACTATGAACAAAAATCCCTTTTTCAGAACCAATCAATACGCTTTGTTTGGCTCACCAAAGACCCCACATGTTCTAAAGAACCTGTAGCTACATATTGTGTGTACATGTGACCTTTACTAGTAGTCCTTTACTTTGTTTGTTGATTGTAGTTTGCTTTTTCCAAATCTTTGGTTTAAGGAAGTCAACCAGGCATGCACAATATTATAAGAGGGTTATGTTGAATTTGAAGCAGGCATTTTTGATTTTCCATACCCCCAATTAAAGCATCAAATTAGACAAAGTTGCTGCGGAAGTTGGCTTCCCCACCCATGTTGTAAGTCATGTCATGTGGCAAGGCATGAAATTACCAAAAGGGTTCATCTTCTCAGAAAAAACAAAAACATTGCCTGGACTCTGGATTTGGTCTGCGTGATAGAGGCCCCTTTTGGTGTTGAGTCTTGACTAAAGGACAATCAAATCAATTACAGTGTGATTTGAGGGCAAATTGGGTGTAACAACCTTTAATCTTGAACCTCAAAGACAGTCTGCAGGGCCTGCCAGAAGCTTTTATGAGGATTAAAACATTTTAGCACATCTGAATGAGGTTAAAAGTTATTGCTTACTTTGATCCCTTTTTGGAAAACCTTTTCTCCCACGACATCTTCCAGCATTCTCAGCACAATTGCTCCCTACAGAGTGAAGACCAAATAGACGTGAATGTTAATATTAATAGTATACTGATATGGGTGACCTGCAAATAAAACAGAAAGAAGAGTGTGTGCGCATCTGTGTTGCACACCCTCGCTGTGGTCATGAGGCATAATGTGTATTCATTACTAGAATCTCTACCTTACTGTAGGTTATGGCATCAAACATCTCAATGATCTGATAAGTCTCCTGGACATCTTCCTGCGGAGGACTGAGAGGATGGGATGAGGCCAGAGAGTCCTCCTCAAACGCTGTATGGAGGTCTCTCATCACAAATGTGTCTCTCTGAGGAAAACAAATAGAGCCCACAGGTTGCATGATGCAGGCTGCATGAAGGTATGAAGGAGATTTTGCTCTGCCTGTTTGCACCAAGCTGTCTTTTCATGTGTGTGTTTCAATGTCAGTGATTGCCACAAGTTGGTCACGTCCGTAAAGATGACTGAATTTCTCACCGCTTTAAATGAAGGATCAATGTGGTCCACTGCAAAGTATGACATGTAGGAGGCGAAGCCCTCATTTAGCCAAACTTCGTTCCACCATTTCATTGTCACCAGATTTCCAAACCACTGTTAACAAAAAGAGAAGATGTGAAAACAGTCGGTGCCTTGATCTGTAATTAAAATGTATCTCATATCATTTGGTTGTTTTTATTAGGGATAGCACACAAAGACTTTTTTCCCTCTAACCTGGTGTGCCAGTTCATGTGAAATGAGAGTGGCGATCACTTCCTTGTGCAACAGTGAGGACACTCCTTCCTCATAGAGCAGGCCTCCCTCCTGGTATGTGATCAGTCCCCAGTTTTCCATTGCTGCAGGACTTAAGTCTGGCAGTGCAATTTGATCTGGAGGATTCATATAGATATGGACAAATGATCAAATTATATAAATAAAATAGCTTAGCCAGAAGTACGTTATAGTGTCCAAGAGTACCCAGTAGGTTTTTCTCAGAAGAGCAGAGCTGTTTTAGAGGTAGGACTGTTGTTATTGACCGAAGCTGATTATTAAACCTGAGCGTATGCCTATAATTGCATAGGCTAATTAAAACAGTATTTTGAATATAGCTTTACATAAAATGACAGAATAAAGTATTTAAATAAATACTAAATAATATAATAAAATAATAGCGCTGTGTATCGGCAAGAATCTGGCGATACAAAACGTATCACGATACAGGGGTTACAATTCAATATATCGTAATATATTGCGATACTGTAAGCAAGTCATTACATTGTGATTTAATAAAATAAATTATTACAAGATTATTATTGTTATATTGTTTCATATAAATTTTTACAACCCCTTCATGTACAACTAAAATGAAAACACAATTGTACTTTTAAAAATGTATTTAGTTTGGCGTAAATTAATGGCAAAGGTCCAAGGTGCCCACAAATGTGTGTAAAAGGTTTAGGGTCTTTATTTTGTGTTTGGCTGCGAACAACAAAGATGATATAAAACAAGGGAAATGTATAGAAACTGCTGTAACAAATTCCTGAAAAACTATTTTGCCTGCTATTTGTTTAGTTTTTCAAAAGGTTTCACTTATATCAAGCTAGTATTTAACTATCTTTAGATATCCAGTAGCTTATCCCTAGTGTAACTGGGAATCTACAGTAGAAGTCTACATGTCTTTCATGTTTTATTGTTTTATTAAAGCTGTCAAATTTAAATATATTTAGTGTAAAAGTAAAGGAATCAGCCGTGTTTGTACAAAATGTTACAACAAATTTGACCCTAGTAATCAAAATGATACTAGCATTATATATAAAACGATGTAGAACTGGGACAGAGTATATGCTCTAGCTAGCCATACTTTACCAGTAGTTCTCAAGCTGTACAGTAAGCTGTTAGCCTGCTGACCTTCCAAAATGTGAAATGTCATCATCATAACAAAAAAAATACATGTCTTTTGAAAGTGACAATGACATATTTTACCTTCATCTTTCAATGTGTCAGTACAGCCATACTGTATCTCAAAGTCTTACCAAGTGTTTTCTGTTGGTAATTAATCTCAAAATAATTCTCATAGAACTGGAGAATCTTTCCAGTGATGCTGGCAGCGTAGTGAGTGTGTCCTGCTGCAGCGGCCTCAGGACGGGCAAACGTCTGTATGAGCAAAACACAGAGGTCAGATAAAGCACAGAAGATATTGTCCTACATATTTTTGTTACATTTCCTTAAACTTCCATAAAACCGGGGATGGGAAATATGGAATGTTAAATACATCAAAAAAGAAGGAAACGTGAAAATGATTCAGTTATTGGATTGAAGATCTGGTGCTGAATGGTATTTTGATATGGAATTGAAATCAAACCAAAACCATTAGCAGTTATTTTTGCCAGTAAACTTAAATTAGCTAAAATTACAGTCAACTACCCAAGGTCAACACCATGCCAAAAACAATTACATGAAATTCATGTTGAATCTACTGGAGTACACATACTTCAATTGTCACACGCTCATGTGTGGAGGGGGTTGGTTTGAACTCTGAAACCGTGAAGGCTACCAAGTAGGTTGACATCTTCGGTGTTGGATGAAAACTAGTGTACTGCCAGTCTTCGTCGATAATATTGGAGGCTGACAAAGTGGAAACAAAGCACAACAGTATAAGGAAGGATATGTTTTATTCTGTTATTACTGTTTATCTTTTATTGCTATGTGACCAGAAACGTAATAAACACTAAACACTGCCTCAGAAGCCAGGGACAGATACAGTAACAGCTGTTTATTTTTTTACCTGACTGTTGCTCATTTCCGAGAGCTTTTGTGAATCGCCTGTGGATGATGGTCACATAAAACACAGCCTTCATTTCTGGCTCATCGAAACAAGGAAACACTCTCCTGGCGTCTGTTGGTTCCATATTAGTAGCGACAAGGAACCTATGCATACAGATAAAGATAGTCAGCCTTTCATTATCATAAAACGAACAGATCCATCCAAAGTCCTGCCGCTTCTTGGTCTGTTCTCTAATAACAGTTGAACAAGACTCGGTCAACATTCCCCTTTCCTGTACTTAGATCAGTCTAACACGTCACCATTTTTCTCAGTAAATATATTTCTAAAGGTGCAATTGACATGACATATTCACCAGATGTCCAAAAAATCAAACCATAGATGTCCATCAATTAAGTTATGTGTAATAATGTGAAATGACACAGAGAAAAAGTATTGAACAAATGACGAAAGGGGGGCGCAAAAAGGCCTGGAAAGCCAAGACACCAGCTGAAATCTATCAGTAATTAGAGAACAATCCTGCCACTTGTCAGCGCAAATTAATATCAGCTGGTTCAGTCCCAACTGATGGCCTATAAAAAGCTGTCTCATCACCAAGGTGTCACACAAGAACCATCTCATGATGGGTAAAACCAAGACCGTCAAGACCTTCGCAACCTTATTGTTGCAAAAAATACTGATGGCATTGGTTACAGAAGGATTTCTAAACTTCGGAATGTTCCAGTGAGCATTGTTGGGGTCATAATCAGGTAGTGGAAAGAACATCATTTCACCATAAACCAGCCATGACTAGGTTCTTCTAGCAAGATTTCTGACAGAGGAGTGAAAAGAATTATCAGACGAGTTGTCCAAGAGCCAAGGACCCCACTTGTGGAGAGCTTCAGAAAGACCTGGAATCAGCAGGTACAATTGTTTCAAAGAAAACAAAAAGTAATGCACTCAACCGCCATGGCCTCTATGCACGCTCACCGAGCAAGACTCCAATGCTGAAGAAAAAAAGCATGTTGAAGCGTGTTTAAAGTTTGCTGCAAAACATTTAGACAAGCCTGTGATATTCTGGGAGAATATAGTCTGGTCAGATGAGACACAAATTCAACCCTTTGGATGCCATAATACACAGCATGTTTGGAGGTCAAATGGCACTGCACATCACCCCAAAAACACCATACCAACAGTGAAGTTTGGAGGTGGGAACATCATGGTGTGGGGCTGTTTTTCAGCATACGGCACTGGCAAACTTCATATAATTGAAGGAAGGATGAATGGAAAAATGTACCAAGACATTTGTGATCACATTGAGTGATCCGCCTGTTAACAATACTGAGAGATGCAGACTTTACTACCAAATCAACTGTAACTCACTTAATTCTGAACCGATTTTCATGGAATTTGGTTTATTATAAATGTGAGAAATTTAACCTGAAGGTATGAATTCAGTTACTAGGGGCAGATCTAATCAGCTTTATGCCAAAAACAGTCAAGGGTCACCTTGGAAAAATGCTGCAGGCCACTCAAAACAGCCACTGACAACCAAGAAACAGCCACTACTAGTCAGACCAACACTTTGGCCAAAACACAGAATGAAAACAATGAATACATGTGTAGTAGTGTGTATGAGTTACTGTTTAACCAGGAAACTGGCAAGTAAAATTTGTGTGTGTGTGTGTGTGTGTGTGTGTGTGTGTGTGTGTGTGTGTGTGTGTGTGTGTGTGTGTGTGTGTGTGTGTGTGTGTGTGTGTGGGGGAAGAATTCACCTATATTGAATTATGTTTTCCTGTAGACAAACTTCACATTTCACAAAAACAAGCAACCAGGTGGCTTTATAACAATATAATATATACAGAAATCTACTTTTTTATAGAAACTGAACTCAAAGTTAAAACTCTAAATAACTGGGCCTGCATGTCCCAGTGAGAGTTGTGGTTATTCAGAAGGTTAATGTTTTTGCATAGAGCTCTTTAGATCTGCCCCCACAAACTGAATTCATTCCTAGTAACCAGTATCAGGTTCAAGTTCTCATATTTATAACAAACCAAATTTCATGAAAATTGGTTCAGAATTAAGCGAGTTACAGTCGATTTTGTCTGCATCTCTCAGTATTGTTAAAGGGCAGATTTTGACCAGACGCAGAGCAGCAGCTGTGTATTTTATATCTATGATAAAGAACCCATTACAAATTACTTGATGAGTATAAATAAAATAAATAATGTGCTTTTGTGTCTTTTCGGAAACAGGTCATTTTGTGTCCACAAAGTGTGTAACACACATACAGATAGTAAACTGCGTATTTGGGACACACAATAGAAAACGTAAACCAGCTTTGGTCTCTGACTGAAATTAATGTGTAAAAACAGCAAGGAGAATATATGAGTGGTGACTAGAGGGTTATCCTGCTTCCAGTAGGTCTAACAGAGTATAAATAGTGTGACAAACAGAGTGTGTGTTGACCCACACTTGCACAGTATGTGTGTAAGCACATGTCTCCACTCAGTAATTTCATACTGTGTTTGGGTTCTTTTACCCCATGGGCATGGAAATGGATCAATTACAGTAATTAGACAAGACAATGGACTAAACCATGAAACTGTCCAATTCCTTTGAATACATTTGTCTTTTTCTCCTTTTGTTAATCTAGAACACAGTCCAGCTGATAAATGAGCTCCTACAAACAACAGCCCACTGTGTTTTTTTAAGACCACAAAGACATCTGCATTGTTTTTTTATTTTGGTTTTGGTACAAGACTTAACAGACACCAATCCAGATGTGTTTTTGTATTATCTCAGAAATCCAACTGACCAAGTCAAAAGATGTCTAAGGCTGGACTCATCTCTTTGTGACTTCTATGTTAATGATTAGTCTGTGTCACTACACAAATGTTGAATAAAAGTTGTAATTAGTTTTTTTACAGTGCAAAATGTCTCAATGTTTCTTTTTGTACATACAGAATATGTGACTGGGGGGTTTGGAGGCTTTGGAGTTACTTACGGGCACTTAGACGAAGTTGGGCTGTAGACTAAGGAAAGTAATGTGACAAGTAATGTAACTGATTACTGTTTTTGTTGAGTAATTACTAAATAAACACAATTACTTTATCAATAAGTAATGTGTAATGCGTAATTGATTGCATTATGAAAGTAACTGGATGTCAGATGACAATGATTAATATAATTTATTTTTGACCGGAGTCAATACACTGTACGTTCTTTCAGTTTCCATCTGAATTTGACTTGCAGCATTGCTAGAGAGCGCTACAAGTGGATTCATCTATGGAATAACTTGAGCCTTTTTTCATCTGTGTGCCATGAAGAGCCGTCAAGGGTCAATAATGGTTCTAATTTGGTGCCTTTTAATGGTTTTCTGGGGAAACACTGCCAGGATTGTTTTACTTCTCTACAAATAAAAATATATACCCTCAGAATACTTTGAAAGGTGCTATAATCACAAATTATACACACAGAAACGTTTAGGTTTTTGTTACTTACCTCTCTGTATTCGTATCACCTTCAAATTCTGGTTCCCCTTCTTGGTATGTGCTTACAAACAGCGCGTCAAGATTTTCTGATATTTCTCCTTTGAAATCCAGAGACAAACTGTAGTTTCCCCCTGCCTCCAGTGCCTCTTTCAGCTGAATCTCGAGAAAGTCACTTTCGTCTTCGTGGTGTTTCATTGCTGAAACCTCTATGTTATTATTGTTTTCTGTGTCTATCACCTTTGGTTTAGAAACGGCCAGGTCCTTGCTGTTGAGGTAGATGGTTCTAGTCGTCTGGGCGCAGTGAAAGTTAACAGTAGAGTTCCCTGTGAAGAGCATCGTCTGGTTGGGACTGGTGACATTTACCTCCTCGATGATTCGTGTGTAGAAGTGAGGCTTCAGAAAGACCGTGTATGTTTCGGGTATGAGATTCTTCGGCAGCCGCATGACGGGTGGCGGTCCTGTGGTGGTGGTCGAGAAGGTTGGACGGGGCGTCGGGTTCATTGAAGAGATCTGAGTATTGTACAGAATGACCATGGTGACAATGCCAGCGATGACAGAGCCGGTCAGGATCATAAAGGCAGAGGCGATGGCCTTGGATGTGAAAGACGACTTGGCCATGGTGGCTGGTTCCTATGGTCAGCCCTGAAGGTCCCGTTGCTTGACTCGTAGAGATGAGTCTGACGAGTCCCTTAGCTTGTATTCCTGTCTTCTGCAGTGACTGATCAGAAAGTAACCTCCCTCCCATAAACAGGGCTCAGCCTTAGCAATTAAGGGTCTGCAATTGGATTAAGCATTAACTTGGACACTGCTGAAGGAGCAAAGAGTAAGCGTAGTGTGAAGAGGGCGGTGTTCATTGGCCTTGTTGTAAATAATCATATTGTGCTCTCAAACATCTGGAGGTGGTTACTGTGGTCTTGCCACTAATGCAAGGGTTAGGTAAACCTCACGGAACACTTTATCCTTACCCTGCACTGTCCAACCCATCACACCCAGACGCACTCTCACTCACATTCCCTTTCTGTGAACATAGCACACACTGCCCATCACAATCACAAGCCTCACTGGACAAAAAAGCCGGTGAAGAAAATCCTTAAGGAGGAGAACATCAGCAGCAACAATCACTTTTGAGCGTAGGTGAAGGTGTCCAGACTTCCACGTCGCAGCGACACTTTTCCCAACTACTGCCAAACCTCAACCCAGGGGGCTTCCAAAGACGCATGTCAACACAGATCCTGTGCGATTGACAAACTCCCAACAAACGAGAAGCATATGAAGGGAGGAGTGTTCAGTGGGCTGGATAAGAGAGGGGAGGAAAAAAGAGCAAGAGAGCAGAGTGATTTTGGAAATCACTGAATTGCCTGGAAAGCCCCAACCTCAGGGAATCACGACCACCATGACCACACACACACATTCCTCGCCACAGGAGAGGAACTCAGGGAGACAAATAGGCAAATGGGAACAGTGTAGGACAAGAGGGGTCTGAAATGGGTGCGGAGGTGGTTATTTGTACTGAGAACAGATGTTCCTGTTGCGGGGTCAAGGAGATCAAACCGACCCAACCACACTGAAACACTATGTAGTGTAAGAATGAAGGAAAACCATCATCGCAGAGAGACCGTGCCAGGTGGAGGGGAGCCCGAGCGAGGCCACGTTCATGCTTCGAATTATACATGAACAAAGATTAATGAGCTGTTAGGGAGTAATGATGTTTATGACAGTTGTCAGAGCACTTTTTTGGTTTTGTGCATTTGAAAAAAACCTTACAGTAAATAAACCCCAGAAACAATTCCCTGGTGCTTACTTAAAACGATGTTGTTTGACAAAAGCTCAATAATTTTATTAAGTGAAAAAAGTGGTCAACATCACCCAGATGTTGCAACATTTGTCTAAATATCAGGGTCCTCTACTCACACAATGCGTGTGTGTTGCTTTCAGGAAGGAGAAAGCAGGAGGCAAGTTCTGGGATCGGAGCAGACGTCTGTTAAATTATTCATGTTTCTCTGCTAAACTTTACACACACACACACACACACACACACACACACACACACACACACACACACACACACACACACACACACACACACACACACACACACACACACACACACACACACACACACACACACACACACAAATGGCAAACAAATTAAGATTGAGTCCAATTCTTTATGAAGAATCCTGTGAAATATTCTACACTCATAAGTTTCATCATCATATCATTCATATCATCACACATACATCGATGTGTTCCAAAGAGGACAAATACCCTCCATCACACATCTGCTACTCGTAACACAAGTACTGGAGTGAAATGGTGTTACACTAGTGCGTATGTAAACACAACTTGATGTAGTAAGACATTTGGGAGAGAGATCTGATGGCCAAAGCTTTGAAAATAGGGACCTCTACTGATTAGGAGAGTAACTGCAAAAGCACTGATTTCATTCCTCAGCTGTCAGGAGCACAAACGGTTGAGGCTCATGGTAGAAAGGAATGCAAAGAAAACCTCACATACATAAGAAATACATGGAATCATACGGAATCCGTGATCACAAACTGACACTTTTCCCGTGTATGAAACAGCTGGAATTTGGTCACTTGGTTGCTGCAGTGATTGGAGCAGCAATAACCTTCCATGACAGCAATGGAAATGTACAGAAGCCCTGAGAGGGCAAGTGAAACCCAAAACATTCTGATGATCCATTTTACAAGTCTGTTTTTTAAGTTATAATTGTTTTGTTTATAACTTAAGAACAGGTGAAAAAGGTTTTGCGATGATAATCTTTCCTAATTTTCTAAATTTCTGTTTGTTCTTTATCTGTGAAAAACCTGCCAGTAATAGATCATTTGAAAAAGGTTTAGACAGGTAAATAAAAATTGGTAAGTGAATTTTTGTAATACTCATTGGATCACCAGAATGTTTCTTCTTACTTGTCTCTCAAAGCTTCCATAGAATGTGCAAAAAGTTTCCAAATATCACAAGTTGAGGAATTCCTACATTAAGACAGGCAGATTAAATGCTTTTAAAACCTCATAAAATCCTTACATTGTCCGCTTTAGGAGAACCACACACACAATGACTTCATACACATTAACAATAAAATAAAAAGGAGTAGTCAAGAAAAAAAAATGTTGGGTACAAACTGGTCCAGCACTGAAATGAACTCTCGGTCAGCTGTGCTGCATTCCTGACAGGTTGTGATTAGAATTACACCATCTTAATACTGCCAGTCTGAGTGTGTCAAGTATTCAGCAGCCAAGTCAGAGTGGCTATTCAGAACCAGCCTGGGGCTCAGGTCATTTAAAGTGAGACTGTCTACAGCAGTGGTTCCCAACCGCTTTCCTAAAGACCCCTTTTTCTATCACTGAGTAAACTGACTCAGGGACATATTTTATGGATATTTCATATTATATTTAAACTGTACAATGAACTCAAACAGTGAACTCAGTAACTGCAGGAAGTCTGTGTAAAAAGAGGGTTTTGGATGAATTTTGAACAGATTATTTCCTGTTTAGAGAACTTTTTATACACTTCTCTGTCTGTATTGAGTATTTTTCATATTTTTGAGTCATACAGACAAATTCAGAGTTTTCTTGTCCCTGACTCTTGGTCATTGTTCTAGTAGATTATTTATTTTACATTTTCTTCATAGAAGTGAACCAAAGCTGAGATATAGGCCTACTGTGTGTAATTCTTAAGTTTTCTACCACAACTTAAAATCTAGATGGCCTCGCGACCCCGTGAAGCTTTGGCGATCCCCAGGTTGGGAACCACTGGTCTAGAGGACTTGATCCTGCTGACTCAGTATCAGCACCCATCCATTTTGAGACACTTTTAGGTCCTGTACTGGTCCTGTCTTTACTTTCCGCAGATCATTTGAATTACGTCGTGTTACTAACATTCAAATGTTTTATTTAGAATACAGTTAATGAATGTATTTGACGAGCATATGATCGGTTTAAATTCAGTTTCGCACAGCTGGTCTCATCTGCTGTTTGGTCAGTTTTCCAGTAAAAGGCTTTTCCCTACAGCCTTGCCATTCAAATGGAAGCAGTAGATGACTGTCTCTGAGGATAAATGCAACTGAATTCAACCAAAATGATAACAATGGTTACATTTACAATACAGTACATGTCAGTTTTCTACAACTGAGAAAGCATTATACTTGGCGCTCTGATACTGAGAATAAAGTATTTTGAGAATAGAAGCGTAGTATTTTAGAGTAAATTTGAAATATTTCGCTATATTTTAACACTCTGACCGGGCTGACTCACAATAATACGACTAATTGTTAAAATAACGACTTGTCTCTCATTACATAGCAAAAATTTAAAAAATAAATTCAGGACTTTATTCTTGAAAGGCAAGAGCTCCTTCTCATTCTTCTTTTTTTCAGAGCATTTCAACTTGTTTTCACTAAATGTTTCAGGGCTTTCTTCTTGACAACTTTTTCTTGAAAATACGACTTCTTCTTCTTTAACAGCAGCCCTCGTGCTCGTCAGCTTTGTCTTTGAAGAGGCTGAGTTTAAAAGGCATTCTCCACAACTCTAAGTGGCCATTACACTGTCATCTAGTCTTGTTTTCTCCACACATGGGCCATGCACACTCGGCTCAGGTAGAGTTGTACTTAGTGTTCCAACAACATGCAGTCCTTTGATTTCACTTCAAGTCTCAGTTTTATCTGCAAATATGTGCAAATATGTGTCCCTCTGAGTACAGTCATTCAAATCGGGATAGAAATGGTGTGTGTAGAAGCAGTATACTGCCTTCTACCAACCAATGGCCAGCTATGGAATGTTCTTCCTTTAATGTCACACATCTGGCTACCACAGCCAGCTGTCTAGATGCTGAACACAGTAACAGGACTGTTCCAGGATGGCAGACAGCTCTCCATAGCTCTCCTCCCTCCACGTGGGGAGTAGCCTCTCATTATTGAGGGCTTGGAGCTTTGGCGTCCCCTCCCGGAGGACGTGGTACAGGCAGGGCCACCGGCTCTGGATCCTCAGCCTGGTCCTCCGGTCCAGTGTGATGCCGCGGACGATCTTCTTGGCTCGAAGCTCACGCAAGGCGGGCAGCTTCAGGCAGGAGAAGACCAAGCCCCGGCTGGGCGACACGTCCAGGAACTCCAGAGCTTGAGACTCCAGAGTGTACGAGATGCCCAGGTTCCTCAGCGGGACCAGGATGTGTAAAGTCAGAGACTTGAGGTTAGGCAGGGATTTGGTTAGGGTCTGCAGAGTCGAGGGGGTCACTCCTTTAAAGACCCAGAAGTATTTGAGCTCGAGGACTCGGAGCTGCTGGAACTGGGTGAGCAGCGACACGGAGACATCCGACCAGTCGAAGTGTAACCGCATCTTGGAGATGCGCGGACAGCTGTGGGTGAGTTTGGTCAGCAGCTCCTGGAAACTGGTCACCTGTCAAAATAATGCATTTGATAATCAACCGGTAGCAATAGTGGGGAAAACAGTAACATTAGCCAAGTGTCAGTGTCATCTTTGCCTGATAATGACTCTAAATCATTATAAAAATTGCTATTGATTATTCTATATATATAATATTACTTATTGCTTTTATGTCCACCCCCCTTGTGTGTATGCAGTACAGGAGGAGGAGGAACAGGTAAATACTGCACACTGCAGGCTGGTTTTATGTAAAAAATGATTTGCTCGTATTGGTAGCAGGTCTCATCATTTCTTCACACAAGAGGTGATAAGCTAATCCTTCCAAATGGAAGTGGATACACAGTTTGGGATTAAGAAGCAGGGTGATAAACTGTGTGTGTGTGTGTGTGTGTGTGTGAGAGAATCTGTCTGGTGCAGCTTTCATCTGAGTTACCTGGTCCATCTTTGTAATGCTGTCCTGGTGCGAACTGGAGCTGGAGTGCACCCTGAGGTCCAGCGGCTCCAGGAGAGTAAAGGTCCAGTTAAGGTCCAGGTGGCTGAGGTCTCTGCAGTGGACGTTATCCAGCAGGTGACTCAGCAGCTCGCCCCACTTGTTGAAGCGATCCCCCAGGTCGAAGCTGGCCTTCAGCGTGAGCAGGCTGGCCCTGCGGGAGATGAGGTGGTGGGTGTAATGGTGCACCCAGGATTTCCACCTCTCGAACTCGCGGTTGGAAACGAGCAGCCCCTCCTGACCCAGGTGGAAGACGCCGCGGCGGGAATAGTCCGCCACCCGCCACAGCTTCCAGGAGCGGACGATGCAGCTCCAGCTCAGGCAGACCAGAGCGCAGCTGCATTTATCCACCTCGTTCAGGAAGGACAGGACGTGCAGCTGGCACTCCACCGGCAGGAAGTTGAAAGGAAAGTAGTCGTCCACGGTTTTCCGCCGGCTGCTTACAGGGACCAGGGGCTTTTTTCGTGGTGACATGACGGTTGAGGAAATGATATTGGTCGTCATTGGCAGAGTTCAGAATCTCCACCGGGTGGTCTTGTGGTCTGGCTTTGCCATAAATATCTCTCTCCTGGTGACGTACTGAAGATAAAGAAAGTAAACAAAGAGAAATGCATTTAAGATGTTGACCTTTTTTTTTTTTTTTCAATTTTCAAATTTTAGTCAAGACAAACTGTATTTATATAGCCCAAAATCACAATTTTCCTCAGGGGGCTTAACAATCTCTACAACATTCAAAACCCAATGTCCTTAGACTGACTAAATTTGGGTAAGGAAGAAGTGGAACTGGATAAAAGGAAAAAGTGGAAGAAAGCTCAGGAAGGGCTGCAGAGGAGGGATTCCTCTCCCAGGACATTCAATAGACAATGAGCACAGAACAAACCAACACAATCACATTATATACAAACACTGAAGACACAAGCTTCCAACTCAAAGGGTCTTTCTATCTCTCTCGGCTCTGACTGGTTCTTTTCCTCCGGGCCCAGTGGATTAGTATAAATCCCATTAGGAGCTCTAGGAGGAACCAGAGGAACCAGAGGAACCAGATTGTTCACACATTATCTGTCTCATGTTCTACTGTCAGGATGTAGAGAACGTTTCAGTGAATGTGACAGAAGCAGAGATTTTCATAAAGGTTCCCTACTGCAGCTTTTAGTGGTTATTTCTAACGAACAGGGACGGTAACCGAGCTTTCCTCGGGAGCTGTAGCGTTAGCACCCCTGCCCCTGTTTAAAACAACGTCATGTGATCACCGGGCTCACTTTTATCGCCGTGTTGAATCCGTTCCATCCGGTGACACGTCGCTTTGTAACATGACTCGAGGCCCTTCAGCGGCTCCGTTATCTTCCAGCTTCTGACAAACGACAGGGACACACTCAAAGACTTGTCCCCGTACGGGCTCCAGTGGGGACGGTGTGATTGTTCGGTGTCGGTCCCCGTCCTCACTTTCTAAGCTAACCTGCTAGAAGCTAGCAGAGAGCAGAGGAGTTTAAAGTGGAACGTCACTGCTCAGCGTCGTTGTCTCTCACATATATCCGAACCTATCCGCTCCTGTGAGGACACCGACACAAGGCCGAGCTGCTGAAAGCTGTGAAGAGCAGTATTCAGTAAGTAGGCCGGCTAGCAGCCGAACAGCTGAGCTATGTTGTTGTTGTTTTTGTTGGGGCTCGTTGGTGATGACGTCATCAAAATGCGTTCGGTTGCACGTTTTTCACGGCGGCGTTGCGCGGGTCGAGCGGAGCTTAATGTTTGAAAAGAAGACATTGAGGAGAATGGCTGGGCCGGTAAACCCTCTCTAATTAATGGTCCTGGTTACTCAAAAAAAGTTTATATTTATCATATTCAACCCCAAAGTGTTTTTAAAGGAAGAAATAATTTAATAAATGTATGTATTCATTCATCTGTCTATCTCTGTGTTCATTAATGTATGTATATTATCACTCAAAGTATCCTGCACTTTGTTCTGAATGCAATGCAAATGTTAAATGTTAATAAACTACCTAGAACACTGAAAGGATTGTATCCTGTCCCCACCCTCTAACACTTCACAATGAATCCTTCAGAAATCTTATTTTATATATATATATATATATATATATTTATCAAGCAGAAATGTTAACATGTTAAACACACATTTTGGTCACTCGGTCCTGTTTAGGGCCATATGTGGAAAAGTCCAAGAGTCCTGATTTTTAAGTAAAACTTCTCACTTTAAACTCAGAATTTCAAATACATTTTTCACATGTGGCCCAAATCCTCTTCCACACCCTGACATACTACCCCCTCTGAAAATGTGGATATGGGAGAGCCAAAGGTAACTTCTTTCACTCTATTTTCTGTATTTTTGAACACAATGTTTTTTAACATAGATCATTATTAAATATTTATGCTGTGTATAATGTATGCATACACTGTCATATCCACCTATCATGTACCTATATAAAGTAACCTGTAACATGAATCATTATTTATTCCAGCCTTCTTACAACATTGTATTCTTGGTTACAGAAACAGAAACAGACTGACTTGTATATAGAAAGTGTATGTTGTTGTTGATTAATAAACTTTTTATTTATAGTTTTTTTTTACTTATTTGTATGTTCATAATAGTTTATGTACATGTATTAAATGATTGTGATCAGAAGCATTCTCTGTTTGTTGCATTATTTGAGGAGACTGTATAGCTGTTTCATGCATTGTAATTTCTAACCATCTTCATTTATTGATATGCACTTTACATGTTTTTGAACAATGACTTTGCTCCCTGTGTTGTTTTAATGCTATTACGTTCCTATTTTCCACCAGTAGATGGCACTCTGACTATACAAAAAGCACAGGCTTGGTGGATGCAGGTTGACTCCCTTGAAGTTGCATCCTCCTCTGGCATCCTCTTACACCGCTGACTGTAGGCTTGCCTTGAGGGAACCAATTACATGTTCAGTTCAAACAGGTCATCAGGATATGACCTCAGAGGAAACATTACTATTATTATATAAGATATTGTCCTGAAGCTTGTTCTGAAGGTGTGATGTTGAATGTCATTTTAGATCCGACTTGAAAAAAAGGCAAAATGTAGACTGAACTGATGGATGCACATTATGTTCTCTCTGTTTACTGCTACTGACTACAGGTTTAGTATGTCCCATGACCAGGTTTGGGTAGAGTTACTTTGGAATGTAGTCAGTTACTGAATACAAATTCACCAGAACCCAGCCCCACCCGCCCCCATCATCCTGTGTCACTCCACAGAGTCAACTGGGGAGTCAGTCGCTTCCTGGGTACCATCATCACCCAGGACCTTAAGTGGGAGCTGAACACCAGCTCCCTCACCAAGAAAGCCCAGCAGAGGATGTACTTCCTGCGGCAGCTGAAGAAGTTCAACCTCCCAAAGACAATGATGGTGCACTTCTACACCGCCATCATCCATCATCAAGTCCATCCTCACCTCATCCATCACCATCTGGTACACTGCTGCCACTGCCAAGGACAAGGGCAGACTGCAGCGTATCATTCGAAGAGTGAGAAGGTGATCGGCCTCCAGGACCTGTATGCCTCTAGGACCCTGAGGCGTGCAGGTAAGATTGTGGCTGACCCCTCCCATCCCGGACACAAACTCTTTGTAACACTTTGCTCTGGCAGGAGGCTGCAGTCCATCAGGACCAAAACCTCACGCCTCAAAAACAGTTTCTCTCCTTCTGCAGCTGGCCTCATTAACAAGGCCCAGACCCCCCCCCCGACACTGACTCTTATACCCACCCTGTATATGTGCGTTACATTAATGCACTCCTGTCTTCTGTACAGTTTTCTTATCTTATATTTATTTATTTATGTTTTAAAAGTACTTTATTCTTGTGTGATTTTTCTGTGATTTGTATATTTTATGCACCAATCAAACAAGACAAACTCCTCATATGTATAAAAACCTACCTGGCAATAAAACAAATGTTAATTCTGATTCTGAAATGACATGAAGATTGTTTGTAATCTGTAACCGTAATAATCCATTACAATTTTTTTTAATCTAATCTGAATACTACTGGATAACTTGAAAATCAAACACAATACTGCACCTTTGGTGGTATCTAGCAGTGAAGTTGCAGATTGCAACTAACTGAACACCGCTCGCGTCTTTTTTGACGACCTGGGAATGAAAACTGGCTGTGAAGTGCGTAGGGCCGCAAACGCCCCTATCTAGAGCCAGTGTGTGATTTGTCCCCTCTGGGCTTCTGTAGAAACATGGTGTGTAATCAATTAATCCTTGACAGGGTAACTATAATCTAATTCCACATTTTTCAAATGTAATCTGGATTTTATTTTTTGTAATTTGATTACAAATACAATTACGTAACTTATTACCTTAAAAAACTTTCAAAGTTTTGTTTTTGTTTTTCTTATTCAAATAATTAATCTTATTGTTTGTGTTCTGTCAATATCTTGGAGTATGTTTTGGGTATTTGATCAATGTATGGAAATACGTGAAGGTCATGCCACTTTCTATCTGTTTTTATGGTTTTTCTTTTATTGTTGTTTTCTGTTATGGAAAACCCAAATAAAAACCGTTAACATGAGTTATTGATTTGGTCCTGGTAACATGTAATCAGTTACTAACCAACCCTGCACATGACTTATGAGTCAATCAGTCAGGAAAGCCATGTCTCCCTTCCTGCAGTTTGTTTCTACACGGTGCCTTTCTTTTTACGGCCAGAGAAAAAAGAGGAAGTGGACAGTAAGAGGGGCCCTTTTTGTGACAGAGGGTTTAAAAAACACCCTTAAATATGTACAGTGGTGGTTCTGGTGCCAGGTTTCTATGAGTAAAGGACAGACTTCGTGGTACCACTGACATGTTGCTCCTTGCAAATTCCAACTTTTAGATTTTATAGTTGTGAACACTCTCCACCCAGACCTCTTGTGTAACAGTGTTTTGACGAGTCTTTTGTTCTACCAGCACATTCACCTGGACTCACATGACGGCACACACTCTGTGAGGCGTTTACTGACATGGTACAGAACCGCAGAGGGGGTTAACAATTGGCAATCATGTGCCATCAAGCTTCACAATATTCTTAACATGACGTATGACAGTAAGGTTTTGCACGATATGATGAATGTTTAATGCTGTGCCTCATTTATCACTAATTTCTACTAATGTTAAAAACTACAAGATATATCCGGGCTGATGCTGTAGGTCGAGGGACCTGGATGCAGACAAAATGGTTGACGTAGAGCAGACATCTTGGATCTCCACAAGAGTCTGTGAGTGTGGACACTGGGATTGGGTCGATCTCCACAGTTGACAGGAAATCACATGACCTCAGCAATGGAGGTTGGTCTTCTTTGTGTCGTTTTTTCATCCAGTCCAGTCGTTTTCAAACTTTTCTAAGGACTAAGGACCCCTAAACGTACACAATTTACCAAGGATCCTCACAAGATTTTTCCCCCTTCAAATTTTTGCTTTTAATTGTTTTATTACAGAGAGTGCATGAAACCCCTGACAAAAATGTTGACACACTGTGTAATTGTCCTTCTTATGGATGGTAATATAGTGGAAATAAATGATTCCCAAAAAGCTGAAAATCCTTGTGCTTCTACTACTACAAGTGCTTCTCTTCTGGGTGCCAGCTTGTGCAGAGCAAACAGTGAATAAATAAATAAATAAATAAATAAATAAATAAATGATTCCCCTTTTTGCTGAGGACCCCCTGGAACCCTTTCAAGGACTACTGGGGTCCCCGGACCACACTTTGAAAACCACTGGTGTGGTCCACTTTTGGCCAGAAAAGGCAAGAAGGGCATATCTGCAGTCTCACAGATTCTACAACACACCCACCTTACTCCATGCTACATGCTCACTGTAGCTAGCTTGCAGTATAACCACACTGTAAAAAAAGAAAAAGGAAGAAGTTATTTTTACGGTAATAAACTGGCAGCTGTGGTTGCCAGAACTTAACCGTAATAAATACAGTAGAACTTTTTCTACTATTATGGTAAAAGGATATTGTTGAGTTTTAATCCATATTTTAGCATATAAATACATATTAATGCTATGACGGTGGGTTTCTGTGCAATTTACAGTCTGTAATATATAAAAGAAAATACTTTATTTAGTAAAGATTCCTTTTAAATGCTATATACATAAAGAAAATGTAACCTACTTAGAGTTTACGGTCTTTTACTGTCAAGGTTTTACAGTTTTTCCACACATATGTTTTTTTTTTTACAGTGTAACCATCTGTGGTGTAGCGCCTGTCCTAATCACTGTAAATTTACACCCAACACGATGGTATCCATTTTAAACTCATTTAAAATCAGGACTCATTTACACAATATTATACCTTATATGAGGTGCAACAAAGATATATAAAAGACATTTATACATGTATAAAATAAATGTATGTAGCCTAATATGTAATATATTTTTGTTTCTTTCCCTATGGATAGCATTTTGTGAAATCAGCTTTGGACTGTATGTCCGACAGTCCGTGAAGGCACCTTAGGGTTTGTTTTGGTCCTGCGGGGATGTGTCTGCTCCAACCAATGAGCGAAGGGAAGGGGCGCGGACGTATCCTGTGACTCCGCCCTGCCTGTAAATCGGCGCGTCCCTCATACTTTATTCATTCCTTGCCAGTGAACGGACCTCGCTCGGTACCTGCTCCCGCCGCCTGACTTCACCACAAAGCTGAAACGACGCTTCGCATTTTACCAACGAATAATAAAGAAACAAACAACAACTCTCTGTCCTTCATAAATTTACCGAGAGAAAAAACATTTGCAACCAAAAACCGACATAAATCCTCCTGCGTCACAAACCAGAGGATACACATCCGCTCAGAGGGCCGTTGAGCACAGAATATTTACGTTTCATTTCTTTCTTTGAAAAACCCAAAATGAAGACCAAATTTATCAACGGGGTTTCCTCTTCCCCCTCCATGTCGCTGGGTCTGCTGGTGACCGAGAACGCCCAGCAGGTCCAGCCCAACACCGAGGAGGACTTTAAGGAGCTGGTCTGCGCCGACCAGCCCGACCTCGATACCCGGCGCAAAGCTTATCTGTGGTGCCGAGAGTTCCTCCATGGAGCCTGGAAAAGCCTGTCTGAGGAGGATTTCCACATCACCATCATAAGGTACAGTGTGTTCATTTGCTTGTTTGATGGAAAAAGGCCCAGTTGGGTTGAAGCTAGTGGAATAAGGCTGCTATTACACTGCCAGTCTCATGATAAGAACTGGTAAAAAAAAAAAAAAAAAATCCGCAGTATTGTTCTTAAGATGATGTCACCATAGGAAAAATATGGAGAGTCGTCATAGTCAGGCCATCATTAACTCTCAGCACCTGCTGACCTAACTTCAAATATTAATGTGTTTTCCAATTCAGGCAGACAGTGAGTGTTTCTGTTCCAGGCTGGATGCTCTTTATTTAAGTCCTTATTGATCCAAATAGGCTCCTTTTCAAATGAAAGCTGCAGTAGCTGATATTTATACACTTTTTTGTCATATTCACTGAAACTTTCACTATATCCTGACAGTAGAGCATGACACAGATAATCTGTGAAACAATCAGGTTCCTCTGGCTCCTCCTAGAGCTCCTAATGGTTTTACAAGAATCCACCGGGCCTGAATGAAAACAGCCAATCAGAGCTGAGAAAGATAGAAATACACTTTGGGTTGGTGGTTTGAGGATAGCTGATTGTTGAGTTTCATTCCCAGCATCGATATTTGACGTCCTGGGAATGAGACTCGATAACTAACTATCTTTCTTGGCTCTGATTGGTTGTTCTTGTTCAGGCCCGGTGGATTCTTATAAACTGACAATAGTTGAATAAGGCGAGGTTCAGCATTCGACTAAGTATGCTGTACTGTGTTAAATAGTATAATAAAGGGAGATACGAGAGTAAGATTCCTAGAAACCTTTTTGAAGCTGTATCCAGTAAAGAAAAACATCAGGGACTGGAAACCTGCAGCTAAATATTATGAGGAAATTAGAAAAATATGAGAGTAACATAAACCACATGACAGTTCCAACGAGTAATAATGAATCCTGTTCTCTGGCTGTCTGACCATCTGTCCTCCAGGGGTGGTCTGAGCAACAAGCTCTTCCTGTGCAGCCTCCCTGACAGCCTGGACACTGTTGGGGACGAGCCGAGGAGCATCCTGCTGCGCCTGTACGGGGCCATCCTGCAGGTGGGAGCCACATCTCGCATCATTTCTCTTTGACAAACCGCTAAATGGTGTATTACTGTGCAAGCAGAGAGGTACAAGTAAGCCAAACTCTACACAAGGATGTATTGTCATATCTGATAAAACTAGTTTCCCTCAGTAGTGTGTAGTTATTAGACTGTAATTATTAATGCTTTTAATGAAGATTAGTGCTGCCATACAGCACACAATAACAGCAGAAATGTAAAAATCCTACACTGATTGTCTTTTAGCTAAACCTGTAAGAATGTTAGACTTATCACAGGGATGACTCATGTAACTGGGGTCAAAGGTTACTGTACAGCTTGAGTTGATAATCCCAGCAAGCAGACAATAGAGAAAAATGATAGTACATACAACTGTGTGATGTGACAGTGCCGCCACCAGAGGCTGTTGTTGTGTGTGTGCGCGTCTGCAGGTCATATGCTTATGTTAGTGTATGCATGCATGTGTAGTTATGCCTTCACGCGTGTATGTGTGTGTGAACGTGTGTGTGTGTGTGTGTGTGTGTGTGTGCGTGTTAGCCATTGTTGTACATGGTGATGTACCCCCATGGCTGTACATGCATGTGTTCTTTGCCGTAGGCTTCCCAAAGGAGCGTGCCTTGGGCACTCTTGTTCCCAGGTGAACCCACCAAAAAACACGGTACAGTATGAGATCTCTGAAATCTCAGCCTAATACAAAGACGTAACACACACTCATGTAGCACAACCCCGGCTGGATACAGTGTGGAGGGGAAATGTGCTGAAACAACTCTCCTGTCTGTCTCTTTTCTTCTCTAAATCCCTGCCTTGTGATTCTTAACTGTTAAGAAGTCAGCTGAATTTTTTTGAGCTAGTGGACAAACAGGAAGAATCTGCACATTTGCTGCTCACTCAGCTGAAAAAACAACAACAACAACAAGAAAAGTCAATAGCCAGTAGTGTACAATTTGGCTTGTTGTTGCTTCACAGTTTGCACAAAGGCAAACAGATAGTGTATTTTCTGCAGCTCCACAGCGGTGTCAGTTAACACAGACAGACAGAGCCTTTTTATCTCCTAAGATGACGTGGCTGGTGTGTCCAGAGTTCATGATCCCAGCAGCCCCTTGGGCAGTATTGCTAAGAGTAACAGAACTACCCCAAAGATAACCATTTATTAATATTAAGATAACCACCATCACATGTCGCTGCAGATTGATTTCACTTGCAAATACGGAGTGACAAGAGTTCAAGGACTTCAAAACAAGAATTCTGGAAACAGCATATTCTAATCTCGTGCTTGTTTGAGGTGTTGTTTTTCGCACATGCTGCTTGTTCCAGCCAGCAGTGATAAATAAAAGACACAGCCAAAACAAAGACGCAGCGATACGGGCTCTTCAGCTTTCTCAACCTTAAAATTTTTAATTTGCAGCCATTAAGTGATTCATTTTCATGTGCGCATTAACCACAGGCGCGACGAGACTGACCCACATTAGTTATTAACTAAAGGTTGTGTAATTGCTAATGGCCGTGTACGCGTTTAGCTTTTATTGCTAGGAATGTCCGAGAGAGCCAACGCAGTGTGTCCTTCACCAAGGTAACTGTGGCCGTCTCCGTCAGGAATTAGTGATGTCTCGTCAAAAAGCTAATATGATTACGGAACTCAGATGTCATTGTCAGAGTGCACAGCGACTAATGATTAAACAAAGCCTAACTGCATTGCATTTGGGTTTCTCAGCAATGAAGATATGTGAAGATCACGCTGGATGATGGGTAGATTCAGCCAGTAGATGTGTATATTGTTAGCCCCAGCTTTAAAATCCACCACTCGCTAACAGAAAGTAGTTTTATCACTATCTGACCTCTGTCACTGCTCTCTCTCTCTGTCTGTAATGTTAAGCAGGTAGTCAGTGGAGCGCAGCAATTAGTCTGACCCATCCTCTGCACTGTCCTGTCCAAAAGACTTGGTGTGTGTTCGAACTCATACTGTACTGTCTGCGCTGCAGGCATGGCTAGGTTTTGATGTTGACACTCATGGACGACTTCCCACGTATTCATGGATAGTTCTTTCCTTTTTCTTTTGTTGATAGATGTCCTGTAATAAAGGGGATTCCCGACAGTCAAACAAAGAAAATCACTTCCAAGTAAGTAACTGATGATGGTGCCACCATACAATATGTTTCTGCTGCCCCCGGAGTGTCACACCCAGTGTCCATCCAGTCACCAACACTCACCGTCTCATCCCCAGATGTCTGAAAACTTTCTTTTGTTTCCCTAAATTCTCCTGTTTCATTGTGATCTGCCTGAACTCCTGAGGCACTAGTTGTTTCAGGGAAATCACAGTGAAGACTGAACCTCTGTAAGTCCTGTCAGCGTTTGAACAACACCTGTCTCTCCTTACTAACCCCTGGCGCAGGATGACTGTAAAAAGTGAGTTGGGAAATGCTACAGTCACTGATTTCATTCAGTGGAGGCAGTTTAAACAAACCTGATTAAAAGACTCTTCTTCTGGTAAAATTTGCTCATCTGGCTTGAATTTAAATGAGTTGAAGTTGAAAACTGAGGGAATTCTATTTGGAACAGACAGTACACACTGTACCGAAGCAACAACCAAATCTGTAGCAACATTAATACAGTATGTTCAGAGAGTCACTGCTGGCAGCCTGGAGCACTGTCAAACCCCATACCTAGTGACTGAGAAATTCCTGCATCATGTGATCACAACCCTTGACCCTCACATTACCAGGCTGAATCACAACTCCCTGTCGTGTCCTCGAGGTGAGGTCATCGGCCGAGATAGCCGCTATCTTTCCCCCACTTCCCTTCCCTCTAATCCAGCCTTCGGTTTAGCAGCGAGGCTGATGCAGAACTGACCCCGTGTCAGTGGCTCAGGGTAACTTGCGATCCACCTTCTCGAACTGTGCTGTCTGGTCAAAGTAGATCCTATTTCCTATTTGGATTAGATAGGTTGGCACCGCACCATAGTAGCACTCTGACAGATGCACTGTGGATGTAAGTGAATAACAAATGACAGCAACCACTAGATGTACTTATTACTAGAGGTATTTAACTACAGAAATATCCAGGTATAGTGAAAATGTTAATTTGTAAATTCTCAAATAATGGCCTCAACTGCAGAGAGAATTATGCCTTTAATTTAAGTTTTTTTTTAAAATATGCCTTCAAGCCTAATTTTCCTCGTTCACCTGTTATAAATTCCGGACAATGTACACTCTTAATTTCATCAGCACAACAGCAAAGTCACGTTATACTCACCACTAGGGCTGCAGGCCGTAACGTACGATTAATTGCATTATCGATTCATCTGCTGGTTATTTTCTTGATTGATTGTTTTTTCTGAAAAAAAAGTCCAAAAATAACAAAGAAATCCCCTTCAGAGTTTTACCAGATTCAGTGTAATGTCTTTAAATGGCTCATTTTGTTGGACCAGCAAAATATATATATTTTAATCGGTTATCAAAATAGTGGCTGATTAATGTTCTGTCGATCAACTAATCATTCAGTTGATGAATGGTTTCAGCTCTGTTCACCCCTCTGCTGCTCTGAGTTCCTCATTTCTGACAGAAATACTGTTTCGTCAGTTAATTATTCCCAATGGCTTTCTGTTTTGCAGTTTTTCAGATCGCTGCCATCAGTGAAACTAAAGACATCCTGCCCAGATGTTTCAACTTAAAAGCCTCCTCGTCCGTTTTTAAGTTGAAACATCTGCATTTAAAGGTTTAAGTTTCATTAACGGTAACTTAATGAGCAACTCAGTGACATAACAGTGAACGAAAGCAGTAGTTTTGTTAAAAGGGGTATTATTATTACTCTGTTGTTGGAAATTAGCGCCTCTGCTTCCCAACCAAGTATCACATCCGTTACAGGCTGAATATCCTAACAGTAGTTATCTAATAGTTAGATTTTTTTTCTTTGACTAAGAAAATTCTGTACAAATATTAGGAATGGAAATGGAGAACAGATTCCAAAATAAACAGTGGAGCTTTTGCACGCCTGAGTCACATGTATGCCTTTTTCTACTCTTGTTTCTACACTTTGTTCAGAGATAATAAAACAGTTGCGTTGATGCTGAAAACCTGTGTAGGCCTACTTTTTTCCCCACACAGAAAAGAATCAATAAGGGAACCAATAAAGAATTGGGCCGATAAACAGAGTCGATACTGGCATTGGTATCCATAAAATCTAATCAACTCCTATCTCTAGTGTTAACACACTCCATGCTAACACCAGTAGAGCTAAACTCGCTCTAAAATATGCTGCATGTATCTTAGTTACACTATAAAAAATGTTAGATTATGTGACTGTGTGTGTGTATATTAAAAGATTATATGTAATGATTTGCCTTTGCTGTTGGTTGGTGGGTATTACATAACAGTATGTATTTATTCAAGTCCTTATCGCTGTCCTGCAGATAGATATATGGAACAAATGGGTCACAGAGGTTCTGTTTAGTTCAGATGGAATTGCCCAGCCTGGACTATGCTCTCACTGCTCTATTGACACACATAACAGAACAGATAAGTATTGAGGTTAAAGCAACAGCTGTCGGCACAGTGCACCTGCTACACCACTTCCAAGGCCAGCCACTAAATACCTCGGTGCCGAGTAGCAGCACTGATATGAGACCGGTGTAACAATCGAAATGTAATCAAATACCCGGAGAGAAAATGGTCCCAGCTACTACATCGGCTGTCAAGGCTGTGTGCGATACGGAGATTAAAATGACAGAAACAGGAGGACCTCCCATTCATTCAAAAAGGATATTCTGATTTACTATAGGAAGCTTCTGTTTCCTGTCCCATAACAGGAAATAGTGGGCGCGAGGGTGCTTGTTTGGAATGTTGAAATTCTGCTGTGTCTGAATGGTGCACTGGTTTGACATCTATGACTTGCTGCTAATTAACGTGTCAAGTGGAAGACTTGTCTGAGAGAGTGAGCCAACTCAAACAGAGTGCTAAAACACTGGCATTTAAAATAGGTCAGAGGAAATGAAACAGAGGTTGATGGAGGACTGTCAGTATGTGTCCACCAGGGTCACTGTGTGGGATGCTGTGACAGCCTATAAACAAGCAGGACAAGAGATGAACCCGTTCATTAACATAACTGGCATTTGAATCAAGAATAGGGCTTTAAAGGTCCTACAAACCTACTCACTCAACTTCTTAATACAAGTTATGGGGTCCTGCAGCATATTCTACCCAAGTTAAAGCAGTTTTTGGTTATTTCACATGAGAGTTGTGAATTTCTTTTTTCTCTCTTGCCAATATACAGCCGTAGCTCTGTCTGAAAAATATTATGTCGCAGAAAGAGCTGTGTATTGGCAAGCATATCATACGTATCACGATACAGGGGTTACAGTTCAATATATCGCGATACTGTAAGCAAGGCAATATATTGTCGATAAAGTTTTTTTTTTTATGTAACCACAACAGTAGGATCTGCATTTATATTTATCACTGTCCCTTGTTTTTTGGGGTTTAGACAAAAAAATCAATACAGTGTTTTTGAGAATCGATTCAATATCACAAAACAAAATATTTTGATCCTCAAATGTATCTATATTTTCTCATACCCCTAGTCATGTACTCGTGTTTTTTACATTGTCAAATTTGATCAAACCACACCCACCTAGTCGTGATTATATTGAGAAATATTGATAGAAATACTTTAGATTTGGCACCAAGCTTTCAGGGGCTTTAATGATTTTCAGCATCATTCCAGTTTACGTGGTAGCTGTCTGACCGGCACTACCAAACTCACAGTCAATGTATCTGACGGAGTACAACTCTTGGTACACCGCATTTGTCTTTATCACTACGGCTATATTTAAATCAGTGCACTACACAAGAGCACAGACAACATTGTTATCGCTGGCATATGTCTAAATTAAAGTGATTGTACAGTCCTTTTCTTAAATAAACAGGTCGAAGCAGGTTTGTAAAGGTTATCATTTTAATAGAGATTATGCACAAACTGCATCCCTGACTTGCTCCTTTGATCTGAACTCAAACTGTCAACTGGGCACATAGAAAATGTTGGATAAAACAAGCCAACAGAAGCTCTGCATAAACAAAAGGTTAGTCCATATGAGGGCTGGATGCTGCAGATTTAGGTCAATACAGCTATAGTAACCAAGATACTATACTCGCTGAGTCACTGGAATATTGCTGGAGGAGCAATATATCCTATAAGCTGTCCCTGTCAGAGTTTGAGTCTCTTTGCTTTATGCCGAGGGGGCCAGCTGGCTTGTTGTCTGGCAGTATGTATGTCAAGATGATTATGGTAATGTGGATAATTCACGTTGGGGATTTGGAAGGACATGTGATCAGCATTCTGCAGAGAAGGCATTGCATAACTCTAATGTCTAAATGCCCTGGGAATGAAACAGAATGTGTGCACGCTGTTCAGGAGACAGACATTTCATGTGTCCAACATGTTCAAGCATTTCTAAACTGCTCACTGTGTCCTTATGTTATTATTATGCAGATAGGTAGTAGGCTATTTGCTTTGAACACTGTTCATTCCGTTTGTCTGTCAGCAGGATTACTGAAAAACTCCTGCCCCGATTTACATAAAACTTGAAGGGAGGGTGTAGTATAGAGTGGATTCGAATCACACAATTCCAAAATTTCTCCTCTTAACAAACTCACATGTACGTAATTGAATGTGAAAGTGCAGTTTGTTTGCAGATGTCAAATCTCTGTTCTGAGAACAGAAACATCAATTAATTGATTATTTGATTGACAGAAAATTAATCAGCGACTAGAATCAAGTAATTGGTAGTCACTTTTAGAGTGAAAAAAAATGCTGCTTTGAGTTTCTTGAATGTGAGGATTTGCAGCTTTTTTTTTTCTTGATAAATGAAATGATAGTAAACTGAATCTTTGTGTTTTGGACTGTTGGTCAACAAACAAACAAATTGAAGATGCTGCCTTCAGCTTGGCCATTTTCAAAATTTTACAAACAAATGATTAATTGATCCATAATGAAAACTGGAGTTGCAGCCCTATTCACAATCATTTTCTTTGAGATATAAGCTGAACATGTATTCATCATGATTTCAGACACAACCTGTGATACAGGTCAATGGAAAGGTCTTTATCTTCATTTGCCTGTTTCACAACATGGTCCCTTCAAAAAAGGAGATTGATTAGATTTCTTGTATCTATCAATTATACTCTCTAAATAAAAACAAACTCATTATTACATTTCTACCTTCTATTTAGAGTATATTTAATTTCCAACATTATCTCAAAAGTGATACCAGTGTCAGGGTCAAGGGTCAAGAGTTCAGTACTGAGCTTCTCTGTAGGTGGTGAAGTACAGTTTTGTTTTAAGAAATATTCTTGCAGTGTGGATCAAAATAATGTGTAACATCAAGGAGGCCACAAAGCAGGCAATGTTTCCTTTGAGCAGGCTTCCTACTGGGCGGTCAGTTTGAAGCACATTCCATGGCACGTAGCCAAAGACCCCAGCATTCAGATCCAGATCTCTTTTCTTCTGCAATTTATCTGAAGGTTATCCACTTAAGAGGGATAAGATAGCAGTATATATTATACTGGTTTCTATTGGAGCTATTTGGAACTAAATTGAAATGCAGCAGATTGCAGCATTAGCTGGTAAAACCCTAATGGGATGAACTTCCACTGACTAATATATGTAGCTTTCATCTCCAAATAGATTTAGTTTACTCAGTTGACAACTGACAATTAAACTGAACAAACATCTATTTCAAAGGTCAAGTATAGGGCGGCAACTGAAAAATATTTTTAATTATATTCAATTAATAGATAGAAATTTGTTGGTCCAGAAAAAGTATGAAAATGGTGAGAGATGTTGATCACTGTTTCCCAAAGCCCCAAATGACATCCTCAGTATACTAAAGAGGCTTAAGACACCAGAAAATATTCACATTTGAGAGGCTAAAATCCGAGAATTTGGAATTTTTTTCATAAAACAATGACTCAAAACAATGAAACAATTAGTAGTCGGCGTTTAATTTAATATTCGACAACTAAACGATTAATCAACTAATTGTTGATTAGTTGCTCAGGCTCAACTATACTGGTGTAGTAGTCCCTCTTACCTAGTAGATCAAGCTCCAAAACACTGGATCCTATATTTCCCACAATGCAATTCAATGGGATCTTTTGAGTTTGTAACACAGGCTCTCTGTCATACACTTTTGGTCTTCAGCCCAGACGACGATAACCCAAATGGCATCCCTATGACACCACCAAGGTTGTTTTGTCAGACTTGAAAAAGCTCCTCCAGAGCGACGGAAGACATTATACAACTGTTTATAGCTGTAGAGAGAGTTGAGACCCCATAGTGGCAGAAAATGACATACTGCGCATTTAAACCAAGAAGAGACAGTTTTCTGGAGCTAGTTTTGAGCAGGCATTGTTTTCCAGCTGGCTAGTATAAGAAACTCTTGTCAGAACATGAATAAAAATATAAATGGCAAAGAACTTTCTTGCTTGCTAGTGTACTACTACAACTACTTACTTGGATGTCACTAACAAGCGTTCACTTTGGTAAAACTTTGAATCCTCTCGACTAAAGTCAGCCAGTGTACCAATTTCTGTCTTCATTGAAACTCTGCCATCAAGAGATGCTATTAGAAACAAAACTTCACAATTTGGAGCTTGTGTTTGGTTAGGAACCTGTTTTACTGTCTTCTCCCCACAAAACCGACTGGAGCTGAATCAAGTGGGTGAGAAGCCAGAGCACAGCGTTAGTCTTTCAGGCCCCGGGACTTGTGTTTGTGTTGGTATGAGAGAAGGTCTCCCAGTTAACCTTGAGCCCCTGCTGGGCTCCAGGCTACGTGCATTGGTGTGGGAGTTTTGTGTGTCTCTAAGATAAAGGGAGAAAGACAAGGCTGCCCCGTCTGCCTCAGTAACTTCGACAGTCACTGGGTCTCTGAGTGGGCCAACTTCTTCCTGGAACTTTTAATCTACCTCTTGTGTTCTCCTCACCGCTCTGACAGGCAAACCAAACTAACCCTAACCCCACAGCATATCTCCTCATTCAAACTCCTCCATCCTTCTCCCCCACCCTGTGATTTCCACTTAAGCCCCTTTCAGGCTTTAACTTCACCCTGCTAATGTCACATCAGACCTCTGCCTACTTAGAAACCTTCAAAATGTACGTGAATCTTAATCCAGAGCTTTACACAATTATACTTTAAATGTTAACTGTTCACATGAAGGCACTGTTATTATTTTTCTGGAGGATCTCAATTCTCAGATTACCAGCTAAGCCCCCTGAATTTTCATTCTTTCCAACATTCTTCGGGATGTAAATTTAGCAGAATGCTTTACCTTCCTTAAGATCTCAATCCATACCTCACTCTGACTTTCACATTTTTAAAACGTGACCAGAAAAAGCTCTTTGTCTCATCTCTCATGCTGTTCTGACTGCCTTTTAAAGCACTGATGCGTGGTGATGGTGGTGTGGACTGCTCTCATACTTTTAATGTTGAGCTTACTGTTGTGTGTTTCCAGGGGGCCGAGGCCATGGTGTTGGAGAGTGTGATGTTTGCCATCCTGGCGGAAAGGGAGTTGGGACCTAAACTCTACGGTATTTTCCCTCAGGGCCGACTGGAGCAGTACGTCCCTGTAAGTCACCATGTTGTTGTTCATATGCACATATGTTTACTTGAAAGTACAGTACTATAATTTTAAACAGGGGTGCACAAAATAGTAGGAACACCCTATGCTCTCCATTACTGTTTTTTACATTGTGGTATCGTAGTGTACATTGGGCTGGGTATCAAAGGCATGAGGCAACCCCTGTGGACAGAAGTGGTATCAGTTTTAAATTGAGACTGTGTCATTACCAGTGAAAAACTCTCTTTTAGTACATATAATCACTGACAGCTGGGGACTGAACGATGCAACATGGTGTTGGTGTGTTAGTGTACTGTTCAATGATGCATCATTGATTGATGTTCAGAGAGAATTAATAAACCATAAAACATCTGCTATTCAGTAGCTAAACAGTTCTGTGTTACACAATTCATTTTACTGATGGAAGAGAAAACAATTTTGAGCTCAGCTGACTTTATGTAGCTCCCATGAAACTGAAAATCCAGTACTGCAACACAGTGAAAGCCCTGCAATGATCTAAAAGCAGAAAAATAAACTTGTTCTTATGTGAGGCATGAGTTCCAGGACATTTGTAAACTGCACCAGAAATTTGGCATTGAGAGATATTTATATTTACCAATCAGGCTGTTCTGGTTGCTTTAAAGCAGATCTAATATTGGTGTCTCAATATAGTAAATAGTATTAATAGTTTGGATATCGTTTTAGTAAAAAATTAGGATGGGATGTGTTTTCCTGTATTAAGCCATTTTGTGATTTGGGCTAATAGATAAAGGACCAGTGTGTGAGGATCTATTGGCAGATTTGGAATATAATATTCATAGGTATGTTTTCATTAGTGTGTAATCACCAGAAAATAAGAATTGTTTTTGTTACCTTGGAATTTTTATCAGGGTGTCCACGGGGTCTTAGAAAATCCAACAACCTGAATTTTAGGCCTTAAAATGTCAAATTACATTCATAATAGTCTTAAAAAGGTCTTAAAACATCTGAAATTGAACCGGTTGAAACCCTGCAAAAACCCTGTTTATCTACAGAGGGAGCGGGTCCTCTTTCATGGAGGCCGCCATCTTGAACTGCCGTGTTTCAACAGTAGCCCAGAATGGACAAACCAAACACTGGCTCTAGATAGGGCCGTTTCTCGTTTCTCCTACACACTTGGACGGATGAACTATCTGCCACTGAGACCTACAAAATGGTTACTGTATGAATACAGTAATGATTTATAATATCTTGTTGACAGAGCCGTAAACTGGACACCTGTGAGTTGAGCGACCCAAGCATCTCAGCGGAGGTGGCCGAGAAGATGGCCAAGTTTCATGGAATGAGGATGCCCTTCAACAAGGAACCCAAGTGGCTGTTTGGAACCATGGACAAGTAAGTCATTCCCATCCTGACCCACCTTGTGTCCGGTCTCTTTATGGATATTACTTTATGGATCTTTTTATGGATTTATGGATACATTCTGTGTGTTATCTGGCTAACACCTATTCACCAGGTCCTAAGTCAGTAAGTGGAGTTTTAGAATCCTAAGAGAGTAAATTTCGTCACTGATTACTCACTCATTAAGTATGAGGTGGCATGTGGCTTATCATAATGCACTTGCGTTTCAATTAGCATTCAAGTGTATTTGTTGGGTGTTTACAAGGTTTACATTGCACAATGTTTGTCAACGTGTGGTGATAAAGTCCATTGTCCTGCTCCACTGGTCGTTTGTACTGGTTTATCACTTCCCGGATTATGTATTTAAAGCATTACTCATTTGTCCTGACATGTGACTGATTTTGTACATTTCCACGTCAGAAAAGATCAGAAACATAATATGTAGTATGAGTTTATCAGGAATCTGACTTGACTTTTTCAAAGAACGTAGAAAAGATGATTTGATGAAAGTAGGATTCCCTATCATCTGGACCGTGAGATATTAAGTCTAGTAAAGCAGTTTTAACTCTTCGATAGAGATCCCATTGATTTTAGTTTTTTAGACCTGAGTTGAAACAGAAGCTAAACCTTTGCAGTAACAGCCAAATCACACCAGAATTTGGTTTGTGGCTGTGTTAAAGTCCTCAGCTGAGAGTCCTTTATCTCTGTCTGATGATTTGGCCTTGAAGTTTAGTATGCCAACAGCAAATGGACCCAGGTTGTTGATTTTATCTTTGCAAAGTGACATTCAGTTTAAAAGAGAGTTTATCAGTTTTATGACTTAAAGGTTTTTTTCCAGGTATATCTGTTCACTTCAGTGCTCATAGTTACACATCTACAAGAACTTATGGAATTTAACCAGATTATAAAGATTTAAACCTTTACCTCCATTTTAAAAGAAAGAATGCAAGGAACAATATTTAAAATAACCCTAACCCTTTTCACATCGTCCCATCCCTATACAGAAATTACCCCTGTGGGATAAATAATTTTTTTAAATTGAATTAATTGAAAACCTTGTGAGTGCTGATGCATCCACACAGATCCTGAATCATACTGAGGCTCCTGAATGCTGCCTGTTGTCCCGTTGAGATGACTTTAGTGAATTACTCTTCATCATGTTTTAGAAATCATGGTAGAGTAAGCAGGAGCTGCTTCTACACCAATCTCACCTCCAGCTACCAGTATATGCGTTGTTATCACAAAAATAGATAAGATGTGAGAATGGCAGTAATGAGGATTTAGCTAAAGCTTGTTTTGAGGTATCTGACTAGAACAGACAAATACTCTTTAAAGAGTTCAAGTTCTTGAGAAAAGGAGAGCACAGATAGGAGTAATATTTTTGACTACATGGTGGATGCATTTTTTGTGCTTTTGTTTCTCTTCTCTGCACACACACACACACTCTGTTCATACAAACTGCTATCAATCCTTCTACTCTATTATCACTACTGCTACTAATACTAATTAATAATTGATTGTTATTGCATTTGTAGAAGAAGGAAATGTACATTAACACACAAATATTTTGCCTTTAGTTCCTGTAAGGTCATTATACCCTCTGATTCTCATTCATGGAGTTTCAATCTGTGACATCGTGCTTATCAGTGAGTCAGGTTGACACTGAAGTGTCTCTAAAGGGACACTCACTCTTTCACATGATCCTGACTTCACTGTGTGTCACTTTCCTTTATAAGACACAACTCAAATGTTTCTGAGGGGAAGGGTGGAGTATAACTAAATGTGTGTGTAACCCTCTCTGCAGGTACTTGAACCAAGTCCTGAGGCTGAACTTCACCCGAGAGTCCCACCTGCGGCGCTTCAACCGCCTGCTCAGCTACAACCTCCCGCAGGAGATAGATATGCTCAAGTATGTTCCTGCCACACACACACACACACACACACACACACACACACACACACACACACACACACACACCAGTACAGAGGGGATAACATGTGACTGCAGAATGGAAAGTTTCCAAACATGGTGTTGTGCAACAGAATGTGTCGGTCCTAGAGAGCACAGAAAAAGCTCAAATTAACCTGGCTGTGATCAAAGCAAACATGATGTCATTCATATCACAAAGTTCACACCTGCTCATGTTCTAGACATTTAGAGATAAAGAAGAGTAAGTCAGTTAAGGAAACTCCTACATGTCAAGTTTTTATGTTAGTTTTTGTTCCATAACAGGGATCAGGCCACAATGAAAAGCAGCAACATAAGCAAACACCAACCCTATTAATACACCTTATACTGTATATCTTATGGTCATTTTAATCATACAAGAGTAGTGGAGGTTTGGCTCTTAGTCCTTGGGATCAAACCATCTATTTGTTCCAGCTGCTTTGTTGTAAGCCATTAATGCAAAGGAACCACCATCTGTTGTTTCTAAAGAACTTTTGCTATTTTGTAGCTTCATGATAATGTATAGGGAACATTGTGCTCCATGTATGAAGATGCACACAGTTGATCATCCTCTGACGTCTGTCCTTTTCAGGTCTCTGCTGGAGTCCACCCACTCTCCTGTAGTGTTCTGCCACAACGACTGTCAAGAAGGTAAATCATATAGACGCAGTGGCCCCTAAATGCTGCACATTTGCTTTTCTCTTTCATAAAAAATAAAATTTCTTTGTGTTGCTTTCAGGGAACGTCCTGCTGCTGAAGGGTCGCCAGAGCTCAGACAAACAGAAGCTGATGCTGATTGACTTTGAGTACAGCAGCTACAATTACAGGTAAGTTAGCAACTACTGTATCACAGATTTCAATGGATGGCAAAGCCTGAGATATCGTATTCCTCTGTGCCAGAGAGCTTCATTGTTGTCCAAAAAAACATTAAGAACACATGAATGAGCCACACTGTTGCACTGGATGACATGTTCCTTCATTACAATGAACCTGGGCACTGTAGTTCATTGAGTCTATCCCAATTACTGTGTCCTGGTGGTAACCATAACTTAAAGAACACGCAGCTGAAGAGAAATGGAAGAATTGGAAAATGTTTAAATGAATATTGTGCAGTAAAATATCTTGCCTCTCAGTTGTTTATTTTGTTGAATTGACCTCCACATGAGAAATGAAACTAGAAGATTAAAGGAAGGAAGCCAATGTTGGTGTTGTTCCCCAAACGTGTCCTTTTGTCCCCTGAGCTGCTGCCAAAGTTATGTTTTGCAGAAAATACACAGCGTGCTGTTGTCTGACAGACGGCAGTTTGTCAGTAAACAGAATGGATATTTTTATTGTTGCTGGTATTTCCCGTTTACTGTGAACAACACGCAGAAATCCCCTGGATCTCAGCTTCTATCAGCTTCTGTCAGAAGTGTTCAATAGTGAATAAATACAGACATTATGTAATTAATAATCACATGAATAGTTCGGGTAAATTACCCAATTACTGTGTTTGTGAAATAACTGAAGGAATTATTAAACTGGTAGGTAGAGCGGTTGGGTTCGCGTCCTAAATCCAGTGCACCGACACAGTACCTAAACGTCTCCTGCACATGCTACCTACCTAGCCAGCTAACTAGCTAGGGTTGTTAGCTTGGATTATCACTCAGTTTCAATGAAGTGAAGAGAGAGAGTATTAACAGCAGCAGCTAGCTGCTTAAGTCAGAGTTACCTTGACACCATTTTGATTTTAAAGTAGTTCCTCTGAGAAAGACTCAACCCTGTAAGGAAGAGAAACACTCTTCCTCTGTGGTTGTTCTAACCAACGGGGGCTAGCTAACCCTGCTAAAACTGGCTCTTCCCTTATGTAATAATAATAATTTGTAATAAACAAAGCTCACCACTAAGCTAGTTTAAGCTAGATTTGAGTTTGAGTGTGCTGTTGCTATGGCTAACAGGAGCTAACTGGCTAAAGCTGGTGGTAGCTGAGTTTGCTAGCTTAAGAGAGCCGGGGGGCGTACGATTGGCTGAAAGGAGAGAGGGTGCTCACAACACCGCCGTCATGAAAAGTGAGGCAAGAATACAAGCGTTACTGGAAAAAATGCTATAATGAAATAATAACAGACTTTTAAAAAAAGCCCTTTTTGAAATAAAATGTCATGCAGTAAAAATGTCTTATAAAACTGAAAATAAAATAAGAGTTTTATTAATTTCTTGAATTATTTCAGAGATTATTGTTTCATTTACACATTTATGTGGTTATTTATTTCAAAATGATGTATTTGATAGTGAACAACTGGGCTCCATACTTTGAGCGAGTCAAATGGTCTGAATAAGAAGTGGTCCAGCGGTAGCGTCTGATCCAAACCCTCTCTCCAGTCCAGGCATTTCTGATAAATCTCCCTCAGTTGCAGCTGCTGCGTCACCGTCCCGCATCCTCTTGCCAGCTCTTTACCTCCCAACTAACCTTGGCTCTGCAGTCGAACGGCATGTGGAGAGGGCTGGGAAGGCAGGCTGATAGTGAGGCACAATGTGAAAGAGGGAGTGAGAGACAAAGAGAGACAACCCACATATTGGGCCAGAAAGAAAGCAAAATCTGAGTAAAAACGTGAGGAACAAGATTACAGCCTGGCTTGTGTCCTTGTGTCTGCGTTTCATCAATGTTTCCTTCTAGCCGCCGTCATTTATGGCCCCCTCCCTGTTAAATTATTCACTGCAGCTGTTATGTAACCAGAATTTGGCAGGCCAGTGAGGACGCACTGGAAGCAATGGAAATACTTTATCCAGGCCTGTCAATGTCACTAATGGAGACACTGGTGCAGTAGATTTTCACTACAGTCGTGCACAAAGGACTGGGAATAGAATGGATGAAATAATGGGGTTGTACGTCTGAAGGAGCGCTTATTTTTATCACCGTTGAGTGACTTCAAATGTGTTGCCAAAAACCTGTGTGTGTGAATTCCTGACTGATTCATTTCTGGGAAACACATTGGCCTTGGCTCACTGCTGATCTCAAACAAAAGTCTCTCTCGCTCTCTCCCACACACACCACACACACACACACACACACACACACACACACACACACACACACACACACACACAGTAACACTCCCACCCCCATGCAGTTCTCTTTAGCGGGGCCCCTTTAAGTCTCCTCATATGTTGCTCAGCAAACACGTGATCCTGCATGTGTACACAAGTGACACACTGCACACACTTTTCAAACATGTGAGCATGTGTCTATCATGTATGTACAGTAAAGAACACGCCCACAAATGGATGCTCGATGTGGAAACAGAAGGGGATGACTGTGCTTTATACAATAGGTGTATGTCTGTTTGTTCGGCTCTGAATCACAGAGCGAGTAGTTACCGTACATTCTCAAATAGTTCATTACAGTGAGAGACAAATAGAGGCTTTATTAGAGACAGGTCTTAATTCTCCTGCTGTATGAATATATTTGCTACTTAGTTTGAGCCCCTCTTGCAGCGGGGTTGGGTGGATGTGGACCACGTTGGTCTAGACCACAGGCTTTCAAAGTCTGACACCATGGCCCCCCTCAGGCAAAATCGAGACAGCTGCACAGAACAGTTTTGTTGTTTTCTTACCCACTAACATTTGTTAACTATTATTTATCCATTATTTAAATGCTGTCTTTAATTGGTTATTAATTTAAATACTAATAGTGTTGGTGATTTTTTTATTTGAATTTATTTTTATTTTTATGAAATAAATGTCACAATTACTGACAGATACCCATTTTCAGATACCACATTGATGTCTTGTAGTTTCTTACTAGTGTGTCCAACTTTAGTGAAAACTGAATTGTAAAAAAACAGCCTCTGATTCATTTGACAAATAGTTACAGCAACCCTGCTGCATTCACTTTTTCATAACATTTCCCAAAAGAGCAGTGAACCATTATTATTTTTCAACTAAAGCCACTTGACAGCAGTCGTTTCCCTCACTTGCTGGGCGTCAGCTGGAGAAGAATGAAACATCATCAGCTGTGTTTTGTCCCTTTAACCCAAAACCAGTGCGTCAGTGCAGTTGGCTGGAGAGCACAAAAGGCATCAGGGCTGGTTTTGGATCAGTAGTGAGTAAACCTTCCTGATGACAAGATCTCTTGTTCACCTATGCAAATCAAAACCAAGAAAGGGAACAATGGAAAGTTTCTAAGAAATGTTAATAACTAGCTAGATGTGAAAGCCACATCCAAACACACATGTATGTCTTGGTCTGATTGCCCAGTAACAGTCCTCGCCCAGTGGCAGGACTGAGGTAGAAAATAAGTTCACATTTGAAATCCAAATACATCATCTCTATATAGTCTACTTCCCTCCAGAAGACAAAACAATCAAACTCTTCCAAACACATTCAGTTATGAAGTACAACCTGATAGACACCACTGGATGTAGTATTTATTAATGTAAAGGCATTGTCAGTCATCTCTAACTGTTTCTCGGTCTCTCTCCATCTGTAATCCTCACAGGGGCTTTGATATTGGCAACCATTTCTGTGAATGGATGTACGACTACAACTGTGAAGAGTTACCTTTCTTCAAAGTCAACGCTCAGGCCTACCCTTCAAAAGCCCAGCAGGTGCGCATAATATGTTAAAATACTAAACGTTTAATTTATTTGGTTTTACGTGTCGACCTCTGACCCGTGTTAACCTGTCCTGTCTCTGTGCAGCTCCACTTCATTGACAGCTACCTGCGTGAGTCTGACCCAGGGTTTGACAACCTGAGTGAAGAGGATCAAATGAAAGTGAAGGAGGGGCTGTACGTGGAGGTCAACAGGTGAGTCCAGATGTAGGACACAGTACAAGACAATGGAAAGGTAAAGAAAGAGCACATAACAGTGACCATGTGTTTTTGAATGTAGGTTCTCCCTGGCATCCCACTTCTTTTGGGGCTTGTGGTCCATCATCCAGGCCCGCCTCTCCACCATCAAGTTTGGATACCTGGTGAGTACAGGTTTTTTTTACTTTCATGCTTGTTTTGAATTTTAATGGCTTCTATGTTTGATGAGAAAAGCAAATGTAAAAGGCAGCTAGTGAGACGTAAGCAGTGTTATCCTGGAGGGTGATGCAATGTCAATATTTACTGTGTAAAGAATAGGTCAGAAGAGGTCAGGTCATGGCAGTCTGACAAAATCACAGCGACAGACAGAGGAAGGTTATTTCTGCCACAACTGTCTCACAGTTAATCCTTCCTAAGTCCCGCCCCTTTTTGGTCTGTGCTCCAATAACAGTTGAGAAAGCCTCAGTCAAAACCTCGGTCAACAGCCTCCTTTCCTGTACTCAGATATGCTATATGCTAGGCTCGGCTGTGTTCAAAAGACAACTAACTAGCTAGCTAATCTACATTAGCTGATGATTGATGTAGACTAGCTAGCTGTTTAGCTAGCATTTTGCTAACATTAACTAACTTAAAGGTCCAGTGTGTAACATTTAGGAGGCTCTATTGGTATATTCACTATACTAACTATGTTTTCATTAGTGCATGATCACATGAAAATAAGAATTGTTCTGTCTGTTACCTTGGAATAAGCCTTTTAGATTTTGATGATATTCAGAAATTTACTTGAATTTCCCTCAGGATAAATAAAGTATCTATCTATCCATCTATCTATCTATGTGTAAACATATGTCTATATATAGTAATGTATACTTGACTGTATTGTAGGAGTATGCCCAGGCCAGATTTGATGCCTACTTCCAGCAGAAGAAGATCTGGGCTGTCTAATGCAGCAAGCTGATTGGATGGATCGACAACATTCAGCCAAACAGCAGATGGAGGACATACGGGCTGATAGACTCCACGATCCATGCTTTACTTATACTCCCTGCCTCCAGAGGATTTGCTGGCTACTGTTGGTGTCGTGTTGCCCAAAGCCAAAACTTGATCACAAGGCTAGGTGCTTAAAAGTACGAAATCCATTGCAGCTCAAAGTTTACACTGCGTAACTCCTTGAGAGCCAAAAAAAAAGAAAGAAAAAACATCCACTCGTACTAACCTTCATCACCGGTCAGAACTGCTCTCTGCTTTGGCCTATCACTAACATGAGGGTTACGTTTTGAGCAGGAGAAGGGTGGATTTCGGTTAAGGTTAGATTGGAAACATTGCATCAATGTTTATGTATTGATCATTCCCTTATGGAAATGCTCTGTTGGAGAGAACCAAAATGTGAACTTCTCTTCCTGCTTACAGCAGTAGCCAGTTGCTAACTATGTATATTATATATAGATCTCAATGTGCCAGTAACCTGGCCCTGTCTGTTACTGATGGGCTGACTTGTTGGACAGTGGAATCATGACCGACAGGTCAGATTAATGTCCACACTTCTATTACACCCTCGCTTTTTTGAACGGTTGTATATGACATTTTCTTCAGGCCTGGGTAAATACAGTTATGTTGTATTTTCAAGTATGTGAATAGGTGAGGTTCCTTTTTCTGGGTAGCTGGTTAAACTCCACCAAATTAAAATCAAACACATCAGACTTTACAATTACGTTCCAAACTTTCCACTACAATTAGGTCTCAGTCTTTGTGGCTTCCTATGCAGTTGCACTGATCAGCTGAATTTGCTTAAAGTGTTAAATTTTCACTAACAGAAGTTTGGTGGGTTTAAGGTATTCTTTTGGATGCACATCTACATGTAGTTTGCACATTGAGTATTAACATTTGCATTGTCTGATTTAGCCAAAAAGACATTCCAGCCATGCTTTATAAGCCTGGGGAATGGTTGCTATGCTCTCTATCGGACACAAGGGAGGGAACTGACCATATTTTTGCTTTTTTACTTTTATATCATCACTGCGTTGAAGAAAATGTCACACAGTACACATGGCTGTGGTTCCTTATTGTGGTAGTGGATTCTTTGGTGATGTCTCTGGTTTTTTGGCAAAAGAGCCTACTGCCAATGGGCCTCATCATCGTACCCATAATCCAGAATAACTACACAGGTTCACATCATACTGCACAGCTGAATTTTTCATAGATTACTTATTTAAATAAATTGTAGCTGAACAGTATCTCTGTTAAAGCGGCATTTAGTAAAATAAGGCTTTTACTGTATCTATCAGTGGACAAGGCTCATATTATGGCCACTGTCTGCTCTAGCATGATGAAAGTCTTACTTAATGCACATTTAACAGAGGAATTCAGCACTGGAGCGGTAGAGCACTGTGTCCTGTGTGCGTCAGGCTTACGTCATAGGCTCTGCTTTTAAGCTTTCTCCTGTGGGATAATTGTTTAAAATGAGAGCTGGTCAGAGTGATGCTCTGACTAATTCGTCCTGCTGTCTCTCATCCAAACATCCTGAGACCAGCTCACTTCTACCTCACCCATGAGAAGTCATGAGAAGTGCACCAAATACTCAAGAACTATCGTATTGTGCACAGGTCCACATACAATTGACTTTAAATGAGACTTTGATATCTTGAATTTTTGTTTATTTGCTAGGCACCTGTCTCATTTTGGTTTAAAAAAAAAAATGGTTAGCATTCCCCATTCCACTGTAATTTGTATCTGTGGCTAAAATCTAGCTTCTTAGCTCACCACTACGGTAGCAGTGCCTATTAGACTTAATTAGAAACGCTAACACTGACAGCAAAGCGTTACATGGCAGAAATACATTTTCTAGATACACTTCTTTCACATTGCCCACATTGGAAGGGAAGAAGAACAGACTGAAATTGACCTTTCGCTAAACCCGCTGCCTCAGTTACTATTGCTACATCTGTGAATCTCATAGGCATTTTACAATGATTTACCTCTCAAAAGTATTTTTAAAACAATAGGCCCCTGATGTCAGACAGTGGTCGACAGAAGCATCAGTTTCAACAACTGTGATCAGTTGCGGCTAGCTAGCTAATATTGTAGCCACACAAACTAATGGTCAACTACCAATTAATAGTGATAATTAGGTACTAAGCTAGTTAGCTGGACATGCTAACAATTTACATTTATGTTGGAGCAGACAGCACACTCTCTACTCCATTATTTTGTCTTTTATTTAAGTTGACAGGGACCACATATAAGAAACATAAATTCCAATACTTGAAGTCTGATGCATTATACAGAGATGTAGCTAAAAGCGAGCAGGTTAAACAATAATGCAATAATTTGCTCACGTGTTTCTGGTTTTAAAAGACTAAAAGAAACAACATCATTCTCCAAACTCTTTAAATGCCGAGTATTTCTCTTACTACAACCCCATGCACAACACGCCTGTTAGAGTTACAGGTGCGAAGCCATGATTGGACAGTCGCTGTTGGAGTAAGGGTTTAGCGAAAGTCAATTCAAAAGCTGTGAGTAGTAATACATGATACCGCTTGGAAACATTTTATTTGATCCTTGTTTGCCACAAAATGTATAATTCATAGTTGCTGTGGAAATATACATAAAGAAATGCAGCTTAAAAACACATTGCACTGTACTGTGTGACTGTGCTGCTACACATGAAAGCTGTGCAACCACCACAAAGGCTGACATGCATATCCATATTCCTGTTAGGTTGTAGTGGGTTTATACATCCCTGTTTACCTGTGAGCCACTGGGATTTAGCGTGGAAGCCCCCAAAATGAATATGTGACTCTGTGAAGTGTACAGTAGGCATTACTTCGCACTTCTTGCGGGAATGGCTACACAGTGATATACACTGTACACAGAGCTGAGGGAACTGAGCTGGATCATAATCTGATCACTTGCAGTCACTGATACTGGAGCCATCCAGAGGTGTTTGAATGTCTACTGTGGCACTTTTGATCTGAGAACACCCCACAATATATGTATTTGAGCGTTTTCATGTTTAAACATTTGGGGGTTGTTGAACTGTGACTCTTTAAGTTGTTGAAATGTTAGTTTCATTGTATTTTATTGTATATTTCTATTGTTATATTTCCTTTGGAATGTGCTTCATGTATAGTTTTAAATTTATTTTGAGATATAATGGGAAGCACCAGCAGAATGTGCGGTGAATTAAACTGGACAACTATTCAAAATTGAAAAGTGTAATTGTTACATCCCTTGTGAGGCAATACTTTACACCCTTTTTATTTCCAGAACCATTCGGAGGGTGTTTCTTCTATTGAACCTTTATTCATAAGCTTTGTGTTTGTTTTCTTGTCTTGGATTTTCTAAATGTATCACCTTCCCAGTCCTTTCACTGCAAGCAATTTCTAACTAAATTTTGTTGTCCTTTTCTATTGATCTTTTTTATTGATTGATTTTTTTTTTTATTTGTCATAGAAAAAATGGACACAGTGATCTGTAACAATAGCACATTCCATAATTGTTACTTAACCTTCAGTATCATGTACACTTCGGACCAGAGGAACTAAAATTTAGATCTAATTGGTTCTTCAAATAAAATTGTAATTTGTCCCCAGTAGAGAACAAACAACCTCGATTCTGTTCATACTTGTAATTTAATGTATGTAATATTCACTAACAAAAATATAGAGGGTCATCAACTATCCACATATAAAGAATGAGAAACTTGTACCATATCATTCTTGAGAATGTACATTGTGTTAATGTAATACACTTATGTTTTTGTCGAAGAACACATTCTGTTCTGTGATAGCACTCACAAAGACACTATCATGTGACTCACAGCGATAATCTTTGCTATCTATGCAGCAATACCGAATGCATATGTACTAAAAAAAAACTTACGTTTTCATTTACAAGGTTTCGGGTGAACTGCTGCAGCATAGAAATGACCCTGGCTGTAAATTTCCTTTTTTTTTGCTTTGCACAAATAAAAATGTCAAAGAAAACAACTGAGTGATTCTTTTTCTTTCTCTTGGACATGTATTCATGGTAAATATGACATGCTGTAAACCTTTAATTAAAAGCGGGGTCCCAGTAAGAGGCAGGTCTCCTTTACTAGCCTGGTGTGGATTTTATAGAAGTTCTTTGGATGTATAAAACATTTACCCTTTTACCTTAAAACACACCAGATGGCCCACTTTTAAGCTGCTTAGATCGCCTACACAAATTTAAATGTTTAAAATGTTGTCAATAAGGACATGTTACACATTGTTAAATCCGTTAGGTGCTCATGGTTTTTGTAAAATTAACTGAACAGTTGAATTGTGGAGAATCTGTTGAATTGAATTGAATGAAATTGACAGAAGTCCAGTACCAATAAGTATTAAGATCTGAAATTCCTAAGTTATTGTTCTAGAGGTGCGAAAAAAGCTCCCCCTATTGACTAACAACTTAACAAAGGATGTCAGGAATAACCTGCGCTGTAACCTCATACTTACACCAATTTGAAAGATTGTAATGGATTTGTGCTTTGCACAGAAAGTACTTTAAACACTGAAAGAAATTCTAAAATTCCACTGTGGACATTTATGGTTAAGATCTCCACAAACTTGGACATTCTTCCTGTTTAAATGCAGTTTAAATGGAGAAAAGCACAGCAGTCATGTACACAGCAGGGCAGTCAATACAGATTTATATGGAATGATTGAGATAATGGATGCTGAGACGAATGAGACGCTGGAATGCTGCAGCGATGAGTCAGACTTGGCTTGGTGGAGTGAAGCTGCGGCCAACTGACCTATCCACACACAGCCGACAGTATCACTGTAGCCAACGTCACACTGTTGCCAAACATAGCATGCTTTCACATTTTGCTGTCCGAGACTTTGCAGAAGCTCTGCAGTTTGACAGCACGGCTGCAGTTTATCGAATTGTATCAGTTTTTAAATGTATGTTTGCTGCTTCGACAAATTGTATTTTAAAAAATTAAGAAACCTAGAAACCTCAAGAAGTCCTGTTTTAACTCGCTGTTTCAGACAGCCAGCTGAGCTCATTTGCTTAGCTGTGCTCTTTTATTTTTCGGCGTGTCGTGGCTCTGTGATACTGCCAACAATCTATAAGTGTTGTGCAACAAAGTAAAGTCGGAAAAAAAGTTTATATAATGGTGTGTAACATTTTTACTGATGTAAGATTACTCTTTGGAGCATTTATCAGTGGTTTGTTTTGCACTTTGCCCAGTGAGGAAGTTCACAAACCAAATACCCATCATACTCAGTTGCTTCACACCACTTCAAAATTAAGATAAACGGTTTATTAGCTCCATAGTACAGCCACGTTTGAAAATAATTCATGGATTCTAAGAAAATATCGGAGCATCTGTGACGTGACCACTGAAGCTTGGATTTCAAGGGTATTACTCGTTGCCATCTTAGCAGGTTCTAAAAGGTTGGATGAACAAGCAGCAACCACCACAGCTGGTGCGGTAGGCAGAGACACCTGTCCATCAAGGAAACATAATCATCATCCTCTTCTTCAGGGGAGAACTATGGAGTCCCCTACTGGAGCCCTATACAAGACTTCATTCATTGGAGACCCTGAAAGAAAACATAATCCCAGAACATATTTCTCCTGAAGTCAATATAATGTTGATTGTTGAATGATGTTACAGTGAGGTTGTAGTGGTTGCAACTGAAGAAGGACACTATTAGCCAACTGGACCCACTGACTTCATCTCTGCTTCAGGTTGTCTTATGGAACAAAGTAGGATGAACTTAGACTTTAGAAACTTAGTGGTTCAACATGGTGGACGACTGTAGAAGAGGACCTGTTCCCTCTGTAGATAAAATTGCTCATTCTAAGGAAATTAAAAAACAACAACATTATACACTAATTAAAACATACGGTACCTATATAAGAATATTATATTCGATTTCTGCCAATGCATCCTCCTAAATGTTACACACTGGATCTTTTTAAAGGATCAGTGTGTAGAATTTAGTGCCATCTAGCACTGTTCAGTTAGCATCTGTATTTGAGGACCTGGGAATTGTGCAGGAGAAACTATGGTGGCTGTGAAACTTAGAGCCAGTGTTTGGTTTGTCTGTTCTGGGTTACTGTAGAAAAATGGTGGTTCAACATGGCAGACTCCATGGAAAGCGGTTTGTGGAGTGCAGCTTTTTAGCCTCTTTTAGCTTATTGTTTTGGTATTAAATCCATAAATGTACTGTATACTTCTGTCTCACTGCTCTCTTTAGTGTCAGTACATATCCATTTGTAAAATTGATAAACCAAGCTACCCGCCCAGCACCAAACAGCAGATAAAGTTAGCAACTAGTATGCATTTTGAGTGAAGCATTCCTTATTCCATCCAAAAGTGGACAACTATGTCATGCCTTCGCCATTTTAGGAAAAAAAATCAGCAGTGTTAGCCACAGCAACAGTATCAGTGATGGTGGTGGCTGTCTGTCATTTTGTTATGATGTTTTTCTGCCCCCTAGTCACTAATAATATATGAAGCTTTAACTAAATGACTACTATTACTATAACCAGTATTGCAGTATTCGCGATCTACAAAAACCTACTCTAATATAAAGCACACCATGGTACCCACTTGAGCAATGGTTGAGCAATGCATAACCTGTAAAATGTGTGAGGAAGGTTATAGTTGCTGCAGTAATCAGAGTGAGTAGTTCCCACAGGAGCAAGCCAAAAAATATTGGATTAATGGAATGGACCTAACACTTCATCACAATATGCTTTCCTCATCAGTACCTTTACATAAATGTAAGGAGTATTTCGCTGCAGCCAGGCTATTAAGATGTATCGAGTTACCTCAGCCCAAACCATGAACTTAGATTTTTTTGTCACATCCCCCCTTCGTTTTCTAAGGACTCCTATCCCTGCTGATAATAAAGCAGTGAGTCAAAGGTAAGCGGGAAAAGAGGAGGCAAAGTTTATAAATAGGTAAAAGTGAGGGGAAGAAAGGGGGGGTTTATGGTTGTGTTTGGGACTGAAAGGAATGCAAAGTCACAGCAAGCAGAGGCTGGGGGGAGGGACGGAGCTCAATGAGCACTGCTTAGAGGGCTAGAATATTTCTTAATTTCTGTGTGTGTGTATCAATAGCTCAGCATCCTTCCCTTTGTTAGCAAATCCATGAGAGAGACAGAAAAGTGGGTCATGGTCAGTAAATTTGCCATTGAACTGTATGTTCATACAGCAAGAGCATTGAGGAGGTTCTATGTTGGGGCTTGTGTAAAGAATGCCAGAAAAAAGTGACATAACCAAACCTCTGTTATGTGATTCTTTCAAAAGGAATAACGCCCAGAATCTCTGACTCAGGATAATGATCATTTTTTGTGAAGACCAAAAGTAAGCGAGGAAGAATATCAGCATACATCACGGAGTCAGGCTGAGTCCTTGGTTCCCACTGCTGACACAGAGACAGACAGAGTAGCAAGAATGCAGTGCAGAGGAATGTTAACAGACAGACAAAGAGTGGTGGCATGCTCAGCTAGGGGCTTTTGACCAGGCAAGTTGCTTGTTTACATCTATGTGACCTGCCTGCAGTTGTGCTTTTGCTAAACTTTTGCTCATGGACTCCATGCACCAGAGGACTTGTTACACAGAATGAAATCTGAAGTTGTTGGAAACTGTTAGAAAAGGGAAAAGGGCAGGCACTTTCAAAAAATACTGATTGGATGTTACTGTCCATCAAGGGCGAACTTCAACCAATCAGATCAATGAACCATAAAACGTAGTCAGACTCTCACAGTGAAAACATATTTTCCATTGAGTAAAGCCTCCAGTGCTGTTCTTTGCTCTTCTTTTAATGAAGATATTGTCATGGTATTAGATCATTCTACTGCACTTCCTGCTCTTGCGTGTTTCCTGCCAATTTTGATTGTTTGGCCCGCCTTAACTGTGTTTAATTAGTCTCCTTTACCACATTGTATATTGTCTGTGTGTCTTTCTGTGTGCCAGTTTGTCTTTGTCCCTTGAGTCAAGCGTCCCAGCAATTCCCACTGTGTTGTGTTGACAGGATTCTGCCTATTTATGGACTGTATTGACTCTGCCTGTGCCCTTTGGATCTGTTTGCTTGTGCTTTTGGACCCTTTTCTGGCAAGTAAAGAATGTGTGTTTGTACCTATCCAGTATCGTGCATTTGGGTCCTGTTTGCTGTGGGTGCTCCAGTTCTGATAGAACTGATGCTAGCAGCATCTACGCTAACCTCTACGGGAGCAAACAGACATTTCTTACACACTGAACATTAAACCACGCCTGTAGCTCATGAAGTAGCTGCAGGTGGTTCCTCATAGAGCACTGACTGGCTCTGGTTCAGACAGCGTAGCAAGGTAATGAAGTTGTTTGTGCATGTAAAAATTTCAACTTTAAAAAATCTATGGAAACACACCGCTGTGTCCAGGCAATCATAAATCACATCTACTTTAATACTGATTGCTATTGCGCAAAAGTGTTAACTTGTATCTAATTTTTTGGGTAAATTCTTCACATTTTCTGCTGCCTCTTTCCTGGGAAATTCATTCATTCAAAGGATTCAAATTTAAAGGAAGTTGTGTAACTTCACAGATGACCATGTCCAAAGCAACATTAGTTATATTCTCCTGCAGTTTTCTCCTTTGACTGCATAAACCAAGCTGTGCACATTTATCGTTGCAATATCACAATAACCCATTAGTTACTAGTTTTGGCCATCAGTGGTGATATGGGAGGGGGACCTCCAAATGTCAGCCACGAATGTGAGAGGTTTTGACTTTGGAACAGAGTTGCGAACGTGTCTGAATGGTTGCTCATGCAAAAGAGCTTTAACTGGGACATTCTGCATAAACATTCCTGGATTAGTGAGAGCAAATCTGTATTTTGTAGTGAGAAGTTGTTTGGGCACAACTAGAAAGTGTTGGTGACATGTGAGTTAACGTTTTGTGGGAGTGCACAAAATGAAACTGAAGTAATCCCAGCAATGCAATACAAAACTACACATATTCACTGTACACTCTTGTTTGTACGCTTAAAGAAATACAACAGTGCTAGTCCACCCTGTGTTCGGGATTTGGCCATACGTTTTCATAAATATCACACCTCATGTGCTCTCTCACAAAGAATCTTGTTGCATGTCCGAACCATCCCTGGCAATCTTCTGCAGATATATCCACACTCCCAGCATGCATTGTGTCCAACAGGGACATCTGATCATGTGGCTGCTGGTCATAAACTTTCCACCTCCACGAGGAAAAGAATTCCTCTGTGGGGTTGAGGAATGGAGAGTAAGGTGGAAGGAAAAGTGACACCACACTGGGATGGGCTGTAAACCGTTCTGTGACTGGAAGAGAACGGTGAAACGCCACATCGTCACATACAACTCCAAAATGTTCTGGATTCTGCTGCACTGTCCTCACCTGCTGCGAGGAAAGAAACCAGACGCTCAGTGTCCCAATAAGAGTTCATGCATTATTTCTCTTTAGACGTAGAATGCAGCTAATTTCAGTCCAATTTACAGAGTTATGTTGGTTTTTATAATCTTATGTCAATGGAGTGTAAATGTACACTTTTGAAAGTTGGGGTCATTGAATGCATTTTGTATTCAAAGACCAGTTCTGAAAAACGGAACTCAGTATTGAAAAATGCCTGTAACTGAAACCATCATCCAAAGCACAGAGTTGCAATGTTGATAGTCCCACAGAGCCACCTGGTGGCTGCTGAACATAATGGCCTTCCCTCCTCATGTTTGTAGTTTTGTATTATATTGCTGGAACTACTTTAGTTTAATTTTGTGCAGTTAGATTTACTCTCTGCAAAAATGGCAAAGAAATAAAGCCAACTGAAGCATATTGCAGCATTTGATTCCTTTCTGTGACGCTGTTAGGCAGCACAATCCATAAAGAAGCAACCTTCTTTTTGTTGTAATGGAATCTTTCCTTTTTTGTGTGCTAAATAAATAACAGATTCTTCAAAAACCATAGTGAGACATAATTCTGCCTGTTAATTAATTTATTTTTCTGGGAGTTTTTTTTTCTATTTGTGCTGAAAACAGATTAAAGGCTTTAGGGGCTTCAACCTCAGCAGCACAGGGACATCTGGTGGTGTGTAAAACTTACGGCAGGCCGTTGAGACTGGAGCTCAAGTTTTAGTCTCACATGTATGTGTGCAATAAAAGCATGTTGTTATTAAATTTGTAACACTATACATGTAAAATTACTGCATGGGATTTTGCTGCATCGTCCAAAAACATATACAATACTGAATAAAAAAAACCTTTATTGGAGTAGTTTAGGCCCAGTGTCACTGCTGGCTCATGTGCTTTTACTTCATGGATGTTATTTACATTTCATATAATTCAATGTGATATTAATTAAATTAACTTGCATGACATTATTACTTGGTATCAGGTGGAAGTGTATGACTGACAGGTCTCATTCTCAGCACAATGTACAAATAAAACATTACCATTAGCCCTAGAGAACGGTAGGTTTAATGCACTCTAATGCAGCTGTCCGACTGTGTTTGTGTGATCTAGGTGAAACTGAGAATGAGGTTTCTGTCTACATGGACATAAGGGATTGAGATTTTTGCAGGGATAAACAACACTATAATGGTGAGAAATACAATAGCCTTTTATGATGTGCCATAGAAGAATAAAAAACATGTATTTTGATAAAGAAGTGAGTATTAGGCAATGATCCTGCTACACCCAGAACATCACAAACACGCACAGTAAGAAAACTCACCACTTAAAAGCAACTGTAAAAGAACATAAACATACTAATGACACACGTTAACGTTGTACATAAAAAACAACAACAACAACACACAAATCAAGCAACCACACACGAGAAAAAAACAAAAACAAAAAAAGTATTAGTTTGGAATGAAAATGTACAACTCTCAATGTACTTGAGGAAGGGGCCCCAGATCTTAGAGAATGCATTGGACCTTCCTTGGAGAGAGAGTCTTGTTTTCTCTAGCTTAAGAAAACAAAGCACAACCCTAATCCAATGTACATGTGATGGAGGTTCAGGAGATTTCCACTTTATCAGGATCAGTCTTCTGGCCAATAAAGAGGTGAAGGCAATTACCTTGTTTTGAGATACAAAGAAAGAGGGCAAGGACACCCCGAAGAGAGCACTGAGAGGATTAGGGTCAAGCTCTCGGCCCAGTATTTCAGACATTAGGTATTAAGTATATAAACCATTGCCCAGAAGTTAAGCAAAGATGGGCAGAGCCAGAGCATGTGTATAAGGTTAGCAGGGGCCTGATGGCACCTATCACAAGTCGGGGAGGCATCATTGTAGATCTTAGCTAGGTAAGGGATGTCGTTTTTAGTAAAATGTCCTCCATTTATGATGATTTCTTTGGACTTGATGATCATGAAAAACTTAGTGCTTCAAGAAGAGAGCCTTTCTTGTAGCGAATGTTTTGTGCCGAGCTCGGGAGAGAAGGCAGAATAACAATCTGTCATTTGCAATTTTGTGATGTATGAAACATCTGATCACTGCAACTCTATCTGCATGAAAATGAAATAAAAGCAGTCAACTACTTACTTCTTTTAATACTAGTAACAGTGTTTCTACTATTAGTGTTTGTTTTACACATACTACCTGTGTTATGTGATTCAACTGTTAGTTCCACTAATTCTTGCTTTCTACTTCTAAGAAAATACAAATATATAATATATAATACGTTTTGCTATTGCAAGATTACTTAAAGGGTTAGTTTGGACATTTGGACCTATTTGTTTGCACAAGTCACCTTTCAACTCTTTTTCTGTGGCAGCTAGTAGTTTCTGTGTGGAGTGATTTATCTGCTGAACTGCATCTATGGTTACACATCCAGTTTGACCCCTCAGGTTGAAAACAGGTGAGTCCTGGTTGTCTGTGGAAAAGTTTGGGAATGTCTTAAATCAAGTCCTTCAGAACGTCGAACTTCAAGAGTGCTCTTAAATGCTCCATTATGAAACACTGGATAAAGGGCTACTGTATACTGTAGACAGTATTATGGCCCAAGCAATTAAAGCAATAAACTCTAATCAAGTCTTGAACAACATGTAGTCTAGTGTTTCTGGCTGCTATAGCAACGTGTATACTCTGGCGTTGCCTAGAGACCAAGCTAGCTAACGTTGGCGTTGTTGCGCTTTGGTAAGTAGAAATCTCGTTCAATGAGGACAATAAAACCGAGACAACATTAGAGAAGCAGTTCAAAGCAGTGGCAGTGGACCAGCTTCTGTCCGTGTCTCCGCTGCTCATACGGACACTGCGTCCTGGCGGGTTCACAGCAAGTTCCTTAACTTCAGCTCAGTCGACTTCAGCTAACGAGCTAACATAGCGTTAGCCGGCGAGCTGTCATGTCGGAGCACGGGAACAATGAAGAGCTGGAGGTGGAGGAAGAGGTGGAGGAAGATGAGGAGGAAAACACGGAAACAAGCTCCCAACCAGGTGGAGACGAGGTGCACGCTGACAGGTCGACAGGTGAGTACAGACTGACAGGAGGGCCTAACTTACTTTATCATTATACTACTCAAAGTTGTAGAAAGTCAGTCCCACAGGGGCGGTCCCAGAATTTCTTTGACTGGGGGGCACAAGTGGGGCACTGACATATGCAGGGGTGGCAGGAAGTATGTGTCTCAGCTTTCTATTCATTCACAATGTATGTAAGTCCAATGCTAGGGACCCCAGTCTGCTGAAATATTCAAACACACTAGGCAGAAATAACACGTTCATTCCACATGCAAAAGACTGCATGGGGTTAGTCTGCAAAGGGGAGACTAGAAAATGCCTGTTTTTTCTACCCCAAAATGTTGCCTAACTTTGGAGCATTATTTATTTACCTTCCCAACATAGTAGCATGGCATGGTTGGTACCAATGCTTTAGGTCATCTAGTTTCATATGATACCAGTTTCTTCATTGTATCTTTAACCGGAGCCCACTACAGCCTCTAACACACAGTGTGGAGTGGGAGAGGAAACATACACAGGTTAACAAATAGAATATAATAAAACAATAAATGCAGTTATTTATGCGCGTATTTCTTTTTATCTCTGTTCAAAGACTTCTCTGAGTCTGAGATAAGTGCATCAAGTGAAGTACAGCTTCTTAAACCTTTATTACAGCTGCAGGCCTAATTGTTTGATAAATGTATTTAAAATGGCTATCTGAGTCTAGTGTTTGACAAGAATATTTATTGATATTGAGATTTTCCCTGTCTTTTTGCACTGTGCAGACGTGTTGCAGACTGTAGAAGAAGCTGAAACTCAGGCTGATTGGCCCAGTGATGCTGAACAGCTTAGAGATCCTCAGAGAAAAGAAAATGTTGGGAACTCCACAGCTACAGGTAAGGCGGATTTACAAATAATAAATATGTATGGATTGTATCATCACCAGTTTACTGTCATATAACAACATATGGTGATTTGTAGCATTACAACTTACCATATGTTGTGTAAATGTCATATGAAACAAGTTCTATCAGGCATTTTGAACATCTGCGGACTATAGTATTAACATGGAATACAGTGAGAGCAGTTGTTGCCAGTGTAACAACTAATGTGGATCTATATAATAGTAGATCTGTACGTGTTATGTACAGTATATCTGAAGAAAAGACAAGAAAAATAAAAGAATAACTGCAATAGCAAAACAAACAATGTTAAAACTGAGAGTAAATGTAATAGCATGTTTCTGTAAAAGAGTTATCAAAGTTATATGTTAGAATAAACATTTGTGATGCTGCCAAATGAAATTCTGTTGATTTATAAATGATAGTTTTTACCTCCATCAAAACGATAATTCTGCTTCTGGCTCACTGACTGATCTGTTGACAGTGTGACACATTTCCCAAATCCATTTGTCACAGATCATTCAATTTAATTTCAGCTTTATATATTTGCAGAGTGCTAAAATACAGAGGCACAATATAATCATACTGTAGCATAACAAAACAATGCAGATCATATTCATGTATTCTGATATTGGCAAAAAACTAAAAAACTATTTGCAGATGACGGGTTGGCAGATGAAGTGTTGTGAAAAGAATTATAATTTCAGTTATAAAAGCAGACTGTCATGATAAAATCCCAAAACATGACAGATTACAGCGGTTAACCTGCCGTCTATGATAGAATGTCTGTGTGTGGTTGCAGTGAAGGTGGTGCTGGTGCCAGAGGGTCATATGATGACTGTGGCCTTCGCCATCGGGCTTAGCATTAAGGAACTGAAGTGTCACCTCGCCTCAGAGCTCAGAGTTCCTGCTGAGGTGCTTCAGATCTCTCTGGAAGGTATGAACTGTCTGCTTCTCTAACAACAAATGCTGGAAGTTTTTTTCTGGCAGGTGAAGGGTTATGAGAGCGATGAGTAAACTGAGGTAGCCATAGAATATTTCAGCTACAGTTGACACATGGAGGAACCTTTAGCAAGTTGTTTTTTTCAAATTTGGGCAAAATCAGCTTAAAACATTTACTTACTTAATATTTCATTTTCATTGGTGGGTAGGCCTTCAGTGACCCCTTGCTTTTTATAGACTAGTGTCCTCTGTCAGTAAAGTCCCGCCCCTTTTTGCTCTGTGCTCCAATAACAGTTGAGCAACCATCAGTCAAAACCTCGGTCAACTTTCTCCTTTCTTGTCCTTAGATATGCTATTTGCTATCCTAGGTTAATTTATGTTAAATGGATGGATGGCTCAAAAATAAAAGCAACATATATAGTCACGTGTTAACTTAGCGAATGTTAGCAAAACGCTAGCTGACAAAGGATTGATGTAGCTAGCTTGTTAGCTAGTGTTGCTTTCAGATGTAACTGACTAGCTAACTATCGGTATAGATTAGCTACTTGGTATGCTACTGTGTAGCTCTGTAGCAAGACGCTAGCTAACTAATTAACTAGCTAGCTAACGCTTGATGTAGAAAAGCTATCTAGTCATCTGGCGTTATGCTAACATTTGTTAACTTAAGATGTGTCTATATATGTCACTTTTGTCTTTTAATCGTCTTCGAATTTTGATGAAGAAAATCGACAGAGGCTTGCTCAACTGTTACTGAAGCACAGAGCAAAAAGGGGCGGGACTCAGGAAGGGTCTATATTGTTTGCATCCTACTCTACAAAATAAAGGTTCCACCTCTTCCACGTGTTGTTTTTCAGGCAGAGTGGTGGAGGAAGAGCAGAGCCTGATCGAGCTCGGCGTCCGGCCTCATGGCTCCACCCGGATGGAGATGAGCTCCACCGACCCGACCACCCACCCACTCCGTCCCCTTCGTCCCCCAGAGCACGACAACATGCCAGACGTCATTACCGTCCGTGTCCAAACAGGTGTGAACAGCCTCTCCTCTGTTCTGTCCTCTACAAACTATATGTGTGTAAGTGTCTGCTGGATGTGGAAGCAGCTGTAACTGATGGTTTATCAGTGTTTATCAGTGCTGTCTGTCTGTCTGTCTGTCAGAAATCCCTTAATGCAGCTTAAAATGAATTGTTGGAAGATTATCTTATCTCTCTGACTTCCAGATGAGGGCGAGTTCCAGGAGGTGGTGGTGGAGATTGAGCGTCCCCGCCAGTGGAAGCCCTTTCTGGGCGGCTACAGTCACCGGCTGACGGGTGTAGAGTACCACCACGCTTCTGTCCAAACCCTGCACATTAGGAGACCTGACAGAGGAGTGGTCGTCTTCAGCCGTGACACACAGGTACACTACAGTATAAACACAAATATCAGTGTTAGTCACTTAGTAAATTTTAACTAGTTTCAAACTAGTGATTTACTAAATCGGATTATGCCTTTAGGATTAGATTGATGGGTTTGGTCAATGAACATTACCAGTTTTTCACCAGTTTTTCTTTTCTTCCCTGTCAGAAGTCTGTCCATCTTTTATTTCACATGTTGTTTTTATAGTCAGGATAAATCTTGTTAATCTGACTCTTAGTAGGCTGGTGAGCCACAGGTATTGTCTCATTGTGTGGGCTGATGATTTGACCAGGAGAGGTTCATGTCCATCACAGTGTTGAAATGATCTAACAGACAGTCAGCAGACACTGTCCATAGGGAAATGAATTGCAAATGAGTCACTCATTGGGTGGCTAGTCATGTCTATGGTCTTGGAACTGAAGTATATTATACAGTTGGACGTAGAGACAGTAGACTGATTTTACATGCGTGTGACACAGGTACTGAGGTTGATTCATTTTCTAGATCAGCAACCAGGGAAACTCCATCTCAGATCCCTTCGTCTAAGGATGCAATGGACATGAGAATTCATTTTCAGATATATTAAGATGTTGTGTTTGTTTCTTTTTTTAACATTGCATGTATTAGCATATGTAATTATGTAAAAGATTCCCAGATCTAATAAATTCAACTAATTTCTTTGTCTCTGTCTCTGTCAGACAGTACAGCTGAAGTCTCAGACCCAGCAGTGTCCGGTCGACGTCTCCTCCCAGACGTCCACAGTGGGCTGCTACATCTCCTCTATGAAGGACAAGCTGATCAGCCCTGGCAAATACACAACTGCTGACGAGTATCATGAGAGGAGGCTGAGAGCTGTGGGTGAACACTGAGTGTCTGTGTGTCATTATAATGCATGTCTTTTAATTTAAGTGTAAGTACACCCCTCAATTCTGCTAGCTTCCTCCCTTTCAGCAAACTAAAAACATGCACCAGAGACCTGCAAAGGACAGTGACTTGAGGAGGCGTGGCCTTGACACAGACTGGAGTGATTATTAACCATGTTAAGATTTATATAGAATAATGATACAATAAAATACATGTGACCTGCTTCCCTCCTCTCATCGCCCACCCAGGTGATCTGTCTGCAGTCGTTTACCCGGCGCTGGCTGGCTCAGCAGGAGGTGGCCCGACTGAGGAGGGAACGGAGCCGGCGGGTAGCCTGGCTCGACATGCAGGACAGGATGAGGGCGGAGGACAAGGAGAAGCAGCTGAGAGACCGCCGCCAACGCTGGATGAACCCGCAGACGAGGGAGGACTTCAACCTGAAGTACCAGGCTCTAGAGAGTAGGCTGAGGGAGAGGGGCCCTGAATTGTATTCTGGCTCAAATTGAATTGAATTGAACATGACACTAAACAATGTCTGTTGTGGTGATGTCAACAAGTTAAATGCTCTCACTGTGTGTGTCAGAGTGGAGGTGTGAGGAGGAGCAGCGGATCAACTCGTCCCTGCAAGGAGCTGAGAGGAAGGTGGCTCTCTGCGAGCTGCTGGACCAAGAGACGCAGCTCATCGGCGCCATTGAACGCCATCGCATTGCCTTCCAAAAAGACAACTACCACAGAAGTGTCAGGAACTTCCTGGACAAGGTCACTGCTCCTCCTCGGCTTCGAGCTCTCTCAGTCCATACCAAAATGTGTGAAATTAGTAGCTTTATCATTAGTGTTAGTTGCACCATCAGCAGTAGTACTAACAGTGTAATGGTGTGTTTTAGTGTGCGGCTCCTCGTCAGTGGCGAGCAGCAGACGGTCGGCTTATGGAGAAGGAAAGTCAACTCACCATCAGAGCCAAAGAGCTTCGAGATCTGTACAACAACATCAACCAATCCACTGACAGCCAGGATCAGAGACTCAGCGTCCTCATGAAACTCAAACACACCGTCAATGTACTACAACTCACACATACTGCACACTACTGCTGTGTGAGCTCGCACATTTAACACAAATGGTGCAGGGTCAGTGTATCACCATTACCACTAACCAAATTCGCCACTTAGGTTCTTTAACATTATTATTTACATTATTGCAAGGCCCCATCCCACATAGCAAAATCTGGCCCAGTCACGGTCTACATAGCCCACATATAGCCTTTTTCCATATACACGTGCTGGCTCGGCTCGACTCTGTTTGACTCACACCAGCCCAGCGCAGCAGGGATTTGCATCTCCATTACAACAGGGCTACCTGCTTGAAGGTGTGTCTTTACAGGCAGAGAGAGCAGCGATGGTTGTAAAGCACAAATAAACATGGCCGCCTTCCTCCCTGCACTATGCTACGCTAATTCAGTGATAAACACATTTAATTTCCTAAACATTCTTCACAAATTAAAAGTTTTTTTGTTATTTAAAAACATTTATTTTGAAGCAGGAATTCAATCAACAGGAACTAACCTATACCTATACCTATTATTCTTGGTAGAATAATCATTTTCTTATCCTTATTGGATAGGAGCATAAGTGCCAGCTGACCCGGGAAATCGTGGATTTGATCGACAGGGAGGTGGACCTGATGTTTCGGAACCTTAACACAAAAGATCTGGAGGGGTTGAAGAGGAGGATCTCCACTTTGTTCCTCCAATACATCAAAACACCAGAGTTTAACCCTGAGGTGACCAAGCTGCTGAAGGTAAGCAAAGAGCCCCACTGGCCTGGAATCATTTGAACACTTTTAGATATAAACTACATATAAATATCTCTAATCAAATCTGAATTCCCCAGTATCCCTCCAAGTCGAAGAACAACATGGCCCTGTGCCTGGCCTGTCACCGCTACCTTCCCTCTACCGACTTCAGGCCATCCATCAGAACCGATTTGAGCGGTCGGTGCCGCCATTGCACCGGACTTGACAACATAGCAAGATGCCGCGAAGACTTATCCTGCTACAAAAACATCCTGAGGAGGCTGAGAGCTGACGAGCTGCAAATCAACAAGGAAACAAAGATTCCCTTCCTGCTGCAGGTGATCTGTCCGTTTGATCTCTTTACTACAAGCCTCAACAGCATTCTTAATGCAGATAGTGCAACCCTGTCTACATATGTGTCCTCTCAGGTGGAGGACGTGCAGTACCTGGTTGAGGGTGTCTGGGCGTCCCGCTCGGCCCTTAGTGCCAGCAGCGACCTCTACAACCTGGTGTTTGTCCGCTGGGAGCACCAGAGGGACTGGAGCCCCTGGAACTGCATCCTGCTGTCCAAAGAAGAAGCTCCTGTTCACATGGTGGTGGAAGACGTCCACGAGGTCTGTCCTTGTAAACATTTACTGTACACTCACATTACACATGGACCCAATCCCCACCTGGTATCAATGTGCAATCTCTCTCTGGATAAATGTTCTTGTTATCCCCATTCAGTTCACATTGTGATCAAAGATCTGTACCGTGTCGTAGTAACTTAGATCTATCACCAAATTGTGAATTGTCACCTTAAAGATTGTTTGCTGTAATACGGCTGAAATTTTCAGTTTTCCCATTTTTAGCAAACTCTTACCTCCTGCCATGTGAATAGTCATGCCGGTCACTCTGGCACTTTGTCTGGTCAAACTGTAAAAAAGCAGCTGCTACAGTTTGGACTCCAGCTGTTACAGTGTCCCCTCTGTGTTTGTGTTCAGGTGTATGGGCCGACGTTCATCCACAGCATCAATCTCAAACACATGCAGGCTCGGCGCCATTTCAGCCAGATCTCCACCATGGTCAAGTACATGGACTCTCAGCCGACCGTTGCCCTGGGCAACCAGCTTATCTCCAAGCCCATCCCCATCCCCGACAACACGCCGGCCTCAAGTCATTAAGAAACAGACATTTTGTCAGAAATCTAAAATAAAGTTCATAAATGTACTCCTGGTTTCGCAAATTAATTTCAGTTTCATTGCTTTTATTTTGAAAGTAGGATATATGTGACCCTTGCATACTGTTCTGAGAGCCCAGGGGCCATTCATCTCTTGTCAGAAATGGAATATAATATTTATAGGTATGTTGGATTTGTTATGTTTTTATCTACAGACACAGGGGGTTGCCTTCCACAGAGTCCGCCATGTTTTAACAGTAGCCCAGAAGGGATAAACCAAACATTGGCTCTAGATAGGGGTGTTTGCATTTTCGCATGGTTCGGCCACCATAGATTCTCCATTTGAAGGAGCAACAACGCTGATTACAGTGACCCTGAACTACCCAGGGATCAGTGTTCAAGCAATCTAATGTCAGCTAATTAGCACTCCCCTAATTACTTTGAAAATGAAGAATGTCTTGTCCTTCACCTCACAAATGGCACCTCACAACTGTTACCCATCCAGATTGAAATTTTTATTCACTGAAACCCTGTTGGGAAAAGAAGAGGAGAGAAACAAAGTTGTGGTTTGACATTTAAGCTGAAAGCAAAAGAACCAAAACAATCCGAAATAAAGATTTGTCTAACTCTCAGTAATTCATCCATGGATGCTTCCTGATCCTATTGTGGATTTCACATTGCTTGGCAAAATAGATGAGTTCATAATACACCCACAAGTAATACAGGCCTAAATAGAAAATAACTAGTGCCCAAGCAGTAATATTCTCTGATTCCAGTTCATCGTTAATCAGCTTGAAGCACAGCCATTCAGACAGCAGACCAGAGGGTGTAAATGTCCAGTGTCCAGCTTTATAGAACTTCAGTGATGTGATGAAATATGATACGTGTGTGAATATGAGGAACAAATAGGAATCAAAGGAAATAATACAGCTGACAGATGTGGAAATGAAGACCACAATTGAGCATAGGTTGAGAGACAGGTGGCAAAATCAGTGGGAAGAAGAGAGAACAGGAAGGTGATGATACATAATTCAAAGAGAAGCGGGTATGATGAGAAGCATGGGAAGGACTGGAGAGAGGAGACAGTAATATCAGAGCTGCATTTTGGTCATACATGCACAAACATGCTTTGCCAACCACCATGAAACATCAAAAAGAAGAAGATGGCTTCCTCATTTTTGTCTCCTAACATTTTTACCTTGATGAGTGTTTGTAGGTGTTTGCATGTGTCTTCTGAAGAACCTTCAGTGGGAGTTTCTTTCTGCTAATTGAGTTTATGCTTTAGTGCTGACGAGAAGGTTAAAGGATAATCTTTATTTTGGTACTTTAATGTGCAAAAGTTTAACATGATTTAAAGACTTGATTTATGATTAGTTTGATTTATGATATTGTAATTTATTTCTTGGTTTAGAACCATGGAAATCATGATGGCAAAAACATTCACATCATTCTCTGGATAGATAAAATGGGTAATTGGCATCCCTTGTTTCCTGGTTTGTGGCTCCAGTTAGAACCTAAAATCCACAACAGTCTGTTTGTGTCCTCTCTTTAGGGTTCTCTGATCTCTGAGCAACAGCCCCCTGTGTGCAGGCGGTCTACTGCCCAGCTGACTGTGTAGGACTCGAATTATGTTCATCAGCTACTTGTGAAAGGTAAGAAAATTTCAGGAATATTCTAATTATCTGGCGATACGATACATATCATGATACAGGGGTAACGATTCAATATATTGTGATATATTGTAATACTGTAAGCCAAAAAAAAAAAAAAAAAACACACCACCATATGCCTAAAATCTGAATAAAGTATACTCTCTATGCAACCAGAACAGTCCAACATCCAACATCACAGCCCTCAGTTTACACCACTGCCATCTAGTGGTTGCGGGTTTAAACACAAAAACCAATACAGAGTTTTTGAGAGTCAATACAATATCACAGATACAATATTTTCATAATATTTTCTTTGATGTAGTCCTTATTGTCTGGCTTTGAAGGAGCTTTGTAAAGTTAGAGAAAATACTGGTGATGATGTCATCAGGGTTATCTTAGCTTGACCAGATTTCTAACAAAGCCTGCATTACAAACTGCAGGCGAGGAGTCTGATCCAGCACTTTTGGAGCCTGACCTAATAATAGGGACAGAACATTTCCGCCTCTGCTGCTTCGGTTTTGACCATTTCTCTTGTGGGTCCCCACTCTCCATGGAAATGCAATACTACATTATAGGAGGGCGCCAGTCACACCAGTCCCTCTGTAGGAGAGCTAGTGAAAATGACACCTGACGTTTAATGATTTATTTTAACAGTGATTACAATAAAATGGTCATTCATTGAGCATTTATGTTTTTATAATGGTGCTTTTGCCCTTGTAAGATGCTGATCATACACTGGCATTGTGACCCTTTGCTACAGAGTGTAAAACAATATTCACACACTTTTCATTGAATATCAGTTATTTATCGAATCATAACTGTAACTCCCCCTTCGATCAGTGTTTCTCTTCATGTTCCTACAGGGTGATGTTGCAATGATATCTGTACAGAGTTTGACACTAGAAGGATGTTTTCACATAATGTGGAATTTATACTTTTTTTGTAAAAAAACAAACATATCAGACACACATTATTGTTCCATGCAGGCTATTTATATTATGTCTTAATACATGTGTGAAGGGGATCTTTAAGTTTCATTTACTTGTCAATACAAAAGGAGAATGTACTTCTAGTTCCTTCATCCCTCATTCTAGTGACATAGTAATATGCACATCCACTGTAGCACACAGACTGCAGAATAATTGCAAAAAATGTGTTGTGGGACTCACTTGATAACATTTGCTTTATTGAACATGGTGCCTTTTTAAATTGGACAGAGTAATGAAAATTCAGAGCCAGTTATGACACCAAATTTTAATTCGAGAAGACTAATTCATGTTTTATAACTAGAAGAATGCCTGTCATATGATCCCCTCTGTGTTATCTCTCTCCTGCAGACTGATTGCAAATGAAACACTGAACACTTTTTCACCTTCCATCTTTAATCAGCGTCATGACATTTGACAAAATTGGCGTCTAACATAAATGCCTGTAATAGGAGTTTGAAATGTCAAAGGGTATAACCGGTTACACCCATGAAACATTTCAAGTTAAAATCTGTTTTGACAGACATTATCATACCTATGTAAGCGTGTGACATTGGTGTGAAAATATTTTTAGAATTATGATGAATATCAATGTTTTCCTGAGGTCATACCATCAGTCAGTGCCTTGGTAAAGATAGACAATCACTTATTTAAACCCTCTCCGCTGGAAACACCTTTTACTGGCATAACGTGGGCATTAAGTCATTTGCTGATCTCTGTTCAGCTTTACTCCCATATATACCCTGCCATACTATCTTGGAGCACGCTTCGTCTTTTAAAGGCATCATTTCTCTATATATCTTATACAGAAGCAACATTTCAGTTATATGTATGCCTCTACAAGCTGATTAGGGGAATCTTTCAGATAGTCTTTGGCGTTCTATTTTAGAAAGTGTGTACACTTCCTCCATTAGAATTAGTAGAATACTACTAATACACTGTAGTTACACTGAGTTGTGCAAGCGCTGCAAATCAGCCCCAGCTCATCTCGTCCTGCAGCAAAATCCAGGAACTCTGGTTTAAAATCTTTTCAGTCTTTTCCACCTGTCTCTGTAATTTGCTCCATCCATGCCCCCCGCTGGCCCTTTTTGGTGTGTCATCTCCTACACTTCCCCGCTTTGAAGCTGAGGCAGATTGTGTTGCCTTTGCCATGTTTCTTTGCCGATGTCTGATCTTTTTTAAACTGACTGTTACATTTTCACCTTTTCACCCAGTTTTACACAATAGCTTTATGACTGCTGAAGCTGTTCAATTGGAGAAAATAACATTTTCTTTAAAGGGTTCCAAGAATAAACTTTTACAAAGTATGGAACCCTTTTCTGATCCACATTAGAGAGAACATCCAGCTGCCCACTACTGAACTGTTTGAATTGTCCTTTATAGCCCTTTACCTGCTGCAGCATGTACGAACTATCAGCAGCTACACATAAGCCCTCGTTCTCATGAGTCTCTATTGCCTACAACCATAACCACCATTCCATTTAGTCCATTTTGTGTCTACAGTTATTTTATAACTGCTTCGATTTGAATATAAAAATAAGTTCATAACCTGTAGTGTTTACACACCTAAGGGTAAGGGACGCTAAAATGTAGTGAGCAAAGATGGATAATTTAACATTTCATAGTTCTGATCTAACCAAATCTGACATCACGATTGTTAACACAACAACAACAAACAACAGTTCTGACAATTCACATATTAATTTATTAAGTTATTCAAAAAACATAACAAAAAAACAACCAATCAGAGCAGAGAAAGATAGTTGAGTGAGTCTCATTCCTGGTCCCAGCATTGGTATTTGACACCTCATTTGATGTATACTGGCTCTGTGTACTGCTCTGGTCAGTTGTGGATGATAACTAAGATAACAGAGTTACTCTACTTGAGTATTTCTGTTTTATGCAACTTTATACTTCTACTCCCCTACATCTCAGAGGAAAATATTATATAGGCTACATGCGAACACCCCTATCTTGAGCCAGTGTTTAGTTTGTCCCTTCTAGGCTACTGTAGAAACATGGTGGTTCAACATGATGGTTGCCACAGAAGGCAACCTGCAGTGTCTGTAGATATAAACAGCTCATTCTGAGGTAACAAAAACACAATGATTCCAATATTAGGGTGATAATACACTAATGGAAACATACATATGAATATTTTATTCCATTTCTGCCAATAGATCCTCCTAAATGTTACACACTGGACCTTTAAGCAAACTAAACTTAATACCGTCTTGGATTAGCTGGAAAGTGCATCGTCACCAAGCTGAAAACAGCTGTTTGAGTTCATGACAAGTTGACTCTTTAGAGATACGTGGTTCTCACAGGACAGTGAGGCTACAAACATTATGATGATCTGAAAGAATACGATACATTGCTGTAGATAATACTACCCAACAGTATATAGAGTTAAAATGAGCTATGATATTTCTCCAAAAAGTAAACTCTGCCCCCATAGTCTGGCTTTTTATGCTGGGTTTGGAGCAATGGCTTCTTCCCTGCTTATGTCGAACATACATCCACACCAACTGATTTAAATTATGTCAGTTAGCCTTTCAGAAGCGTCTAAAGGCATGACATCATTTTCAGAAATTTCCCATGCTGTTTTAAGTGACTTCCGACCCACTGGAATTGTGATATAGTTAATTATAAATGAAATAATCTGTCTGTAAACTGTATTGGTGTCATGTGCAAAGTAGTTTTTTTTTTTGGCAATTTGCCAAAACTTTAGTTTTTAACATAAAATCTGTGCTGTGGTAGCTCAAAAGAATTGTTGGTACCGATTACATTGAAAGTTTTACACAAACTGAATTTTGCAAGTTAAAAAGATTCTTGATGAAGCAGCTTTTATTAGTAATTCTAAGTGACACTAACTTAGTTTAGTAAGTTACAGAAACATTCCTGATTAAGTACTTTTTAGTAGGTAGTTTTCTTTCACTATACTTGTCACTGTGTTTTATGTCTGTGCCCGTTCCTGTTCTTTCTAAAACTCAATAAAAACCAATGTTTCAGAATCCAGGTTGCACTGCCAATATTTGAATAAACTGAATAAATCCTGCAGTGAGAACCTGCCCAGGCCTACCATTACACATCCTTCCCACATGGGGGCAGTCATGTCAAGTGAGTTTACCAACTCTAATGCTCCGGCGATGGGGGGGGGATGCTGCACATCGTTTACATTACTTTTGTGCCTTCTGGTCATTCTTATAACCTGCGTTTTAAGATGTTCCAGCAGGAGTTAATTTGTCCAAACTACCCAGTGTGCTGTTAGACACACTGCACAGTGCAGGAAACACCAGCTCCTGTGCTGAAAGGGCAGAGCTGGAGGACACGGTCGTTAACAAGTGTTGGATCTGTCACACCACACACACACACACACACACACACACACACACACCGCGCTACCTGTAATGAGGAGCCAGAGTGACAGTTCAAGAGAAAACCGTCTGATCTTCGCACTGGGACAAAGTGAGCCACACAGACTGCCTCCTGCTGGGACTGTTTAAGCGATGGAAGACAAATATGGCACTGGACATTAAACAGAAGTCTTACACCCATCAACAAGCCCAGAGAAAGTGATGCTACTTTATTCCAGATGTGTTCTCCAGCTGTATTACAACATGGAGGGATGTTACCTGGCTGCTCACTGCTCATAGACCCAAGCTCAAATTAAAAAAAACTACCAACAAATGTTGTAGAGAGAGTGTATTCACTCAAAATATACATTGTACCTGTAGGAATATAAAAGAATTGTCGTGTAGCAAAAGATAATCAGTGCAGCAAAGTCACTATAAACTCTCCAAACCTTACACATATCTCTCTATAGGAATAAAAGGAGCAGTTTTCGCTGGGTAGATAACACTGGAGGTATGTAGGATATGAAGGGTGGGTGTGTTTTGGGGTGGGTGCTGTGATGTAACAGGGGAGGTGGGGAGGGGTGGGGGCTTCTCTCTCTCCCCCATAGAGCGCAGCATGAACGCTCCGCAGCAAAAGGATGTGTGAGCAGGCAGCGCGCTACTGTAGGGACGGAGTCCACAAACTGCTCAACAAAGAACAAGCCAAACTTCGAGCCCAGGAAAGCCGCGAGCAGCCGAAACCCGTAGCCGGTCAGGACAGCGAGTCCGCGACGGCAGCGCAGTCCGGAAACAGCGGCGCTCAGCCCGGTGGAATCGACGGGCTCGTCCGCTGGATCGTCACCAAAATGAGCGACAACAAGAACATCTCCAGCCGGGAGTACGCCTCCAGCAAGGAGGAGGTGGCCGTGGCTCAGGAGCAGTTCTTCGCCCCGGAGCCACGGAGAGGAATCTCCGTGATTTTGGATGTGAGTATGGAGAGGCACCGGGCAGTGGTCCGCCTGGCAGGTCGGGTGGGAGGGTGAGGGCATCCAGTGAGCAGCGCGTACGGAGCGGTGCAGTGCGCACTTACGCACAGAAACGGTCTTCCAGTTCACTGTGGAGGCTTGTAACTCGAGCCTCGCAGAGTAGGCAAGAGATAGTTCTAGACAGTTAGTAAAGAGAGTCTGTCGGGATCGTCCCTGTGACCTCCCGGTGACTGGACAGTCTCAGATCACTGTGCAAAATCCACTGTACATGTCCCGGGTCTTAGTGACAAGAACTCCTTTAAGCTTGGCTTGATTTGTACACTTCTTTACTACACCACTACTGGAGTGCTCATAAATCCAGGTCAGTGAATGCAGCGCTACTTTCGCTGATGGTTTTACTGTCAGTCCAAAGAAAGTCCGACGCGCACCAACACCAGCAGCTCCACCCGCAGTAAAAGCAGCACCAGTGAGTCGGATTGTCTGTTAGGATGCTTAAGACAGTTTTATCACAACACTTTAATTATTCATGAAAATGTCTTACTGCCATATTTCAGAGGCGGGCGGATAAACCCGTGCAAAGATGCAGCCTTCCTGTTTCGGAAGCGGCAATTACGCAGCGCAGTGTCGATTTAGGTCAGCTCATCAATACTATTGGGTTCTTTCTCATCAGCGCCCCACTAAATCTGTCTCCCGGAGGATGAGCTGATGCTGATTTAATGCTTTAAAGGGGTAGAAAAACAAAAGGAAAGTAGTTCAGTTGCTTCAGACCCTGACCACGACCCAAATAGATGATGGACTGATAAAAGAAGGGGGTCCATGGAAAACTAATTATGATCAAGACCAGAGGGCCAATATATCCTAGTACCCTAGTAAACTAATTGTATGTGTGTGTGTGTGTGTGAGTGTGGGGATGGATGGGGGTAGCCAGAGTTGCTGCTCATACTGAAGAGGAGTCCACTCAGGCAGATGCAGCACAGAAGCGTTTCATAATCTTTGAGTCAGGACCCAGAATGGCTCTTTGACCTGCTTCTGATCCTGACACCGGAACAGCTGCTCTGTCTCTATGATTTCCACTTCTCTGCTTCGCTTATGCTGATTGGTCGACACACACGGCGCCTTCTGACATCAGCCGTGAACTCTCTCTGGCATTTTCTCTCCAGCTCACTTTCTGCATCAGCTTGAACTTTGAAATGTTAATCGTTTTTCGCCATTCTCCAATATTATTGACCCTGGCATTATTATCATGGTGGAGAAGTCCACACCAAAGGGATCTGAGCGATTGCTGTAGATGTGTGTGTTTGTCCGTGTGTGTGTGTGTGCGTTCAGGCAGCATTCTCCTCATTAGACACTCTCTGCTTGCTTGTTTCTCATCCTTTGCTGTTCTTGTCTTCCCCTTCATCTTAACCCTGATGCACCTTCCCTTTCTATCCTTTAAACTCCTTTCATCCTCTGTACTCTCCTCCTCCTCCTCTCCTCTCTTCCTTTCCTTCATATCCTTCTCGTCTTCCTCCTCTCCTCTCTCCTCAGCCAGGCCAAGAAAAGCATCCATTCTTAATAAGGTTAGATGGATGCAGCATCCCCCTCCCTCCGTCTCTGTCTTTCTGCTTTGTTCAATCGTTTTCTGTTCCTCTCCTCCACTGTCTCTCATATTCTTCTCACTCTGTATTTCTGTTACAACTATCTGCACACACACGCACACACACACACACACACACACACACACACACACACACACACACACACACACACACACACACACACCCTGCCTCCTTAATGCAACACTTTCCCTCCTCTCCGAGCTTGTCTGTCTCCAGCAGCTCCAGAGTTGGCTGCTTTCTGAGGAGTTGAGTGCGCCCCAGGGTGCAGCCGGAGAGCAGAACAATGCAGAACAGCTTGTCATTTGGAACGTTAGTGATTTTCACTTTGGCCCGTTCAGATGGCCGCAGTCGCTGCCTGGATGCACCACACACACTTCAAGTTTGACAAGCAATAAACATGTACTTTTTTACATATTTAGGTTAGTTTGTTTAAAAGTCCATCCTGATGATCCTGAACTGCAGTCTGTTAACAATTATTTTCATTATTAATCTATATCTATTAGAGGTGTGCATCTCTCCCTTCTTAGATGATCTGATACTTATCTACATACATGGGCTATGATACGATTCATGGACAATGCATTTTGATATGGAACAACTCGGTGCAATTTGATACAATGAATCTGATACAGTTCTGTTTAATGTAGACATTTATTTACTATACTAAATTAAAATAAGCCAGTTCTATAAAACCAACATTACTTACCTTCCAATACATATCATTAATAAATGGCAGAGAATCCCAAGTATTTTTCCCTTTATTGTAAAAATTGGGAGACAAAGGTCTCCTTTCCGTCATTGTGTTTATTGCTTTTCCAACAGACACAGACAAAAAAAGACTTTCTGCCGTGATTACCTTAGACCTCGCCAAGTTGGGCCTGGAACGTGTTTACTATCTGTGTTTGCGTGTTCTTGCTTATGCTAGCTGTATTAGCATCCACAGACTCCTCGTCGCCTGCATAGGTGTTACCATGCCGTCTCACCAGACGAGTATTAATATGTGTGGTGCTACCGCTGTACTTCATTGCTGTCCAACAAATGGATAGACGTTTGTCCAACTTTCCTACCAACTTCCCTAACATATGTCTTCCAGACTTTAGATATGATGGTGCACTGTAAGTCGTGTCCGCGTTGTGGGACGTGTTTGTTTATGTACCGACCTCGCGAGCCACATTACTCTCGTCACTATTGACTCAAGATCCTGGCGTTGACCTTTTACCTTTCATGAGAGGGAAGACTGTGTTAGCAGCAAAGCTTCAGTCTTCATATCTTTAGAATCAGGCCATCAACTGGTTCATGGTACATTTAGATCCATCCAGGGCTCCGCGTACCGATGTAGTCGCATCTACAATGTTAAAACCGATTTCTGACTCGTATTGGTAAATCTTTACACCCCTAATATCTATCAACAATTTTCTTGATTAATTGTTTAAATCTACTACAAGGAGTGCGTACCTGGTTATGAAACAGTCTCAGTTTAATACTGCTGGAGTGGTTGGAATTTTTGCTTGAAAACAGACTGAAACAATAAATCCGTTATCAAAAGCATTGCAGATTGATTTTCTCTTGAAAAGCTAATTGGTGCATCCTTTCTGCTTTACTTGAAAGCGACAATGAACTTTCATTTTGTGTTGTTTCTGGCGGCCCCTGTAGACAAAAGTGGTAGTGTTTCCACTGCCTCGTTGCACTGATGGTTGCATTAATAATAACTATAAGGAAACAGCCAATCTTCTTACTAAAGGTCTTGTTTGTTTATGTAGGTCATGCAGAGGCATCGGTATTTAACTGTTTCATAGCCAGTTACAACTCCTTGTAGTACGTTTTACTTGAAATGTTGAGTCACCAAATCTAAAAAAATGATTTGTTTAAATCCTCCTTTCTTCTGACATTCCCATTAACAGCTGATAATAAAAGTCAGTGTCAAGTCTTAAGGCTTTTATTTCTGACAGTTTAAGACACTTTTAGGTTAGAATTCTTATAAGCTATGCTCCAGTTCTTTTCTCAAGTGTGATGGAAAGGAATCTGTACTTTACAGACTTCCACATGTTGTCTGTATAATGGGGCTAAGTTAAAGACTCGCTCCACCAAAAAATCTTTTTAGTACCACTCACTCATCCCCCTGTAGGTTGGAAAGGCGTCTATCAAAGTTGTCACTTGTGTCCTTCACAAGAAGAATTGCTGCTGTAACAGTCCAGTGGTGACAGGTTCTCTCAGAAGAAAATAAAATAAGTATCCTCCTTCCCTCCCACTTTCTTTCTGTCTGTTCACTTCATATTTTGCATCCCCCTCACCGTGTCTTTCTCTCTGTCTTCCACCTCTTCTCTGGCATTGTGCTACTTCCTGGCAGCTGCTGTCAGTAGGAACAGTTTATGTCACACTCTGAAACACTGATGAAAGTACCAGACCTGCCACTTTCAATTCCATAGGGAAAGAAGCTTTCACTGAAGCTATAAATTAGCTCCCAGAATTGTGTGTGTTCATACATGCATAGAGTGTCTGTGCGTGTACATAACATTTGTGAGTTGTTATCCTCTGTCACATTAATAAACTTTTCACTCCTGTGGCTCCTAACCAGTCTTATCACACACCACTGCACCTAATCTGGTTGTGTGTTTGTGTGTGTCACAGTCTCTGTACAGGCTGCACTGGTTAACAAATTGAATGGAAGACCAAACATTACTATTTGCAGTTATTCACCCACTAGGTTCTTTTTTTCCTGCAAAGAATTGGTAATTCTGTTCTACTTAAGAAACACCACCTTACATGTGCTTAACCATCTGTCACTTCAGCTGAAATGATGTAAATGTTCTGCCCCAGAGCACAAAATTTACAAATCTCATTAAAGTAAAAAAAAGTGCCTCACTTTCAATCTCAAAATACAGGATGTGAAATTGTTAGTAATGGGCCTGTCAATGCATCTAAAGAAGCTTTCACATTTTGACCTCTAAACCAATTCTCGTACACTGATTTTTTAAGTATCCTGTTCTCTTTAAGAACAAAAAACAAAAAATATGTGGTAATAGTTTAGTTTCATACAAAAATAACATACTGTACCAAACATGAACACTTTTGTGTTTCCAGAGGTAGCTTGTGTGAAAACTGATAAATTGCCTCAAGTGATGTAATTTGAGTCAGCACAAAACTACCTCTTGTTCTCTGGTTTGATCCATTCTTTAAACTGTCCATCATGAGTCAATGTACATACAGGAGTGTGATGCTAAATCTTTGATATGCTAATATTAGCTCATTTATTGGGCTCTCTGTCAATCTCTTTTAGTCTTTCAAACTCCACTTTTGAGTGTGAGAGACGTTTTTAGTTACAGCAGATGCAAGCAACTGCTCAGAGCTACATTTATTGGAGCTTAGCACAGATTTTGAAACTCATTAAACAACTTTAAACCTTGAAAATCTTTTAAAATCTTCTCTCTTTTCTCAAATTAAACTTTCTGGGTTAAATCAGAAAATTCCACAGTCTCATGTAAATATCAGCTATGGTGTTCCACAGGGTTCAATATTAGGTCTTTTTCTATTTTGTGTGTACATGCTTCCTCTTTAGCACTGTGATTTGGGAATATGGTGTATTGTTACACAGATGATACACAGTTGTACACATGGACTTGAATGACAATTAAAGTCATTCAAGTACTGTACAAGATGAAAACAATATTTATTTAAAAGTAGGGAGTAGAGCATAACATGAACTCACACACAAAACAATGAAAATAAGTGCACCATAGCCATTTAATAAATACTATTTTGTGAAACTTGTATAACCACTGTTATCATTTCCAGTTTTTGTTTTTTGTTTGTTTGGAAAGTGTTCATTAAATCTATGGGTTTAATTTTTTACATTTGTGTTTTTGTGTCCACCAAATGTAATTAGTCACTTAAAAGTAACTTTCCCAAACACCAGCTTTGAATTGAAGGGGTGCTGGAGCCGCTCTCCTTCAAAGGCTTTCATATGATTGCACATTCTTGTTGTTCATACCTCCTGCAGCTCACTGCGGATACCTTCAATGATTCTAACTACTCTGTTTTGCTTTCTGTTCACAGATATTCAGAAGAGCTGACAAAGATGGTGAGTGAATTCATTGATTATCTTAACTGCTCTTTGCACACCTGGAGAGATAACATATTTGAAAACGTTAGTTCGTATAATGTATTTGATGAACCATATCCATTACAGAATACATATATACTGAATGTAACATAAAATGATGAATGCTTATGAACAGCATGATTTAATCTGTTTCCGTTTTACATGTGTTATGCAGTAATTGTATTCTCAGATGGATCTGTATTATTATAACTTCCTCCACCAAGGAGGTTATGTTTTTCTTTGTTTGTGTTGTACTTAGCTAAAACCAGATTTAAATGAAAAAGACTCAGAAATAATTTTGTCTTTTTTGTTCACACAATCAATATGTCACATATACATTGATCTGTAATTGTATGCCTTTTACTATGATGTTTTCTCAACATTGAACATAAGAAAATGTATTTTCCACTGAAGTTCTGGACTTATCTAAATGAAAGAAATGGTGCATCTATCTCTTGATTGTCCATTTCTCCTCTGTTTCTGATTGAGATATATCCAGATGCAAATCATAATTTCTAAACATTTTTCTTTCCCATTGGTGACATTTTCTCTGTTCACACACGGGTGTCACTAATAGCATTCATAATGGCTATATTCCACTTAGGGCCAAGGTATTGTGCATACTTGGTATAAATGGAGTTACACCTGCGTGTTTTCTAGCAATGACAAGTAAAAATGTCTGCTTCAATAGAGGTTCATCTGTAAAAGTAACAACCTTAGAGGATTGCAGCCTTGGCAGAGGTATTCTCTCTGATGTTGTAGAGTTCAGTCTTGTTGTCATACAGTTTGCATCTGCAGTTTTGCTTCCATGGGCAAAAACTGAATCCAAACAACCTGTTTCTGAATTATTTTGGCCTAGTCGGGTAGGTTTTCAGACAGATGATTTTGTGTCAACACAAATGTAAGATTTATTGTCTCTGAAGCCTTTTGTACAGCGGGAAACTACCGAGCACGAAGCTTTGTCTGTCTGCTGTCTGAGCTGTTGCTGCTGCGTTATGCTGTATTTTTAGCATGTTGGGACATTAAAAGTGTTTTCAAAGGGGAAAGTTTATATTGCTGTGTAACTGTGCCAGTGAGCAGTTTGTTTATACCCTCTGGCATCGCGTGTACTGCTACTTTCTCTCTCTCTATCATTTCATCTTCTCCACATCTCTCTCTCTCCTCTCCCTTTACATCTCTTCCTGCTCTATCCATCTTTCCTCTCTCTCATCTTTTCCCTCCTCGCCTCTTTTATCCTATCACAGTGTCGTTGACAAAAAAGAATTTAACTAATGAGGAAACGGCATAAAAAGCTTTGCTTTCATAGCAGCCAGATGGCCATTTGCTCTTCCAATGTGTGTGTGTGTGTGTGTGTGTGTGTGTGTGTGTGTGTGTGTGTGTGTGTGTATGGAGGGAAGGGGTTTCTCTGCTATCCAAGCTTATTACTCTTTTACCTCCTCTCCCGCATAGCTATGTTTCCTGTAAAGAAGATATCTGTTCTCTTTAATGTGCACCACTATGGCGGTTTATTTAGTCATCTATCTGACCACTGTTTCATTACTTTTTTAGCACAATAGTGTGCGTGTGTGTAAATACACACTGCACAAAATCTATTTATCAACTGAAGCTGTAGACCTGCGAACATACACAATCTTTCCAGATGATTTAACTGTTGACATCATTGCTGAAGATGACATTCCCATCTGCCTAGGGGTTATTCTTTCTGTTTTTTACAACAGACTGTGGCATCAGATGTCAACATTTTAAATGCTCTCACTACCTAATCACCAACTGCACAGATAGAGAACGCCAGTTAAAGCAACATTGTCTAAGATTGGGTGTTTGTTTCGATTTGGTGCCCTGTGTTGCAATACCACTGTGGTAAATATGGACAGCTGTACACATGCATTAGTTATGATTACATTACTTATGATCAAAAGCTAGCGAGTCGACAACTTTGCTAACGCAGCCAAACCTCAAGCAAGTGCAAAAACACAAGACATAGCAACCCAGCTAGCCAGCGTCCTCTTAGGTCTCTTTGCCTCTGACATTAGCTATGTCCATAGAAGCTGCTGAGCCCGGTCACACTGCCAGCTCACTCGACTCCGGTTCTGCCATGACTCCAGCACTGCTCTCCGTTAGCTTTTGCATCCTCTGCGATTTGGATATCGCACTTAGCCATATTGCTATTCCAGCACTCCAAAGCTAAACTACAAGATTCCCTGTGTGCTCTGAGCTCCCAGTCTCAGGCATCCAGGGCAGAACAGCTGGAAAACCAGAGCATTTTCTCCATAAAATATTATCCAGTTTCACCAAAATCAGTGACTTAATGGGTGGTGTGTGACTACTGCCATAAAGCGTAACGCCCTTGTCCCAACAGTGAGCCAAAAGTTACGCAGTGCAAGAACAGGCATGTAGGGGACAGAGTGGGAATGACAAAGCACCATTCAGCCTATTGCAACTCAGTGACGTATCAAAATGACCTTGAGGCTGTTACTTTAAGGTAGAAAAGTGCTTTAAGACGCAACAAAAACCACATTTTCATTTCATGCCGATCTCATCCCGAGCACAGAGCAGTTGTGTCCGATAAAGCAGCTCCTTCTCCATCACAAACAAGCTGTAGGATTGTGTGCAACTTTATGATAACGGTCTCCTGGGGGCTTTCAACAACTCCACCGCTGCTAGAAACACAAACTATCTTTAAAGAGGCAGATACAAGTGTGGTTGGGTGAGGGGCTACAGAGCGGGAGAAAAGAGACTGAGAGTCAGTGAGCAACAAAGAGAGAAGAAGAAGAAGAGATGACGGTTATTCTGAAGAAACGCAGTTATTTGATGTACGGAGCGCCGACTGGAAAGAAAGAACCAGCGAGCACAAGCTGAAGAAGAATAGCTATTTTTATCCTCCTCTCTCATGGGAGAAGACCGGGGAACTGTTTTAATGAGTGAGAGAGGGGGAGAGGAGAGAATTGTTAAAAAGAAAAAAGAAGGTGCAGGGAGGGAGAGATTGACAGAGGGCCAGGAGGTGGCAATGGGAGAGGAGGACGGAAAGAAAGAGATAAAGAGCAGGGCAAGACGAAGAGAGGAAGAGGAGTGAGGGTAGAAGAGAGTATCGTATATCTGACAACGGGGCAGTAATTGAGGTTTAATTGGCTGACTTCTGTCTTAACATTCATAGCCCAGATTTAAGGGTTGGCCTACCTGCCCCCAAGCTGCTGAAACAGCAAGCCAGGGAGTGTGTGCGCATTATGCATCCATGTTGTATGCGTCGGTGAGCATTTTCTGTGTGTGTTGTAAGTGTATTAGTATGCCAGATCTTGTTTGCAAGTGTATTTTTCTGCATGTGTGCGTTCTGCGTGTGTTTTTTGTCATTATCACGGCTGACTCAAAGGCATTGTTATGCGGCTGGTGGAGTGTTTCAGCAGCCAATAATTCTCTGAAATAGTTGCATCATTTGACAGCACTTAGTTTACTGTTTGCACTTGCAGTTGCACCTCTGATATGCCACAGTACATCAAGCTGCTGCTGTTTGAAACTCCAGTTCTGCAAGTAAAATGGAAATGTTATTAAATAATAACTTGGGGTTACTATTTTAATTGTATATTTTCTGTAACTGCTGACTGAGTTATATTCGCATTTCAACTGCACTTCTAAAAATCAAATCTGACAGCATTCAAGCCCCAATTCAACTTTTGCACCATTTATTTGTAACATAAAGACATGTTCAGACCATTGACAGTATATATAACAGACAGAGCAACTGGGTCTGTGAGGTGAAGCCAACACATAAGTGTCTTAAACATGCATTCTCTCCATTGGATGCACAGAGAAGCTCATAGTATAGAATTTTATGGAGAAATGAGCCAACTTCTCACTTGATTTATGAGCTTGTTTATGGTCTCAATCTCTAGTTTCAGTCTTCTTCCATACAGCACGATGTTCATTTAGTAAATGATGGTCCCATTTAGAGTGAAATAGACCATAAAGCAGGGTATGCTTTAGGGTAGGGCTACCTTGTGATTGACAGGTCATACTCAGTGAGTCTGTCCAGCTCAACACACCAAATTCAGATCAAACTGTCAAACTAGGCAGTGCTGATCAGATATGAAGCAAGATTCTGTTACTGCGTTGACTATTTCTTGTTTCAAATCGTTGTCACCATTGTTTCATGCAACGGACAAGTTGAAACTGCGTAGCCAATGAGAGCAGCTCAACTCACTGTACATCACCTTATAACCCATAACCCATAACATAACACACACAGCCATTGGCATGTTGGTTTTTGGACAATGACGTACTGCGTGTTGAGCTGCTCTTGGGTTCAACTCGTCCGTAGTAGGAAACAATGCTTGCTCATATTACAGATTAACAGTAGGCCGACACTAAAATGTTTTACCAAACTATCAAATCATCAAGAACAGCACAGAGGCTCACAAATAAGTTAAAGGTAAGGTTTAGGGTGAATAAGTTTAAACTAGTTCAGGATGCTACACCCTGTCTGCAGTCTCAGTATATGAGCAGAAACTCATTATGGCCAGTAGAAAGAAGATGAATTGACAGGTGATCTGTAGAGTGTATAGCTAAGAACTCTTGGGCACCAAATATCCAGACCTAATTCAAATTAAATGAGGAAGGGCTTTCATTAATGTAACAGTGATGAGCTCTGTTTGGCCACATTAAACAAAAGCAGCTGCACCCTCCTATTTGCCTTTAGCTGTAAGGTTGTAATTCTGTCTAGTCTCGACAGCATGGATAAACAAGCCTCCCTAAACTCCGTCTGCTTTCTGTCTTTATGTCAAACACTGGGACGATAATTAGCAGATGGCTGATGAGTCACAAGGCAAGAAGCAAGAAAAAAAGCTCTACACGCTAACTGATGAGAACATGGATCCAAAAATCCCTGTTTGTGTCACTGCCTCTCCACCAAGTTGAGTAAAGTGTCATGAAAATGTTTTTTTCCCAATTAGATCAGGTCTGCAGGTCATAGGGTTCAAAAACGTAGGCAAAGGCTCAGTTAAAGTCTGCACAGTTAAAGGTTGACCCACAGAGCTGTTTTCACTTACATTGCCTAATTAGACCTGACTGACCGTCAAATCGACAGACCCTCATTCATATTCTCTAGAGAGCAGGAGATCCAGCTCCAGGCTGACCGTTTGCTGTATCTGAATTTCCATAAACACAACTGGACTTCAACTTTATGCAAATTAAGTCCCACCAGTGCAACGCAGCAGGATCACGAAACGCAGAACAAACTGTCAAAATAGATAGTGCTACGAATCACACAACACAAAATGATGCGAGAATCCATGAGCCTGTGTCCAACCGCAGTGGTACCGGGTCTGTCAGTGTCCTGTGAGGAACTACTGGCAGCTATAACATGTGCTACGGGCATGGTTTAAGGCCCGGTGTGTGTGACGAGGTATAGAAAGAGTGACTGTTTGCTCGAAAACGACAATGGTGGCTCCCATAGAGGTTAGCGTAGATTCTGCTGGCATCAGTGATCAGAGCAAAAAACTAAACTGAAGGGTTTTCTCGATGGAAAAAATGTTTTCTCTCTTCTCCCGATAAACTTAGGTAACATTATCACAGGCAAACTTCAAATGATTAGATCAATCAACCATATAGACAATGATATTTTTTGAGAGAGCCTGCCCTTTTCTGAACCGTTTCTAATGACGCCTGGTGCAGTCAGTCATCCATTTCTTGCCTCAAATGTTTTCAGAAACATAGTGTACTGATGAGCTGTATTATGTGAAAGTTCTTGACCATGTTGCCATGTTGGAAACGGCTGATCCAAAACCAAGCACTGCCCAACTCGCAACCTCGCCCACCAGCCAATGCGTTTCATCGTCACTGGACTCAGTGTGTCGGCACTATCAATGCACATCGTTGTACACACACACCGGCTTGTACTTGTATTATACAGGGCCAGACAGATATAGACAGCCAAAGCTTTGAAAATTTGCACGATTACTTCCAATGCTCAAGAAATGGTATTAAGGACCTCTAGTATGTGTCCATCCACTACTGTTATATGAATATTAGGAGTTGGTTCATCTAGATAAACTGTAGGTGGCGCTAATTATCCAGTTGAAGCGAAAATTATAGTTAAAAAATTCACCTGTCAGTAATGAAGCAATATCTAAAAAAGATTTATTGCTCATTAGAGTAGGAGGTCAAAGAGTCTGTCAGAGGAGCAGGAATATAAATATAGGAGGTGAGGGAGGATGAGGACAAAGATTTAGATGAAGAGAGCTTGCTGTATCGCTGTTGACAGAAAGACTGAGGCAGACGGAGAGAAAAGCAAGACATAAATCAGCTGAGAAAGACAAACTGACAAGTGGCAGACATAAGGGAGAGTGAGGAGTGAGAGATGAGGCAGGGCAGATTGACAAAGTGATGGCCGGTACTGGAGCATTTAGTTCATGGTTTATTTAACAGAAGCCAGCTGATTTACTGGCACACAGGTCTTAAAAAGAGGCTGGATTACATCTCTGTTAGCTGTCCTTTCCTCAACCTGTGGTAGAGGTTTTAAAGGTCAACGTCTCAGCATTTTGGAAGTTTAAAGGAATTTAGGTTCCATTCAATTTAGTGTAGCAGAGCCTTTGTAGTGAGCTAACATGCACACTAGCAGTGCCCTGACTCTGTTTTTCTAAATATGAAGCCAGGAGTTGGTTAGCTAATGTCAGGCTGGAGGCAGAGGGTGGCATGGAAGGGGTGGCCAAAACATGTGCTGATTTAATCGCAAACAATATCAATATTTGCTTGGAAAAGCCCCAAAATGAAGATATTTGAAATCAAAAACATTAGAATTATCTAACGGTGGCATTAGAAATGAATAAATGTTTTTTATTTCCAAATACATGTCTTTATTTGTTGAATTTAAGGTTATCACTAAGTCTAAAATGTGGCCATAACAGATCATTAAATTATATGTGATACTGTTTGTGGAGTGATTAATCTCAACTCGCCCCAAATTTCTAATTATTTCATTAAGTTAAGTTTATGATCATTTTTGTCATTAATTGGCTGTTATCAGCAAAGTGTTTAGACAGACAGTGCTCCAGTAAGCCAAGCAGCCACACATCAGATGACTTTATGCCAGGCTGGGCGTAGGTTTTCAGACAGCCGGGCTTCATATCAACAAGCTGGTTCCTCAGTTTGTGTTCAGTTAGTGTAAGCCAGTTCTTCTGCCACTCATACTGTAGCCCTCACATGTTAAACTAGTAATTTAGAAAATATGCAGATGGACCATCAGAGTGACACCAAGCAGAACAAATAGACTGAAACCAGGAGGAAGGCTAACCCTAGTACAGTTCTGCATGTAAACCAAGCTGTGGAAAAAAGTCTGATTGAAACATTGAAGCAGTGATGAAGCTGCTGTACTAAATGCCATGTGTTCTACTGAGGAGGAAAAACCTGAATAAGGATCCAGCACTGCCAGCTGCTCAATAGCTAACATATAATTCATATCATATAGTAGTGGGAATTTATTGACCTAGAAACCTACTAAACAACCTCAGAGATAATCCCACAATCATTCATGACCATCTCAGAATAATCAATTAAACCTTAAACAGAGCAGTCCTAATTCTAAACTGAACTGTGTTTGCTTTTACAGGAGCGATAGAAAACATTTGATGATCTGATCAGTAGGATATTTTTAATATTAGAAACATATTGCAGGATTCTTTCTGCTGACGCTCGACGTCAACCAGTTCTTGAGTAAACTGACTCTCTTCAGGGTTTAAAGATTCCATATGTGAGATCCTATTTAACGTATTATTTTTATGTATTAATCACTTTTTTTTGCCACTGTCAGTCCCTCCAGGAAGTTGCTATCTCAAAGATTAATGCAAATTCAACCGGATTCTGCATCTTTTCTGCAAATTTGACCCATCATTGTAGTTTCCTGCACTAAACGTTGAGCCATATTTCACCAAACTCACTTCCTTGTTTCTAGTAGTGAAGATGCAGACCATGCACACATGTCACACAAACATCTCACATTTACCCTCCAAACAGTGTAATTTCATTCTCACGAGAACAAGTTGCCTTCAATTTATAATGAATTATACAAAAAATATTAACCCAACTATATTTGCAATTTCGACTTTCTCCCATAATTTCACTGCAAAGAAAATGCCTAAAAGCATCGCAACACACATCACAATTTTTAAGAAAAGTTGCCGGAAATAAGGGCTTTTAGACCGCAACAACCCCCAAAAGAAAGCTGAGAAATCCTGGAGGGACTGCAAATGTGTGAACGGAACTTAAAAAATAGAGCTTCCCTGACTTTCTCAGTTACCTGTTGACAAATTTTTATGCGTTTCAATGGATGCAACGTTTCCGCGGGCTCTAGTATGCCTTCTTTCTCCGCTTCCGTACTGTCAGCAGTATACGACACTAGCAAACGGATGACTGGCACCCACCACATCACAGAGTCCGACACAGAGTCCGACACTCTTGCAAAGCTTGAGAAATATATTGTGATACAGTGGTTTAGCTGACAAAAGGTTAGCTTCCTAACATGGACAAATTGCTACCTAATGTAGGAAAATACTACGTACAGCCCTCTTATCCAGACTCCCTAAAGACCAGCAGAAATGCAAATATCGCACTCAAATGATCAAAATAATCAGCTGCATATTAGTCTCTATCTGGAATCATAAGAAGGAAGGATTTTGACTATGAACAGTAAAACTTGTCTGCTGGTAGACGGCGCAGCTCGTCAGTCAGCCAGTCAGTCAGAATGGTGTCATGTGTATCTAATTACCTGCAGTCTTTAATCACTGACACTGCTGCTAACAAGCCCCAGAGTGCCGCACGCCGAGGGAGACAGAGACGAGACGAATAGAGTGGGGGAGTTCTGTCGGAGTGACAGGATGGAAGCAAAAACACACAGAGCAAAGTGTTTCTGTAGGACACAACAAAAAAGTGGGGCTGTGCTCTCACTATTCTGTTTTTATCTAGGATAACCCAACACATTGTTTTCCTTAAATTAAACTAACAACTGAAAGGTGTAAATTACAGACACCAAGTATGTTGTTGTTGCTGTCAGCTGCCCACTTAGCGTGAAATCCTGCCTCTTCCTCCAGCATTGAGTCCTAAAACCTGAGGGTAAGACTATGCCCACACAAAACCAGCTAAATCTAAAAATGCCATTTTCATGTGTGAAAATGACACTTGCTAAAATGTCTGTTCACAGTGAAGTGTCTGAACAAGAGGGAAAAGGCTAAATTCCTTATTACTTGTGTGTGTTTTTGCCAGGTATTTGAATGTGTACGTTACCTGTTGACCAGGACAAAAGGTATTCCTTCACCCCTGCACCGAGACATCAATCAGATCACTATATTATGTTTCTGAACCCTTCAGCCTATATTTGCGTCTCAGAATGAGTGATTGCAGAGGAAGACAGAGGGAATAGAAAGTTGTCTTCTCCCATACTCAGTCAGTATCTCAGTGTGCGTTGGCTGCAGGGTTATAGATGGGTGGCTGGTTGTTCTAAAATTACTTAATTAAAACTCTGTATGGTGCTGGAAGACAGAACTCATATCCAGTCCACTGTTTACAGCATTGGACTTCAGCACAGTGAAAGCAAAAGAAAGAAATATAAACTTTCTCACCTTTTTTAGGTTAATTAGCTTCAGACAGAGTAGCTTTTGTGTACAAGGTCCGCAAGTAAACCTGTGATAAAAGAAGTGAACTAGCTCACTGTTTACTTTATTTTATATAGTTATGGAATGAATTTTACTGTATTTCCATTACCTTAGTCATCAGAAGAAGATAATATGGATGAATATATAAAATTATCCCAAGTAACTATATTCCAAAACCCAAACCAACCTGCATTTATACATTAAATACGTTTTCATTGCCTGATTTCTGGTTATATTTAAGCTGATGACTAGCTGTATCAACTCTTGACACACACAATAACAATCCTATAGTATCATTATTACTGATCTTTTACTATAATTGTGCAATATACAGGAGCTACAGTAATCCCTGAACAGCCAGACCCTGGATCAGTTGCGAGATGTATCTTTATCATCCATTAAATAATGTGTGAATTATTATTATTATATTTATTATATATATTATACTTTAAGAGCGTTGCACTTCGATTGAGGAAAGAGTACTTTCATAATGTTTATCAGATTTTCTCAACACTATTTGCAGCATAAGCAGAAAAAAGGGTGCCATGCCAACGTCCCATTATTCCGAAACCCCAGTAGTCTGAAAAATGTCCCATTGGACCAAAAGCCCATTTATGTGACAGCCCGTTATTTCGCTCATTGCTCTAAAGGCCCGTTGTTCCAAAATACAAACTCTGGTATTATCAACTTACGTATGTATTTAACTTAACTGACACAATTAACATACTTATTTTAACCCGTGATGTTTTCCTAAACCTAACAAAGTAGTTTTGGTGCCTACACTCCAGCCATCTTTGTCCTTTACCACATGTAAAAAACATCGGGGCCTTTCGGAGCGATGGGGTTCTTTTCGGGATAACGGGTAATGGACTTCGAATGGGTCATTATTTGGACTATTGGGGTTTTGGAATATTGGGCCGTCTGAACAATGGGTGTCCCTTAAAGTCAAACCAAGACATCTGCATACATACAATGAGATCAGACTTTTTTACCTTTCAGTGAACCTTGGAAGTAGGTTAAGTTGTGTCAGAAACCTTACTCTTAAACGAATAGTTTGACATGTTTATACACTTTCTTATTCACTTTCTTGCAGAGAGTTAGATTGATACCACTCTCATGTTTTTTCTGTAAATGCTAAGTTAAGGCTAGCAGATGATTAGCTTAGAAAAGAGCACATTACATTGTAGAACCACAACTTAACCTATTTAACATGTTAATCAGTGAGCTTTAGAGATGTTTGCAGGCAGATTTTCTTTTACCTTTGGACAGAGCCAGGCTCGCTGTTTCCCCCTGCATCCAGTCCCTATGCTAAGCTAACCACATGGTGGTTTTAGCTTCATATTTAGTGCACAGACATGAGAGCAAATGTGAACGTATTGCGATGTCACCCATTGGTTTGTGGAGTAGCGCTTTGGTCTACAAACCGAAGCATTTATAGAATCACCATAAAATGACTTGACTAGGGACGCAGCCTTGCATGATACACCATGGCTCCTGTAGTTTTCAGTAACAAACAGAACCCAACACTGAATGAGTTAACGTCGTGGTGCAGGAGTGATGCGATGTGACGGAAACAGCGGAGTGAAAAGTAAAAAGGATTCAGTGCAGGTTCCTTTGGTGGCCTACAGAAGAAAGAGCGAGGGAGGGAGGAGACCAGAGGGGATTGAAGTCTCTTTGTTCGCCGTCTTGGTCGTCTGGATTTGGATCAAAGGCTGAGAGTTAAGACGCCCTTTGAAGACGTTTTCCTCACCTGATGCTTTCTGCCCTCTGCTGGGTCAGGATCAATCCCCACTCTTTTCGGCTCATTCACTCGGAATATGTGCGCGGTATAAAAACTGCATGAGCCCAGAGCTGCAATGGGAGCCTTTAGATACAGGATTGTATTTTTATAAACAAGCTTTTTTTAAGGATAGAAGAGGGAAGGATGGTTGGATTTGTGCAGCACATTTTTAAATCACTTCCATATACAGTAAGAGTAGAATATAAGTCTTTTATCTCGCGCAGCCTCAATTTTTGATTTCAAAAGATTCAAAATATATGAACTTTTGCAAAGAAGCAACCAAAGTTTCTTTCTTTTCTATACTAGAGATTTTATTATACAATAACTTGAAGAAAATCCTCTCAATCAGCTGCTCTGTCTTTCCTTCCTCCCTTCTCCCCATCCACCTTCATTTCTCTCCCTCCCTCCCCCTCTCCCTCCCCCTCTCCGCAGTGCGAGCTGCACCAAGGCTTTTTAAACTGGGCCTCTGTGCTCGCAGGGCAGGACTCCCTGGCCGATCCACATTTGGCAGCACAGCGGAAACAAAGCTGAGCCGCCTGTGGGATGAGTTGGCATTTGGCACCCTCACCCACCTATCCTCCCCCTTATGTTTCTCCACCATGTCCCTCATTGCTTTACCCCTTCTGTATATTCTTTACCCTTTCCTCTTCAACTACCCCTCGTTTTCCCCTTCAGTCTGTCCCAGCTCTCTCTACCTGCTCCCGTATCTTTCTGCTTTACTCTCAGTTAGTGTTTCCCCAGTTCTTCTCCATGCTTGTGTAATCGTGTCTGTTCTACTCGCGCTCTCCTCTCTCCATCCTTCCCTCATCTCTTGATCTCCTCTCCAAAGCAGATAGAGCTCTCATTGTGTGACAGAGAAAAGGATTGGCAGACAATAGGAGATCAAACCAGATTCACAGAAGTTGGATTATAGAGTTTGGTCAGATATGGCACTAAAAGAGGATATCAGTGTAAAAGACAAGTGAGGCGCGCCTCTCTTGGGAAAGTTGATGTGGGGAGCGTGGAGGGAGAGATGTGAGGTGAAGATACTGTGTAATGTGAAATGGGCTAATGGGACACTGTAGGGAAGTAGCTGGGGCCTATTTCAGGGTTAATAAACTCGCTGATACCCGATACTGCATTTTAGGCAGTTTTGGAGGAATTTCCAATACTGGTACTAAACAGGTCTGCTAAGGACAAAGGGTGCTGAGTGTTGTACAGATTGTAAGGCAAATTGTAATTTTGGTTGATATAAATAGAATGTAATAATAAAAGACACTCGTTCCAGAACCTCCCTAAGAATCATCAGGTTTTAAAAAAAATGTCAGTATTAAAGTAATTCAGTGAGTTTGTTGTACATCAGTGAATACACTGCAAACAGGAACTACAAATAGCCAATAAGACAAACTTTTAATGGTGCCAGTTCGCCAAAACAAATGTAGGCTAAAAACACAGACTCAAGTTGTAACCCACAACTCACTGAATCCATTGCAACATTATGCTTCCTGTTTTCACCCCCCAGCGATAGCTCCAAACCTCTGATCCCCCAAAAAGCTGTGAGACAAACATTATGATGGGAGTGACAAACCCCCGGTGTCTGACTTTGACTTTTTGTGGAGTAAACAACCCTTCAAACTCTATGCATATAAACCACAAACTCACCAAAGTAACCAAAAAGCACCTGAGTTCTAAAAATGAACGGTTGTTAGCAACCTTCACAATCACCTTCACAGAGCCTGCACACAGGCCTTAAGCAGCCCTCGGACAACAGATTGATATTATGAGAAAGGAAAAGATTGAGAACCAAAGGCCAAGGAAATTATGAGTCTAAACAAGTCATCAGGAACAAAGCAAAGCCTTTAATCAGTCCCGCCAGATTCTCTACTTTAGTGCCGGAGGTGTGAGAGGCAATCATTGATTCACTGATGTGACCTTTTCAACCACTCTCTCTCTCTCTCACACAAAGATCCTCTTAAGAATCTGAACAAACAAACAGTGATGAGATCAGAGCTGTATTGTGTCCTGAACAGATTATACCCAGTGAGTTGTGTGCGCCGTGGGTGTGTGTGTGTGTGTGTGTGTGTGTGTGTGTACGAATGGGAGACGTGGAGTAAAGTGTATTACAAACTTTTTTACTGGATAATTGAAAACATGGGGAAAGGGGTGGACTGGCAGCATGTCACAACAGCCCAGTGTTGATGAAAATACTGAATCCTGCTAAATTGTGGTCTCATACTGAGCTCATGTACTTTACAGCAGCGGGATGTCACATAACCTCCTGTTAGGTGAGCAGGTAGATGGAGGAGAAGCGATGTCAGTAGTTTGGAGATCTTTTAAACAACCTTCAATTTGTTACAGTCAGAAAGTGAGAAACTTCTGATTTCATTAAAACATGCTTTTAAAGTCATTGTTAGAACTGTAATGCTATTATGTGTGCTCATATGGTACTCTGTATTGGCAAGGACCCAAATGTAAGTCCTTGTATTTGGTATTATGATACGAGTGCATCCCTTTCCATTTTCACAAGTTTATAAATGTTGGTACTCAGTTTAACCTACAGTAAAACGCCAGAGTAGCCTGCTGGAATGATCTGAGGTGTGAAGTATTTTTCACGTTATAGTCTGGGTTATTGATAGTAGCAATTAATCCGATATATCTGTCTGGCTTTAAGAGCTTACTTTCTGTGCTGTATTGGAACAAACATGTTACTCTGCACTACATACTCACAGTAAAGCTACTTAGCAGTAGTCTGCCTGGGGTCTCCCTACCACCAAAACTGCCCCTGTTTGAGGTATGGAACCAAAGACCAAAGTGAGGCCCTTCTACATTGCTGAATATGTTTTTTTTTCCCGGGCTGATACCAATTATTACTAATCAAAGAGACGGAGAGAAGTGGCTGAAAAGAAGCTGCAGTGACAAGAAAGTAAAAATGTTTTATTAAAAAATACCTACCTATGATATCTCGCATCTCCATTTTTTTTTTCAACGATTGATACAGGTCTGGTTTTGTGCTAATTGACAACGTTTCCCAGTTTGGCAAAACCAATCAACCAATCAGAGGTTTGGAGGCTAAGAATGGGGATGTCATTATACTGCGCCAGGGCCAGAAGAATAGCTACATCCAGTTCATTTAGCTTATCAGGCTAACAACACAACTCACAACACAAACTTTAAATTGGAGTCTCTGAAGTGAATGTTGTTGTAACGCCTCTATTCACTTACACTAATTGTTCGCATTGTTATATTTTTCACATTTTGAGAGAGAGTCTCATCCTCACCTGTCGTACAGCGGCCACAGACTCTTCCTTCTGTTAGTAGCCAGGACTTCTTGTGTCGTATATCTCTGTGGCTAGACTGTGGTCCCTGGTATTTGGTCAGGATCTGGCCTGTCAGAACTGGAAAAACTAAAATTTGCCTACAACATGTAATTTTGAGAGCGAAGGTAATTAATCATGTGACATCTGACAATGCGGGTTTTGGAAGCAACATCCATTATCTCTCTATGAAATGTGCATGTTGCTGGATTACACCATCAGTAGCCTCAGGAAGTACCTCGCCACAGTGCTCGGAAAGTGAGCTTCCTCAGCGTCAAAAAGCTGTGGGGTTGCCATGGCGAGCAAAGCCGCGGTAGATGATTGGCAGTGCTGATGATCAGAAGTAAAGCTGTTCAGTGTTTGTTCTTCCACAAGCTTCATATTGGGAGAGAATCTAGCAGCGGCTGCTAATTCCAGACTTTTTCTCTCTTAATGAGCATCGGTTGGGAGCTGCCACTCAGGAGAGGATGTGAGTACTCTGATTAGTATCTGTGCACACCCTCGGTGTGTATTATTGGAGGAGTGGGGGTCTTCTGTTATGAGCCTGAAAACACCAGGGGCACTTAAGACATGACATTAACGTGTCTCATAATTAACACCGTGGCCTTGCCGTGTGTGTGTGTGTGCGTAATAAGTCTAAAGGTCTCTCTGGGAATCAACCAGGATGGAGTAGACTCAAACAGTGACTGCATTTATCTTATTTGTGGTTTGTGTGCTTTGTATTATCTGCACTTTAATGTGATTATTTAGATTCAAATTCACCAGCTAACAAACTAATGAAAGAGCCCAGTGATAATTCATCTTAACCGAGGCCAGAACCAGCCTGCTGCACATAGAGGCAAAAATGAAGTGTCTTGCTCTCGTTTAACATTCTGTAATAAAGCACTAAACAAGCAGTTTACCTCTGCTGAGATCAAGGATACAGTAACCCCAGTTACCACTCAGTTGCCCCTGGTTACAGCATCCCTCTGCTCTCCTCCCATGAGGCATTATGGGCTGCTGTTGCCATGACACTAAAGTTACCTCCCCACCCTCACCCCCTCTGTCCAAATAAATTCCTCTGAACAAGACTAACAGCACTTTTCTGAGGCCTTGTATTTGTCACAACCTGTGGGCAGCTGTTGGCCTTCAGTTTGTAATCTGCTCTGAGGTGTCAGCCACCATCTGAGGTGGATAGTCAATCATCAAAACAGAAAGTGTAACTAAATCATGGATGTATTAAGAAGAACTAGATCGAGTGCCTGGGGCGGGCTCCATTCGTTCCTATGGAACCTGCTCAGTAGCGCACAAAGCCAAAAAAGTTCTTCCACATCATGTGGCCTGTAGTGCACAATAGAAGTCTGCCAGCCGAGCCACTAACTTTTTAACGATTTCATGGCCGTCCTGGACTGTCTTGTTGCTCAGAAAGGGGAAGACAGCCGGAAATGGTCTTGAAATACAGGAGAAACCCGACTAATCGATCAAAATGAAAATGAGTTGCAGCCTGTGATAAGCAAGAAAGCTACCTCATGGCCAGAAGTAACTAAAGAGGCCCCCGTCCCGTGTTAGTGTTGAAGTAGCTGTAATTTTCCAGTTCTTTCAATTCTTTTACAGCATATGCAGCAGCTGACCCTCATGTTTGGTAAAGCAGTCTGTCACATGCGAGCCATCACTATCACCTCTGATCTTAGTGTGATTTTAATTTTTATTTGATATTTGCCTTCCTCCACAGCTGCATCTATGCTTCTGCGCTGACATCACAGCTGCACCCATATTGCCGACACACTTCACTGATTCACTGTCGAGTTAGATTTAATATTCACCTCGCAGCTGGCATCTAGTACGACATCTGTTACCTACAGACACACACCCACATCGCGTCGACCAGAGGACTGGTCTCAAAGAGAGAGAAATTGTGATTGTAGCTCAGCGAGAACAACCTGGGTTTAAACCCAAGACTGGGTCCTCTCTGCATGGATCTGGGTTTTTAAGTTTGAGTGAGGTTTTCTTTCAGTGATGACAGGCCCATTGTTGTCCTCTCCCTTCAAAACCAATACATGCTGTGATAACCTAGTCCCCAGTGACCAGGCGAAGGAACAGGCACATGAACAAAATGAATACATTTGAATTCTAGATGTCAGTCAGACACAGCAGGACATTATCATGCAAATACTTCAAGAACAATTCGACATTATTCGTGTTCAATTCAGCCACAGACTCTGATAAACTAATGGATGCACTGACAAATCAGCCTGCTGGCTCTCCCTGCGCTGCACCTTATGTCTGTATCTTGTATTTAAATCACACTGCTGCCAAGATGAGCAGACAAAAACACTTGTCAGGTTAAAGGCCAGAAATTCCATTTTCAGCTGACACCTTAGCAGCTCATATAAATTCAGTCACAGCAACACGCCGCACAGGCTTCATCCTCTGCTGTTGATTTGCCAACTCGAGGCTAAAACGGACTCTGTTATCACTAAAGTACTGAACGATGTAGAGGTGGCAGTATACACGCTATCTCCTGCTCTTTGCTGACACTCAGGCAGGATGACAATAGAATAGTCTGTCCCTATATTGGTATGAAGAAATGTTATCTAGGGGTCCCAGAGTCCAAAATAAAGTCTTACAGAAACAAAACTGTCAGTGAAAAGCTTCATTATTATTTAAAAAAGTATATGTCAAGCTGTTGTGCCTGTTACTGAAGGATGCCGGAGTCACCTTAATGTCATCCACGCTTTGGAGCGAGTGTGTGTGCGCCTTGTAAACCGTCCTCCTCGAAGCCTCTCATCCTCCTTCAGCGCATCGGCTTCGCTCACTCACAGAAAATGAATATAGGCTAACTTTGACCTGTCTCTTCGGCTCTCCTCTCCTCTCCTCTTCTCATCTCTTTTATGAGGATGCAGAGGGAAAGAGGAGGGGGATGGGAGGGGGTGGAAATGTAATTGAAACATTTTAATCCCCTATGGAAATAAAAAGGGATTTTTTTCATTAGTAGTTCTGTGTGAGGAAGTAAGGAAGGAAGGACGGAGGGTTCAGGGTGGAAAACAGAGGGAGATGAAGGCCTGTATAACAGGGAGCGAAGGGAATGATTAAAAACCCATTCCTGATCACACACACCCATAACTCATTCTCATTTTCTCTCCTATTTCTGATTCTTCCTCTCGTTCCCTCTATCCAGTCTTTCCTCAGTTGAACTCCCTGAGCCTCTCATCCCCTCCCCTCTCCCATCGCCACTCTTCAGTGTCTCTTTTTTTCCCTGCCTGTCTGACGTTTCTACAGCTCTATTAATCAGGCAGGCCGTGACAACAATGCTGGCCATGTGAAATTCTCTGTAATATAAACTGCCATTCCAACCTGTTAAGTGTAATCGTTGCTGTTGTGGAGCACTTTGTGTCATCCCAAACATCAGGTTAGATTTTGGTGAAAGGTCTCATCTGGAACTCTCTGACTGTAACCCAGGCCTGTTAATGAGAAGTGTAAATTTCTCCCTTGCAGTCAGAGGCAATAAATAGTAACGTCTCCTTCCTCACATCTAAAGTGTTTCATTTTGAAGGACCAACTGAATTCCCCTTACCTTCCAAATGTGTAGGAGAAACTAACGTGGCCGTGAAACTCGCAAAGAAAAGTGCTAAACGGTGCCAGTGTCTGTTTTTTCTGTTCCGGGCTACTGGAGAAACAGGGCGGTTCAAAATGGCGGACTCTGTAGAAGAACAACTGCTTCCTGTGTAGATAAAAACGGCTCATTCTAAAGTCACGAAAACACAATGATTCTTTTATTCAGGTGATTATACATTTATTAAAACACAACGATACTATTTCTGCCAATAGATCCTCCTAAATCTTATACACTCAACCTTTAAATGAAAGAAGATACTTTCATGCTTGTAATGAGAACAAATCTGTCTATGCATTAACACAATATGGACAGCCACCCTGGCATGCTTATTAATCTGCCGAACCACCAGGGCGCCATGTGATAACATTAACAACAAAGAGGCCCGGCACGACACACAGAAATGACCTCGTTTAGTGCTCTGACGTTCTATTATCTGCCATTAAACACCATCACACTGCATTAAAAAAACACCGTTGTGGGCAATGGTAGTCAATTACTGGCTGGTGAAGGAGCATATCTGGCTGTAACAGGAACCATAAAACACCATTTGTGCAAATGAGGCCTCCCCAAAGGGCTAATTGAAGCATGGGAGGTTGCCAATAGGTTTCAGATGGTAGGATCTGCAGCGGAGACAGGCACCTGAATGCATCATCCTCGCTAGCGCACTGACACGCTGCTATTATCTGCCATCACCTAGGATTACTCATCATTAGGATAGACCCACACACACAGACACAGAGTAATTCCTGAACTTTACGTATAAACCCCCCCCCACACACACATATTCTCAACACCATTACACCCATTGTGTAGTGTGCAGCCACACTCTTCTAATAATAACATTATTATGTTCAGCCAGCAGATTGATGATGATTACATCATTCCACTCTCTGCTGAGACAGAAAATAGATAAGAGTGAATGATGATCATCTAGTGAGACTCATCTCTTCATCCAGACAGACAGACCGACAGACAGTGTATTGTTTACACCAGGGAATCTGTCACTGGGGAGATGGAGAGATGATCATATCCTTCTCATCAAGACAAATTATGACCCACATTTCAGATTTTATTAAGAATTAACAGGCTGGTGATGCTTTAGCTGCACACAAAGCAGCTTGTTGAGTTTAGACACATCACGCGCTGCGTATCAATGTTTACTTTGTTACCTTTCTAGACATTTGAACAGCATTCATGTTGTTGACCATAGTGATGGCTGTGCACGCAACTGTTGCTCATAAATACAAATTGAATGGTCACATTGGGGCAGAAACTGAAATAATTGCCGGGTTTTAGTGCTGGGCTAGTGCCTTGGAAGATGACAGAGATTATAGTTTTTTATTGTCAGAATTGCTGTCATGGACCCAAAAGGTGTAGTAGCATCTTTGCTGCACTGACATTTTTACTGACCATTATTGAAAGATTGTTAGATTGATTTGCTCTGGGGTTCAACCATTTCTGTTCACAATGAAACACAACTGGCAAAGGTTTGAAAGTTGTTTCAGGTGTTGACAGTGAACACTAAAGCCGGCCTCAGACGGCAGGAGTTTTGGGTCCTCCCAACAATTGGAGGAGGAATCTGGTCTGGGACCTTGGTCAATACCAATGTTAAGCCTAGATTATTTATATATATATAAATAAAACTTTACTTACTTATTTACTTAATGTGAGGGGTTTACAGATCCAGTTAAAATCAATGGTACATTGATGATTTTGTGATAGTTGCATTATTGTCACATTAAAAAAATTATTGATATCTTTGTTAACACTGAGATGTCTCAGACTTGGGAGATTTCCCCCCAAAATTCCACCAGTCAAGGTTTTACAAACGCACGTCTTCAAATCCCATGAGGGTGATGCCTGGCTGAGGTTGTTTCCTTGTCTATTTTTTCAATAAAAAGGATACCAAACAGTATGTTACTTCACTTAAATGAAATTCGATCTGGAGTCTGCACGCAGTATTTTATTATTATTATTAAAATTAATGGGATCCTTTATGCCGTTTCTGTATTTGACTTCCTGACAGTGCGATCTGCTCTGTGCTGCTTGATGCAAGTAGGTTGTGGTTTTCATCAAAAATAGACGAGATTAAATCAGGCTGATTATTATTATGTATTATATATATTATTAAGTTAAGATAATTGGCATTGGCCAATGTATGATGATAGACAAAAAATGTCTTCAAACACATCTGTAGGCAGCCTTGTCAGTGTGGCTGCTGTGGAAAAATGTTAGCGCTTTGTGAGTTTTGGGATGAATTTACTATAGAATAGAATACAATTATACGTGATTTTTCTTAGTTTTGATATTTGTATTATACATCGGCCATCTGCAGCCTTGTTTTCTACATATAGGTATTGGCCAGTGAAAAACCAATATCGGTTGAACCACTAGACCAGACACGTATTCTACTTGGAGCAGAGTGGCAAGGCACTTCTTTGGGTGTGATCAGCTTTAGTAACTGTGGGAGGGCTGGAATGTGTTGTGGCAGTGCCTGGTGGAATCTGGGAGTTAGGTGAACGCAGTGTTTTTCAGCAGGCAACTCAAGCCTTGGGTGTCGGAAGAATTCCTCATTGTGCCAAAAGGCACAGCTTTTAAAACCGGAATCCAAAAGGCTTCCTGGTGGCCAATTTTGTCCCAGGTTCGAGTCCAGCCAAGGATCATTGTTGCATGTCATCCTCCTTCTGTCTCTCCCTCCATTTCCCATGATCTCACTCTCTTTAATAAATGCTAAAAGAGGAAAAAAACAACCAAACCAAATACTTTCTGTAAGGTAGGAAATCCATTAAAAAGCCTGCTGAAATTTGTTACAGGGCTAAAATAATGAAAATGATTGGTATGGTCCCTTAAAATCCCTACGTACACTTTGACTATTGGATCTTTTTTCTGACCTGGTTCCAGTTTTACTCTTTACTTTTTCTATTCTTTTCTTACAGGTAACGGTTACAAGGTCTCATGGTTTCAATCTGACCTGACCTCATAAAGTGGACAGAGCTTCCGGGTCTGTGAAGTGAAGCCAATGCGGAAGTATCTTAAACATGCATTCTATGTAATGGCCAGCAGGGGGCAGCTCCATTGGCTTAAAAAAAAGAGTGATAGCATTGAGCCTTATGAAAAAACATCAGGGGTTCTCACTTGATTTATGAGCTCAGTAAACAGTTTCCTAATGCGTTTATGGTCTCAATCTCTAGTTTCAGTCTTCTTCCGTACAGCATGATGTTCATTTAGTAAATGATAGTCCCATTTAGAGTAAAATAGACCATAAAGCAGGGTATGCTTTCAGGGCGTGGTTACCTTGTGATTGACAGCTCATTCTCAGTGAGTCCGTCCAGCTCAACACACCAAACTCAGATCAAACTGTCAAACTAGGCAGTGCAGATCAGATATGGATCCAGATTCTGTTACTGCGTTGACTATTTCTTGCTTCAAATTGTTTAAGAAACATATTTTAGTGTACTATTTATCTGCTACAGACAAGTCGAAACTGCGTAGTACGTCACCACCACTGGCTTTGAGAAATGGTCATGGTAACAACCATACTTACCAATGGGAAACATCACGATAGGATCACACTAAGGTGAGGCTGAGTACTGTATGACTGGTCGATGTCTTTACTAGAAGCTTACATGAAGCATAAATGGCAGAAACAAATAGGCGCTGACTGCACTGAGAGCCAGTTTGATTGCTGCCAAGGCTGACTTTGCTTACTCTTATGGTGTTGTGTTACTGTGAATGAGAGCATCTGTTTACTTAATGTGAAATCAGACTGCAAAGACACCATTCAAAAAAGGTGTAATACTTTAATCCAGTGTCTTGCTCAAGGACACTTTAGCAGAGCGGACAGCGGCCAACCAGAAGATCCTGAAGCTGATTGGTTAGAAAGTAACACACTGCTGTTCCATTTTTTAAAACAGTGTTTCTTGAGGGAGTGTTAAGTGAGATGCCAAATTATTATATATATATGTGTGTGTGTGTGTGTGTGTGTGTGTGTGTGTGTGTGTGTGTGTGTGTGTGTGTGTGTGTGTGTGTGTGTCTGTTCCAGGTGGGCTGCAGTGATGGATAGGGAGAAAGGACAGGAGCTGACAGCCCAGAGAGAATCACTCCTGTTCCTCATCTATCAGATGAAACAGCTCACTGGCAGCCACACACACACACACACACACACACACACACACACACACACACACACACACACACACTTCCCTCTCCTGCTGATAAGAATTATTTGCAAAAGTGAGATAATTTAGACAAAGGGGGAAAATACCAGCTCTATAGTGCAGATCTCTGACTCTCTCTGAAAGCAGGTAATTGTGGCTGTAGAGGCAATAAAGAGAGAAAGAAAAAGATGAGAAAGACAAGAAATAATTAAACCGAGAAGACTGGAAGTTGTTATTTGAGCAGGAAAGTAAGATAAGGAAACAGGAGGGAAATAACTGAGGAAAAAGGGGGGAAAAGATAAACCAAGGAATGGGAAAAGAGGCAGAAGTGTGTGTGTGTTAATGGTGTACAGAGGGAGAAAGAGATGGTGATATCATGAGTCTGAAAGGAGGGTCAATTCCCCTCTTCTTGTTGCTATGACAACCCATCATGTAGAGCCCCCAAAAATAATGATAAACAGCAGAGAGAGAGAGAGAGAGAGAGAGAGAGAGAGAGAGAGGAGAGACTTGAGAGAGGGAACCAAGAGCAAACATCTTTAGAAACAAACATGATTAGACGTTTGTAACAACATGTGGAGATGGGCTGTATGTGTCAGACGTGTAGTGAAGGAAAGAGCATCGAAGGCTCGCTCAGTCTCTTCCTCCTCATCGCTGTGTGCAGGATGTGGAGCCCAGCAGGAAGAAGGAAGTGCTAATTGCTTCTCTTTAGTCTGCACTGAGAAAAGAGAGAGCAGTTAGCACAGTAGGTCTCCCGCTCTGACCGTCCTCTCACTCTTTCTTTATACCTTCTTTCTCACACATACATACAAGATCTGTATTAGTGAATATCTTGTGTGGCAAATCCTGACGTCTCTACCCCTGAGTGTTCACCCACAACCCGATGCACAAATGCTGGTGTTATTCCAGAGCGGGGATTAGTCTCTCCCAGTGTGGGGGGCAGGGGATTTTTTTTCTCAAAGCCATGACTTGAGTGGAGTAAACCTAGACTGGAGACAGCAATGTGTAGGGTTTGTGTTAGTGTGGGCATGTTACGACAGGTTGAGGTCATATTTAGGGACAGATCTGAAACAGGTCTGTTGAAAACCTACCTGAACCCTTAGTGCATAATTTAATTTGAATAAAATAACCATCAGAAAAAGAGCCAAGACCAAAAATCAACCTGAACAGAGTAGCAGGTACAAAGAACGAGGATTCCAAAAACAAAGTCTTTGTTTCCTGCATTGGTTTCTACAGGTAGACCAGAAGGTCCAAACCCAACACTGGCTCTAGATAGGGGTGTTTTGTGGCCACCATAGTTTCTCCTTTGCGCTGGGAAGGGTGAGTATTAGACAATTGATATGCATATCCCAGACCTGGACCCAGCATAGGCTGGTTCTCTAGGGAACTCGAGCTCAAGTAGTGAGAAGTGAAGCTGTGAGTAAGATATCAGACACCAACACTGCACAGAGGTTTATAATACTCTGAGGCAGGATTTTACATCTTTGGAAAGGTAAAATGTGACAATTGTTTTTTTCTCTGGTCGCAAGGTAAACGGTAGAAATACAGTGTTAACTTTTTTGCAGGATGACATCAAATTGTGGTGTGTCAGAAGTTGAGCCAAGTTCCATTTTTTTGCAGACGACTCTGCATTTTAACCAAAAGGGCTGCAGTTCTTCACACAGGGTTGGAGTTGGTTTTAACCAGTGGAAGAGAAGAATTAGAGGATTTCAGAGCATTTTAGACTAGTTTATGTTTAGTGCACATGGTCTAAGTGATGTAATTGGTAATCGTTGATTTGTTAATTTGAATATTATTTTAAAGTTAAACTAGTTCAGTAGTACTGGATCAGAATGTCAAATCAGATCCATCATCCATACTTATAAACACTCTCCGTAAACACAAAGTGTTTGATGAGAGCAAAGGCGGTCTGTTTTATTTGATGGTGACTTTAATGCCGGTTGGTTGCTCTGCTAAAAAAAACAAAATTTAAATCAGTCCTGCTTGCATTGAGCATAGAAACTTGTCATGTTTACAAAGGTGAATCAAAACTTGAATCACTTTACAGCCGTTAGGCAGCCTGAAAATGATGGGGTGCGTCGGTGGCATTTTCACCACCTGTAATTTGCGACACTACAGATGGCACCACAGCTATGTAGATCTGCCTTTTCCATGATTGGCTGAACAAAGAGGTTTTTAGTGATTTCCTTTTTGGTATTTTCTAAGTGGTGAACTTTGAAAATGCCATCCTGTTTATGACTCCTCCTTGGGGTGGCAGCACCCCAATGCAATGGCATTACAAGGAAATAAATCAGGGTTTCATTTCATTCTAATGTGGAGGGAAGATTTGTTTTTGCCCAAACAAGTCTAAATCAACTATTCTGTGAGGTATGTAGTAATTGTTATTTCATGAATTTATGATTTATTCAGAAAAAATTGTACTTGCACATTATGTGATCTAAATCTAATAAGCCAGTCCCCAGCTGACAAGCAGATCTAAAATATAACTGTAACACAGGTTTGCATGAGTACATTGTACTTAAAACGAAGCAGCAGGCTGGGTAACAATGTATTGTCAGTAAAAGTGGGTAAATAAAACAACAAACGATTATCGCTTCAGAGAGAGAGACTCATCTAAAACAAATAGAAAACAGGAAGAAAAGAGAGAGAGAGCCAGCAGGTTCTCCACCTAAACCCTCGCACTGATTAGGTACACAGTACACTCTGTCCATGTAGGTCTGTCTGTGTGTGTGTGTGTGTGTGTGTGATTTCCATAATCTAATCTTGCCATGCAATTACATTAGCATTAGTACAGGACCTTTTATTAGTACAAAATGAAAAAGATTCAACATGCAGCAATGCAAACAGGGAATTGAATTCACCTGAGGAGACATGACGTACATAATCAGCTCTTCTTTCAGTGGGAAGTAACTGTTGACTTCAGAGGACTCAGAAATAATGGTCCACACATATCCACCTCATTCCTAGTCCCATGGTACCTTGTGTCTTCCCTTTCCCTAGAGATCTGTGGGAAATAAATGATGTGGGAACACAGCCTGCCACACCTGAAAGGGAAAGTTAGACACTTGCTTTCTTGTTGGAGAAGGTGGTTAGCTTATAGCACAAAGACTGGAAACAGGGGGCCTAGCTCTGTCTAAAGGAAACAAAATCCACCTAGCAGCACCTTTAAATCTCACTTATGAATACGTTTTACCCCTTTTTCAAAAATCCATATAAGGGTGATTTCTCATGTTTGTTTTTGTATGGATTAAACAAGTGAGATATAACACGTTTTTTTTGTTTGTTTGTTTCCCAATCTTGTATTTTGCAGCTGCGTTCTGCCTGGACTGCTTGCTCATCTCCTCACTGCTGTTTTAGAAGCTAGTTTTAAGTTTGGGTCATTTCCTTTGCATCAAAATGATTTCCCTGTGTGGACCATTTTGGACAGTAAAATAATGGTAATTTCAGCAAATAGGGCAAATCGAAAGTGTCTCATTTGGAGGAGACAGGATGCTCTTGGCTGTTGCATCACCTCCTCTGTTGCCAACTTATGAGGTTAGTGACGAGAATAGTTGTTGACAGGATTGTTATACAGAAGTTTCAGGGTGATTTTGTGGCAACAGAACCAGGACTTAGATAATGGGCAGCAGCTGATATGTTCTATGAATGCTGTTCATGCCTGCTATCCTATTGGGTGAGGGGTTTGGGGTGGTTGGGGTGGTCACCCCTGAAATCTGATTTGCCACCAGCATGTTGTGAAGGGGGTGGTGAATTACGCTCTGAAGTACAGCAAAATTTTGCCAATGGAAAAACTGGCATGACTGGCAAAGAGATCCATGTCCTCTGACCTCAAGATCGGAATGAAAATGGGTTCTATGGGTCTCCCCTTTGCAGACATGCCCATTTTATGCTAATCCCATGCAGTTTTTTGCATATGGTATAAATGTGTATATTTAAATATTTCTGCATACCAGGTTCCATAAACAGTATTGGAATTGCCTACTTCATGCCCCTCTTTTGCCACCCAGTAACCAGGCTTCATTCAGCCCGCCTCAGCCCCACCCATGCTCCACCTCTTTGCCATTTTTGGATTAGCCTGGAGCCGATGGAGTTAGGATTTGGCGACGGCCAGAGCCGACCACACTGAGCTTCACAATGGCTATTATAAAAAACTTATGGGTGAAGCCACGGAGACTACATCCATTTTCAGTTATACAGTCTATGCAGAGAACACACAATTAACACATTACGTATGTGAGAGGGTATCATTTGACAAAAAGCAAACATGGTTGAGTATGTGACAGTGGTATAATACAGCCCAGGGATTATAGAAGCTGTAGTTTTTTGTGAGACGTGTAATTTGGGAGTATTTCATGCTTTAGGAAATGGGGTTAGCTAGGTATCTGCTTTGCTTGAGTGGTGTGTGTGTGTGTGTGTGTGTGTTGCTGCGTTTCTGGTGTGTTACTGGAGAATTCCTAAGTGGGTCTAACCGGGCTAGCTGGCTGCATGCAGTAAATTGGGTCACTGCTGAATTAAACACCAGTGCCTCTGCTTTCAGTGCTGCTTCACTGCTGCGCCAGAGAAGGGCAGGTTAGAAATAGTCATGGCCACAGAGTCCAAATAAACAGTTGAGCCCGGGTGGACAGGGAGAGTGGGACTGGTGCTGTGAACACAAGAAGTGGCATTTCAGATGTCCGCCTCAAACAAACATGCCTTCTGTGCAGGAAAGGTTATGCCAAGCATTGCGAAAAGTAAGTCGTTTGTGAAGGCGTTTCTTACCCAGCGTATTTGTGTGCAGCAGATATCAACATGGCACAGCAACTGAGAGTCAGTTTCTACTATGGGTTTCTCTAACAAGGAGCTAGAAGAGAGGAGGGATAAAAGATATGGCGAGACTAATAGGGAGACAGGTATAAAGTGAGTTGGAGAGGAGGTAGGAGTGTGGCTGGCCATGGTTGTGGAGTTCCGGGAAGTTTTTTGACAGTTTGTTAGTCTGTTTTGAGAACCGTGTGAAGCCTTTTTCTCCTGAGTGGTCCAAACTCGAGCCAGAGTCAGACAGTGCAGCTCCCTGTCTCTCTGCTGGATGTGTGTCAGCCACACTCCTACTGCGCTGGAGTGGGGGAGGCCAAAAAAAAACAAACAAAAAAAAACTGGTAAGAATATAGCAGCAGAAGAAAGAATAGGGCAATGAAAAATGGATAACTTCTTGGTGGTAAAATGAGAAATTCATAAACATATTGCCTAAGCAAGCAACTGAGAAACAGCAGAGAACAGATGAGGCAGACTTAAGAGCAGCGCATTTGAATTCAACCCTTTGTAAGGCTGCAGTCCCCCCGTCCCTGTGGTTTCCCAGCGCTATGCAGTGGTCCCATAGCTCAACCTGCTGCATCCAGTCAGCCACACTCAAGGACAAACACACTTTGAGGGCAAGGGAATTAATATTTGATATCTAGCTCTGCATCATGTGGTGTGACAGACAGTCAGGCATACTAGCAAGCAGATGCAGGATGGAGTCAAAGCCATGAATAACTACTCCCTACTGCAGAGCCACCACTCCACCACAGAAAGGCTCACGCTGCATTACAGTTAAACAGTAAAGAGATATTGGTTGGCTGTTTTTTGGATCTCTGCAGTATTCTACAAGAAGAATAAAAACCTGATGATTAATTAACATTAAGTCACATTAAGTGTTCATCCTTGTATGCTCCAACAGCCCTGTGAAGGTATAGCCCATTGTTGTCATGGGTAGATATTAATAAAAAGAATATTTCTGGTATATGACTGGACCACCACAGACTTGCTCTCTACTGTGCATTGAAAGTACATTGTGTGCTGCATAAAGGTCCGATGTGAATGTAATTCATACATGGTAAGATAGATAGAAGCACAGGAGAAGTACATTCTTGTTTATTTTTCATAAAACTGCCTAAAACAGTATGATGCACTGGTACCTTGTAAAGAGAAAAAAGTAAACAACTCCAGTGATTTTTGAGTGAAAAAAAAATCTAGTGTTTTAACTTCTCCCCTTGCTGCAGTGATGTAGAGGTGCACTCCAGGGTGTGTCAGCACTTTTCTGACAACAACTGTCAGAGGTGAAACAAATTTAAAACTTTCAACACTGTTTCAGCTGGTGTTAAATAAGGTAAAACATGCAGTGTACGTATAAATACACATATATATGCTAGCAAGCTGTTGTTTGTTCTGTAAATATTTTTGTCTTTAATAGCCAATTTGGTATTATTTATTATTTATTATTTATTTAGTATTAGTCTACTTAAAGTATGTAAGATTTAGTAGCATCTAGCGGTTCTATCTAGTCTAGTTGTTGTAGATTACGCACACATTGCGATGCACAGCATCGGGAGCAATTTGGGCTTCAGTGTCTTGCTCAATGGTACTTCGACACGGGGCGGGAGGAGCCGGGTATTGAACCAACAATCTTCCAATTAGTGGACAACCCGCTCTGCCTCGGCTGTGGCTCAGATGTTGGGTGTCAAATGTTGGGTGTCAAATGTTGGGTGTTGGGTGTTTCTGGCGTCTTCCAGTTGGTAACCAGCTGGAGTACAAAACCAGAAAGGAAATAAGCACAGATTTAGCTGGTGTTAGAGGGGAACTCTGATCAAATTGATTTGCAGGTGTTGGGGAGTACTATATGAAAAAAGTTGTATAAAGCCTTTTGTGGCTTATATGGCAACATAGGATTGTAATACTTGAGTACACTAATCAATGGACAACCAGTTTGAGAAAGGGAGTGTGATTGATCGTTTGTTCAGGAAGCATTGATTAGTAACATTTGTCTCTGTATTACTGCACGGTGAAATTATAGGTAGAAGGGATGCTGCATGCAACAAAACAATTAAGTGTTTGATAGAAAAGATCAATAATTTTAAACCTGTGAAATGCTGTCGCCAGCTTGTTAATCATTTTAGCTACTGTAACTTGTACGTACAGATTATCTGCACAATCTTTTATACTTACTGTGCATCTATGCTGCAAAATAGGCTTGCTTTATGGTTAATCATTGAAAAACATGAAGCCCTCTTTTGACCTTATCAGTCAGACACCTGTACAGCCAAGTGTCAAACATTGTCCATGTTACACATCAGCATACTGTAGCATTTAAAAAAAAAAAAGCTTTTGTTGGGGGGTTACATAAGAAGAGTAGAAATCTGGTATTGTTTTGTGAGCCTGTTGGTTATCAATGCCCCCCGAAGGCCTTGAGGTTTTGAAACATAATCGGCATTGTGTGCTCACCAAAGTGCACAGACAGACAGACAGGCAGACAGACAGGCAGACAGACAGACAGACAGACAGCAGGGATACAACAGGGATTGTAGCAGACTGAAGCACATGCCGGATTGATTTCACAGCAGCTTGAGAAAGCACTGAAGGCAGGATCCCACTGAGCGTGTGTGTGTGTGTGTGTGTGTGTTTGTGAGGGTGGGAACATGGTACGGCAAAGCAAACAGGTATTAATTTGAAGATTTGATAAAAAGTCAAAAAAAGTAATTTAGAGCAAAATAAGGGCAAATGAGGACAAACAAGTTGCATAACGGTTGAGGCTTCACTCTGACTCATACTGTATAAAGTTTGACTGAGACAGAAGTACAGGCAGTAACAGTGGAGATAGGACGAAGGCATGGATGACTGTCGTGCGTCGGTGTCACAAAATAAGTTTGACTCAGTCTGAACATTGGCCGTACTGGATAACCGATATCACAAAGCTGTTCTTAACTCTAGGGTTTTCCAATCAAGCAACAAGCGCATTCGTGTGAAAGCAGCAGATACCAGAGGGGAGGACTTGATGAAACATTTATCGTAGCACAAAACACACAGTACAGCTGAGGCTGATGGGAATGTCACTTTAGCAGGTATTTAGTGATAAATAGAGCCCGGTTGATATGGGAGTTTTGAGGCTGATACTGATTTTGGGGTCTGAGGATCACCAAAATCAGTACAGTATTCATCCTGTGGGGACCATGAGTGTCTGTACAAGATGATGACAAGATCAAGACAATCCATCCAACAGCGGTTCAGATATTTTAAGACGGACTGACCGAATAACATTGCCATGCATACTTCGGACTTCACTAAAGACTTTTAGCAAAACATTACCGCCAGGGGCTTTAATTGCTTGGTCCTTATGACATGAAAAGTCTTCAAAGACCAAAGAGAACAGATGTTAGTTGGAAAAGAGGTTGAGCTGGATGAATACTACTATCTCCTTTTACTCATTTTAAAAGCAGACAGTTTCATACAATGAAGGAATGGTTCTCTGTAATAACACTGTCTAATGTTGAGGGTTTTGGCATGATCAAATGTCAGGACCTTTGATGAAACTCGGCTCTTGTTGTGAGGATGCTTTCTACTACAACTGATTTCTCAGTAATGTGTGTGTGTCTCCTGCAGATGATGGTAAGCTGTCTCTGGACGAGTTCCAGGCTTTCTTCTCCGATGGCACGCTGAATGAGGAAGAGCTGGAGAAGCTGTTTCACACCATCGACTCTGATAACACCAGGTCAGCACTATTACACCACTACTGCGCGGGCGTGTTTTCCTATTGCATGCAACGTAACTGTGGAGCTGCATTAAATAAATCTGCATGCAGTACTTGCAGATTTATGAGTGTGTGTGTGTGTGTGTGTGTGTGTGTGTGTGTGTGTGTTCACGCTCACTCCACTGTGACTTCTGTTTTTTTGATCATATCTCACTATCAATTATGAAAAAAGAGGAGAGAAGCACAAAGCTGTTCTGCTGCTGCACAGCCTCAGTATCACAATGTTCAATTTTGTGTGTGTGTGTGTGTGTGTGTGTGTGTGTGTGTGTGTGTGTGTGTGTGTGTGTGTGTGTGTGTGTACGCTAAGGTAAAATGTATGTAATTTATCCCGCAGCCAGGAAATGTCACATCCACTTCTGAAAGCTCTTTTTATGGAGCACCTTTTGTACCAAAGCCTTTTTTATTAAAGGGGACCTATTACACTTCTTTTCTGTCGTGAATATATAATGATAGCTACAGTGTCAGATGTTGATATTTAAACAAGGCTTAAGTTTCAGATAATGAGATAAACATATGCAGAAGTAATCCCTATGAGCAAAAAGCTCAGGCTTTAGACTGCTCTGAGGTTTGTTTTACTTTAGCTTATCTGTATATGAGTCACAGCACGACCACGATGTAGATACAGGGCGCCCTTCCACCCACTCAATCTGTCTGAGTTACTCGACCGTTGTGCTCAGAACTACTCTTCAACTTATTAGAGGTTGTTGAGTATGTCTTGCAGAAAGTGCTTTTTAGGTTGTGAAGAAGAGTGAGTTAGTTTCTTGATGGACAGGCGGCTTTACTTGTAGCTAAAGTAACCGCTACCTACTGCTAACTGTAGCTGCTGTCACCTAGTTAGCTCAGTTAGCTATGCAGCTAGCGGTGCTGCTAGCTGATTCTGTGTTTATCACCAGAAGGACCCACATAGCAGAATTGGTCCGGTCCAAACAGAAATACAGCAATGAATTATGGTCCACATGTTGGCCAGATGTGGTAGCCACAAATGGCCAATGACATAAACATATCTCAGCCAACTGTCTGGTCCTGTGTTGGACCAGAATTCTGTGCTGTATCTGGGCCGAGTATATATGGGCTGTGTGGGCCATCACTGGGCCAGACCAATTTTGGCTGTAAATCGCCTTGGTACTGTCATCAAACTGGCGTCCGTTGGCAATTTTATAAGGAGTACAGTCTGGACCTGCTCTATTTGAGAAGTGCCCCGAGATAACTTCTGTTATGATTTGGCACTATACAAATAAAATTGAATTGGAAATTGAATTGCCAGAGACTGGGTTCTGGTGCCAGCTGGGTGGCCCTGAACACCCCCTCCCCCTTGGTAGGCATCTGAGTCAGAATAAAGTGGGCTGAACTGAGAGACTGCATAAGGGGCCAGTATGAGATAAATAAGGATTTTTTAAATGTGAATCATGCAAACCTATTTGTGGAGTCCCAGAATTAAAATGTAGAGCTGGAAATTAGCATAATTGGTCCCAAATTTTTAAAATGAAAATGGCAAAATTATAATATAATGCAAGAATGAAAGTGGAGGAAAGGCAGTGTTAGCTGTTTTTACATCTTCTCTTCCTCTCTCTCATCATCTATTTTTGCATTAGTCATCCTAACCCTCCAGGACATAAAGCTCGCTACGTCTACCTCTCCCCAGGACGATCTGTTTTGATTGGCTCTCATTAAATCAATTTATTGACCCTTTATAATCAGCCAATCAGCTCATCCACCCTGCAATCAGCAGAAGTGTGCTGACACAGTGGGATCTGAGTGATCAAAAGACCGGCTCTGTTAATTTACACAACCGCGGAAACCTGCAGGGCCTTGAAATAAAATGAAACCAAGCAGAACAAAAGCTGACCTTTATGGTTGTTGTAGAATTGAATTAGGTTCAATGTATAAATCCTCCACCAGGCTCAGCCTTTAGTTGAGATTTGTTCTTTTTTAAATCAGCGCAGTAAGTGGACCGTGCCTCCGCCCCCCGCCATCTCTCTGACGTCAGCCATCTTGCGTCTTGGAGATGGTCGCGCTTTATAAATCTTATTCACCGCAGTGGATGCAGTCCGAAAAGTTTTTACTCATTAGAGTTAAGTAGACTTGGCAGACGCACGCCAGGTCTCAGCATTATCATGTGACAGCAGATAAGATTATTGATTGGTCCGAGTAAAAGAAGAAATGATGGCGTAAGCGTTTCCTGTTGAAGCAGGAAGTTGATGGATGTAGAGGAGGGAGGGAGCGGGCAGAGACTGAACGCTGTCCTGCTTCCAGTCATTTGTCTCTCTGTCCCTGTCACTCTTTGGTTTGGTACCATCTCTTGCTTTCTTTCCCTGTCTAGCTGTTTTCTGAGATTTCTGTCTCTGTCTTCTGCCAGGCTCTTCTTGTTTTATCTTTCTCTGCCACTCTGCCCATCACCAATCTCTCTCCATCTGTCACTCACTCCTGTCTTCAGCCCTCCATCGTCCGTATTGCAGTGACATGGTGCTGGAGATTGGGGCAGAACATGAAATCTCAGGTGACATCCAGACTCAAGTGGGGTTTTTTTTCGTTTTTTTGGGGGGGTTTTGTGCCATTTTATTTGGCACCTGATAAATTGTCTTTTACCCAAAAGCATGGACAAACATATCGGATAAGTCTGGCTTATGAATAAAATGTTATATAAAACAAAACAGTATATACAAATCAAATATAACTGGCATCATTTAAGGCAATTGGATTTAGTATTGTACTTCCATAAAGCTGAGGACTCATAAGAGAGTTGAACGCTGGTGCAGCAGAGCCTGAGTTACGACTTACACACACATAGCAGAGTAACAGCGTCTGTGTAGACACACCATTAAGATATTTTCAGACCTGCTGTGTACCCGCTCAGATCTGTGGGGTCTCCCTGCACTCCTCATGTTAAATAGACAGGGAGACAAGCACTCCACGAGACGGGTTCTGTACACTACTGACAATTGGTGGCAATCCTGTTTTTGATGCCATGTTATTGTTGATAGATAAAGTTAGCTAAATTAGCATAGTCATAACTTTATAGCCTAGCGTAAATGTCCAGTGTGTAAGGAGAATCTATTAAATGATTAAATAAATGAAATATAATATTCATAAGTATGTTTTCATTAGTGTATAATCACCTTAATGTAGGAATCGTTATGTTTCCTAGAATGAGACTTTTTTATCTACAGACACCATGGGTCACCTTCTATGGAGTCTGCCATTTTTCTACCTTTAAATTAAAACTGAAGTTACTTGACACATCCAGTGTTGTGGCGATGCTCTGCCAATAAACTTTAGTTCAGGAAATTCACAAACAGAAAGTAGCAGAATCTCATCCATTGAAGTTGTCAGTGGTTGTCAGTAGTTACTGCGCATAGGAGATATGCCTGCTTGTCACTCCACCTGTCAGATCGTTCACCCCTCCCTACCTGTCCACTCACCTCTCATTGAAAATGGATTACGTCAGTTGCTCCCCATCTGAAAAGACCTTTAGTCCCTAGCCTGAGCCAGCAACACATGCACTGAGTGTTTCCACCAAATAACGAACCGGTCCCGTTCAAGATCCTTGGAACTTTGGTGCTATCTATTGAACCGGCCCGCATTTCCACCAGTTTCGAGTGGATGCTCAAGGATACGCCTTCAACAGAGGGTGTTGAACAGTGCGCAACAACCTGTAGAATGTGACTCTCCCACTTTGGTTCCCAAGAAAAACCTGCTAGTTTCCAAACCAATTTTCTTTTTGGCCAAAATGTTCCGAATGGTTCAAAACCAGGTGCCTGAACAGAATGGAGCCGGTACCCTGTTGGGGGTAGTTCAATAAACTGAACTTGATGTCTGAAATCTGTGGCGGGCCTCTTCAATATACACACAGCAATAATGGTTCATAAACACAGTCTGATATGAAATTCTTTTAACGGCGTCATTGCTTTTGCTCAGCCACTTCACTGTGTTTGATAAGTCTGTTACTGTGACAACGTGCTGATTCCAGCTGTATATTCCTATAAGGTGGAATACCAAGGACTAATAAAACTTGGAGGGATAAGTTATGATGATAAATCTTATCACTAACTCAATAGGTGCCCATATCCTCGCAGAGAACAACATAATTACTGGCTTACTTCCTCTGTGAAATGTGCAGCATCTGGATCTACAGTTTGGGTAGTAAACAATCTGCCACTTTTATTTTAGCCGACTGAATCTTTTACAGCGCTGACAAACACCCACAAATGAAACTTTAAACTGCATATGTCATTAGTAAGCACTGAAATACATTTAATGTTGTGTATTACTAGACTTTTGGTGGACATTTTTAAAGCCCATCTGTCACAGTGATGGATCCGGATCAGTTCTGGCAGAGCCCGCACATTCAAGAGAAGCTGCTGCAAAATAAAATAAAATGGGCCATTATCAGATCAGGCTGTCTAACAAGGATCATTCATCAAAACAGAGCATAAAGGGCGCGGGCTAATATTGAAATAGCAGTGACTTTTTCAGTTACTGTGGGTTTTTTAAACATTCCCTTTAATGTGCAGCATTTACTGAGCAGTAATTTATAATTAAGATGAACAGATGCACAGATGGAGTCTTACTGCCTGTCTCCTCCTCTGTCCCCACTTCTCCCATCATCACTTACATCTCACATCCCTCTTCTGGCCGGTTCCCCTTCCCCTCACTTCTTCTTTCTCTCTTTTCTCTCTCTCTCTCTCTCTCTCTCTCTCTCTCTCTCTCTCTCCCACTGCGTCTCCTCCCTTGTTCTCCTCTTTCTCTCCTGGTCAGTCAACCAGGGAAAGTCTTCTTTACGCCAGTGAAGAATTCGCTGCCAAATGAGTCCCCGCACAGTGAACTGAGAATGAATGATGGCAGTGGATTGATTCAGACTCCTGTCAGAGAGTCTTGTTAGATCGCTCCCTGCCTGGCAAAACTTCAACTCTTTGTGTGTGTGTGTGTGTGTGTGTGTGTGTGTGTGTGTGTGTGTGTGTGAGAGAGAGAGAGAGAGGGTGCATGGAAAAGGCCTTTCCTCTGTTTCTGACCCTGCTCTTCTCCATCCTTTTCCTTCCTTCCCTCCCTTTCTCTCCCTCTGCTGCTCCTCTGCTATGCTGTGATAGTAATGTTGACACTAAGGAACTGTGCGGTAAGTAGACTGCCCCCCCCCCCACACACACACACACTTCCCTGCTGCTGCCCTCATTCTCTCTCTTATCTATTATTAAAAAGTAGTACTTGTCAGATGAAATGCAATAATTCTTTCTTTAAAATATATTATGTTAATATATTAACAGCGGCTTTAGCTATGGCTAACCACTGCAAATAATTTTGTGACTGCAAGAGATTGTATGAATTTTGTAATGTGCCAATTTGCCTGTGTGTGTGTACAGACTACTTTGCTAAGCACATGGGGGACTATGAGGGAGTTCTGGCCTCATTGGAAACTCTCAACCTTTCCATCCTCAAAGCCATGGACTTCACCAAAAAGGTAAGAGTGTGTGTGTGTGTGTGTGTGTGTATTTACTTACTGAGAACATGACATTAGCCACCATAAACCATGGTCATAACAGACCAAGTAAGGCAGTAACCCTGCTTTATTTCTTATATCTTTTTAATTTTAGGAAATTTGTGTTATTTCTTCTCCTTCTTCAGCCAAATTATGAGTTTTCAGCTGTAACTACCTTGTGTATGAGAACGTTATAATGCTAAAGGGCCGCTATCCCTCAGCATAGTGTATCGCCAGGGTTTTACGATAGAGCACAGCACCTTAAAGGTCCAGTGTGTTACATTGAGGAAGATCTATTGGCAGAGAGAGGTATGTTTTCTTTAATGTATAATCACCTGAGAATAAGAGTTGTTGTGTTTTTGTTACCTTAGAATGAGCTGTTTGTGTCTACAGAGGAGCGGGTCCTCTTCTACAGAGTTTGCCATGTTGAACCACCATGTTTCTACAGTAGCCCAGAACGGACAAACCAACACTGGCTGTAGATAGGTCGTTCCGCATTTTTCTTGAGTTTTGTGGCCACTGTCGTTTCTCCTACCCACTTTAAAGGCTGAGCAGTATTCAGATGGTTGCAGTCTGCAACACACTGGTCCTTTTGTATCAAATGACAATGTGAACACAGTGTGACACTGTGAAAAGGGCTGCCCTGTAATGATAAGCATGAACCTACAGAGAATTTTCACCCAAATCTGCTGCTCCCCTTGGCCCAACAGTGCCTGCTCAGAACCAGAATCCAGCAACTAAAGAGCCAGATATTTCCCACAGGAGCTGGTAGAGACCAAAAACAGAGCTATAAGAGAATTAACATTGGACTTATATGTATTACTTGTTTCCGCTGGCACCCAAGTGACATAACAAGTTCTGTTATTGCAGGTTTACAATTTTTTACACTTGCTATCTCACATTTCTCTATACAAGTTCACTATGTCAAAACTACTCACACAGTCAGCCACAAGGACTAAACTGTGGTTCACAAAATGCATTCACTGACTACATTATTCATATTTCTTGCACTGTTTTCTCACTTAAACTCAACAACACAAAAACTGTGTTACACTCCATTTTGCACATTTTAACATACTGTTGTAAATCTAAATTCAAAACCCAACATAACGCACAGTGACTGTAAATTGGACTGAAATTAGTTGCATTCTACGTCTAAAGAGAAATAATGCATGAACTCTTATTGGGACACTGAGCGTCTGGTTTCCTTCCTCGCAGCAGGTGAGGACAGTGCAGCAGAATCCAGAACATTTTGGAGTTGTATGTGACGATGTGGCGTTTCACCGTTCTCTTCCAGTCACAGAAGGTTTACAGCCCATCCCAGTGTGGTGTCACTTTTCCTTCCACCTTACTCTCCATTCCTCAACCCCACAGAGGAATTCTTTTCCTCGTGGAGGTGGAAAGTTTATGACCAGCAGCCACATGATCAGATGTCCCTGTTGGACACAATGCATGCTGGGAGTGTGGATATATCTGCAGAAGATTGCCAGGGATGGATCGGACATGCAACAAGATTCTTTGTGAGAGAGCACATGAGGTGTGATATTTATGAGAACGTATGGCCAAATGCAGAACACAGGGTGGACTAGCACTGAGTATCTGTAGCTACTGAAACAATCAGTGAATCTGTTCCTATAGATCAGGTATAATGGTGTGTATGTGTGTGCAGGGCTGGATAGCACAGTTACTGTGTGTGTGTGCGCCCGTGGAGTGAGGCAGAATAATGGTATGTCAAGTTTCTCCCTTGTGCTGGTTCAGATTGTGTGTCTTTGTGCTTGTGTGTGTGGCTGTCAGCTGGAGAACACTAATGTGTTATGTAGTTTTTCCTATGTGCTATATATAGCAGCTGAACCACAGCCACATCCCGTATCCATGTTCATGTTAGAGTTCTGCTTCCTCTGTGTGTGTGTGTGTGTGTGTGTGTGTGTGTGTGTGTGTGTGTGTGTAGGTGTGTGTGTGTGTGTAGGTGTGTGTGTGTGTGGCACTCTGGCTTTGCTCTGTGTGTCTCTATATCTCTATCCACCAGCTCTGTCTTAATCTTTCTTTCAGCTGCAGGCCATTCAGCAGCACTCAAACACATACAGGCACACACACTTGCCCTCCCCTAACACACAACCTCAGGCTAGTTTCTCTCTAATGAGCAGCCATTGTTTAATCAATCAGTCGAGTGTCTCTCTTGTTCTATGGCTGTATCTCTTGTGCTCTCTATTTTCTCACTTTCATTCATACTGTCCTTTCCCCTGTCTCTCTCTCTCTCTCTCACACACACACACACACACACACACACTCACTCACTCCTTTTTCAGGTGATGTCATTATATTGTCTGTTGCGGGCAGTGTGGAACAGCTCCAGCAGTGCTGTGTAGGGGATGGACCAGCTCAAAGAGTCAAATGGCCAAACTGAAGCACAGACACTGCTGACGAGTCAGATATTGATGGAGGGTGTGTGTGTGTGCGTGCGTGTGTGTCATATTTCACAGCCACATTAGATTTTACTGCAGAGAGAGACAGAGATTGGAGGCTAAAGTGTCTTTGTTTCAAATACAGTCCAGAAGCTGTCAGTCATGCAGCAACATTTATTTTGAGATTTTTTGTTGCATTGTAGTAACCGCTCTGTGTCTCCTCTGCCTCTGTGTTGCTCTTGTGTTGACTCTTTTTTTCTGCATAGTGGCATTTTTGTCACACTGATTATGAGCCCTACAGGCTGAGACACCACCACTGGAGCACAGTATAAAATCTGTAGCTGAAAGCCTTGGTAGCCTAAAGCAGTGATTCCCACCCTTTTTCTTTAAGGGACCCTTATGACCCCTGACTAAGTATAGGTTTTATACACCATTACATTATGACCTTTTCAGCAGTTTGAGCTACAGTAGCTCTTCTTTTGGATCAGACCACACGGGCCAGTCTTCACTCCCCATGTACATCAATGAGCCTTGGCCGCCCATAAACTGTAAAATGAATCCAAACAGTGAACACAATAACTGCAAGAAGTTTGTAGGAAGTGATTTGGATGAATTTTGAGCAGATTATTTCCAATGAATATTGCATCAGAGATAAGCTTTATTGATATTCTCTGTCTTTTGGCTTCTTTTTTGACAATTGTGGTGTTTTCTTCGTATTGTTTTATTATCCCTTTGGTTGTTGTAAATTTTCTAGAGGCTGTTTAGCAGAGAGTGAAGGCTCTGTGAATATAGCTTGTCTGGCTGCCAAAACTTATCTCGCTGGCAAAAGCATTTGTATTTTTCCTGTTTCAGTCTCGACTCTGTTTCACTCATTAGGACTTGGTCTTGAAATGGACTCGAACCTGTTTGGAGTTGGTCATGATTCAGTCTTAAGTAGTCCTGGTCTTGGACTTGTATTCGAATTTAAAGAGGTGGCACACTATCTTCAGTCCACAGCATTGGAAACATATATCAGTTGTCGCTTTACATATGTCACCGTGTGCATTCAGTGATTATAGCTGACAGTCACACAAATACAAAACGTTCTCACTTCCAATTCATCAAATACTAGCGCATGGTGAATGCCCCTCCACTTCAAAATATGGCGCTGTAGGTATCCCTCTAGTGTGATTTCCGGACGTGCATCGTGCAGGGCTCTGCTGTCAAGTTAGCAACAATAAACATGCAACGGTTACTTTCAAACTAACTTTCAAAATAAAGCAATGTAAAGGAACGTTGTGAAATGGTTGCAGTTTGGTCAGATTCAGGTTAAGCCCCAAAAAATATTTAGGATTTTGAAAAGGTCATAAATATACATTATGTACCTGACATAACTTACGTACGTTTAGTGCTGGTTTCACACAACAGCAGTCTGCTAGGTTAAGCTCCATCTACCCCACCACCTTTCTCACTCTTTATACTACATCCCCTGACTTCGATGGCAGGCGCATCCAGAAATGATGCGAGAGGGATACCCACAGCGTAATATTTTAAAGCTACTGACCAAGCTGCAGTATTTGAGACGCACAAATAAAAGATAAAAGAAATGTTTGTATTTTTATTATTCCGAATTACGGAAAAAATACATGGGTTCCCCAGTTCCAAAGAAACCACAGTGCTAGTACTTGCACTGTGAAATGTAGTGTGCAGCTTTATAGACAAACAAGTAGAACACAGCTGGTAGTGATGTACTGGTAGCATTTTGGCACAGTTACAGTAATTACAATAAATATTCATGTAAAAAGTCAATGGTGCAGATTAGCTACCAGATTTTATTCTCACTGTTCACATCATTTGAGAAACACTTTTATTGCAGTATTTTAGCCCATTCTTGTTTCAGAGGGTGCCTCTTCAGAAACGGGAGCTTATCAGCTCCTCAGCGAAGGTCTAAGTGGACTGTCTGCTAATCCACAAGTAGGCATAAGAGCCTAAGTCAGTGGACTGGCAGTAATCGCAGCATATGTTTCAATTTAACATTGCCCTTTAAAATATGAGCGCCAGTGATGCTCATATTCCCCCCCTTTATCTGTTCCTCTTGTACTCTTCTTCACCTATCACTGCCTCCTTTCTGTGCCACTGGTCTCATTATTCACTTCCTCACCCTCCCCCCCCCATCAAATGTATTCCCCTCTGTCTTCCCTCTCTCTCCTCATGTTCAAAAAAGATACATAATCCCATATTTTAGATGTCCAGGTTTAGAAATATATAGTAATCTGTATATCCTGATTAGAAAATGATTGCATCCAATGGTTTTTTCTTTCACCCATGTAAAAACTGCAGAAAATTTCCAAATTGAGGCAGATGTGAGGAGGTGGAGTGGGTGGAGCTAAAAGACAGAGCGTGATATTAGCTTGAGCAGAAGGCTGTAGCCTGAGCCCTGGCCTTTTAGAGCCCAGTGAGAATTGATTAGCTCTCCATCCACCTGAATGGATATAGACACAGAGAGAAAGTGTGGAGAGTGGAACAGGAAGACAGACTTTGTACTCGGCAGTTACCCACAGTAATGTACAGAAGGAGGGTTTTTTTCTTATTTAAAGCACTTGGTTGGGACATAATGGCAGTTTGCGGCAAGGATAGAATGAGTCTCCAGATTATTCAGCTGAAATGTATACCCCAGCAGCATTGGCTCTGCTACAGTGCAACAACCTTGCCAATTCCTTATAATGTAAGATGAATAAAATTACAGAATAAAACACAGTACCAGTAGCCAATGCAATACCTGCATAATCTTCTAGGCATAGATTTTTCTCAGAAGAATATTAATCATCTGAACATGTATCCCTTTAGAAGTTTGATATCCACAGCTGTAATCCATGCAGCTGGGGCAAACTGATACTCATCATCCTTCCCGTCGCGCTCCCGGAGGGACAACCAACACACTTATAATTCATGCAAATGTGATATTTCCATTCTCTTCATGCAGTATTCATTATTTTGACTGTCAAGGTATCAATTAGTGGAAGCAGTCGTTGCTGCCTGTTTTAAGAGGCTCAGGAGATTCTGCAAATGAGCTGATCATAAAGTAATTAGTGGTGATTAATAAACTCAAATCACCTCTAACCTCACATCAGATCAGCCCAGGTATTTATTGTAATTATCCTGCTGATTCACAAAGGCAGCATTAGAGTTATTTCAAATATATGATTGTCTTTGGATAGTGAGATTACAGCAGCGGGCTATGAGATAGATAAACAGTAAGATCTGCTTTGTATCGGTTACCAGTGCTATGTATTGCATACCCATTTTATTGACTTATTGTATTGACTTACTGTATGTAGGCAAGAATCTGGCGATACAATATGTATCACGATAAAGGGATTACGATTCAATATATTGTGATACTGTTAGCAAAGGTGATATATTGCGATTTTCAAATCTAATTTTAGAAAAACTGTCAAAGTATAAACAACACTATATGAGTGAAAAAAATAAAATTCCGACCAGAACAGTGGGACATGCATGTGTTTCCCACTCCCTGTAATACCCTGTAACATCATAGACCTCAGTTTACATTTGAAACATTGCTGTCTAGCACACAGGTTCCCAAACTTTTCCATACCAAGGCCCCCCCAAATAGCATTAGCTTATGGCCAGATGTCAACAAATGTAAAATTTGCATTTAAAATCTTCTGTCCAAAAACATCTCCAGTATTGTTGTTACTAGTTAGCTAGGTGGCTAGATTTCAGTAGCAGCAGCATTGTGGCAGGTACACGCTCTTGCCAGTTCACAATTAATGTGATGAATGATGCATTCATGCAAATAGGCAAATATATATTATGAAATATATTTTATAAAAATACACATAATAAAAGGGAAAGTTGCTGTTTTTAGCATGTTCCCTCAGATTTTCTGAGACCCCTGTGCCCTTTCACCACCTGGTGGCCCCCACTTTTAAATACACTGATCAGTTGGGGGTTTAAACATAAAACCTGATAGTGTTTTTGAGAATTGATGCAATATCACATAACAAAATATCGCAATACTTAAGTGTATCGATATTTCCTCACACCCTTAGTATTGACACTGCAAAATTGTCAAATCAACCCAAACTGTGCAATCTACAATACAGGTCATAGGAGGAAATGCAGTGTAATACAATGTTATAATAATGGATGCATTCTATTTAGGGTCCTGGTATTGTGACTGACTGACACTTAATGGAAAGAGTTCCGCCAACACTGAATCTTTAGTTTTAGTTCTCTTGTTTTGGAGACCACTTCATTTTTTATACCAGAATCTTCTACACTGAAAAAAAAAAAAAAAAAAACTTCAACTCTTAAAAAAAATGTTTAGATACCAATTTCATGTTTTGACGGTGAAAACGCTGTCGTGTCTCATCAATCACAACATGATGTGACCACTTTACAATTAGAGACAGTAGATTTATGGCTGAAAGTTTGTTTCTGTCGTTATTGTACTAATTATAGAAACACACCATCTGCCTCTGGTCGCAGATTCGTGGTGCTGTGTTAACGTCGTGTTGCTGTGCTCCATTAAGATGAACAACAGTCTGTCTTTCCATTTGTTAAGTCATTGTCATCATGGTCCACTGCGATTGGCTGTTTCAGAGCCATGACACCAGTGATGTGACTGGCTTGGTGTTTGTTATTAATCACCAAACCCTCCGACCTATATACCCATTCTGCCAGCCCTTTTGCACTTCGTGCTGCTGCTCATTCATGAATCATATAATAGCAAAAATAGCAGGTTGAAACGCTCGTATACCCAAGACCTCCAGCTTCACTCTGGTCGATACACTTGCACAATTAAGGTAGAGCCTGTGTAATCTTGAGTTCAGCCCTGTAACGTAAAAACTGCTGTAACAAAAGAGAAGGAGGAGCTCACTTTTTTAACCAGGGGTGTGTGTGCACTCAAGGAGAGGACTGACTCACTTTTATTGCAAAGAAACATCCATCGCTGCAACAGCCTGCTTGCTTTACCACATCTGCATCGGTGCAATTGAGACATCAAACATAAACTACCAAACCTTTTATATTAAAGTGAGTGAAGTTATTGATAGTTATGATATTGCGCTGCCTTCCACACTTGGTGATGGCAAGAATAGCGTGTTATCTGCCAGTATCTTTATTAAAGTGAATTAATGATCACTGATGAATCACCCTAATGCATGAATCATACATACAAAAACGGATTTTACGCATAATCCATGATAATGTAGATACAGAAAAATAGAAACCCATGGCAAAGATTGCGTGTTGTCAATATTTTATACACCCCACCAAAGTTTCACCCAGCTCCCCCTGGCTTCCCTTCAGTGCACACCCTGTGTATAAGGATGAGCTGTTTAAAGGTCTAGCTCTTTTCTCACTTAACTCATGAAGTCAAGTTGTTTAGAAACATTTTTTGCTTATTAGCATATTCTTCCCTGAATGCACTGTAGTTTTGTACTTGTACTTGTGATCGGTCTATTTCAAAACGAAACACGCCCGGCATGATGGAGTCTCGTGATTTTGTGATCTTGTGAGTCTAGCTGCCTTGCAAGGTTATGACTCAGGTGTTGTATCTGTGAACTTTGATCCTGGTTCCTAGCAGTGCAGCAGAAGCTTTAAGTTACATGCAGTAACTTTATTTAACTTTGAGTTTGAATACTTGAAGTTTGAATTAACCGTAGTAGAAGTTGTAACAATGTAGAATTATAATTTACTCCAATTTAAAGTAAGTTAACAGAAGTAAAAATTTGGAGTTGGACAAAGCCAAAAGTTTGCCTTCATTAGCTTTCTCAACTTTTTTATTTTCATTGTAAAACAAACACTGTTACCTCAGTCCATAGCACCCCTCTGCAGCTCATGTCAGCATGGCATCAAATCAAGAGTTCTTGCAGGTTACTGTGGCGACAGTTGCCATGGAGGCAGGATACTTTGGGGACAGTTGTCATGGAGACAGGTTGAGTTGATGTCAGTCTATACGGAGCCAGCTTGTTAAGACAAGAGATCGCTCAGCTAACTTCTGTATTTGCAAGCAGATCCCACTCATGTCATCATCCGGCCTCACATGCAGGACAGATTGTGGGCTTTGTTTGGCATCTCTGACGTCTTCCTGACAGTTTCATACTTTACTGCAGTTCCTCTGACAACGCTCATGTCCAAGAGCGACCCCTTAATTTTGTTGAGCGAGATCAAAGACGACTGCCGATAGAGAAAAGTTTAAGAGGAAACTTTGGGGAAGGAAAGGCTTGACAGTGAGTTTGTTTAGCCAAGACTACAGCAGCATCTTACTCATATTCCCAAATGACAATTCTGAATGTCATGATTTAAAACAGCGTTAGAGAACAAATATATAATCCACAGGGATGGAGCAAATGTGTTAAAATGCTCCAAATCCATTGTTGTTTTAACTGTTTTTCTTTTTTGTGAAAGCTTTTTATCAGTCAGAAGTGGTTCCAGAAAACAATTTTAATTGGCTCTCCAGCAGGTGGAGAAAACTGTAAGTAACAGCCCCTCCCATGAGGACTCTGTGTGTGTGCGTGTGTGTGTGTGTTGGGGATGATGAGAGCTGAAGCAGGCGACAAAAAGAGAAGAGGGAGAATTCATTAAATGTCCTGTCCTGTCTGTCTTGTATAAATGCTATGTTTAATGAGCCACTCTCATTAGCACTTTATTTTTTCAAGCTTTTCACTGAGCAAGCCACCATTCACACTCTCTCTCACACACACACACACACACACACACACACACACACAGTTTCCCTCCAACTACAATCTTGTGAAGCCCATCTTTTTTTCCAAAATCTGTCCAGGAAATTGTTTCGTGCCGGTGAGTGACCCTCCATGCGCTTTCTAGCTTCCTCACATATGACTCCTACTCCCCGTCTTCTCTTCCTCTCGCCTCTCCTTTCTCTCATCTTCTCCTCTTTCATCTCCTCTCTATTGTCTTCTTCCACCCCGAAGCCATCGCCGCCTCCCCCACCTGATCCTCTTCATCCTCTCCTTTCTTCATGAAGATTAAGGTGAAGCGGATCGCGGGCCAGAGGGAGGCGATTTCGTCGGTACACAATAATGTGCGAGCGGGATGAGGAGAATGACAGGGGAGATGGGTCGATGGAGGAGAATGGGTAGAGGAGAAAGGGCAACTGAGAAGGGGAGAGTGGGTGAGTGAGACAGAGGGGGTGTGGCGAGAGGTTGGCAGGAAGTGAAGATGATGAATAAAAGGATGAAACAGAAGTCCCTGTGTAAAACATCTCAGCGGGTTCAGTCAGTGAGTACGATATGACTTTGCGTTGCATTCATCACTTATTCATTAGGATTTAATGGGGATTCGGTTTACGACTGTGCATATTCAGTACAGTACAGTATGATGGAAATGTAGCGGTTGAGTGTTGTAGGGTTAAAGCTGAGCCCGTGTTCTTGAATCCTTGTGAGAGCTAGATTGATTTTCCAACCCTCAATGTGATCTTCTTTATGGAGCTCCAAAACTGACCAGACGACTAGAAGATAAGACAAGTGCAAAATATAACTGAATACATGAATAAATTATACTGTTAAATTGTTAAATCATGTGTAAAAGGAAATGTAAAGCGTTGTAACCTACATTTGATGGGCTGACAGTGTTATATTTGTGATATTGAAGAATCAGAACCACACCAACCTCTAACTGTAGCCAAGTGGCTTTTACAGGATTGTACATGCTGTTTAATGCAGCAGGTGAGCAGCTAATTAGCTATGTAGCCAGCAAACTGACGTTAGCAGGACCCTCTCCCCTGGCGAATGTTTGTGGGGTGGCTTGTTCAACAAGCTGAGGTGCAGGACAAGAGGTATGTTCAAGTGGATGAGAGGCAGGAAAGATGTTTTCAATTTGAATCTTGTGCAGGAATGGCAGACTCCGCCACCAACAATGAAAACTACTCAGGCTGGGGAAAAAAAATATATATATATATATATAATTAACCAGCCCTCAGTCCGTTAGCTTGATACTAACCCATATTAGGAATTAACATTAACGTGCTATTGTAAATTAACAAGAAATCCAGTTTACTTCACATGCTTAACATAAAACAACTTGTGCTCCTACTTAGAGGCATATATTTTTCCAATTCTCTGTGGAAAGGAACTAATAGGTGCTGACTTCACACTGCTAACTCAGTCTGCTACACTGACAACCTACAGCAACCTCAAAAGGTCAAAACTCAAGCTCAAACTTCCCAGTGGGTCACCACAATGTATGCCAGGAGAGGGAAGTACATATACTGTATATGCATATATTCATATTTTCTTATTATTTTTGAACATGAACAGCTAAATGCAGAAGTTTACCTCAAAAAGTATTTTATTTAGCATTATATGCAGTGTACTGTAGCAATGCTGCTGCTGAAATAAAACTCAGAGAAGAGTGACATATGTGATATTTATGTGATGTACATTGTTTCCGGAAATATGACTCATATACAGTGACTAGTGTATTATCCAACTTGTTCCCATGGTCTTGTGTTAAAAAGACAAATCATAAAATTTAATCATAATATGTGTAGAATGAAATTGTAATACACATTGAATTTGTACCTGACTCATATTAAATAAATAAATAAATAAATAAATAAATAAATAACTGATAAAAATATTAAATATTTTCCCCAAAACATCTTTAGATTCTCATTACTGGTTCCTTTCTATGACAATATGACGATTTCTGCAAATCCAAAGTAGAAGAGCAAAGTCAGCTTCAAGCTCCACTTATGTGTTTATATTTCTCAACCTCAATTTGCTCAGATGAAATATTATCAGATGACTTACTGCATGTCTCCACCGTAATATGTTAGATCATTTGCTCCAGGATATGAGGGCACTTTATAAATTACATACATGGCAGGTTTAATGATTACAGATTACTGAATGTCCCCAGGTGATTTTGCTACGGTGCACAGGCAGCAGTGTGTAAGGTGTGTGTGTATAGAAAGCCACCTGGTGCCAGGAGTTCAGGTCTGGGGCATTCCACCAGCCCAGAGACACACACATATATGTATTATTTACACATATATCACTAAGTGGTGTCAAACCTTAACCCCTTCAGACCCTGTGTCCATTACAATGGACGTCACTTGACAGGGGCTTCTTTTTTACTTTTTGCAACATTTAACACCACTTGAACCCTCAAGTCCATTGAATTGAACATTTAACAACCAATCAAACGGCAGTATAGCTTTGCTTGTTGATGTATGATAAAAATCCACCACACGGAAGAGAGGCATGGCAGGGCTTCACCCCACACGTCGAAGTAAGGATAATTTTCAACAGTTTTACTCACATTAAAAACAGTACATCAGAACAAGAGAATGAGTTGATAATCAGTTGAGAATATTCCAAATGCAGAACAAACAAACAAAAATAAAAAATAAAATAAAGAAAATTATATTTTAAAACTGTTTGGACCTTACAAAAAAAACATAATTTGAACTGTTGAAGTTCATGTTCCATGTGATGTCAATGTGACAATTATAAGACAAAAGATAGGTATGATGTTGGTACTTAAACAACTGTTTGGACCCGATGTCCATTGAAATGGACAAGAAAAATAACAAAGAGTTTTGATAAAAAAATTTTTTTTTATTTATTCTCATTTCTGGTTGCATTAAGGATGGGAAAAAGTCATTATTATATTTTTCACAACCTTGGAACATAAGGCGGGTCTGTATATCCCTCAGCCTCTAGAACCTGGTGACCAGGGTTACCGTCTCCCTGGTAATCAAGGAGCAGGATGCTGTAAGCAGTGTGCTGGATGTTGAAGTAAAGTTAGATTCAGGGAATGAGGAGAAAAGGTGAGTTAGGGAGTTTATGATAAAGAAAGGTCACAGTGAGGAAAGAATTTCACATAGATATAGTAAAAGAACAGACTGGAAGAGAGGAAGAGGAGGTGGAGTTAGGAAGAAAAAGAGAGAGAATAGAAATGAAGGAACCAGTGAGGGACCAACCAAGAAACTGAAGGAAGTGTAGGAGTATAATAGAGGTCAGACGCAGTGAGAGAAAGAGGTGAGGGAGGTCAAAAATGCAGCTCGACATCTTTCTCATGGCGGCCATCACTGTCTGGATGAGGAGGAAGCTCAGCAGCTCCGTCAGTGAGACTGATTACAGATTACATGGTTTCATTTCATCATTCAGCCCCTGAGTCGTACATTACTTTGCTAAAACATTTTACTTCAGTGTAGTGTAGCTTATTTCTTTAATGTAACATTTTTGCACATTTGCTACAGACAGAGCTAACACTGGCTCTACCATTAGAAGAGGTTTATTATTGTTGGGGAAGGGGTTGCAGTGTAGTATTTGAGCCTTAGCACGCAGCTAGTGGACGCACATCCTTTCAAAATCTAACACTGGGGCTATGGTGTCTACAGGCCACAAGGACACCATTTGTAATTGGTCAGCTTGGGCTGCTTGTGTTTTTTTTTTCTTGAGTTTTCTTCATAGTGACAGTGGAAATGTTTAAGAAAAACTAAGTTTTTGCTGAGTACTTGCTGAGCTCAGCATGTTAGCGTTGTCATGAACGAGTCAGCGGTGGTGCTAAATGAAGCTGTTTGGCTCTTATTGCCGAAGTCGGGACTAAGTCATTGTTTTACAAGTCACAAGTACGTCTCAAGTCAAGTCCCAACTCCTAAATTAACAACAGAGTAATAATGTATTACATTTACACAAATCATGGATGCTTTAAAAATGTATGTTTATTTTTGTATTGGATCTAATTTTCCGGTGGAGCTGCTCACCCCGCCCATCCTCACACTTCCTTTCTTGCATCACTACGTGCCTCATTTGCACCCGCTTACAAACTGCTGTTTATCTGTACTGTTTCTCCTAAATATATGGAGGTTATGTAGGCACTGTGTACCCCACAGCTCAGTAACTGTGAGATCCAAATCTCATCAATCTCCACACGTCTCCAAGAGCTCCATTTCCCATGGAGCCCCACAGATGTTCAGCTTGGGTCATCTCTGCTCCATGCAGATCCTCTCATGTCGGCTCAGGACATTCCCTCAACATCTGTTATCATAGACTTTCAATGAAACTGTACTATTACAGCAGAGTAACATATATAAATAATGACAAACCTCCCTAAAACAGTTCATTATAGTTATTCATTCATTCATTCATTGAGTACAGACTAACTACAATCACTTGCGTCTCCATCAGTTAAACCAGTGAGTACTGTAACAGTAGTAGCCATCATAGCGCCACCCCTCCCTCCTCTCTATCTACCCTACCCTACATTAGCATTGCAGATAGAGTATTTCCTGTCAGCTCCTCTCGGAGATGGAGCAACAGTGCAGCCGAGGAGCAGCCAGCGTGTTACTGTAAGAGATTTGTAGATGTATGTATGTACAGTGTGTGTACTTGTCGTTTCCATACAGAGCGCAGGTGCATATGTGAGCGACAAATCCATCAAGTATGTGACTGACTGACTGACTGACTGACTGACTGACTGCATCCTCACTGTCTCCCACAACTTGTTAATGATGTGGACATGAATAATTTGTGTGTGTGTGTGTGAGAGAGAGAGGACTGGCAGAGTGTGTGTTGTGTTGTCAGCTGGTTGTGTGTTGACTGATGAGGTTACACCCAAAGCATGAATAATGCAGAGGACTGGAGGAGTGAGAAGGAGAGAAAGGTGGATGGGTAATTGGGTGAAAGGAGAGCAGAGAGGAACTGCACTTAGGGATTTGATATAGAGTTGAGGGCGTGAGAATGTAAAACACAATGTACAGTACGCTGTCCTCCTTCTCTAACCCCCTTTATTTTCTTCCTCTCTGCAACTCTCCTCCAGTTTTTCCACCTTCTTTCTCTGCCCTCTTATCTCCCTTTCCTCAAGCACCTTCTCCCCCTCCCGCTGTTCCTCCCCGCCCTCGACCTCCATCATCCTCCTCGCCTCCCTCCGTTCTCGTCTCTCTCTGAATGACGATGAAGCTGGCGCGATATCTGAAGAGTCTGTATGTTTCTGATGCCTGTTAGTGGGCTCGCCTGCTGTTAACCACTTCCACACAGATTTCTCCAATATACCAAATATTTGGTCATGTATTAGCTTGTTCTTTTTCATAGCTGTGTTCAATCCCGACTGCAAACACAAATGTCCCCAGTGATATTGAGTTCAGTTTAGGGTGTATTAAACTGTCTCATGTCATACATTTTTGTTTGTATATAAATTATAAAATTCTTGGGGAAATTGGCCTAAGAGTGGCAATGGCAATGGTCAGTTTCCGTCCTTGGTTACTGTTGCTATCCCTGTTCATACAGTTTATAATGATACCGGTGGCCCATTAACCAACTGAAATTTTCTAAACAATGCCTCCTTGACTTCAGACCATGACAAAAACAGGCTTGTCAGAGGCTGAAATCAAGGCTGAAATCATAACTGTTGTTAGCAGATTTTCCAGGGTTGCCAGGAGTCTAAACTTTCCTGAATCCAATAAAAAGCAGGACAGAGCTTTGGTGGTGAAAGCAAATATATTTGTCCATGCACTATTAAATTCTTTATTTCGAAGCAGCAGGTTGCCTACCCCTTAGTCTGTGTGTTGTTTCCAGTCTATTCATATCCCCATCTATGTCCCTAAGGAAGTGTTGGCTGGCATTTACAATGTCCCTTTTAATACAACCACTGGCGGGCACCAAAGTCAGAAATCCTCTGAGGCACCCTGGTAGTTCACCTGGTAGTTTACTTCCCATCAAGTGTCTGAGTGCTGCATGTCCTCTCTCTCTCTCTAGAGCCAGTGTTTGGTTTGTCCATTCTGGGCTACTGTAGAAAAATTGTGGTTCAACAGGGTGGTCTCCGTAAAAGAGGACCTCCTCCCACTGTAGATAAAAACGGCTCATTGTAAGGTAACAAAAACACAGAGATTCTTACTTTGAGGTGATTATAAACTAATGAAAACCCCTTATCAATACTTAGCATTAAAGATGATGCCAAGAATCTCAAAACTTGCAGAATGCTATACAAACATACTGAATGTTCCACATTTGACCTTCCACATTAGACTATAATTTACTGCTGGATCTGATCTAGCTTACAATTACATCTCTCATTAAACTTCCCTTAACACAACCAGCTGCTGACAAATTATAAATTAATAGTGTTTGTCTCCACTTTCTTGCACATATAGTATAGTACTGTATTTACATCTTAGAGGGAAGATTTGTCCTGTTAGATTTATTTCTCATCCTAGTTACAGCTACAAACAGGGGTCACAAAATCCAAGCAGAGAATACAGTATATGCTGATGGTGCTGTGTGTGTGTGTGTGTGTGTGTGTGTGTGTGTGTGTGTGTGTGTGTGTGTGTGTGTGTCTCTATGCTCAGGTTGGTATCCTGCTAATGGACTGGTAGATGTCTCTTGAGGAGGCAGCAGCGGATGGTCAGTCACACCAGTCTACCATTAGCGCTCAACCACACATGCAGGCAGTGCACACACGTGGTTGAACTCTCTATGGTCAGCAAGTGTTACAGCTAGGATGTCTTCATCACATGAGGAAGCTGAAGATACCCCAGTTAAAAAGGATGTGAGCAGAGATTGAGAAATGACCAAGAGAGACAGGCTGCGGGAGTGTGTGTGACTTAACAAAGCTATGAGAGAGTTTGTGATAACTGAGGGAGACCAGGTGAGAAGAAACATTTTATTTTTGTTTCCCAGTGTAAAAGGTCTGCTGCTCAGATATAATTTCCTGCTAAAATGGTGTTGCTTAGAGACATATTGACTGGGGTTGCTAGGATACCATTTTAATTGGTTGATGTGTGAAGCTGAGGCCAGGTTGTGGGGGTTTTCGGAGGTAGCGGGCCAGCCGGGGAGCTCCGCCTGTGCTTGCTATCACATGAAACCTCTGTTATCCCTCTGTTATCCCAGCAGATAGAGAGCTGCTGTAAGGAGACGGCGCTGGCTCTGCAGAGACCTGTGAAAATAAAAGTTGATACCTCCGGAGCTGTGAAATAAAAGAAGCACCACCACTAAAAACACAACAATACAAATAAGTTCTATTGGTTGCCATGGCAAAAAAAAAAAGATCAAACCAATAAAAAGTAATAAAAATAGGCAGCTCGGGAAGCCTCAAGAGAGAGCACCTTGGTAGGCTGAGATGTGGGCATTGTACTGCCTGAAGCTGTTTGAAGACCAGCTGAAAGGAAGTCCATGAACAGAAACTGCTCACAGGCTACATGCTGGAAACTACAATCTATGCACTTTCTCCTCCCCTCTCCTCTCCTGTGGTGGGGGAGTGGCAGGAGGAGCAAGGGGCTTTCCAACATCTACAACTCCTGAGTTGGAGGAGCTTATTGGAAAGAAAGCTCTGTATTACAGCTGTGCTACACGCTCCGTGGTTGCTTGTTGTAGTTCGGTTCATTTCGGTCCATATGTCCGTTCTCTACTCACCATTTCCAACAGTAACCACAATTTGCATTCTAGCATATTTATTACTTTGGATCCCCTGAAAGTCTGTATCTCCTTTGGCTGTCACTCTTTTCAGTCTGCCGCTCCCAGTGACTGGAACCAGTTGCAAAAGTCGCTAATACTGCACACCCTTATTCCATTATCCTCCTTCAGTAACTCAGTACGTGTTAGTTTCTGATCACTGCTCTTGCTTTTAAACCTGCTTCTCTGGAACACAGTGCTTTGATCTCTGGTGTGTACATGCTGTATGTTTTAACTCTGTTTAGCTGTACTGTTTTTCGCATTAGCTATATGTATGTTTTACTTGTTGTATCAACTAGCCTCCTGTTGCTGCCTCTTGGCCAGGTCATAATTGTAAATGAGAATTGGTTCTCAATTGACTTATCTGATTAAATAAAGGTAAAATACATTTGGTCCTGACCAAGACATATGTAGTTGCCTTTTAGTTCTGGTTCAGTTTGTATCCACACTGACTTTTTACAACCATGAGCTGTACACTTGAAGTCATAATGGACTGACAGTAACCTTTAAACCAGGGGTTCCCAACCTTTTTGAGAGTGAGAGCTAAAAATGAGTGAGAGAGAAAATTGTCTTGTGCTTGACGAACATCCATGTTAAACTAATGCTTTTAATAGAATAACACAGCTTTGTGTATTTTCACCTTTAGGTGTTTTCATGCCAGTTTGATTTTGAATTGTTGGTATGAAGCATGGTTTCAATAAAGGCTAGTCTTTAACTTTTTTAATCAATAAAAACATATCAGTAATGTATTTACATGTTTTGACACAATGGACCCCATTTTCTGTGCCTCCTGGGTGCCCTCGGGCAAAAAGGACAAAAGATCTAATTGGACACTCTTAAGTCAGTTTTTTTAATATTTTCCCACAATTCTCTGATGATCATGTGACCGACCAGCAGTCCTAAATTATAACGCTCCACGCAGTTAAAATAAACACCCATGATCTTTTAACTTTAAAGGACCAGTGTGTAGGATTTAGTGACATCTAGTGCTTAGATTGCAACCAACCGAAACCCCTTGACTCAACCAAATCCGAAGGAGAAACTACAGCGTTAACGTTAAGAAGCTTTCCCTATGTTTAGTTTGCCCGTTCTGGGCTACTCTAATGTAAACATACCTATGAATATTACATTCCATTTGTGCCAATAGATCCTCCTAAATGTTACACACTGGACATTGATGCCAAAGTAGTAGTGTACTTCTAATGATGTATGAAGCCTGCAGTGTCTAAGAATGGCTGGTTCCACATAAGTATGTGTATTGCGCATTCCCCATATTTATGCGTTGTACCTTGTTTCCCTCCCTCAGGGAACATTGCTTATATTCATAATCTCCAGGTTTTAGTTGACTGATCATTTGTCAGTTGTAAACAAGCAGCGTAGGCAGTATTATTTTCCTAATTCACTTGTGAGGCTGAAGCTCGACGATCATGCACCTTAAGGTTTTTCATGTATTTGCAAGATGTACTATGAGCTAGGGCTCCATTTTTCATTGAAGTTTTTTATTTTCTGACCTAAATATGGTTCAAGGGAAAGGCCGCTGTCTTTTCCTCTTCTCTCCTCTGAGAGCTGCTTAAGGTGAGTTGATTTCCCTCCAGGGAGACTGATCAAGCTCCTTCAGGCTAAGCTGAAGGATATAGAGAATTACCAGTGGATCAATACCAACACTTACATCCCCTCTCCCTCCCGTCTATCTGAGCGATGGTCGGCTGGCAACACCTTTTTCTTTTCTCAAAATACCTCATGCTTGACACTCCACAACCTGTCCTGGCACACTGGGAAGACTATTGTGACATTATTTACACCACAGTCACAATTATGTGACCTCCAACCCGCAATAATTATTCTGGATTGGGGGTTATACAAGAAGGAGCGAGCCACTCACTTTCTCATTAAGCGGCACTGCGTCATTACAAATTGGTGGATGCCATTGTGAGCTGAGGCTCTTATGTTGACCTCTGCACTCCCAGTTTGTCAGGGTGAATGAAGTCAATGAGATTCCCTGCTGTGGCTTTATGAGGTACAACAGGACAAAGGCTAAATATGGCTGACACTGAGTAGAACTGTGACAATGATCATTTGTGTGCAGGATTACATGTGTATTGTCCTTAAAAGCAGCTTGTTCAATAGTTGTCAATACAGACTGAACAAAGGTTTACAAGAAGAGAGTGAATTCAATGGAACCCACTTGCTTTGATTTTCTAGACAGACAATACAAGTGTTGTCATGTACATTATCATGGCAACAGTCTTTTCAGAATAAGTGACTTTATATTGACCTAAATATATATTAAATTCATTGATCTAGTTTCTAATGCTGCTAAAATATTATAAATATTTGTACTATACTCATATTTTCTTATTTCTCAGTAGTAATATTTTCTCTAGGCATGAGCGCGTACACTATTATCTGTATCTGTTTCAGCAGCTAATATTATCTGTAACTGTATCTGTACTCTGAATGCAGAAGGATTTAACAGGATGATGTCGGTGTTTAAACTAAGAGTGGGTCTGGCTAACAGAAGTTGTTAATTTAAGCCCAAAACTGATATAGGTTGATCAGAGGTTGCTATATTTATTAGAAAACTATTTATACTTTTATATACTACATCTACTATTATACTATTTATATTTTTACTCTGTTAAAAGATATCTTAAGATATAGCTATAGCTATATATATATATATATATATATATATGTTTCTTTTATCTTTTAACTATCTCCAAAATGTGGTTCTCTTTTCTAGCCTAGCACGTAGCATATCAGTACAGGAAAGGAAGAAGTTGACCAAGGTTCTGAGGCTTGCTCAACTGTTATTAGAGGACAGAGCGAAATGGGACGGGGCTTAGGACGGGTCAATTTGGCGGTTCAAAGTCATTTTATTAAACTGAGACGGTTCTTCTGTCTCTGCTCAGTTAATCTGTTCTGAAGTGCGTCTCTCGTCTCTTGGCTCAGTACAGTCTCATCCATCAGGAACATAAAAATCCCATCCACTTTGATGAGAGTAGTGGCCCACTAACAAAAAGGCTCCCATCTTCACTTGTTTCAGGCAAGAGTTGAGCTGTTTAATATCTAACATCACCCAGCTATTACAGAAGCTTCGCAGCAGCAGTAGCGGTGGCTGAGTATTCCCAGGATTAAACCCTATTGCCCAGTATACCTCATGATCCAACTTTATAATTTTATTTCTCTTTCATTTCATACATTAACATGTATTCTGTTGAAGCTTGAATATTTTTCTGATAGTATATATTATATGGCTGGTTTGGATATATTTTCCCAACAGTCAGTGCTTCCTGTCCAGAAGTGATTTATTTGTGAGGGTTGGAAACAGTCAGTGCAATATTCCGAACACTGTATCTGAGTGAAAGCATTGCAGTCAAGCCTTATCAGCCAATCACGCCTGTCAAACTGCAGGCTTACATCCTCGTAACCTCCACCCCTCCACAAAGCTTCTGCATCTCCCTCTGAGACACTGAAGATGGAATAATTTCCCCTAACTTGACCAACCTCTATAATCACTGATTACCACCTTCCACAACCCTCTGTAATCAGCCACCGCCATCTTCTCACAAAAGACTGTGTGTGTGTGTGGGGGGGGGCTGTGCTATACATGTCTGCAATTGCGTTGGTGGATGATAATGAGGAGATTTTTTTGTTAACCTTAAGAAGATGGGGGAAAAAATCATGAGATCTGAAAGTACACACACACACACACACACACACACACACACACACACACACACACACACACACACACACACACACACTCACATACACACACACACAAACACACACACACACACACACACACACACACACTCTCACACAGGATTTGTGACCCTGCTGGCTCGGTCAATTACTCCTACCAGATTAAATTTTTCAGATCTCATAAAAATCATGTCACCTCCACTTTGTAATAAAAAAAGACCTGATATTTAAACTGACTTCAGGGCACAGCTCCGTGTGTTTTGCCTGTGTGTGTGTGTGTGTGTGTGTGTGTGTGTGTGTTATTTCAAATGAAGCCTTTGGTGAAAAATGACAATATTGAACCTTGTAAGTTCTGGAGAGCTCTGTCATCAATCATCACACGATACCAGGCACATCAACTCAAGCACACACACACACACACACACACACACACACACACACACACACGCACGCACACACACACTCCTTCCTCTTGCCTTGATGCTATCCACAAGCACACACAGATCTGAGCAGACTGACACCCACAGATGCTAACAATAATACACACTGTAGCTAATCACCAGGCTGTGTTCGGGGAGCCAGCGAAGAGAGACGGTGTATCTCCTCCTGGGTCAGTGATCTGTGTGAATTATAGATCATAGCTTTTCTATCCCAGGTTTTGTAGCCTGGCCCATGGGACACACTCGACAGAGGGAGAAAGGGTATGATAGACACATGGAGGAAGGAGAGAGAGTGGAAAGTGAGGGGAGAGGAGAGGAAAACGGGGTGAACTGTAGAGCAAGTTAGTATTAGTATCAACTGGTCCTGCTTTATTACCTGATCTTGAAGCTCTGTCTGGTAGAGGACAGTTGTAAGACCTTACCAAATAAATGGTATATAGCTGCCCAGCAGCTTACTTGCAGCAGGTTAACCTGGCCAAGCTCAGAGCACTTTGTTCAGTTATGATCTTACTCCACATTTCTCTGAGGCAGATGTTAAAATCTTTTCAAACTGTGCACAACTGGCCAGCAACTGTGGAATGCAGGTGTGACTGTTGGGCTGTTGGATTTAAAAAGTACCAAAAATTGCCTGATGTCCCCCTGTGTGAACAGCCACAAAGAGCTGTAATGTAGCCTCCAGACTGCCCAACAGTATACTTAGAAAGTATGTATTCATGAGTTTAAGGCCAATATATGCAGAATTCTTACTGTGTGTGATCGTAGAATCTTTCAAGCAATGCTTGTGTATATTTAGCTCTCTTTTTTTCCCAGATCTTGTTTGCTTGGCTTATTTTGATGCATACTATAACCAAGCGGTAAACTCCTTGGCGGTAAAATGAGGCCAAAGCGAAGGTGCCATAACTACAGTTCCTCAAACTGCCACTTGAGGCTGACTGCAAAAGTGAGTGAATCTCCATAAGGCCCAATATTAAAATGCTCAACTTTACAGCAGAAGTACAAAAAATGGCACAAAAAATGTTTTTGGTCTCTAGATCATTTCCCCGTTCATGACAACTGTACGGGGGTGAATTTTTATATAACTCACCCGTTTAAATTATATTAAGGCTTAAAGTTATGCATAATTAAGACCATGGCCACTTTGAGTGACAGGTGGGTGCCGTCACAGCCGGCTGGTTTCAGTAACCAGGCTTCATTCAGCTCCACCCACGCTCCACATCTTTGCCCATTTTTTAATTAACCAGGAGATGGCAGAGTCAGGACTGCCAAGATGGTGACAGTCAGACTCAGAAATCTATGGGTGACATCATGGAGACTACATTCATTTTTATGCCTACAGTCTGACTATTACACTCATTCCAGTGATACCATTGCCCAGTGACTATTAAAATAATATAATATATATAATAATAAAATCCAATCTAATGTTATATGAGCTGTCTAATTTAACCTGACTTCAGGTGCATAAGCAGTCAAGCGGTCAACAATTATGGTTAGCAATCATACACACACATTCTCATACGTACGCCATGGGTCGTCTTCCATGGATGCCACCACGTTTAACCGCCACGTTCCTACATTAGCTCAGAATGGACAAATGAACACTGCTTCGAGATAGGACCATTTTTTGCACGTTTTGTTGTCACCATACTTGGGAGGGTGAAACGAGTGAGTTGCGGTGAGTCCGTTAGATGCCACTATTTCTTACACACTGGTCCTTTGAAACAGGTGAAATCTAGATCAGTGCAGGTTCCTACAGCCAGCAATTCAGTCTGTGCAAAATAAAACAAACATATCACTACTCGGGTAGACCTTAATGGATCTAGTGTGGTGTGTATGTGTGCTAAACATTCCTTCCTGTGAATCTATAAAACAGCTGTACAGTTACCTTTAGAACTCCACCTAAAGGAATTTCTCAACTTTTTGTTTCATTATGTCAATTCATATAAATGTTAGTGCTGAACCCGCTTAACTGGAGAAAACTTATGCTCAAAATGGCAAATAAATGAGATGCTGTATCATGAATCTATCAGCGTTTTCTTATTTAATGACTAAGTACTCTTAATGGACTCATAATGCATCATAATCTCTTGGAGAAAACTGCCAAAGTTCCTATTTATCATTTCTGTTTATTCAGACGTGTATCCCACATTGGTAATTGAATCCCAGCATGGTAGCCATTAGTGAGTCATCAGTGCCTCTTGGGTAAAATGGCGAACAAAAATGGTTGGCCTACCATGAGTCTAAATGATGTTATTATAGTAATTTCTGTTGCCTGCATTACAGATAGATGTGTGTTTTACGCTGTTGAAAACCAGAACAAGCCGACTGGATTATTCCACACATGAGCCGATGCAGATGAGCATCTTTTAAGTCTGTGCGTTTGCGTGGTCAAGCATGCATTTTGTGTGTGTGTACGTGAGTAAAAGCCATTGAGTGTAATAATGGAAGTCAATACGGCCTGTGTGATTCTGCGTCTCGTGGGAGCGTTTGTCTTTGATTAGAGCGCAGCAGAGAATGGCTGACTGCACAGGAACCTTAATTGTCTCCCTGAATCACTGCACTGTGACTTCTGACAGTAAAAGCTGACATGACCGACTGACTCCGCTCTCTGGAGTGCGTGTTGTCAATTATGGCCTGCTGTTTGATAGTGAGGTTTTCATGTGTTATTGGGACAGTTTTTTTTTATTTAAACATGAGCAGCACGGGCAAGTTGCTGGTTTACTTTCTTTGAATTGTCAATAGACCTTTTTCACAGCAGCCATTTTGACATGAAATAGTAGGGTAAACAAGACTCCATTCCATTTAATGTACTAGAACCTTTCAACTCTTGCTATACCTGGCTTTGTTTCTGCACTGCGCTTTTGCAGTTAACTGTGATAATGGTGGCAGATTCACCACTTGAAATTCGTCCAAAGTTTCTAAGGAATTGATCCTTGATTTCAGATTAAGAATGCTTCTCATTTATAGACAGTGACTGTATTTTTTTGGATAAAATGGCTACTGTCGCTGTCCGATTTTATGACCTGTAGCTAGCTAACTCAGCTAATGCTTTGTGAGTAGGCCAAAATTTTAATGTTGACTAAAGAAACAAAGTACAGACTAGCTATGTGTTAAGACAGTTACAGATAACACTGACATGCATTACTGAAGTTTAATATTCCCCAAATCAATAGTATACAGGACAGGCAGTAGGGAGATGTGCTAGTTGTGAACTTTTGCTGCTGCGTATCACTCTGCTAAGCCCCTCACACCAAACCCACAGCCGGGCAGAAGGGGTCGCCCTGCGAAACCTCATGTCTCACAGGGCTTTCTCTCCACCACGTGAGCCTCGCAAAGACCCCGGTCCCTCTTGCCCCGATGGCCGCTTGTCTTCTCAAAGATGCCCCTCCAACGCTCCACAGCCCGAATGCAGAGGGCCCCAGGCCTCAGAGGCAGCTGCAACGCTGTCTGACAGCGGGATGAGAGGATGGTCAGACATCCTTTTCAACTGCCTCAGCAACAAGGGCCAAGAAACAAGCGCCATATGTCTTGAACTGTCAAAGCGACCGCTAATAACAACAAGGAAACTGGACACGCTGAGCTTTGTGCCAGTGAAAGCCACACGGCTAGTACACCACACACAGCCGCCAATGTCCCAGTCCAAAGTTATTCCCCACTAATTGTGATCATGCCTCTTTGCCTTTCGCCGATAGGAGCACCATGGCATCGAACATACTCAGCTTGAAGCGCCGTGTTGAGCCGGATGTTTTCACACACATTGTGTAGGCTTCTATACAGCTTTGTAGGCAAAGGACTGGGAATCACAAGTTGCAGGATTTTCCACCACTGAATCAGGCTTTCACCAGCTGCACTCTTGCATGTGCATCTGCATTTGTAGAACAATGACCTGAAATGACCTGTGATTGGTCAAAGCCTCCCGTCATGGCCTAGGTTTTCTAAGGCCTGAGAACAAAGCCAAGAGGAGGTGCAGAAGTCTAGTTTTGACTCAGATCACTTGAATTACAACATTGAAAGGATATTTTTTGCCCAAAATCTAAATAACCCCTCCCCACCCCCATCCCCTTTAATTGCTAACTCTTGGCCTTAGAAGAAACGCTAAATTACTAGAGTTTGCAGTAAGCTAGTTAGCTGGACATACACACAGTTGCTGCTTATATTAGAGCACTCAAACACATTGTTTAATCCATTCTTTGTCATTTTGCTCGTGTTCACCCTCCCCATCCAAGTAGGCTATTTTCTAGTGCTGTCAAACGATTCAAATATTTAATCGCGATTAATCGCATTAATGTCAGTTAACTCGCAATTAATCGCATATTTTTATCTATTCTAAATGTCCCTTGATTTCTTTTTGTCTCATTATTTTTTCTCATTTTAATGCTCTTATCAACATGGAAAAGTAGATCGGCTTGCTTTGTGCAAATGTTGTTTTTATTGAAAACAACTTGGCATATACTGTAGTGTTCAATTTCACACTTACATTCTCACTTGGAGCAAATACTCTCTGACACAATGTAACACTGTCCATCAATAAAAGGGTGAAAAAAATACTTTGTCACACAAACAGCCCCTTCAACAGCCCCTTCTAAGGGATCAAAACAGGGCGATACAAAATAAAATTACAAAGTGCACATGTAAGGTAAACTAGGACTCAGCCTATAGTGCAGTTAAACCATGGCTTAATACTTTTCTCAAGTTTGCTTTGAACATAGCAGTCAGGCTACTGCTCTTATTTCAGAAACAGTAAGGGTTACCAATAAAAGGTAAGCCTACTACTTCTTTGCTTTGAGCCAGTTACTCAAACAGACAAGCCTGTTGACATTTTCAGACAACAAGGCATCCATCCATTTTGGCGTCTCACGCTCGCCATCCACTCAAAACGTAACATCTACTACTCTTAAACAAGTGTGTGGGCGTGCCTGTTGTTTTGTTTCCGGTCTAGCTATATCCGGTGTGGTGTTGTAGTTTTTCTAACGTTACTAGTTGTTGCAACAGCATGTGAAAAAAACTGCAACGTGTGCTAGGTCAAAAAGAACGTTAATCGCGCAATAAAAACATTGACGCTGTTAAAATGGGTTTGCGTTAATGCCGTTAATAACGCGTTTAACTGACAGCACTACTATTTTCCTTTCTGGACTACTGTACCTACTGTACTACTGGAAAGTGACCCATGCAATATAAACTGCTCATTCTAAGATAAAAGAGCACGATTCCTATATTCAGGTGATTATACGCTAATGAAAATATACATGTGGATGTTATATACCATTTCTGACAATAGATCTTCCTAAATGTTACCCACTGGACCAAAGAATTGTGCTTTCTACTGCCTTGTGCTGAGGATAAATCCAAAGCTAGGAAAGGCCTGCTGTGCCCAGTTATGGTTGCTAAGCTATGATTGGACAGTCAATGTTCGGGGGAGGTGTTTTTAAGCGAACAGTCAAGTCCCTAAATAATTAAAAGGTGGCAGTGATAAGGTCATCAGAGTTAAAGCAGGAGCTGCAGTCTTATCTGAAACCGTCAGCTCCTCTGACAGTTCACCATGTTCACACCGTCAGAAGTGCAGTTCAGGGACTCTTTGATGCTGGATGTTCCCTTTCTTTTTCATCCCTCTCTTTAAAGAAGAGACATCTACTAGTACATTGTGTGTCCGGAAGGTTTCCTCAAGGTTTCACTGCAGCAGTTGTGACAATTTAAAGCATGTCTATGAAAATGATTAATTACCTATGGATCAATACGTTTTGAGTTGAATGTTGTGAGCTATCAAGCTTAGTCTTTCCAAGTGAATCAGTATTTTTTAGTGGCTGATGCTGACAACTGACGGCTTTTTTGTCATAATGCTGTTGTGTCTAATAAGAAAAGGTGGATAACATTTTGAACTGGCCTTGAGTTATTCCTGCTGAATCTGAAACAATATGCAGTAAAACCACAAAACAGCACTTTTAACCCCCCACGGACCGGGTTTTATACTCAGGCTAAAAGGTTTTTAAGCTTTACATCAGGCCTGAAACAAACTTTGAGCCCCAAAGTCCTAACAGTGAATCGGAGGGAGAGAGGAGGAAGTGATGGAAGGGAGTGAGGGAAAGGAGAGGGGCAAGATGGCAGCAGAGAGAGTAGAAGGTACTATGCTACCTGTCCACCTTGAAAATCCCTTCAACCGTCAAATGGATGCAAGGAAGGATTCATGCTTAAATATCTGTTCAGAGGAGTACAGGGAACAGAGTGACGAACAAGGAGGCTGAGCTGGGATCAGCTCAGCTACAAGAACTAATGTTATGCTAGCAAGACCATAATAAATAAATCTGACAGTATTTTTTACACCATGACAAGCTAACTATCAGCCATGACATTTTCCCGAAATCAATATCTAGATTTTCACTAACAATAGGGCATGTGTACTGATGGCTGCAGCCTGAAGTAGCAAGCTGAACAGCGGGCAGGATGTGGGAGGATCAGGGAGTGCAGAGGGGCTGTGTAGGGGCTGTGGTGTTGAGAGGATGAGACACTGAAGGACTACACTCAGTATTGTGAGATGTATTTATGGGATATTACGGTGAACGGACAGTTTCACTGGAACCATTTAGTAGGTGCCATACATCAGGAATTAATGAATTAACACCCAGCAGCCAATCAGAATCGAGTATTCACCCGGACCATGGTGCAATATGGTTTTACTAATGATATACACAAACATCCTTTTCTTTTGTTTCCCCCAGGTTTATGAGCGAGGAACCAACGTGGAGCAGTTTGTGACCCGTTTCCTCCTGAAGGAATCAGCCAATCAGATCCAGTCTCTCCTGAGCTCTGTGGAGAGTGCCGTGGATGCCATTGATGAGCAGCACAGCCAATCAGGGTGAGCCAATGAGGTTACTAGTGTGTCAGGCTGTGTATGTGTGTGTGTGTGTGTGTGTGTTCATGACCGTCCGTATGTATCACAGCATTATGTGTAAAACTTCTCAGCGGTCATAAAGTAACCAGGCAATGTTTCATAGCATAAATCTCTTCTGGTGAAAATGTCTGTTGCTCATACATGGACACACACACACACACAGACACGCGCGCACACACACACACACACACACACACACACACACACACACACACACACACACTAACAAACAGAAACAAGGTTGTCATCTTGTTTATCACCTCTCTATCTCTCCCTTATTCCTCTTCTTCGTTCCCTGTCGACCCTTTCTTCAAGTATCAAAATTATTTCATTGTTCTTTCTCCAATCTCTTTCTCTTTCCACAATTCCACACTATCTTCATTTTTCATTATATATTTCTCTTCTTCCCCCTGCCCTTCTCTCTCCCTTCCCCTCTCTCTGTTTTTCAGTCATCTACCTGCCAAGGTGAGCCCACGGGTGCCAGAGAGGCGCAATGAAAACACCGTCCCTGACTATCCCCCCAACAACAGAGTCAGTGCCAGGGAGGCTGTCAGGACCATCAACACTGCTTCAGGTGACAAACACACACACACACACACACACACACACACACACACACACACACACTGCAGCACCTCCTCTGTATCCATAGTAGGAGGCCATCTGTCATGCACTTGTATGATTAGCCTCATATCCACAAGCTTTAGTGATGGGGCATCAGTCTGGGTGGGCATAAATCAAACTGTGTCTGCCACTCAGCAGTTTTTTATCCACTGTACACAAATACACACACTCACACACTCTCATCCCTGTGGGATTTATTCTCCATTGTAAAACACCTCAATCAGCCACCTGCACAGGTCTGATGCAGCTTCCCTACAGCGGGGAGGGTGGCACAGATAAAAGGCTGGAGGAACGAGGGAACGGGGGTTTAGAGGAGTGAAAGAGGGGAGGAAGAGGGCAGAGAGAGGAAAACGAAGATGAGGGAACAAGAAATGGAGAGACTGAGGAAGCAACGGGGAAAGTTACAAAACACAATTATTCTATATATAATACATATAGGATTAATTATATTTTCTTTTCCTGAATTGAGCAAAAACATCTTCCAATGCAGTGATGGGGGCTAATTTTGCTGAGCTAGAATTCTTAAAACTAACATAAAAAATCTAGCCACTGAAAGACTGTAATGGGACTTGAAACTAGAAAAGATTTCAAAAATGTAAGCAAGTTGTGCTCATTAGAAGCAATGAAAACTCAGTTATTGAAGATAGGCTTTCTTAAAATCTGTATTTTGGTCACTTCATTGAGTTGAATTTAAGAATGTGTAGCTTCTAAGATTATTAATTAGCAAAAACAAATCTTGCAATTAGACAATTTCTTCAAACATCAGAATAAAAAGAAGTGTCTTTATCTTAAATGGAGGCACAGAAGGATTTTTATTAAAACAATGAAAAACTAACCAGCTGCTTCATTTCCAACATTGGGATCAGACTACCTTCTCTTAAAGTGAAAGTGGTACGAGTGGTCTTACTGTTAAAATCAGGAAAATAGTCTGTTCCTCTGCTGGGTATTAGAAAAGCCCTTGTGGTAACTCGTTACTGATTCAATCAGGCTCAATATTAGCTGGAATAGCTTATTAAGAAAAAGTTAGACCAGATTACTTCTCTGACTCAAAACATGCTTATTTCTCTTTTAAGACCAAAAACAAGACTCATTTTTCAGAAACAAAACTTTTTTACTTTCTTGAGATTCCTTTTGTGTGGAGAGTAGATTGATATATCTGAAAGTGTTGAAATCAAACATGTGTATGAGCCCAGTCAGCACCTTACACTTAAAACCTGCTTTAGTGCTGTTTTTTTTTTTTTGTGTGTGTGTGTGTGTGTGTGTGTGTGTGTGTGTGTGTGTGTGTGTGTGTGTGTGTGTGCAGCGGCTAAAACAGACTCAAATTGACTGAGGCTGGTGATTCTCTTTGAGGATGTGCAGGACCCTTCATAATGCTCTCACTCTCTCTTTTTTGCTCTGTTACAGTCATCCTCTCTCTCTCTCTCTCTCTCTCTCTCCACCAGCTGGTAGTTAACGCTGCAGTGTACGCTCCCCTTGACAGTTTGCACCCACTCGAACAAATTGCTCGCTGAAGAAATGACACTTCAGAAGTCGTTGAGATATGGCATGACTTTATCGCAACACAAACTTTACAGAAGAGGAACAAAAAAATATAGTAGAGTCAAGGCTTAGGAAGAGGACCGCCTGGAAGGGCAGAGAAAAACATAATCAATATCTCCTTGGATGTTGTTTTTGACAAGTGTCAGTTGAAGGTGTCTTGAGCTGTTGTTTCAGGGCCAATGTGTCTTACATGGATAGCAGGGTTAGAAAAGTGGAACAACTTAAAGGTCCAGTCTGTAACATGTAGGAGGATCTATTGTCAGAAATGGAATATTATATTCATAGGTATGTTTATATTAGTGTATAATCACCTGAATATAAGAATTGTTCCATGACTCCTCCACGTCCGCCATGTTTCTACAGTAGCCCAGAACAGACAAACCAAACCCTGGCTGTAGATAGGGTCTTTCATATTTTGCACAGCTACCCATAGTTTTTTGTACACACTTGGAAGGCCGAGCTGTATTCAGATTGTTGCAATCTGCAACATCACCACTAGATGACACTAAATCCTATGTTACATAAGCCACTAAAATAGATGTCATTGTTAAATAATCTGTTCTGTAACGCTATTTTTGTTCATTATATTTCTCCTTTTAAGACCATAGAATAGAAATTGTCTCTACTTTACATTACTTTATTTTCTAGAATTTGAACAATTTTCACACTAACAGCCATTGGTTTCCAATAGAGCCCGACCGTTATATCGGTCAGCTGATATTATGGGCCGATAGTGGCCTATCACAGTCTATATTCACAGGCTCTAGTTTCCATTCATATCAGTGTGTGACCTTCAATTTGCAGAGACTTGAAACGTGTTTTAGGCAGGTAGTCCATCACAGTCACAGTTGAGTTAAACTACAAGATCACTACCATTAAAAAGCAATTGTTACATTACAGCATTACCTACTGAGAAAAGCAACCTGTGAGAGTACTTTTGCGTTACCAAAAAATTAAAACTCCTTTTGCATGTTGGTCATTTGTCCAGAGAGTATGTAGCCTACTGTGCATCCCTGTCCAGGGGTTTTAAACCTTGATCACCTTCCCAAATAAAAGAGAAAAAAAACCATGACAAAAAAATAAACTGGGCTATAAATATGACTCTGTCAGCTGCAATGACCAAAATGTATACCTAGCTTTCAACGTGGCAAGTTGTTAATGTTGTGATGACTTTCTGTTGAGTCTGAAGCCCGTCCCTTTTCTTTAGGAAATATTCTTCTGGCTTTCTAACACAACCCGGGTGCTTTGTGTTAAAGTGTCTCTGGAGCTTTGATGGTTTTAGCGCCTCATTTGACGAGAGTTATATTTCCTCGCCTCACGCTTTAGAGCTTTTACTGGCGCAGGGTTGTCTCCCACGTCACTTTTTCTTTTCAAAAACCGATCCATATTGTGTCAACCCTCGGATGCAGTGACAAACGTTTGTCTTTACCTATGTACTTATCTGTCTGTCTGTGTCATGATTGGCTTGGTAATATTCAAACATAACTGGTCATTAAAATGACACATTTTACGTTATTTGTGAATTCTTGAGCACATTTAGATACAAAAAGAACTAGCTTTGGAAATTACTCAATTAATAAAAAAATAAAAAATTAAATCGAACTATTTCTCGGTACCACTGCCTCCCATAGATGGCTGGGCGCTGCCGTAATGCAGCTGATGGCAGGAAGTGTTTAGAAGCTTGTTGGTGTGTTCCTGGATGGTTTGATGTGTAAGGTTTGAGGTATGGAACAGTGACCTTTTCAGTACAAGAAACCACATTCTCTTAATCTTTCACATAATGTCATGACTGCTTGTTCTTTGCCTTCGGGCAGGAACCATTCATTCAGCTGTATCAGTTTGCATCAGTTTGTAATCATGCCAGTTCAACTGCATTGGTCTCTTAAAAGCAATAATAAGATTGAATCGCTCTGGCTTCCTCACTGCTAATACTGCTAATACTGTTACTGGCAATACTTTTTAATTTCAAGTTCTGCCACTACCCTACCTACTACTATAATGAAAAATATTTGATATTATTCAGTGTTTTGATCTAGTTCCAGGGTTTGATGTAATGCAAATAACAAGTACATATCACAGTATTTAGTGAAACAAGTTTTTTTGGCTTCTCAAAAGGTGGTGTACTTTTAAAGGTCCAGTGTGTAACAGTTTTGGAGGATCTATTGGCAGAAATAGAATATCATTTTCATAGCTATTTTTTCATTAGTGTATAATCACCTGAAAATAGGTGATATTTTTATGTTTTTGTTACCTTAGAATTAGACGTGTTTATCTACATGGAAGGGTTCGTCTTCCATGAAGTCTGCCATGTTGAACCACTGTCTACAGTAGCCCAGAAGGGACTAACCAAACACTGGCTGTAGATAGGGACATTTCATTTTATGGCCACTGTAGTTTCTCCTTTGCACTTGGAAGGGGAAGCTGAAGCAACGGATTTACGCCTCTAGATTCCACTATATCCTTCATGCTGGACCTTTCAAAGCGTGTTCGATTAATAGCATATAGGTAAAAACATCTAAAACAGCTGGTATAGCTTCTGTCTCCTGTTAATTTGCTCTTTCTTTCTTTGTACTGGAATATCTCTCACTGTTTTGTGCTGCAAAGCAATTCAGCATACTTTCTTACATAATCTTACACATTCACAATGATGTCTCACATTTAATGTGGTAATGTTTTTTAATATGAAAATCTAATGCAATTTAGCAAATGATATCTTCATCTGAAATACCAACAGCACTTGAAAATATCTTAAATCCCTAATCAGAAAACATGCTGAAAAATGGCAGCTGGTGACTGTGTGCTATGGAGCAAACACACAATAGAGTTGTTGTCAAAGCCATTATTGATTTAGTGAGTGATCAGTAGAGCAGATATTGATCTTCTGTAACAAAGTGTTCGACGTGTGGCCGTCACACTGCACTAAATGTGTAAACCACAGTGTTTCCTACAACAGGCAGTGGTGGGTAGAAGGCTGAAAATCTATACTCGAGTAAAAGTACAGTTACTGTTTCAGAAACCTACTCAAGTAAAAGTAAAAAGGTACCTGGTTAATCAATTATATTAATAATTAATTCATTATAAGTTACTTTACATTTTAATATTCTTTAAGGTGTGATTACTACTGCAGAGCAATGCTAACATTATGTACGATTATTTGTGACATTAGCTTAACTGCTATGAGAAATAGCCAACGCAGTAACAGATTCTTGATCCATATCTGATCTGCACTGCCTAGTTTGACAATTTGATCTGAGTTTGGTGCGTTGAGCTGGACGGACTCACAAGGTAGCCCCGCCCTAAAGCATACCCTGCTTTATGGTCTATTTTACTCTAAATGGAACCATCATTTACTAAGTGAACATCGTGCTGTATGGAAAAAGACTGAAACTAGTGATTGAGACCATCAACTCATTAGGAAACTGTTTACTGAGCTCATAAATCAAGTGTCAAGTCTGCTCATTCTCCATTAGAGTGAATGGCATCGTTTTTTATTGCAGCCAATGGAGCTCCCCCTGCTGGCCTTTACTGAGAATGCATGTTTTAAGACACTTCAGCGTTGTCCATATTTAATGCCAATGGTTTAAAAGCCCAACGGACCACTAGCTACAAGATAAGTTATATCATTATCATGAAATCAAAGGTTAACATTACAAATGAACAACTAACATAGCTAATGTTAGCTAGCTAACTACACTTTCACCTACAGTATGGACAACTTACTTCAGTGTACTTGCAAAGGTCAGAAAAAGAGTTTTTAAAAGCTGAGCCCGAGATTTATGTCATCATGTGACATTTGTCTTTATTCGATTTTGGTATAAAACGTTTCCAGATGAGGCCAGGGATTGTTGGTGGAAGCTGCCTCTTGTTCGGGGTTTTGCTTTGTCATTGTTGCATCGTGGTCAAAAGACTGTTGGTGCTGATTTGTCTTCTAGGCAGCTACAACTGGGCACTTAATCCCCACATTTAAAGAAGAGTTGTAGCAAAGGTACAAATGGAGTAAAGAGTTGGTAGTATAGTTTAAGAAACATGACTCATGTGTGTTTGTACCACTTACCCTGACAACTGGTAGAAATTCTCACTGTTACATACGTCTGAGTACCAAGGTCAGTTGAGTGTGATTTGACCCATTTTAGCACGGACTTGAACATAAAACACCAATTAGGTTTACAAGAGTTGTTTTGCCTTGACATGAGTTTGTGATTTATGGCCTCGCTGATGCAGTTAAGTGAGGAAAGTGTTGCTAACAGTTACCTTGGTTTCTATAAAGCTTTTTGTTTCATGGGGCTGTCATACACACACGCACACACACACACACACACACACACACATACAGATTCTTACATTGCTGTCAGCCTGGAAGGGACATGGCAATGATGGCTCTTTGTTCTCACACAGGCTTGACTCTGACAGCACCAAAGAATAGTTTACCCTACTGTATGTCTCTAAAAAACATCCACATACATGATACACACTGTGCTACACTATGAAAAAAGAGGCATTTTATTTTTTGCCTGATACCGCTTGCTCAAACTGGTAGAAGTACACAGGAATATAACATAGGGAAAAGAGAATAGACTTTTTTCACAACAGCCATCTCAACATGAAATAGTAGGGTAAACACACGTGTTAGCAATGATACTAACTAAGGTTCTGTTCCGTTCAGGTCAAACAGAGTCAGGGTGCTGCTGTTGTGCACGTTGACTCACTGGAAAGACTCTGCTACACTAAATGGAACTTCAACTAGTATCATTGGTAACACCTGTGTTTACCCTACTATTTCATGTAAAAAAAAAAAAGGCTGCTGTGAAAAAGGTCTATATCATTGAATTTTAGCAGACATATCTGTTGTGTTACTCTATGCAGTACCTGAATGTATGGCTGATTCTATAAATCCAGTGGTTGTTAATGGAAAATCCTATCCTTTTATTTATTTGTGATGTTGTTCCCTCTCACAGGAGAATAGACAATTTTGGGAAAAGCTTACTTGCTTTTTTTACTGAGCGTTAGATGAGAAGATGAACATGTCTGCAATATGAACCTAAACTGCCAGCCAGTTAGCTTAGTATATGGAAATGGAGAAATTCACAAAATAACATGTTGAATGTTGTTGGCCTAGTTTGTGCAAAAACCAAAGTCTAAAAAAACTTCTTGAACTAGTCTTGCAAAGCAACCGTGAAACCACAACATACGCTTCGGTTTTAGTGAGCTGTCTGGTAGGCAGATTTTGACGGAGCCAGGTTAGCTGTTTCCCCCATTCCCAGCTTCTGTTTTGGCGGTAGCCTTAAATTCACAGAACAGACATGAGAGTGGTATCGATTTTTTCATTTTACTAAATGTTGAGTGTTTTTTTCAGCAGCAGTAAAATAAAAGAGAGGTAACAGAAGTTCTTGGTGTTTTTAAAACCAGTATACCAGGACGTATTGGATAATATTTCATTTACATCATTACAACACAAGAATTAGAGCCCTTGTTGGGTGCTTTATACCTTCAACCTTGCAGTTTTTTCTGCTAAATTATTGATTAACCTGCCCTTGGGCAAGAATAAAGTGAGATATTTTATTTTTAGTTGAGTAGTATTTCCTTTAAATGACTCGCTTCAGGATATAAGGCCCTTGACCCTGACCAACATATAGATGTGTTGAAAGAGATGATATGAGCAAGAGATGACCCAGGCCGCTGAGAGTGACAAAACCAAAGTGCTGCTGGGTAATAAAGTAGACCATGGTGAATACTGTGTATTAGGGGTCGGCAACCTTTTTGGTATGAAGTGCCATTTTTAAAAGACATTTAGCAGGATCTATTGGCAGAAATGGAATACAGAAATCATAGATGTGTTTTCATTAGTGTATAATCACTTGAATATAGGAATTATTGTGTTTTTGTTACCATAGAATCAGAAATCTTATCGATAGTCCGCCATGTTTCTACAGTAGCCCAGATCAGACAAACCGTTCTCAATCTAAATTTCTAAATCAAGAAAGCCTCGCAACCCCCTGTGAAGTTCTGGCGACCCTCAGGTTGGGGACCACTGGGTAAAGCCTAAGGTTGCTGTCCCTGTTGTATATGGCTGTGTAATGCACTGACACAGCCAAACTGAAATTACATGGTGTTTCGGTTTTTTGTTATTCTGTGTTTATTTAAACCCTTCTGAGTGCACCCTAATGAAAACGTTTTTACATAATGACCCCTAACAGAAAAAAAAAAAAAAACAGTGCAGAAACCTACTCAAAAATCTACTCAGTGATTGCTGTGGCCTAAAGTAAAATTGTTATTTTTTATGACTAGAAAGCTTCTGTGGTAAACCAGTGGAACATCCTAATTACTGTAGAGTATGAACTAAAAGCAAAGGCTTACTGCTGTATGGCCTATTTCATCTCAGTTTTGCTTTTCATTTCTTCTGCTGTTCATTGCAAGGGTATGTTCAAAGCCCCATTCAAAGTGCATATTATATTTAATTCTGTACTCCTAAGAAATAAATAAATTGTCTATCATCTAACAGAAAAACAATTTAAATACATACAGAGAGTTTCAGATGAATTCTACCAAAACAGTGTATGAGACTAAAGAAGAGCTTCATCCAATTATAGATACTCTATACAGGTGCCTCAATACAACATTAATGAGGATAGCACAGTGTTTGTGCTGAGCACTGAAAATAAGCCTACTACACATGGTCTCATTATGGAGTAGTTATTGTAGGTTATGTGCATTCTGTTCGATGCACTTTTCCAAGCAAACTCTGCACAAAAGCGTAATTATTGCTGCTTGTTTGCATCACACCGGCTTTTCTTATTCTCTTTGTTCTTGTTCTCAGGCAAAAAAGTGCAGAAAGAACGACAGGTTACACACAAGTAACATTCAAAAGTTTTTTGTCAGTGAACGGTACTAGTTTGGTTTACAGCAAAAGTTTCTTCGCTTCTAGTGCGGCACAGAAGAAAAATTGATTCACTTTGGATGACTCGTACAAAGATGACAGCTCAAAGTGACAGGATTTTCAGTTCTTCCTCTTTCTGAGTCCAAACATCTGTCACCTGTCAGGGGAGTGTATCATGGGATATATTTGAGCTTAAAGTGTGTCATAAAAGGCCTCTGAGCTACATACTGCAGGCTTGGAAATGTATTATGTTGTTAAAGATCCCCTCCAGACATTAATTAATACGTATATACAAATAGTGCTTAAAACAATAATGTCTGTCTGATATGTTCTTCTTGCAAATAAGGTATCATTTCCACATTTCTAAAGTTTTCCTGCTGGACACAAGATGTCTCCTACTTCACTGTAAAGTCCATTCTCAGTGTATGTGCACTGGTGGATTCAAGTTTCTACATCACACTGTACAAGTTGCATACTGCACAAATCATGCTGGTAGGCCCCACCCCTTTAAATCAGATGTTCAATGAGCACAGAGAAACTTTCCACTTTCAGCAGATGAATGTGAAAACATCCTTCTAGAGTCAAACTCTGCACAGACACCATTCAGACAGCACACTGTAGGAACTAGAAGAAACACTGATCTCTGACTGGAGGTGGACTTTTGAGAATTGCAAGTAATGGTTTGGCTGAGGTTTCCATGTTGCTTCATATTAGACAGCTATCTACGTTCAAACTGGTCACCACCTGTGCATCATCTGTTCAACTCTTGATGGGTACTCTAAAACCTCAGGGTTACCAATTTCATCGCCGGGTCCCTGCAAAGTTCAGTGCTTTGCCTCAGGCTGTAACAGCACCCAGCGAGCTTGAGACAGATGGCGATGGACAAGTTCAGCATCAAACAAACATTGTCTCTGAGCAATAAAAAATCAAATTTTAGTCCTCATTTCACTAAACATTAGCATGTAGCAATGGCCGTCATCAGATTTGATTTCAGCACAAGTCATAATCACATTAACAGCTATTCAGCATCACAATTGCTGGACAGTAGCTGTTACTGAAGGATAAAGCCCCGCTTGATTGGAGCACTTCACAGCTGGTTTGGGAATTCAAACCGGAGAGTTTCCAGTCATTGTACAGCTTCCATGTTCTGATGAAGACTATTTAATCAAATTGAACCAAACTCCTGTGGTCTGTTTCGTGTCTGCAGCGGATAACAAATGTTTTGTCATTGTTGCATTAAGCCAGGCTGCTAGACTCACTGCACTGTAGGCTGTATTGCACACATGAGGAGGGAGGTTAACGAATGACGAAGGTGTTTCTGCAACTCTTTCTGCCCACTGACTGTAAGGCTAAAATTGTTACAATTTACATTTAGCATCAATAAGCAGTGCAGTAACACTTCATAATTTGTTTATCGCACGGTATAACAGTGGTTCCCACCCTGGGAGTTGCCACAGCTTCATGGGGGGGGGGGGTTCCTAAAGTTCCTAAAAATAACAGGAAAACTCATCTTCGATGCAATATTCACAGGAAAACACTTATTTTACCAAACAAAACCCATTTTATTTAACACAATAACTGCAGGGAAGTTTTTGTTTTTTTTTTTTTTACAGTTTATCAGTTGTTCTGTCCTGTTATTGTTATCCATTGAATGTAATATGAAATATCCATACAATATGTCAGTTTACTCAGTGATAGAAAGGTTAAGGAAAGGTTTGGAACCACTACTCTGCAATGTAGTTGAGAGCAGATACAGAGATTTGTTTATTAATGTATTTATCCACAACTATAATTCCTCCTGTTAAAAGTATGTCACTGATTAGCCAATGACTGATGACGCAGATTATCTTTGCTATGGTCATATTTAATGATGTGTAATTACACACGAACAAACTTTATAGGTCTAAAGGTCAATTTAAAAGATTTCCTCTGGAGCTTCCAGCCGCACCTTGTGGCCTTCTTCAGAATGAATTGAACTAAAGAGATAAATCTTCATAAAAGTAGGAATAAAAATGAAGTCAAGAGAAAAAAAATATTTTTTAAAATAGTAATAACACAATAATAATAAGACCTTGGGCTTTAGAAGCTGCAAATTTAGATAAAAGCGCTTGAGAGTCTTTCAGTCTGGATTTAAAACCTGCAGCTGGAGGTCAAAAGCAAGCACCAATGGTTCCAATATTATGGGATATATCTTCTTTTATAGTTCCCTGGCATATCAGATGAAATGTTCCCAAACGCAGTCGGCGCGTACTCACTGGTTCCATCAAACTTCTTTTTACTTTGATACATCCTGATTCCGAAACAAGACAAAGATGGAAAAGCAGCCTTAAGTGCTCTTTGTCAATCTCAAACCCTTCTCCCCCAACCTCATACCTTCCCCTTTTTCTCATCTCTCAGTCCCCTCCACCTGCTATCTTCTGTACTGTAGGCTGTAAAGCAGCTCTGACAGCTGAGGACCTTGATGTCAGCTGCGCTTTGTCTTGAGTCAGGACAAGTCGATTGATTAATGACTCCTAAATCCTCTCTCTCCCCCTCTCCCCCTCTCCCTGTCCTTCTGCCCAGCCTCCTCCAATATGTATGAGTTACTCCCACACTCCTGAGTCAGTCCTTCATCCTCTTCCTCCCTTTTTGTTCTTTACTTATGGCTGCGCTGTATGAACACATACGAAGTCTCCTTGGACTTTTGTCATCTCCCCTTTTCATGTCATAATGGCACATATAAAGAGGTGTGTGTGTGTGTGTGTGTGAGGTGTGTTTTCACTGTGAACAGAGAGGAGCAGGAGGAGACAAAGCAGTGAGTGGGAGACGTCGACTGGGGTAAGAAACAAAGCGAGAGGGGGAAAGAGAATAAGAGAGCTAAAAATATCCACCAGCACCAATAAGTCGAGCAGCCAGTGCTACAGCATATTGTTGCCGTGTTCAACGCTTCAGTGCGTATCTCCTCCAAGTGCATCTGTCACTTTGCTGAAGAGTTTTAATTGTAAATGAACTGCAGTTTATTGTTCAGGGCTTCCTCAGGCAGGGACTCAGGCCAAAGAGAGTGTGTGTTCATGTACATTTATACACTGTATGAATGTGTGTGTGGAAAACGCAGATTAGATTCTGTGACGTTATCCTGGACATGGAAATAAAGAAACAGCATTGTTCTTGCACGGCTAAGAATATAACCCTGATGCTGCTGAGCTTAATTACTTACACACACACGTGTATTATCCAACAGTCTTTCATTTTTACAAAAGAAGAGGCATTTACGATCTGGACTAACATTAACTCATGAGTTAATGAGGAAATGTAATGGCCAATTTAAGAGCAGAAGCGTTTCATTGATTTCAAGTGGAATCCAACCGAATCCAACCTGGTGGCAGGCATTAAGATGAATAACAATTAAGAAATATCTTCTATACTCTTCCTCATTTATTTAGGTCACACAGAGGCATCACTATTAAACTGAGACTGTTTTATACCCAGTTAAAAACTCCTAGTACTACACAGTGAATGTGCAACTTGTGAACAGGGCTTTTTTTTTTTTATATCCTGAAACTAATGTAGTTAGTTTATGATGTGCTCCTTGTAATTAATGCTGAGTTCTACTGAAGGTATATAAGCTAGTTAGCCAGGTGATGCTAATGATTGCATCTAACATTAGAACAGGGGCAGATCTAGAGGGATGGCAGCTGCCAACCCTTTAAAAAAAGCCTTGCCAAAAAACAGAAATGAACACCTATAATTTAATGACCTATTATAGCCACATTTTAGACACAAGAAAATGAAAGACGAGATAGACTTAAGTTCAAATAGACATTCAGAAATAAAATAATGTATTGATTTTTAGTTATCTTTAGACATTTCTTTACTAATGTTCTTTACTAAGAGACCTTTTTCAAAGCATCCATTTTGACATGAAATACTAGGGTAAACACAGGTGTTACAGATGATACCAGTTAAGGCTCTGTTGCATTTACTTTGACCTGAATGGAACGGAGCCTTAATTAGTATCATTGGTAACAATAAGACATTCGCTTTGACCACACCAATGGGCCACATATCTGCATATCCTTGTTCTCTTATGGGTGATGGTATTTTTATGAGCTTCTAGCAACAGGCAAGAAGCTTTGGGTGGCAAGCTTACATTAGCAAGATTAGTTGTAGTTGTAGAGTTAGAGTCTTTGGTGTCACGACTGTCCGCTCAGGACGGCTTTGCTTCATGCTTTGCTCACTAGTGTCCTCCATTTTCATAGTAAACAACACAACATTACTAGCTTAGTTTACAAGTAGTTAAATAAGAGTCAATAGGACATGCCATGGATCAAGATGATAGTGGAGTGCCCTCTATTGGGTCACTACATGGAAACTGCTTCAGATGGTCTGTTGCACTTATAGACCGTACATTTTGAAAAATTTGAAAGGCTTAAAGAAAAGACACCAGCCTGCAAAATCTTTAAAAGCGGAGTATTGCTGTTACTGCAGCCCTATGCACACACCACTTCATCATGTGGAAGTATCCAAGCTTTGACACATATCATAACAATTCTTGTATGCAGACATACACATGTGTATCATGTGCATGGCCAGATGTGCCTGCCATTATGTGACGGTGATGGAGAACAGAATGAAGCCGCCATATGTTTTCCAGATTGCTGAGACAGATGTCTGTAAAAGTACGAAAACAGTAGCTTGTAATTAATAAGCTAATATATTGCACACTGTTTATTGTTAAAAATGTGAATTTTCTCATTAGTGTGTTTGATAGACAACAAGTTGATCATTAATGTTAATTATTAGAGTAGCATGAACATGAAATAACAATTGTTCTAATCCACTGGGATGAATTTATTTAAATGAATGTATCCATGACAAGATGTCTTCAGTCGTGATAAAGCTGGAGGTGGTCTTTATGTGGGTCAGTGTGAGGAGGGCAGAGGAAAAGACTTAATAAGTCGTATTTACTCTAATTCAGCTTGTATCCAGTTCAGCTTTAAAGTCCCCCTCCACTCCTTAATCAGAGTTTGACACAAGAAGGATGTTTTCACATTCATCTGCTGAAAGTGGAAAGTTTCTCTGTGCTCATTGAAAATGTGATTTTAAGGGGCAGGGCCTACCAGCATGATTTGTGACATCACACATAGTCTTGAAGTCAGTCCTGGTCCTGTATGCAACTTGTACAATGTGATGTAGAAACTTGAAGCCACCAGTGCACATCCACTAAGAAACTTTACAGTGAAGTAGGAGACATCATGGTTCAGCTCCCTGATTCACTTCTATATCATTTTATTGTTTGATTTTATTTTGCCTCATTGCCCCATGAAATGTTTTATATCCTGGCAGCCATGTAATTGTTTTGAGAGCTGTATAAATAAAGTTTATTATTATTATGATGATGATGATGATGATGATTATTATTATTATTATTATTATTATTATTATTATTATTATTATTATCTTGTGTAACAAAGTTCATAGATTGGATTTTTTTAATGAGGTAGAAGGAGTAGATGCTTTTTTAAGGGTTTTCATGTGGAAATTATACTTTTATTGTGGAAAAAACTTATCAGACACACATTATTGTTCCAAGCAGGTTATTTGTACATATATCTGGAGGGGTTCTTTAAATGACAAATATAAATCATAAAAAGTCAACATTAATTGTTGGAACAGGATGCAAACTCCAGTATCAGTAAGACATATTACACACCAACACATCTGCAACCTTACTTTTTGATATGCATGACATAACTTGAACTTTGGCATTTCAAATAAATACGATACGATCGTAATTTCTAGCATTATTAGACTGCCTGTTCACTCAGGTCCGACAAGGTTCCTTGGCGGATAAGTTGAACTTCTATGACTTATTATTATAAAATGGAATTTATGATAATATACAACATCAAAATATAATTTGCCATGCCCATCTTTCTAATTACCTCCCAGTCAAACATTATTCGTCACATACATTTTCAGTGTAACAGTCACAGAAATGTATCAAGCTGGCTTGCTCGCCAGCATCTCGCTAGCTAGTGCTAACTCATGTAGAGTAAGTGTATATATTTAGAAGTAGTAGTGTTAGTAGGTTTTTAAAACCATCTTGCAATAAGGGGCCCCAGCCATAAGCCAATATTATCTTCGGGGTCTTGGCATGAAAAGTTTGGGAAGAGTAACAGCTGTAAATTACATCCACTGTTGTCTTTCAGTGGAACAAATGTTTTTTAACTTTTCTGTCACTTAATTTGCAAGACTGTAACGGTGGACCTTTTCTCATGATTCATGTCAACACATTCAGATACTGGCTGACACAGAATGGAAAGTTAAATTAGGTGAATGCGGAATAAGCCAAATCAGGTTTAATTGAGGGGAAAGACAACAGAGACGCCCGTGCCGCTAGATTCGAAGGCTCTAATTCCTCACACACATCTATAATTGACTGGCACACTTATTTTCTAAGTCCATCGAAATGACCACTGGGCTTTTATCTCCAACTGTCTCTATGGTTACAGACTATGATTTTGTGGATGAGTGTGTGTATATGTGTGTGTTTGGGGTGGGGGGAGGTAGCTCCTAATTGACTGGCTGTTAAAGCTTTTAATGAAGAGCGAGCAGCCAGCTCTCCAATTAGCTGTGAGGGGGCCATCAGGGGATGAAAAAAGGACAGCAGCTCAGGAGAAAGTGGAGGAGAGGGGGGAGGAAGAAAATGGAAGGAGGAGAGGAAGAAGGATCATAGGGTGCAAGAGTTGGATGAAAGAGAGGTGTTTGACTAAATTGGCATGAATGAGAAGAAACAACATGTTTTCTCAGTGTTCTTTAGACTCATGTCACAGATTTTTAGTCGTACCAACACACATGAATAAGCAACTGTCATCAGCAAAGACAGTGAGGGACAAATACATTTTCCAGTTCCTTGCTGCACATTTCTATATAATAAATGGTTAAAGGTGCAATGTGAATCGTTTTACACTGTTTAGACATTAAAGGTGCCCTGTGGAGTTTTCTTGTAACCAAAACAAATGTTTACATTCAGTGCACAAAAAACACAAAAACATCCAGTAGTTTTAGTTCGTGATTTTTATGTAAAAAAATCCTACTACATTTTTTGTGTTCTGAAATGGTAGATTTGATCTTCCTCCTCATTGGAGGTCTTTCTTTCTAAAAAGTAAACATTTTCTGTCAAAGTGAAATATTGCCTTAAAACCAAAGCTAATTACGACGAGCCCTCTGTGGCTAGGTATCAAAAAAATCACACTGGAATAAGAGCCAATTAAGAGAGAGCACCTCAAAGGAGTTGGCTTCCCAACCATCCATTTCTTTACCGTCTTTGAACAGAGGGAGTTCCTTCCAATAAACAGATATAATTGCCTGTTTATCAGTCTCTTTGGACCTCCCACTTTACATGAAATATTCGTGATGAAACAGTGGAAATGTAAAGAGAGAAAGATGAGGAAGAACAGGCAGATATTGTGTATAATTACATGGTATAAATCTTCATGTACTGTGCAGTACCTTTCCTGGGTATTGTGTTTATCAACCATAGACCAGTCAGGAATATCTGTGGCACCACCACTTTTCCGAAAGCTACTACCTATTATGTAACTGATTTGACTAACATCATGTGATAGCTAAAAATTTATTTCAGAATGAGAAAGATTGAAGTTGTGAAGAAAAATGCAAGATATCCAGTTATACATGAAACAAGACCAAGACTGTCCTGGTGCTAACTTCAGAAATAGACTGATAGTATATTCATGCACGAGGTTTAAAGGATGTAAATATTGCAAGAGGGATGACGTTACAAACCAAACTGTGGTTAAGTTTGGGAAATGTGATTTCAGTATATATAAAACATATTTCAATAAATGTAATCCAGCTGCATCAGATCCAGCCACAACACAAAACCAAGTAAATGTAAGTTATTGTGTTCATACTCCAATACTCCATCCAATGTATTTAGAATGTGTGTGTGTGTTTCTGTGTGTGTGTTGCAGGTACAGTCGAGGTGAGGAAAGAAGGTCTGGAGGCTCAGATCAACCGCCTTGCTGAACTAATTGGACGACTGGAGAATAAGGTAAGGAATACTGTAAAGACGCATCATTCTCTCCTCATTTAGGAAGATACTGCATTGACTTACATTAAGACTGACATTCTCTCACCCTAACCATAACAACTACATACCTAACGCCAACCTTCATCGAGGCATAACTCTTAAAGGACATAAGGCTGGCAATATTTCATATTTTCTTATTGTCAATGAATCCCATGAAAGAAATGAATAACAACTATCTGGTTATCATGGCACCTGTTAGTGGGTGGGATACATTCTCTGTCTTGCAAGTAGACTGTTATTTTATTTTATTAAACTTTATGATATAAATATTTCATTTTTGAGTGCAGCCTGCCACACGCAAATTCAGGTACACAGAGGAGCTAACATTATTAAAGTAGATCAAATACACTTATTTTTTACCATCATATTGAAAATAAGTATATATTAAAGAATGTAACCCTATGGATGAGTTTTTTTTTTTTTTTTTTTAAGATTGTTGAAAGTGATTACAGCAAGAATTTTAAGTAGAACTAACTCAATTTTGTAAGTTAAAAAACCTTCTTGATCAAGTAGCTTTAGTACTTTTTTTTTATAAGTTATTTTTTTTTAGCCTTTTATTGACTTTATTGGACAGAGACAGCTGTAGATGGACAGGAAGGGTGGTTAGAGAGGGAGGGGATGACACACAGCAGAGGGCTGCAGGTCGGACTCGAGCCCGGGCTGCTGCAGCAACTCTGTACATGGGTCGCCAGCTCTACCGACTGAGCTAACCGGGTGCCCAGCTTTAGTACTTTTAAGTGACACTGACTTAATTTTGTAATTTTTATTTGTACTGTGAAACTTAATCAGGAATGTTTCTGTAACTTACAAAATTGAGTTTGTGTGACTTAAATTTTTCGATGTAATCCATTTCAACAAAAACATATCGCATTACAGTGTGCAGTATGTATAAAAGGAATGGATAAATTACAAATGTTATAATAAAAACTGGGCTCAGACTTCAAACATATAGCCTGGTGGACTGTTGGTTTCTCCTTTTATTCTTAGCTCTACTCATCCTTTAGACTGCTAGAACTCCTATATTTCCTACAAACAGCACAAGCCAGTGATCTTGTCCTCACGCTAAACTTTTTTTTACCAAGCTGTCAGCATGTGGATGATTTGTACATTGGAGATGTTTCATCAGCCAAATTAGGCAATGCCAAAGCAGTACAGTGAAGTCTGCAGAGGACATGAGAAAGGAAGAATGGAGAAGAAGGACAACGCAGGTTGAGGTTGATGAGGAGGCGAAAGAGGGGGTCGGATAAGGAGTTAATTAACACCAAGTGTTGGGGGAGGAAAGGATGGAAGGAGGAGACCGAGGAGGCAGTTAAAGAGTCCAAACTACTGCAATGTGTCTTCTTCCAAACTTCCTCCTCTTCCTCTAGTCCTCCTCCCTCCCTTTCTCCATCTTTACATTAATCATTCCTCCCTTACTCCTCTCGTCCTCCTCTCCTCCTGAGGGGGGGGTTATATGATAGAATACCTGTTTGTGTTAACAAACCTTTGTCTCCACCCATGGTCCCTGTGTTATAACCGACCTTTAGCCTCTGACCCTTAGGTGCTAATTTAATACACTCTTAACAAATTGCCCAGTTTAAAGTAGAATTGTTTCACTCAGTCGAGTGACCCCCATTAGCAGAAATGATTGAAACGCCTTCAACTAGATAATTGTTCAATCACCCATGACCCCGAAGCCCTTCTGAGAGCCCATTACTCTATGCCGAGGCTGACTTGTTTACAGTGACTGTGGCACATCTTCTCACAGGTGACTAAACACAGTTGAGTCTGATTTTTACCTGTTTCGACAGCAATGAAAACTCCTTAGGAATGATTTATTCATGGGTTCTTTTACTGCTTATAAATGTAGCCAGCAAATAATTGCAGCTTGAAATTTTGCGAAAAGAAGAGATGACAGAGTGGCTTTATTTTTTCCGTTCTTTTTCCTTCTAATCTACAAGCTAAATCCAGAGTAACGACCTCTAGTCAAGTCAGCTCACAGCGCCCCAGTCACCAACCTGTGAAAATGAATAAGAATAAAATGAAATGAAGCTTTAGATTACAGCCCACAAATTACAGTGTAATTATTTGGTACCAGTAAGATACTTACATATAGTACAATGTAAGGTACACGAGACAAGGCAATGAAATGACTGAGTAGCTATGTAATTGTAATAATTCATTACAGTAGCTTTGTTATCAGGTAACAAGACAGGAAAAATGTGGAAAACTGGGTAAGAGTTCAAAATTTTCCATGAAATGACTTATTGTGACTCGTGTCATTTACAAAAAAAAAAACTTTTGAGAATTCCCCTTATAAAACATTTTTATAATATGGAGACTACTTATTGTTGTTGATGGGGAACAAAACATTAGGCTAAGCACAGAATGAAGGGTGTACCTTTGTAGCTGTAAAGTACTTAGTGTATGTTTTAGAAGCTGTGGACAAAGTTGAATGAAATGGAAAGACTAAAATGTTAATTAAATGGTTCATTTAGAAACACATGACAACATTGATGGACTGTAGACTGAACCCCGTATTGCTGCTGTGTGTGGGGGGAAAACATCAAGTTGCTTTGGACCAGAGCATTTCCCAAACAACCCGATCTTACTCCAAAGTCATCAAATACTGCAGCTTGCTCACTGTGGCCCTCCGCTTCCAAATATCACACTTTAAGCAGTGGGTGATTTGAGGGGGGATAAGAGGGGCGCTGTCCGTGGTGCTGAAGACAGATTTGGAATTGCACCTTTTTCTCTCTATCACAAGGGTGTTCCCATTTGGCCATCACCCCTGTTAAAAGTGTACAAGTCGCCTACTGGCTGCAGGTATCTCTCTTCGGGTATTTCCGGACGCACTCACCGTCAAGGTCAGAAAAGGGATGAGATTAATTCCTGGAGGTTTTCTGTTTAACCTTGCAGTCTATAGTCTAACACTAACAGATGTGCTGTCTTTTTTTTCCTGGGAAATTATTTCTGATCTGTAAACCAGGTAGGTATTAAAAGAGGTGATAGGAGAAGTCATGGTCAGATGAGTCAGACTGTATTTTATATGAGTTATATATATTATATTTGTTTGTTTAATCTGTATAAAAACAAGTTTTATGAGGGGTTATGTGCTGGACAATTTCTTGGCTAAGACCACTTCCTGGAGTCTCTCCTGTAAGTCTGGCAACCTCACATGATAACAAGATAATAATAATGTGTTAATTAATGGACTTTTTCTTTGTACAAAGTCAGGCAAGCTGTTCCCCCTGTTTCTAGTCTTTATGCTAAGCTAAACTAAGTGGCTCCAGGCTGTATTATATATATTTTTATTTAAAGCCTTTACAAGGAACTTCATTTTGGGTTGGTTCTGGTGGTTCCTATGGGAAAAAATGTGGTGTTTCTACCACTTCATTTGATTTCGAGGGGAATCCAACTTGTGGCAAGCATTAAAGCTGCAGCAGGTAATTTTCCTAAAAAAACATTTTTTGTCATATTTTCTGAAACTTTCACTATATCCTGACTGTAGTACATGAAACAGATAATATGTGAAAAAATCTGGTTCCTCTGGCTCCTCCTAGCTAATCTTATTTACAAAAACCCACCGGGCCTGAAAAAAAACAACCAATCAGAGCAGAGAAAGATACACTTGGGTGTCAACTGGGTTGGAGGCTTGAAAATGCTCTGTTGAGTCCCAAAGCGTCTGTATTTGATGCCCTGGGAATGAGACTCAGCAATCAACTTGCTTTCTTGGCTCTGATTGGCTCTGATTGTTTCGCAGATTATCTGTTTCATGTACTAGTGTATATATTCAGTGTCGATTAAAAGCATTTTAAAGATTTCATATAATGACCAGAATAAAACAAAATAATGTAACACATTACATTATTCTATCCTACTTTTATTTTGAGGTCTTGTAAGGTTGCTGCATTTTCATATGATTTTCCACAATGATGAAAGATTTTCGTTGAGAAAAGAAGAAATTACCCTTCCAGTTGCAGCAGAGAATAGCAAAACACTGTACACAGGAAAAAGAAATAGGTCACCAAACTTTTATGTTGGAAATTGTGTTTTTAGAATAATCGGAGCTGAAGGAAAGCAAAAGAATAGACATTTTCTGCCGGATTACATTTTCAGAAGAGCAGGCAGTGTTCTGCAGTGAAGCATGGCTTTGAGGAGGAACACTAAATGTGGCATTGTCTTTGTGTCTCTGTTTGGCCTGGTATTACCTGCATGAATCTCAGTGTTGAGGCTGTGCAGGAGTCTGGAAGAGGAAATGATATTATCACAGTGCGTCAGAGTGAATCATGAATTGTTTACTGAATGAATAATAAGCCAGCTACACACTGAGTGATGTGGTTCCTGGTGAGATGAAAATAGTGCCCTGCGTTGGCACCGCTGCTCTGTGATAACACACTGGAAATCCTGTTACCTGTGAACCCTCCTCAAAGTGGCAAATTGACGGTGCCTCTGTTGCTCAGTCACACTTTCTGATTCCCCCGCCGTCGTCCTCCACGCTCCCGTGGACGCTTGTTTGTTCTTTTGGTTACAAAATATTAGTATTTATGGCTGTCTGTCTGCCGCAGAAAAAAAAGAAGTGTTTCTAACCTGGAAAAGTCGGCCTCAGGATGATAGCCATTGAATATAGCTGGACTGCTGGTACTGATACTGACAAGCAATTCCTTTATTCCTGATAATGAACACCTCGTCGGGAATTATCCCCTACTTAAACCATTACACTTGTGTTTGACAAAACAGAATGTTCACCTTAAGAAAAGTCTCCTGTGTAAACAACTTCATAAAGAAAATAGCAGACTATGAGTCTTCACCTCTCTGGTCTTTTATGTGCAACAACCAACCAACACACAGCACCTTCCATTTCAGTCCAGCTGTGACCAGACTGTGGCACATTAAGCTCAAATCATTCATCCTAAAACTCAGTATGTTTCCAGCAGCTTTTACAGTATGAGTGTGTATGTGTGTGTGTGTGTGTGTGTGTGTGTGTGTGTGTCTCACCTGCCCACTGTGCCAGACCCTATTGCCTTGACTTTCCCTGCTGCGTTTGGTAAAAATCTCAGTTACCCTGCAAGTCAGACATTATTCATTCACAGTTGCAACAGTGATACTCATCAGTCACTGTGGTGACAGAAACCTGCAGCGCTTACTGTGATTTATTAGAACAGGTTTATATAACTCTGACTCACGCGCTTTGAGAGTGGAGGAGAAATCAATGTCTCGTCATCTCCACACACAGACTCACATAAACACACTGTGCCATCAGCCCACCTGCCTTTACTAATGTCTTGTTGGAAATGTCAATTTGAACTTGACTATTGTGTCCCCTTCACTGAAGTCTTGATTGTAAATAACTGTTCGCTAAACTGAACCCTTCCTCTGAAGCACGAGGATCTAACAAGAACAAAACTCTTCATCTAAAGAGCTTGGAGGCCTTTCTGAAAGCAAAAACACAGGAGCAAAAGTGTGAGGAATTGCCCCAACGTAAGCCGCAAACATTCGCTTGTCTGGCTAACTGGCTCACTACCTACAGCAGCAACTTAGCCTGGGATCCAAAGGCAAGGGACTGTTGGCACTGCTGTGGGGTTAGAGGATTCATTAGAAAAATACCTGCTCAGGACTGGAATAGTCACCATGTGGGAGCTAAGATGGTGGTGTATTAAATTTAAAGTAGCGGCTCTGTCCTGCTCTTTATTCTCTACTCGCACAATGTAGTGTGACTGTAGTAGTGTCTGTTCATGTACATATTGTTAATAGCATTTACTGTTTGTTTTTGTATGTAGTGTTGATCATTCTGAGCTAGCTAGAGTTGATCATATATGCTAGCGACAGTCGTCATTTCACATCCAGGGTCGTTGGCCAGACAAATGTGTTTATTCTGTGTGAAATCAACACCAGATGTTTCAAAAAGTACTAGTTCTAATTACTACGACGGAGTATTTTTTGGGGAAATTACGAGAATAAAGTCATAATATTACAAGAATAAAGTCGTAATAATACGAGAATAATGTTGTTTTAATGAGAAAAAAGCTTCGATAGAGTTATCAAGATCTGAGTGAGCAGCTCAACCAAACAGCAGCCTCAGCCTGAGCCCAGCAGCCGCTGTTTGTCTCAGTTGTACCGTACAGTCAACAGGTAAACTAACGTATTGATAATTTCGTCGTTAAACAGTTTTGCTGGCTAACAGGCTGACAGTACTCATAAAATTACTACTTTATTCTCGTAATATTATGACTTTATTCTCGCAATATTATGACTTTATTCTTGTAATATTATGACTTTAGTCTCGTAATGTTACGACATATTCTCGTAGACCTAATATTATGACTTTATTCTCGTAATATTACTACTTTATTCTCGTAATGTTACGACTTTATTCTCGTAGACCTAATATTATGACTTTATTCTCGTAATATTATGACTTTATTCTCGTAATATTACTACTTTATTCTCGTAATGTTACGACTTTATTCTCGTAGACCTAATATTATGACTTTATTCTCGTAATATTATGACTTTATTCTCGTAATGTTACGACTTTATTCTCATAGACATAATATTATGACTTTATTCTCGTAATATTATGACTTTATTCTCGTAATGTTAAGACTTTATTCTCGTAGACCTAATATTATGACTTTATTCTCATAATCCCTCCCCCCAAATTGTTTTTTTCTCATAGTATGGCCCTAATACTCCGACTGTTGAGTGGTAAAACTGCCAGCGTTAACATTTTAAACTCCTTATATGCAGTGCGAGAATGGAAAGCTAACTGATGATGATTTCAAATAATTCCTATCATCTATAGCTCCTACATCATGATGTTCAGATAGATTTGGCCTTTCAGTGTTCTTGTATGTTTAGATCTTTCATGCTGATCTAAGTCATTCTGTTTCATTTCCAGCTTCTCTCATTGGCATGCATCCACCTCCTCTCTGAGCCCTCCTCCCATACTCCCTGCTGAACTTCATTTTCACCATGAAAAGACATCATGTCCTGCTTTAATGCCCGTTTCTGCTCCCAGCGTGCCCACTAACACCTCTCGTTGTGACTGACTAATATCTGCTTCAAGCTGTGGTTGTAGTAGTTGCTGTCGTTGGTCTTGTTGATTGACATGTTGCTGCTGTTGTTGTTGTTGTGCTTCTCCTTGCAGACGGTCTGGTTGGATCTGCACCAGAGGCTAACAGACACAGATGGCACTGCCAGCGCAGTAAGTAGACACTAAATGAATAACCGTTGTACATTACACAGCAACACACGGCCCCAGGTGCAGCATTACTTACTGTTGCTTACAAAGGCCAACAACCACTGTAGCAGTATACCTCAGGACGAGTGTTACAAGGCTGGGACATGGCTTTGTGATGTAATTAACATGGGACGGCACTTCTGCACGACCAGCGCCGTCCAAAAATAATCCAGGTCTCAGTGCCGGTCCCACAGGCGCCGCCCTTTTGAATTATTTCCCAGGAAACACGCTTGTTTTGTTTTGTTGACTAGACCTGAATAATTTATAGAAGCCGATGGAAGAATTAATAGTGACACACACTATCTTACAATATCTAACACCCAGAGAAAATAACATATCAACTGTCCCAAAAACATACAGCATATACAGGATTGGGTGATATTCTCTGTGATAATGATCAATGATTCATGTGAAAAGCCACAAGCACTGCGTGGGCTTTTTCTTTTCAGGCTGTATTTGGATTGAATCATAAATCAGAAAATATTCTGTCACAGAAGCTCAACTGTTTGACACTATTTTCAGACAGAATTTTACCCAAGACTGCTATTAGATACAGCACTTGTATGCCTACAGTGAAGTAGAGATAAGAGAGTGCAATAAATACAGTCAAAAGCTATCTTACAGGTCTGAATGCCTGCAAAAAGCCATAAGCATTTCAATTCAATTCAATTCAATTCAATTTTATTTGTATAGCGTCAATTCATAACAGAAGTTATCTCAGGACACTTTTCAAATAGAGCAGGTCTAGACCGAACTCTTTAAAACATTAATTACAGAGACCCAACAGTACCACCATGAGCAAGACCTTGGCGACAAGGGCAAGGAAAAACTGCCTGTTAAAAGGCAGAAACCTAGGACATATCCTTCGGCTCTAGGTGGGTGGTCGTCTGTCTCGACCAGTTGGGGTGAGAGAGAGAGAGAGAGAGAGAGAGAGAGAGAGACAGACAGACAGACAGACAGGTGCACAGCAACAACAGTATTGGCAATGGCAATCTAGCAGGACCATGGCAGGAGGCTCCACCAGGATCGACAAAAACCTGCGAGACGAGAAAGCACAAGAACTCCGGGGAAGAAGTGAAGTTAGTAACATGCATTAATGGAACATGAATGAGTGCAGAAAGAGAGAGGAAGGGAGGAGCTCAGTGCACCATGGGAAATCCCCCGATAGTCTAGGCCTATAGCAACTAAGGGATGGTTCAGGACTCACCTGATCCAGCCCTAACTATAAGCTTTATCAAAGAGGAATGTCTTAAGCCTACTCTTGAATGTGGTGAGGGTGTCTGCCTCCTGAACCACAACTGGAAGCTGGTTCCACAGGAGAGGAGCTTGGTAACTGAAGGCTCTGGCTCCTGTTCTACTTTTAGAGACTATAGGAACCACAAGTAGCCCAGTATTCAGAGAACGTAATGTTCTAGTGGGGTAATAGGGTACTATGAGCTCTTTAAGATATGAAGGGGCCTGACCATGAAGAGCTTTATAGGTGAGGAGGAGGATTTTAAATTCTATTCTACATTTTACAGGGAGCCAATGTAGAGAAGCTAGTACAGGAGAGATGTGATCTCTTGTTCTAGTTCCTGTCAGTACTCGTGCTGCAGCGTTCTGAATTAATTGGAGTGTTTTAATGGACTTATTGGGGCAACCTGATAATAAAGAGTTGCAGTAATCCAGCCTTGAAGTTACAAATGCATGGAGTAGTTTTTCTGCATCTGTCTGTGATAGTATGTGTCTAATTTTTGTAATATTACGTAAATTAAAGAAGGCAGTCCTAGAGGTCTGCTTTATGTGGGAGTTAAATGACAAATCCTGATCAAAGATAACTCCAAGATTCCAGACAGTGGTGCTAGAGGCCAAGTTAATGCCATCTAGAGTAACTATATCTTTAGACAGTGAGTCTCTAAGGTTTTTGGGGCCAAGAACAAGAATTTCGTTTTTTTCTGAGTTTAACATCAGAAAATTGCAGGTCATCCAGGATTTTATGTCCTTAAGACATGTTTGTAATTTAGATAATTGATTAATTTCATCGGGCTTGATTGATAGATATAACTGCGTATCATCTGCATAATAGTGAAAGTTAATGGAGTGATTCCTAATAATGTTGCCTAAAGGGAGCATATATAAAGTAAATAGTATTGGTCCAAGTACAGAACCTTGTGGAACTCCATGACTAACTGTAGTATTTATTGAAGATTCATCGTTAACATGTACAACTGCGAGCGATATGATAAATATGACTTAAACCAGCTTGGTGCGGTTCCTTTAATGCCAATTTGATGCTCAAGTCTCTGTAAAAGAATATAAGCAATCTGTGTCTTGGAGAAAAAGAGATCTATTGTATTCATATGTTTCCTTTTCTAAAAGAATATACATGATTAAGAACGTGCCTGCACTAAAAACAGCTGTCAGTCATACTGTATATGTCAGAGAGCGGGTCACTACATTGATTTTTGCTTATGAAACAAGCTGCTGGATTACTGGCACCAGTATAAAGTCACAGTACATTTACTCCATAACAAGTGACAAATGGGTCTTGTAAACCTGTATTCAATGTGCTTTCTTTATACATGAACGACAATCACTACATCAGCCAGATGCATAAAACTCTGTTTAGATTCACTACCAGAACTCTGTGTAGGATTTTAAAGCTGTGTAAGCGTGGTTTTGATTTATAAACCTCAGTCATTGTAGAACTGCGCACACATACCACTCCCACTGCTATAAATGGAAAACACCTAGACCAGAAAGGATGGCAAAGAAGTGCAGTTTTACCCATTGTGCCACCTCAGCGAGGCTGTCATTTCAGGCGACCATTACTCTCGGCTATGCCCAGTTATAGCACACACATCATTAATTCATCGCATGTAGGCTGCCTGTGATCTGAACGTCAGAAAGATGATACAAAGTGCTTCTGGATAAAGAATGTAACAAATTAAATTAACCTGTGTCTTAACCAAATGCCAGTGCAATCCTCCAATATTCATATCATATCATATCCAATATTCACAAGATATTTCACTAGAAAAACAAAAAAATGTCAACCTCACAGTGGCATGTCAAGTTAAGCATCACCAAAGTCAGTTGATTTCTGCCTCTGGAAACCATGGATATTATAAAATTTCATGGCAACCATCCAATAGTTGTTGGGATATTTTAGTTTGGACCAAAGTGACTGTTGGGATATTTTAGTTTGGACCAAAGTGACTGACCAACTGACCAAGATTGCCATCCGTAGAGCCATGTGAGCCGTAGTGCAGCTAAAAAACCCACTCGATCAATGAAATACATATACAAATACACTTTCCTCTTCAGTCTGCAGGAGACTAGTGTAATAATCACCTATTCCACTTTTATCCACAGCAGTTGAGCCACTTATGGCTTGGCCATTAGCATCTGGCACGCAGTGAGAGCCCTGTCTAAATTGTCTAGTTGTCATGGGCACAGATGCAGAAAGGTTATTATAAGAGACTGCTCACATGTACTGAGAGAGAGAAGAAACACCTAACAATGAACGCTTATAAAGACAAGAAGACGAGGAACAGGAAAAAGAAAGAGGACATTTTAATTGAGGAACCAGTAGAAATAATGAACTTTAAACAAGGAAGACTTAGTTACTCTGGGCACAGTCTTAAAGAAAAACATCCCCCTAAAACACTTTGAGGTAGCTTTCAACAATTACCTTGCTTTGCAGGGTCAATTTGGTTGTTTGGTGGTCTGCTTTACAAAAACAGAGTAAACAGGGGCCGGCTGGGGATTTTTCCCTTTGAATCATTTTTTGTACATTCACACAGACTGGGAAAACTCTCTGCTTTAGTTCCCATGGTAATGTAGCAGCAGCACTTCCTCAGAAGTTTATTGCAGTGTTTGTTACACTTTTTACACCAAGTACCACCATTATGACCAACTTAAATACAAAATACAGTAGCGTAGGCCGACCACATTAACTACAGACAGTCCACAAAGGAGGCAGGTTTATTCCTAATAACAATAATTTTTATTGTCAATTACTGAACACAAGAACCAGAGCTAATTCAGTGGCAGAAGCATAATCCTGGTCCACTCTTCTCTTCCCAATAGTTTAGAGCTACGATTGCCATCTTTTTGAACCAATCATTTAACCTCTGCTTACTGTCTTGCCATCACATTTTAGCTCATAACTAGGGTGAAACTCTTCTCGTTGACTTACAGTTTACTCGAGTATTAGGGGGCAGCCCTAGAATCATACATCAATAGCAGCCTAATTTTATGCATGGCCCATGATGATGAAGATACAGAAAAATAGAAATGCATGGTAAAAATAGCAGATGGTCAATATTTTAGTTTTGTTAGGGGAGCTAATGTCTTATGAATCGCTCCCCTGTATTTTGTAACCTGGCCTCTACTCAAAAAAAAATCTTATTCCCTTTTTTTATTTTTTTCAAAAGAAGCAGAAAAACTCTCAAAGTAACATGAACACAAGACTACACTAAAGCCATATGTATGAAATATCAACCACCACAAGGTTAATGTCCTACTGAGAGAGTGGAATCGCAGTAGGTTTAGTAAGCACAAAGCCATAGCTCGCTTTCTGCTCATTGTTTGGTTTCTAGGATGGTTGGTTGTTGTGTTCATTTATTGTCTTATGCTACCTCAGTTTTTCCTTTCAGATAAGTAATTTGTTTTTTGATCCCTGCCACAACCTTCTATTACACCAGCACAATCTGCCTGTTAGAGGCAGAAAACATTTCCACAAACGCTGGCCCTCATAAATTGTGTACACCTTAATAAATCCAGTAAAATGCACAAGCAGCCAGATATATCATATTTCCTCCTGTTATTTGCATCTTCACTTAAAAAGAGCCACACTTCACTGATTACTCTCAAACTGCGCTTCCAGGCTGCTGTGCCTGTTTGATGAATAAATCACACATTTGTAAGCACAGTATGCTTCAGAAACCAAGTGAAAAGGGTCAAATAAATCTGCTCTTGTATCCCCAAACTCAAATAAAGACATAGTGTGCGTGCTAAAAAGTGAAACAGAATGAAAAACGTCAGTTAAATCTTCTGCCAGCCACCTTTCACCCCCTCTCCTCACCCCTTCATGTCACCCTCTTATCCTACACCTGCCCTCCATTCCTCTTTAACCCCCTCTCCTGCTTCTAAACACAGATTACTTTTAACAAGGTCGTGCTCCTCTTCACCTTTACATAATTTCACCCTTCCTCCCACAGTCGGCTCAATTCATCCCCTCTGACCTTCCATCCTCCACTGGAGGAAAGATCCAAATGCGATTAGTTCGACTCCCTTTCAGTCCTCCGTCAAAGCAATCATCCCTCCTCTCTGCACAAAGACGCCTCAGTGGGTCATATCACCACACAGGGGATCATAATGAGATCATATAGTGTATGAGAGATACAGAGATACTTTGAAACTGCAGTTGCGGAGCTGAATTAGCATGTGCATTTTACTTGTAGTGGACACTTGAGCAGTGAGCGGCTGGCTGACAATGATTTCTGTCATGTGAAGTGGGTAAATCAATCACATACACTGTATCTTGTCAGTCTTTTGATCCTCTTGAGGCACATCAGGAAAAGGACGAGAAGCAATAAAAACAGAAGAAGATGAGGCAGAGGGAATACAAAGAAGGAGCGAGTGGGATAGACGGGCAGATTACAGTGTAATAAGAGAGAGTGAACAAAAATGAGGAAAGGCAGCAAGAAAAAGAAAAGGCCAAAGGGACACAAGCTTGTTTCTGTTGTTAAGGAGGGATGTTTCTAATGGTGCCTGAAGTGTTTTTTAAATCTCAACAGCACCAATTTGTCATCCTCTGTTTTCTTATCATTGCACACAGTATCTCTGCACAGTTATTATCTAAATGAAACTAATAATTAACTAGAAGGCACTCAGTACAGAGCACAAACCTACGCCAACGCTCAACTGTTTTCCATCTTGAAAAAGCACCAGCGTCCGATTCCTGTTTGTCTTCTGGGTTTGAACTTCCACGAAAATATCACATAAAATGCTGAGGTGGGTGGTATGGGCTGCCACCCCAGCTGCCCCCTAGTTTGGTGTCAAACGTTGTCAAAATTAAGACATTCATTTATATTTAGTTAAAAAAATAACTTGTTAAAAGCAGAAATAAGGCGTATGATTTAATGATCAGTTATGGCCACATTTTAGTTTAAGTGATAGGCTTCAATTCAATGAAAAAAGACAAAATGAAAAAATGTCTTAAGACTCTTAATAGAAAAGATATTTCGATTCAATGCTTTACTAACGTGCCACAATGATGATGTTTTTTAGTTCAAATATCTTCATTATGGGGATTTTCCAAGCAAATACTGACATCCCTTAGTTGTTGACACATTACTCTAATTTCCACAACCTCATGGTGGCACGAAAAGTCTGGGCATCATAAAGTCAATAGGGTACATCCTCTGGGAACCGTGAATGTTTGTACAAAGGTAATTTGTGCCAATCCATCGAGTAGATTTTGAGATATTTCACTGTATAAAGGAAGACTTTGGTGGCTACTACTGGTGGCGTGAGATGAAGTCAGGGGATCACCAAAATCAATAGGATTTTTCCTCAGGGCACCATGACAAATTTCAGTCTGGACCAAAGTGGTGGACCGACCAACTGACATTGCTATAATTAAAAAGATTTGGACCTGAGTCTATAGCACTGATCTAATCCTTTGAGTGAGCGTCACATTTCAGCCAAATTTTCTGAAACACTTTCTGTAACACGCTGTATCTTGCCAATAACAGAACAGACAGAATGATACTTTAACTACTTTCCAAATTCATTAGCAGAACAGACCAATTAAAAAACAATAACAGATTAATGACAGCAATGTGTGGGAAAACAAAGGAGAGGCGACAGGTTGTATATTGTTGTATAATAATTCTGAGAAAAGGGCCGAGAGATGGAAGGATGCAGAGAAAAATAAAGCAAAAGAAGAAACTGGAAGGGAAGAAAGAAAAGATATCAATTGAGAAAGCAAATTCACACTGTGATTAATGACTAAGCGCTTCTGTACATTGCGTAGAAAATGTACGCTCCAATAAGATGTAGATAAATGTAACAGACAGTCAGGAGGTGAGAGGAGGAAGTGAAGTTCACAGAGGGACATTCAGGACGCTGTGAAGACCCTTATAAAAAATAAATCAAGAGGTTATAAATATGGATATTACGGTACGGTAACAGGTCACGCACTCCACAGCAGCTCTCGCTCAGATGGGTCTGCTCTTTGAATTAACCATAATTCTCAAACAGCACCAGTGCTGACTCAGACAGGGTGCAGAAATAGGTCCCACCTTAGGCCTAAAGCTAATGCTGACCACATTACCGCACATAATGCTGCTTTGTTACTCAAAGGTATCCACATGTTTAAATTCTATAAATAAAACACAGGTACGGCAGTTTTTTATTTGCTTAATCAACTTTATAGGAATAATATGTGTATTCACCTCCTTGCTGAGATTTAGATGAGAAGATGGATACCACTCTCATGTCTGTACGTACAATAAAGGCTACAGCCAGAAGCCGGTTAGCATAGCAAAGACTGGAAACGGGGCCAACAGCTAGCCTAGCTCCATCCAACAGTAACAGAGCAGAAACTCGAAACTTCACTAGTTTACATCTTATATCCAATTATGTCTTCTGCTTTTTAAAAGGCAGCTAGGGAGGGACCTTTCACTGCAGGCAATAGCGCTGTGTAGTGCTTCCCCCAGTCAGGCAGCTATAGCGGACACATTGTTCGGCTCCTGGCACCCTGGGGCTAAGTCAGCTGATGCTAGTTGCATGAGCTAACTAGCAAATGGCACCTAACATTACTAGGGTTAGCTTGTTTTAGAAACAAGTCCATCTGGAAACGTTGGTCAAATTGGCCTCCGTCTGACTCAGAGGTTGTGTTCACTGGGAGGCCGCTGAGCCCCGTTCAGTTGCACGCTAATGGCAGCTACAGCAGCAGTTAGTGGAGTCGAGACTGAGCAGCTGGCTCTAGCTTCATATTTAATGTACAGACCTGAGCGCTATCTGCAAGAAAGCAAAGTAGCATATATCCCAAAATGTCAAGCTATTTATTCAAATGCATAAGGTATGGGCCTCATGTCAATAACTATATTTCTGTCCTGTATTTCCCAGTTATGTTTTGAGACCTTTCAATCACAGACATACTTTTTTACAATTTTATATTTAATTGTATTTAAGGGTTTACGCTAATCTTAATTGCAGTTCTATGTAGCATTCAAAGGTCTTGAAAGTCTTACATATGGCTTTCTGAAGCCTGTAGATGCGCTCCAGTGGAGCAGTTGATTTAACATCACTGGTAACGATGCTTGTGTGAAGAGAGTCCCTCACCTTCATTTTCTCCAGGCAAATCCTCCTATTCTGACAACTTCTCTAAACATCAGGTTAACACCGCTCTCCTTCTGTGGTGCAGCAGATGCCGGTTCAGTTTCAGCTTTAACTGTTAAATTCAGCTCCAAATGAGCCTTTTCTTCTCCTTTCATCTCCCCAACTCACACAAATCTTACAGGAATATACCAAGCCATTCTGATGGGGGCATTTTTATGAATACAGGGTGCTTTTATTAAAGAAATGATTCATAAAAATAGCCTCACTAGGATGATGGCATAAAGAGCACCAGGTACAGTACCAGGTGTTTCTCATATTCAATATTTGAAAGTTATATCGTAGCATAGAAGGGAAAGTCACAAAAGGATGAGAAGTGATTCCTCATTGATTCAGACTGATGTTTTATATCAAAGGACACAGTGAATATTGCAGAGGGTGAAGCTTTAGCAGTATGTATATCTATATTTATGACACAGTGAATTATTGAGAATGAAAAAGCATCTGTGAGACAGGTCCGCCGCCCGGTAGAAGAATACTTGAAATATTGAGGAGAGCAGCAAGGACTGGTCGGAAATTCAACAGATTGTGCCACAGTACTCGTGTTTCAGACCAGCGGCTCAAACCACATCATCAAAAGTTGATAAGTATAGCTGGAGGACTCTTTGTTGGCAAACCCTCCCCTGCTGAAGTGTCTTTAGCAAATACAATCCCTGCCAGCTTCAGGTTCTGCAGCACAGTTTGACCTCTGACCTTGCAGTGGAGGGAGGAAAGAGGCTTCTGGGAAAAGTACAGATTTTGGTGGAATAATGTTGAAAAGCACTAAATTGCTGCAGGATTCCTAACAACAAAGTGTTAGAGGATTGTATGAGCCTCAGCTGAAGGTGTAACGGGTAACATTTTTAATCCCACTGTTTCATTGTGAAACTGAAGGTGATATCTTTAGAAGTCCTTATCTCACACATTGTAAGAGCTTGTCAAAAATGAACACAGCATTAGAAGTAGAACACCCTCTTCCTGATTTGTATCAGTCCAGCAGATATGAGCTGCATGTTGAAGATAAGGCAGCCAATATTCTATATTTTTCTTATTCTCAACAAATCCCATGAAAAGACCCAAACCAACAGTGAGCAGATCCTGCAAGTACTGTGTGTGTATCTAAAGCCTGTGTTATCCCTCTGTGCCATAGAGCTCCATTGTTGTCCAAAAACTATTAAAAACACATCAGTGAGCCACACTGTTGCACTGGGAGACGTGTTCCTTCATTACCATGAACACACACACTGTGGTTTATTTTGAGTCAATCCCACATACACCGTCCTGCTGCCTAAAATACTCACCAGAGCACCAAATTCAATTATTAATCCTGAAAACAGTGCCTCAGGCGAAGAAGTTTAGGTATATTGGGGTCTTGCTCAGGAGCGAGGACAAAATGGAGTTTGAGCTGGACAGGCGGATTCGAGCGGTGTCAGCAGTATTGTGCTGTACCGGACTGTTGTGATGAAGAGAGCTAGTCTGTCTGCATTTCAACCCTCTCCAATGGCCATGAGCTTTGGGTTGACCAAATTAAAGAATGAGATCAGGGATACAAGCAGCCAAAATGAGTTTCCTCTGTAGGATGGTTGGGCGCTGGAGGGATTATATCTTCATGGCCTTGGAAGGCATCAGGATCTCCCAGGATAAGCTGGAAAACAGGGGAGAAGAACTATGTTGCTTAGCCTGCTGCCACTGTGACCTGGCTCTGGATAAAAGGAAGAAAATAGATGGATGGATCCTATGCTGAAAATAGTCCACAACCATTGCTCTATTTCTTTCTGTTTGAATAACTACATGCCCTTCAGTTTTAGGAAATTACTGCGCCCTTTTAAGCAAATGAAACTATATAAATATAAATAAACTGTAAAGATTTATGTCTTCAGAAAGAAGCAATGAGCTTGGGGCTGACTGCCACAGACAGGGTAGGGAAGTATTGAGACTATATAGGATTTTAATGTTACTGTGCAACAAATTGTAGACCTCTCCCACAGCCACCCACTCAGACCACAAAACAACAACAACAAATAAATACAATCCATAAACTTTAAACTTGACCGCTTGTCACAAACTATGACCATGATGTATTGTAAGCATACCTTCAGTCTCCAGTGGGCAGCAAAGTGATGGTAACAGAGCGGACACATAATTCATTTTAATGGTGAATTAAAGGTGTGCCTAAAAGCCAACTGCCAACATAATCCTTGAATCCAAATTTTATTATTTTTGGACTAGCGCCCTCCATGATAACTGCTCTGTGTGATGGCCTCAGCTGGTCTGCTGCGTCTTTGTAGGTTGCCAGGTTTGAGCACATTACACTAGAATCACTGAATCATGACGTAAAAACAAAATGTAACTTGAGTGTCTAGAAAGTATTTAATAAAATAAATCAAGTCATCTGTCTCAAGTCAAAGTCAAGTCGGGTCTTATCAGTGTTAGTAAAGCAAGTCTTAAGGCCTCAAATTTGTGATTCAAGTCTGATTCGAGTCAAGTCTTGGGACACCTATGATATATACCTATGAATATTATAATCCAATTTCTGCCAATCGATCCTCCTGAATGTTACACACCGGCCCTCTAAAGAAACATGTGACTGGGCCGTAATAGACTCATCAAAACCAGCTATGTCTGACAGTTCTGTTGGTTTGAAGAGTCTTATGAGATCTGGAACTTTTCACTGTCTCCTGTCTTGATGTATGAACGGTGGCACTTGTTCCCTGAATGGCCCTAATCCCCTGGTGGCTGTTTGTGTTCTCGGCACTGGATTTTCTCTGTAAATTCAATAACCACTCCTACGTGCATTAATCAACGACAACCCACACTGCTTCTCTCTTCCCTCCCTCTCTCTCTGTTTGTTTCTCCCCCCTCCCTCCCTCCCTCTGTCTCTGCTGCAACACAATTTAGTCCACTTAGGCTGCAAAACTGACAGCTTCCTCACTGTATCTGTTCGTCTTGTGTGTGTGTGTGTGTGTGTGTGTGTGTGTGTGTGTGTGTGTGTGTGTGTGTGTGTAGCTCTCTCTCCTTCGACTCCATATATTTTGTCTTACCCTTTATTGGATCCCTTCTCTCTCTAATTGACTTCATTGACCGTTTTTATTCAAACGACTAACCATACGGAAAGGCCCTGTTAATCTATTTTTGTCTTCCAAATGCAGCCATTCCTTGTATTTTATTTCCTCTGCAACAATAACACATTTCATGATCCATATTTAATTATTAACAAACAACAAAACAGAGTTTATGATGAAAGCAAACCGGTGGGCTCCCCTTTGCACAACTACAGTAGCAAGAATGCATTTAGAAGATTTTGGTAAAATGCAACAGAAGATATAACAGCAAAGAACAAAACAAGAGAATTACCCAGAGGAGGAGGAACCTCAGTATCAAAGAGAACACACACACACACACACACACACACACACACACACACACACACACACACACACACAAACAAACAAACACAGTAGTGTCAGCTACTGTATTTTTGTTGCAGTCAATCCCACTACTTTTAATCGTCTCTTGGAGTCAGCACAGAATTATTTCACATTTAGAGCCCTGTGAATGTGAATCACAATGTCAATATAATAAGGTACTGTGGACAATAGAGAGAGAGACAAAGAGAGAAAGAGAGAGAGAGAGAGAGCCAGGTAGTTAGGGCAGTCAGGCAGATATATATATCCAGTGAGACAGACAGTAAATGCAAGCGAAAGCTCTCTGGTGTTTGTCTCCACTACAGTGAATGCAGATGAGGTTGGGGATATAATGAATGAGACACTTATGTTGTTTGTATCAAGCCCCCAGGAAGAGCGCCAGGCTTTGAAGCCAGTTCTATATAGTGGCTGACCGTGTGATTGCAACAATGGTGTCCATCCTGTGATGCACACTGGCCTAAAATTTATTTTCCCCATAAGGTTACATTGTGAAAGAAGCTGTTTTTTAAATTTATTTTAGCATTAACAGCCCCACAAAATGACTGGTTTTACTATCTGAATTTGAGCAGATAACATTTGGAAAGCCTAGAGGACTGAAGAAGCAGTATTTAATCTGGTGGCGTGTCATTGGATGTCCCTCAGGTAGTAACAAGATATTTAGCTGCCAATGTACAGCAGTTTTGTTTTTCACCTAGTTGGTATTTGAGTCTAATATATATTATAGCATATTTGTCGCCATGTAGCAAATAATGTGTCTGAGCTGCCAGGTCTGTCTGTGACGACCATTCTCTAGGGCCAGTAGTCCACTGAGTCTGTAGCTCATGTCTTTCTCAATGTCCCATCAGTCATGGTGGTCAGATATTCTGCCACCGTGTATTGTCGGTTTAGGGCAAAATAACACTCCATTTACTTTTTGTGGTATCTTTCCAGTAACTCATGTATTTTTCTTTTTGTCTTGTTATAGCTGGTTGGGCCAGATTGTCTGTGGGCTGTGCTGAGGCTCTGTAGGGTTGGAAGAGGTTAGGGAATTGAGTCTCAGTACCAGTTGGCTGAGGGGACTCTTCCTGGTTCATTGCTTGTTATTTTTTGTGGTGGAATGTTTGAGGGTCACTTGTTTTTAAGTTATTATAAAATTTGACAGCTCTTTTTTTAAAAATTAAATTTGGAGGGGGTATTGCCCCACGGTTTATCCCGGTTAAACTTCAACCAATCAGATCAACAAACCATATGTATGTAGTCAGACTCTTAACGAAAGCCAGGTGGGAGAAAAGCCTTCAGTGCTTTTCTTAGCTCTTCTTTCAATGAAGAAATACTCTCCAGTTCTGATAGAACGGCCGACCCCTGTAGCTGCCAGTACTTACTCAAAAGGCACTGATTGGTCCAATACCAATGTCCCGGGCACAAACAGGCAAGATGGATTCTCGCATGATTTTGTCTTTTGGGTCCAGCTGTCTTGTAAAATCATGTAATTTCCCATCTTTTGGTCCACTATTTTCCATTATCTCTCTATAATTCCATGAGTAAAAAGTCCCCTGAAATAAATAAGTCGCTCAGAAAAAAACCAAAAAAAAAAAAAAAAAAAAAAAACTAACAAACCCCCTAAAAAAAAATTAAAAAAAAGAAAAAAGGGGGGGGGGAAGAATTTTTTCTAAAAAAAAAAAAAAAAAAAAAAAAAAAAAAAAAAAAAAAAAAAAAAAAAAAAAAAAAAAAAAAAAAAAAAAAAAAAAAATAAAATTATTAACCTTACTTAACATGCCTTCTTGACTGTTGAGTTAAACTCAGGAAAAAGAGCTTTATGACGGATGGAAAGTGGCTGGAGGAAATGGACCTAAGTTTCACTTTCAGTTTCTGGCGCAGAAATCAAACCGGCACACCAGCATTTATTCAGAAAATTAAAAACACCCGTGGGAAAAGCCGGTGTCTTGGCAAAACAAAGAGAAGGCTGCACATCATGGACACTAGATGCAAGACTCAGCTCAAGGATCAAATAAAGAAATCACTGGTATGAGAATTAATGAATTATTTGCCTGGCTAGTTGCAGGGGTGCTGATATCTGGGCTGGGGTCTGTCTGTGCCTGATTTGTTTTTTTAGCAGAAAAGTTGGAAATATCTCCCTTCCTCTTCATTGTCATCTGTTTATTCTCTGTTGGCGTTTAAAAATCTCGCTGTTTTCGACGTGACGTGCAGTGACTTGTCAATCAACTGGGGTGGCGCCCAGGGTGTCCAATCAGGTTCCAGGGGTGGCCACCCCGGCCACCCCTCTAGCTCCACCTCTGTGGTTCAGGTATTTGCTTCCTTTTAAAACTCAAATAGCATTGTTCTCATCTGCCTAAATAAACCTGGACTGAAGGAGCAAACTCGTCAGAGCTCAAATATATTTCTGTAAACGTGTTTGTTGAGATGCATACAGAGAGGTTCAGCAAACACCCTCATCGAGAGACGTTAACACTGATTAAAGGAATGATTCAGAAGATGGATGGAAAAGCAAGAGGCAGAATGAATTTATTGATGTTGGGAGGAATTCATAAGCAGAGAAGAAAGAAATTCATCTGGGATAAGACTCTCAGTAAATTGTGATATATTTAATATATGCAGTCACTTAAAAGTTAGTTGTTATGCCTCATGATAGCCACTACCTGGAAGTCATTACAGTATGTAAAACAGCAGAGTGAGTTATTTAGCAACAGTGAGAGGACATTAAAGAACAGTGATATCCCAAGTGAACAGATATACAAGCAGGTTGCGTCAGTACATCTCACAGGGAGCCGCTATGTGTGTATGTGTGTGTGTGAAAGAGAGAATCATAGAGGAATACAGAGAGACATGCCGCTTTAGAGAGAATGTGTTAGTGCCGTTTTTGTCTGGCATGGCAGATAAAAAGATTGAGTGAAGGTGGCGGCAATAAAGAAGAATTTGTCCTTGGAAATATTTCAGCTGCTGTTGCATTATCAGGACATCAGTGACAGCTGCCATTCCAACCCCGTCTTCTTCATGAGGATTGCAACTTGATGGCACCTCAGGGATTCACTGCTAATAAACAATATGTATCATCGGCTGTGTGTAAAGTGTACAATTTTCCAGAAGCTTTGCATGGTGTATGTTTTGTGCGGGTAAAGTTCCTCTCTGTAATTTCCCTATAAATAGCAGTGAGTCTGAAGAGATGTGTTGTTGTTTTATCAGGCAAAATATGAATGAGCGGCCCAGCAGTCCCGCAGCGCATTAGTACATTGTGAAACCTCAAAGTGTTCAGTGCAGCCATTCAGCCAATTTTCACCAGGCAACTTGGCCCATTTATAATTGCAGCAATAGTCTCAGAGATGGGATTTTAATACACGTGATAACATCTGGGCGTTACATACTACCACCACAGTCTGCTTCCATTAACTGATGCTGTAATTGGAGGTTCTGATTACACATAATTTGTTTTGTTGCTGCTTTTGTTTCTGGTTTGTGTTGGAGAGAGCTGATTGCTGTTTCTGCACGGCACTTCCCAGATATCGCTTGTCAGTCAAACCCTTTTCCTTAGCTTTCCATCCATCTCCAATTTACCTGCGGAACTGTACCTGTAAGAACAGGAGACACCCGAAGAATCAGAATCACTTTCATCTCAGTGCACGAACACAGAAATAGGCATACATACAGCAACAAAAACAAGCTTGACAAGTAAAAATACACTACTGTGTACAGATATATATATACATAAACAGACAGTAGGACAATAGTGCAATGGTGTAGAGTGTAAATCATGCTGAAATAAATAGGTGTATATAACAGTATACACAGTGTGCGCAGCTTGCATAGATTTGTGTTTGACTGATGATTTTTTTATAAACCTGTATCTGAACAATGAGAATAAATCATTTACAGGTTCAGTAGATGTTTGAGACACAAGGTTATTGCACAGGGAGACAGGGTTAAAGCTGCAATCATTCAAATGTCAATGCGTGAGGTGAAAAAGGTATCTTGTAGTGTTAAACCCACAGAGAATGTTCACCTCAGCCATACGAGGAATTTTAACCTCTTTTAGCCAGTTGTTTTGGTTTCACGGCCCGCAACTGTACTGTTTTGGTTCCATGTCATTTACAGCCACAGCAGGCAGCCGTTTTTAGCCAAAAAGTTCTAATATAATGAAGCAGATGGTTAACATTTGCCAGTTAACAGGTGGACACAGTCATAGCATTTAGCAGAGAAGAGACAGATGCTTCACTCAGATTTGTTCTAGACCAAACCAAAGTTAAAACTAGAGTGAATATTGGACCTTGAATTGTGAGGTCACCAGAAACACAACTCGAACAAATGCTATTCTGGCTCCATGTCTGCTCCACCCGGTCTCACTTCCAAGATATCAAATACTACAGCCCGGTCAGTGGCCCTCAAAATATGACGCTGTAGGTACCCCTGTAGCTCCATTTGTGGAAACGCCTGCTTTCAAAGTATAAAGAGCCAGAAAGTCCACATTTGTATCTAAATCTAAACAAACCACTTTACAACGTTACTTCGTATTATTTTGAAACTGTACCTGGACGTTGCCTATTCATTATTGCTAACTTGACCAGAAGTTGCACATTTTACATATTCTTGCTAATTCTGTGTGTCCAGAAATGACGCTGAGATACTTCCAGCGTCATATTTTGCAGCGTATAAAGGGGAACTAACCCAGCAGCAGTATTTGACAAACTGGGAGTGAGAACGTGTTGGTCCACAAGATGTGTGCAGCCAATTGTTATAAGCCAAACATGTGATTTTCAGGTTGTTTTGTAGTTCTGCCCTCAAGTGACAAAAAAATATAACACTAGTTTTACCAAAATGCTGTTTATATATGAGCTGCTAGATAATATGTCCATTTTTAAGATCAATTGAACACAATTAGCCATTTTCTCTGCTAACTCACAGTGAAAGAGAAACATAACACATTATTAAATTAACTTGCAATCAAGCAAAATCTGAAATTATACGTCTTGTTACGTCTGAGCCATGCTACTCCACTGGTTACATTAGTGATCAAGTCAAGCAAACAACAGCAACATTTGGCAGGATGCTGCAGGCCACGAATGATGACAACAGCTGCTGTAAGTGAACTGCTGCTGCTTATTGTAAGGTATTTCTTCTTCTTCTCCCACTGCTGCAGTCTGCAGGTCGGGACACTGTAAACCATACTGTAGTCATCCATCTATTATTGCAGCCTAAGGAGAAATATGCAAATGATCCCTCAACTAATGTAGGGGTTCTTTCTTTTTTCGTTTGAATGAATGAGGGATTCCTTGAGCCTGGAGCGAGAAGGAGGGAGAGGAGGAGAGAGGAAAAGAGGGAGGAGGGGTATGGATAGGCAAGAGGGACGGGAATAAGGAAGGAAGGAGTAGGAGAGAAAAGGGGAGGAAATAATAGAGAAAATATAGGGTTTGCTAGGAGGCTGAGATGTCAAAAAAAGAACTGGGGCAATGAAGAGAGGTGGAAGGAAGACATGAGGAGGAGGCAGAACTGGGGAGTGTGTGGGGAGATGAGGGGGTGCGAAGGTGTTAGAAGAAGACCTGAACGTGGTATTTCCCAGTTCCCATGGTAACGCTCTACTGATCCCCCCTTCCCCCTTAACAACATATACTCGCATATCTATCTGCTTCTCCCATTTTCATACCCAGTTGGATAACAGCCCACACACTTAACACATATAGTACAGTATGCTGTATGTGTCCTTGATAGATGCTGATGGTCTTTGCATATTTTATATAGTTGTCAGTGCAAAGCCTCACTCGGGGGGGGGTTGCATACAGATGTGAGGATACAGAGAGAGAGAGCGAGAGAGAGAGAAGAAGAGAGGGAGACAGCAGAAGCAGCACATAAGTTTTTAAATGCTTTACATTAGACATACTTTCAGCTCACTGACATTTCCCAGTATATGTCATTACTATAGTACATCTAGTTTTTGGTGGATTGTCCCACTCAGTGATGCACAATTTCTGACTTTTGGCTGCTTCATGCTAATTCTTGAGCATACAATACTCCACTCTATTTTTAGTTCATTCAGGAAAGACAAGGTAACCTGAAGCCAGAAGCTGTATTTGATAAGACGTTGGTGTTGACCCCGTCCATTAGATAGATGTATAAGGATAGAGCTCTGTAAGTAGCAGCCAATCAGAGATGCCCCCAGGGAGCCATAGACGGGAGATTTAAACTGGTGGCAGTGGGGCGGTGCATGTGCGAAGCTGGGAAGCCGCATAGATTACAATGATAATATTCAAGGTATACAGACTATAGGGTCCACAGTTTAGAGATTGACCCTCAGTGTGATGACAAAATAGGCTGACAGCTGTCTTTGTTCTTGAACTTGCACTAAAAGCCTAATTTAGGTTTAAGTTGCGCAATACTTTAAACCTCAAATGTTTTCAACTATCTTGGTTTTTTCTCTTTGGGGACACATAAACTATAGTTAAACAGACACATTTTCTTTCCATTCTCACTTGGCACAAAGTTGACTCTTTCAGTTTGTGTAATGAGTCATTTTCTATGTCACTGTGAGAAGTCCTACCATCAAATGAGTTAATAGATTTCACCATTATATCATGAAACAATCTGTATAAATAAACACTATGCTCATGGAGGCAATAAGAGAAGAACTCATCCTTTTTAAAGGTGAAAACCATGTTAAAGAATGCTGATGGAGCTCAGGAAAAGACAGAAATCAATAATATTTATACAAGCCTATGAACCAGGCGCCACGTCTCTTTACGACATGGTGATAGTCAGCCATTTGTCCAATCAAACAGACTTGTATAGTCAATAGTGACCTATAAACGCACGCACACACACGTATGCAATAATTTGCCAGCTTTACAGGCGCAAGAAGAAGCCCCATTATAGATGTTCTTGCGGACACAACACACACTCACACACGTACTGAACAGACACTGGCAGAGCAAATCCATTACAGTATATCACAGTGCATATACTGAAAGCTCAAGGCAGTTCTTAAACAATATAAAGTAATGAGCTGCAGACCTCTGACAGGAGTGTGTGCATATTTCAAAACTGGTGAGCCTTTAGGGAAAATCCCAGCATACACTCTCTTACGCTGTTTAATATCATCACATATCAATTCATTTCACTGCATATTAAACATATGCCTATCACTGCATCTCTGCATTCATTAAATCTCCCTTTGTCATCAATTTGAAGTTTGCTCTTGGCTTTACTTTCACTCCTCTTTAGATAACAGACATTTTTTAGTGGAAGAAAATAACATATTATACAATATCTTTTAAAAGGAATTACTTCACTCAAAACAATTGGTTAGTACTCACTGCACAATGCCAACAGAGGTGTTACAAGATGGACAGTTTATAAGAAAATAGTCCATAATAAGTTTAATATAGCTGTCATTGTTTAGTCCCTCTCACTATACAAGATTCCTTTAAGTGCATCTCATAAATCCCTATTTCTGAGAAGTCGTTATTCAAATGCGTATCAGAAACAGAAAGGAAAATGCTGTCTGACATTTTACTTGAGGAAATCAGCTATTAGCACACCGCGCTGCAGTGGCATAATGGAAGGTAAAAATTCATGTCAGGCATTTAACTGATGTCTCAATCAGTTTCACTAAATTAATAATATTTGCTGAAAGGATTTCAAAAAATAAAGGAAGGCATCAATTAGATGCCTGATTTTCTCTTTATTCTGCCTCTGTGTTTCAAACAACACGGTGACGACCATCGAGGACACTGACGACATGTCCTCAGTATTGTTTCTATCACACAATTACACACAAATTCTACATGATTCACGTTTGATTTTGATTAAATTAGAGTCAATATTCTTCAGTTTTACTCACTATAATCAGCTAAAATGTGGGTATTTAGTATTTCTCCATTTGAAGTACACGTATCTGGTATCTGTGGAGAAGGTTAAATGTAATTCTGTAAGGAGTTACACTTTACAGAAACTATGTTGGCAGTCAAATGAATATAGAAATGTGCAAAATAAAAAAGATTAGACTTTTCTTTGGGCAGCCTAAATTTTCTGAGGCTGACTAATGAGCTCAGTATTTCTCCTGGCTATGGCCCTGAGCACAGTGTAAAAAAAGTAAACCAGTAGATCAGTACCCAAAGTTCCCAAAGCAAAGCAAAGCAAAGCAAAGCTAACTCATTAGATTTTTAGGGACCGAGCCAGCGACCGCTGGAGGTCCCTATTGTTTTTGCTCGATGTCTTCTTCTTCCTATCATTTTTAGCCCCCTTTGACTGCATTTTTGCCCCCCTGAACATATACGAAAACTCAATTTTATTTGGCAAAGTTGTCTGGCCTGTTGAAAATGGGGATATTCTATGCGCTGCTTTCAGGTTGGCCACTAGGTGGCGCTACTATCATAAAAAATGCGTTTAGGCTAATAACTTCTGCATAGTTTGTCGCACATTCAAAAACCTTAAAAAAAATAAAATTAACACTTCCTGTGGATTTTTCGTCAAAAAGGGAAGTGGACTATTTCTCCACATTGCTATGTCCGATTGACACCAAACTTGGATCCATAGTTACTCATGTCTTTCTTAGGCATCGTGCACAATTTCAGGTCATCGCCACTAGGTGGCGCTCTTTAAAATGAAGAAGTTTATATCTCTGCAACGGCACGTGTGATTAAAATGAAACTTGGTACGATGGTTGTCCATGGCTCCCTGAGGCTCATTCAAAAAGGACAAAAATATACACCACTAGGTGGCGCTCTTTTGGCATGATAACTCACTGTGCAGAGACCATAATACTTATGAATATGAAATTCACAGGGTACATGTAGAGTGGTGCCTGTAGCTCACATACCAAAAATCGGGTTTGTCGTGTGTGTAGCGCCCCCTACAGGATAAAAAAACTGCAGCCCCGGAGCCACGTTTCACCGATATGTGCGAAACTCAGTAGGCACGTGTAACATACTGGGACGTACAAAAAAGCCTCTTGGACCCATACCCGAAACCCCACAGGAAGTCAGCCATTTGGATTTTCATTTTCACTTTCGGCGAACTTTTCGCGTTGTATTTGAACGAACTCCTCCTAGGGAATTTATCGGATATGCTTAAACATTTGTGTATACTGTCAAAAAATTGTGCTGATTAAAAGTTGTGCTATTTGTGCATGTACGTTGAAGGGCGTGTCTGTGGCGTGCCCTCAAAGTTGGCCATAGTGAATTCTGTGCGCATTTTCGGTGAATTTTTCGCCTTGTATTTGAACGAACTCCTCCTAGGGAATTTATCAGATATGCTTCAAAATTTGTGAGTACAGTCAAAAAATGGTGCTGATTATAAGTTGCGCTATTTGTGCATGTACATTAAAGGGCGAGTCCGTGGCATGGCATCAAAGTCAGCCATTTTGATTTTTTTGGTCATTTTCTGTGATTTTTTGAGTTGTATATGAACGAAGTCCTTCTAGGGAATTTATCGGATCTACTTCAAAGTTGGTAAGTACAGTCAAAAAATGGTGCTGATTAAAAGTTGTGCTATTTGAGACTGTGCGTCAAACCGCGTGCCAGTGACAACTTGTCGATTTCAGCAGATTCGCCATAAAATAGTGCTCATAACTTCAGAGTGCAATGTCCAATCTCCAATAAACTTCATATTTTCTGAAACAGTTTTGCCCTGAACACATCCTCATAACTTCAGCGTACGTGATCCAATCTCAATGAAACTTCACATGTTTGATAACACTCTTGCCTTGAACATGTCTACATGACAACATTCAGACATAGTGATAACGCCACCTACTGGCAACAGGAAGTAAGCACTGCGTGGCGATTTTGAGCTAATTTACGTGAGATTTTCATGTTGTGGTCCGCACGTGTTACGACGGCACGCGATGTGTCCGCAGCACTCCTTGAAAGGGTTCAGCACTGATTCATGTCAGCTTTGACTAAACCTTAACCAAGACACTTCATTAATACACACTACTAATGAACAAATATTTATTGATTCGTCACATCATGCCATTTGCAAAACTATATCTCTCTATGTCTCATCTCCTTCACACTATTTAAAGAGGTACACCACCCTAAGATGTGTTTTTTTAACTGTGAACAGAATTATGTGACTATAATGTGAGGAACACACATCAATGCTGATATTAAAAATGACATTATTTTGTGGGTTTAAAATGGATCAGCACGCCCTCTACTGTTTCGAATCACCCTTTACATTTACTAAGGCTAATGCTACGATTCACAGCATTTATATAAAAAAACAGTGCTAACGCCCACCTCCCACAGCCTCCACTTTAAATGGGAGTCTGTACAAACTGCTGCGCTCATTTTCCAATGTACACTGATGGAGACACATCATTCACAGGAGTTTATGCTAGTTTTTGCTAACTCTCTACTTAGTATTTTTATATTCTAGCGCAGTGGTTCAGACTTGTACGGACTGCAATCGTTACCTTGATCCCACACTGACAATCCCACACACATACCGGACAGTTAGCCACGCCCCCTAGAGCGACTGTCCTTTGCAGGTCTTTTAATGCATCTTTTTAATTTGCTGAGAGGGAGGGAGCTAGTAGAACTGGAGGGTGTAGTTACACTTTAATGGGCGGGAGCAGTGGCTTCCCAGGGTTTCCTCTTGTTGCCTGGCGACCTCACAGTGACGACAAGATGCTAGGCTAGCAGTTTCCCTCTGTTTACAGTCTTTATGCTAAGCTAAGCTAACCATCTCCAGGCTCCATCTTCTTATGTACGTAGCTCACAATCATAAGAGTGATATCAATCTGAAGTGTGACCTCATGTGCACTGTTGCCTTCATGGATGTAGCTTTGATGCTAACCATTAACACAGAGGTTAGCGTTCGAGGCTCCTGATTCATCACCTCTGCAGGGCCACAGTGTGAGAGGGGAGCAGATGTAATCGTACAGATTTGGTCAGGGAGGCAGGGGGGTTAATGGAGTGGTAGTGATTAGATTAACAGATGCTGCTGGGCAATGTAGTGTTTCTAATTGAGTTGGTAGGATGTCTGTGTGTGTCTGTGTGTATCTGTGTGTGTGTGTGTGTGTGTGTGTGTGTGTGTGTGTGTGTGTGTGTGTGTGTGTGTGTGTGTGTGTGTGTGTGTGTGTGTGTGTGTGTGTGTGTCTTAAAGTAGTATGCACAGCTGTTATAAGTCTGTCAGGTTGTGTCACTGTTATGGGGGCTACACACATAGGCGCCCATGCAATTATTGCCTCACAGATCACACACACACACACACACACACACACACACACATACAACACATTGGCTATCTGTACTCACCAACGGCCAGGTGTTCATTCTTGCAGCTTAATGTTGCAGTAATGTCGCTGCCTCATGACAGCAATTTAAGTTAATGGCAGCAGATAAACAGTGATGTCAAGAGATAAACAGTCATTACATGCCAATAAAACAGACAAAGACACTAACACACGAGTGGATGCAGACGTGTTGAGTACTTAGAGCCTTCATGTGTGGAAGCTGCTAGAGCTGTAGCTAATATCTGCTAAATATAGAGGATGTTTTACAGCAAGTTGTATTTTCAGTAACTGCTGGATAATTTAGTATCTTTCCTGATAATAGCAACAACACTTCCTGTCTCTGTGGTCAGTGGCAGTATCTTAAAGAGAATTGGAAATATTTCTCAGGGAGGGGGGTTTAAGATTAAAACAGAACCAGACAGTGGCGAGAAACAGCAGCCAACAGGGGTTACCAGCACAGGTTACCTTCCAGAATAGATTGAAACACAGAGAGCAGCAGTGATTTTCATCCACATAAATATTTTTATTTATTTAATCATATCTGTAGTCTAGAGGGGACCCAGAATGAGGACAGAGAGAGACTGCACAGAGAGGAGGAGCAGAGTGGCGGCAAGGATAGTTGGAGTTAGGTAAAAAGGGTTATGTGAGGTAAAAATTAAGTAAGCAGTGCAGCACAGGGCTCAGGTGGGAGAGGAAGATAAGCCAATGTCAGGTCAAATTGGTTTGTAAGTAGTTTGGGAAGAACAAATGGCTAAATACTAAATATAGATAAATAACGGTTACAGTGCAGCTCAACAGTAGTTCTCTTGTTGTTTTGTAAATGGGATATATACAAATAATTGCAAATAATCCTTCAGGTTCTGATTGTACAGCACTTCATACATACACATACAGATACACACACACACACACACACACACACACACACACACACACACACACACACACACACACACATCTTTCACAGACTAAAGCTTGTTGACCACACTGGGAAGGGAGCTACTGTACTGTACTGTACAGAAAGTTAAGATCAAACAGAGAAATGTTCAATCTGTCTCACACACATACACAAACACACTAAAGCCACTGGAGACGTTATAGTTACATCTTAAGCGTCTTAGACCGCTGGGTCCCCAGGAAGCCTCCATCAAAACATTTCTATAGGCTATGTGACATTATGAACACATTGTATCTACCTGCGGGAGCCGGGGACTGTGGAAGGGCACTGCTTAATGCACTCCCATCGCATTTCCACATCAGAGAAATAGTTTGTAGCTGAAGTGGAGGCATAACACTGACACCACAGATGAGTAAATGATTTGCAGCTGTATCACACATCTCCCGGTAAATGCAGTTGCTATCATGAAACTGCTGCACTATTTTGGAGGATTAAGTTATGTTAACTTACTTCTTTTATTAAGATGTTGTCAGGTTTTACAGTGTACAAGGGTATATGTCTTTACATTCACAGTACTGCTACTATGCATTAGCAAATAATGTACAAGTAGAAAACGTATGCTGCCTGGATTACATTTTTTTTTTTTTTTTCAAAGTAACAAGGAACCATTTATAGTTTATGTAGCCTATTTGCAAACTCAGGTACTGCCATTTCAATAGTTTTTCATACAGTATTCACTCCTGGCAACTAAAGCCTGATTTATGTGATTATGTACTAAAGCACTTGGTTACAGTTAGGGAAAGATCGTGGTTATTTATTGAAAAAGTCAATGCTGACTTGAAGTTCAACACCAGACGCAGTGAACTTAATCGGTGCAGTAATTACATTTCCTCCAAAATGTATTTGGCAAAGCAGATTAGAAGTACATAAATGTATTTTGGGTTGAAAAATGAGAAATGTCAGCCAACAAAGACAAACAAAAGAGCCAATTAAAAAGTTTTATTGTTTAGTACAGAACCATATATTTGTATCTATATCTGTCTGTTTGTAACAAACCCAGCGGCTTATACCTAAATGGAAACGTCAGTACAAAATTGACCTCCGTCTGTCTCTCCTCCTCTACAGTCCTTGTTGCTGATTCGTCAGGAGATGGTGGTTTCCCAGAAGAAGCTTGGCGAGTTTTGCGAGGCTCTGAAGCAGTACCTGAAGAATGTGTCCACTCAGAGAGACTGCTTTCAGTAAGTCTCACCAGCACTCCACATTTTCATAAATGTACTGTCACCGCTGCTGCTACAGAGTGCAGCACCATAACCCTAATCATTTTTAATATTTAATGTGTTCCATTTTCAGTGTCAGGACCTCACTGTTTTTCTCACTTTATTAAGTGCTACCTCAAATATTCCCTCCTCTGGTCTCAGATTGTGTCAGTATTTTTAGTGTTCAAGCACTCAGTGGGTATTTCATCATTATCTTTCCCAAATCCCCAAAAATGCTGTAACTCCTGTGGGGCTTGGATCAGTCAGATACTAATATCATGCTGCATACCCAATGTGTATAATATTGTACCTGTAGTATAGTGTGATATACACATGCCTTCCTATTACAAACCTCCTGTGCTTTCCACTCGGAGCCTCAGGGTGCAGTGAAACTGTCTAATATCCAGTGAGATTTCTCCAAATCCCAGACTCAATATGCCTTATGCATAGTCCAGAATCATATCCTGCATATGCCCTTGGCGAGACTTCAAGGTTCTGGCTCTACTGCATTTCTTCTATTTGTATTATAGTTTCTCCCACTAGCAACTGTAGTCTGTACTTTGGGATAAAGGGTCTTCAAGAGGGGCAGAGACAGAGGTATAGGGAATGACAGCTCCACATAATGCATACTGCCTTTGCATAATGTTACATACTTTTGGAGTAATTTGAGACATAGAAAAATTGCATACAACAGATTTTCTGGCTGTCTTTTCAACATAGACAAGCCTAGCACATAGCATATCTACAACAGGAAAGGAGAAAGTCGACCGAGGCAACTGTTATTGGAGCACAGAGCAAAAAGGGGTGGGACTTAGGAAGGATCAGTTGTTCTTAGAAGTTGCGTAATAAATTGAATGGAGATGATTTGTGTGTTATCAAGGTAAGACATTAGCCTGAATGCACCTGTATCTGGAAGACCCAACTGCTGTATAGTCAGTTCCCTGTCTGAACCCACTGTACATCTTAAAGACAAAGAAACAAACAAATGTGAGACAAGTTTATTGAACTAATTGCGTATGGAGTGAATATCCCTCGGAGTACAGTCATAAAAAGATATTGTACAGTTGTAAATCTGCCAGGAACATCTTTAAAAACTGTTGAGATGGGAGATATGGAGTACATAGAGTTATACTACACACTGGAGTATGCAGTGTAGCCCGGTGCTTTTGGTCTGATGTAACCAAACTGAAGTGTTTGGCAGTTTGGTATAATAATCCAAGCAGCACACAGCAGAAACACACCGTGAAGCCTGGCAGTGGCAGCATACTGTTGTGGGGATGTTTTATGTGCAGCAGACTCTGAAATCCTGGAGGAATACTTGCTGCAAAAGAAGTAGTTAAAAACAACATTAATGGTATAAGAGTCCAGACCTCATTCCAGTCCAAAATTGATGGCAGGACTTCTGTTCACTCACACAATCCACATGCGACCAGACCCAGCTGAGCTGTTCTCAAAGAAGAATGGAGGGAAATGCACTGTTGAGACGAGCTAACAGTATCCACAGAGAAGTTATGGCTGTAACTGCTGCCAAAGGTGTCTGCTAAATGTAAAGCAGCGTAAATACATACAAAGGCTTTCAGATTGAGCAAGAACCACTGAGGTGTAATAATACAAATGTTTTCATGTATCTACATTTATAAGTAAAACAACTGAACCAAGCCAAAGCAGCAAGAGAATAAATTCATATTTCTAATGTTTGCACCCACCTCACTCTAATTTAGTTCACCACATTTTGTGACCTCCCAACAGAACAGTGCCAGCATATCTTGTCATAAATTGGCGCCTGTGGGGAGGGGATGTTTCAGAGCAAATAATGCCCTAAAATCATCTGGATGGAAGATGGAGAGTGGAATGGGGCAAAGGGTTTGGAGTCAATTTGTTGTTTATCTTTTTGGTTATGAAGTGCTGTAGTGCCTCAGGCTCACTCTATTATGGAAAAGTTGGTCACACGCAATCAAATCCCTGTAGTGAACCATGGCTCTACCCCAGTTGTCAAGGGACAGGCTATGCTAAGAAACTTGAAATTGAACGTCCCGACCTTTGAAACTTATATAAAACCTCTTTTGCTGCTGTGAAAGTTCAGCAACTGGCACTATGATTTACTGATGCTGATCCCAGCACTGTTTAAGACACATTTATCTCTATAATAAAAGCTGCTCCAGCATCGCCGTTTGTATGACACTACTGCTTGTCTGTGATGTAAACAAAAACCAGTTAACTTTTCATCTAGCGCCATCATCAGGTCAAAATATAATATAATTGTCCAATACCTTAATGACACTCCCATCAGCCTCAGTTATGCTTTGTGTTAAGAGTTAATTAACCAATTAGACATGACAAATTAGATATTAGTTAAATAAATCAGGGTTAAATTATTGATTTTAAATACACTACCTTACAAATAAAAATCCAGTTTTGCTCATTATTTGAAGAGTTTGGGCTTATTACTGCATATGGATTCTATATTTTATCAGTAACTTCATCCATCCATTTTTAAACATTTTCTGTAATTCACAAACTTTCAAGGATTTTCAAGGTCTGTTGGAACCTTTAAGGCCACTTTCCTAACAGATAAAAAGCCAGTAAGTCACACTCTGCTCTCGGAGGACAAAATGTATTCAGTGATTGAGCTGAGGTCAATAGATAGCACACACAGGTGGAGGGATCCTTCAGGTGAAACACTAAAGACCAAAGCAAGAAGTTTCTGTGCCTGAACTGTGTTCGGGGGTTATTAGAGAGGGTTAGGGTAAACACATTGTGTTTTTCCAGAGCTGCTGATGGAAGTAACTAATGAGCAGCCATCTCGCTGACATCTCATCTCTGTTGAGAGTTGCAAATGCACAGTAAGGATCAGGATGTACGGATCGGGTAGCGACTGTGGCATAAGATGTTAAAAACATAGCCTAGTGAGCTGTAGGCTACTAGCCGGAGGGAGTGGTATGACGGCTGTGGCACATACCGCAACTCGTGTCAGAAAGACTAGGACACCAAATCGAATTGTTTCTAAATGTGAATCCTCACGTTTACTTAAAAAGTCGAAATGGCAAGAAAATTGCTTTAACCATATTCACTCTTTCCTTAGTTGGAAACCGTAGTTTGGTAATTGTATCCAAGTGCAAGCACAACTTTAAATGCCCCCAAAAATATCCAATATTCAATATCCAAAGAATATCCAGTATCCAAAGAATATCCAATACGCCTATCTTTCAGACTACCCTTGTTGCTGCATTGTAAACAGAGTATGCTGCATAATCCCTCATAGCAAAATTGGTCTGGCCCAGTGACGGCACACACAGCCCACTTACACTTACACAGATACAGCAATGAATTTGTTGGGCCAGATCTGGTAGCCACATATATACAGACTTAACCATATCTCAGCTGACTGTATGACCATAGCTGGCCCTGTTCTGGCCCTATGTTGGACCAGACAGGTTTCTCTCTTCGTCTCCTTCCCTATGAGCACTGCATGTGTAGTAAGTGTAGATATATAGTTAAATGAGAAGATTTAGTCAGTTAACACTGGTTTGAACACTGAACACACGTAAAACCATTGCCAAAAAACACAGGGTCAGAATAGGGCCGTAAGTGGCTACCAGATGTGGCCCCCATGCAGACCGTGATTCAGTTCTGTCTTTGAGTCGACTGTGAGCTGTAAAGCGATTGCCAAATTAGTTCAAAAGATTAAAATAAAAATAAAAAATAAAAAAATCAAGTAGCTTATTCTTTGCAGTGCATTTTCAAAGTAGCACGGCCATGTGCATTATTAAGCTGACACTACGCTGAGCCACAGTGTAAACAAAGGTTTTTGTGTACACAATTACAAAATATAGGGTTTACTTACATATACAGCCATATTCTTCTTATAGAATAGTTGAAAAAAATAGTATTTACCATAGACATAGAATATCTATTTTTGAGAGTAAAATGTGCCAAAGAACTTTCAGCCTTTCAGTCATGCTGATGGGGCTTTTAGTTTTTGTTTGTTTTTAGCCTTTTTCCGCTTCTTCACTGTCTTGTTGGTCCCTTTGTTACTGTCTTACTTTATCAGTAAATGTGGTGGCAGCACAATGCTTATAGGTAGCTGAGGTAAATAATGCATGAGGGAGGAGAAGCTTCGCTGATGGAGGAAGCGAGCATGCTCATTACCTCTGAATAGACTTCTCTCTGCTGTGTGCTCTCCTTCTTCGTCTCTCTTCATTTAATCTTGAGCAAACGCAAAGTGTCATATATAAAGGTTATTTAATCTCTGCCTCCCATGCTCATTATCTTTTGGGGTGAATATGTGATTATGTACACAAACACTTTATTATAGCCTCCAGCAGAGCTCACACAACTCAAGTCATTTCTTTTAAAGCCCTGAGAAGGTTTAGCAGGTATATATAGTAGGCAGCCTGTCCCCCCAGTGCCCTCCTCAGGTTCAGGGGAAGAACTACCTTTTGGGCTGTGTTTACACTGCTCAGGCCAAGCGATAAACACCAACAGATTACAGAAAATGGCAAAGCATTATACCAGGTAGCACCTTAAGAGATGCATGAACAGAGCATTTCAGTTTTTACTCATCCTGAATTAGTTGCATATTAGGTGTTCAATATTAAATTCATAAAAAAGACACATATGATCAATAATCTATCATATGAATAAACTTTGCAAAATACTTTGATAAAACATTGTGAACTACTTAAAAAAATTATTAAAACTCTATAATGAAATTGTAGTTCATGATCTAAAACCAGAGATTTTTTTTAATTAAATTATAGAAATGTATATATTGATATTGCCCTGTTTGCAATCTGGCATTGGCAACCTTTATTTCACGCCATCTTTCACCTTTCTCTGCCATGCCCCCTGCCTCAGCAACATTTACCAAATTTAGCAAGCTAGCTCCTGTTAGCTGGAGCAACAACAACGCCAAAGCAATTCTTATTATGTTGATTTTTTTATTTCTTGAGACAGGAATTCCTTTCACTAAATAATGATGTGAAGTTATTTAAGACAATCATATCAGCAAAACATTTTCCCTTTATCACTGCCTGTTGGGTATAATCTTATTAAGTGATTACAAAGGTTGCATTCAGTCATTTGTGTGTACATTTAGACACTATAATAGAGAATGCACTAAAATAGTGCAGATAGTAAGACAGTAAGTAAGGCCTGGATTTAACAATCCTGTTCACATGACAGAAAATATTACTTTGATTAAGTCCTGAGGTCTTTGATGGAGCTCAGGATGCCTGTTATGATCCACCTGCTGTCACTGTATGGACTCTCTGTGGAACAGTGTACCAGTCTGCTATATAGACAAACACAAAAGCTCATGTGCCTGCGCATTTAGTACCAGATTGAAACTCTACATCAGTGTGAGAGAGGCAAAACTCAACTTGCATGAAAGGTGATTTTTTTCTTCTGTGTGTGATTTTGTGCTACACCATGAAAATTGCTTTGAAAATTGAAATGAAAATTATGTTTGTGATAAGAGGTTCCCCGAGCAGGCATAAATGCAAGTGTAATTTTGTGCCGAAACAAGTACCAGAATTGCACTGTGCCGCCTGATCTGCATAAACACAACCTCAGCTGCTCCACTCCTCTCCCTTCGATGCGTTTAGAGCCAGAAAATGACTAAACAGGCAGGTGCAACTAATGGACTTGAGTCGGATGAAAGTGGGAGTTGATGCTGCTGTCCGCTTTTACCGGCACTAAATTAGAGGCCTTTGTGTCTTGTTGAACACTCTTTGTACCTTGGGCCAATTTCTTTTCTCTTCATAGAGCTTAAGCAGTTCACAGTCTTCTTGTGTTAAATGTTTAGACTGATTAAAGACGTAGAAAATACTCCTAATGACCTAACGTTGAATGCTGTGTTGATTGTTGAATGCTACATGATGCAGTGGCCGAGCCAGACAATTTTCATTTTGGAGGGGCACAGAAATAATTCATTTTAACATTATTTCAGACACATAGGTCCGTATTGACATAACAAATACAAAATACAATAGATGGACAACAGCATAGAGACATAAAAGCAAAGGGATTAAAACACATTTGTTCCAATGTTACCAAAGACGAGAAGAGTACCTACTTTGGAAACAACACTAGCCAGGGCGATTGGTCAATAATATTCTTGATTTTGCTTGATATTTCACCCATTGTGTCTTTGATCACTGGCACTAATGAGACAACACAGAGTAAGAAGTAACATAGAAATAAGTATTGTGTTCAGTTTATGTATGTGTATGTCCCCATATGGGAAGAAGGCCAGTGTCCTTTATTTTTAGGAAGAAAAATGATTAAAATCTTAAATCAGATATAGTCTGAAAAAACCTGATATTTTATTTATAGGGCGTATTGCCTAGCCCAACAATAATGTGCCTTATATAATTGGCCAATAACATCCAACCTCCCCCTCCCCTCTCCATCATTCTTCTTTTACTCCCCCTTATGCTACATCTAATTTATCTTTTCCCTCCTCTGCTATCACTTATGCCATCAATCTACTGTATACATGCATCTCCTCTTCTCACCTCCTTCCCCTCCATGATCTACTTACCATTCGGTCATAACTCTCACTTTCTCTACCCGTACCTTTCCACGACGCCTTCCCTCCTCTACTGTCCACTCATTCCCTCTCTCCTCTGTCTCTCCCCCAGTGTGACTGCGGTGCGTCTGCCGGACGGTTTATCCTTTGTCGTCTACGAGTTCTGGGATGGAGAGGAGGAGTGGAAGAGGTGAGTTTTAAGTGGCTTTATGTAACTTCAAAATAATAATATTTCAAGCCTAAAGGGCCGTCCACACCAAGAACAATAACAATGTCAGCATCCACACTGATGATCAAATCGCTGTTCAAAAGTGTTCCCAACGATATCATTCGCCACTGCCATTCAGTGATATGAACCATAGATACGACTTGGCAACAGGACATACAGGAATCCCCTCCATCCGAACAACAGGCCACAGCCTGAAGTAGTGTGCTGAATAACAGACAGGATGTGGGAGGATCACACCAGTGAGTTCAGAGGGGCAGTGTAAGGGCTTGTGTGTTACAGTCACCATCCTGTGGAGTTCAGAGGATGAGCCACTGAAGGACGACACTCAGTGTTATAATAATATATTCATTTAGAACGGTGAACAGACTTTCACTGGGACCACTTAGTAGGTGTCCTACATCAGGAATTACTGGACACCCAGCAGCCAATCAGAATCGAGTATTCACCAATACCATGGTATAATTATAGTTATTGTTATAGTTATCGCTCTGAGTGTGGACGGCCTTTAATCCTAAGCCCCAGGCTGATATCTGTAATACATGCCTGTAATAAGAGCTTGTTAATTTTCTGTGACTTGTGTGAACAAGCCTCTAAAACAGCGCTAATACAGTTAAAGTAGAAGTCTTCTGTGATACTAAAAGTGAGCCAAATCAACAGGCAGAATGAAACATCTGTAAATGCTGAGGAAGGCCCATTGCTGCGAAATGGTTCCTTCCCAATGCTGATCCACAGTAAAAGTATTCAAAGTCATTACTGAGTGTGGACATTCATTTTGTTTCTTAAAATGCCCATGAGTTAGCACTCTGGCTCCTCTGAAAGTTTTTTGGAGCTGAGCGTGCCGTTCCCTCCTGCCATTGTTTTCATTGATTTGTGATTGCCAAATAAAGAGAGCGCTCACTTTTCTTCCATTAGTGTCGTGAGCCTGTTGGATAAATTCCTCCACACACATTTAATTAGCATTCTTCAGCCAGCCGCTCACTCCAGAGTTGCTGAAGCACTTGAGTTGCGTCAGGTCATCATGATTTAGTGATGGCTCTGGTACTGGGCTTGAGGAGAGGCTGCTGATGTAGCTGCCTGCTGATCTGACTTTCTGCTCCACTGCTCACAGCATCTAACCGACATTAATATTTCAGCTCTTACAGTAAAGGCTAAGGGCCATGCTAAACAGTTAGGGGCTGCATGCGCTTATGAGCAGGATATGCAGATGCATGTGCTCATGTCCATACGTGTTATGTGCGTAGCTGTGTGTGTGTGTGTGTGTGTGTGTGTGTGCTCTCTATCACCCTCCCTTCTGATTCCAGGCACCTCCAGTCGGCCCCCAACAAAGCCTTTCAGCATGTGAAGGTGGATACACTGTGCCAGCCGGAGGCCATGTCCTCTGTAGCCGTGCCAGGTCAGTGGTGAAACATTACACAGTAAAACAAAGAGAATAAAATGATTTCTAGCATCAGTTAAAGGAGCAGTCCAGATTTTAGACATCAGGATCAGTTTACTTTTCATGGGGAACACACCTGGGACAAAACTAATGAAGCCTGACTGTACTTAAGTACAATTTTGAGGTTTTTTTTTTTTTTCCTTTTTATGTTGCTTTTTACTTCTACTTCACTACATATTTTGAATGTTACTTGAGCATTTAATATTTACTGTATGTATCAAAGGCAATTTTCTGATATTAAATGTACTCAAACAATTCAAAGTAAAGGATGTTAAAGGTGCAGTAGATAGCTTTTCTAAAAATAACTTTTTGTCATATTTGCTAAAAAATGTGGTTCTTCTGGCTCCTCCTAGTGTTCCTAATGGCATTTGCAAGAATAATACTTACATAAAACTTACTTACTACAGCTTTAAGTAACATTTTGAATACAGGGTTTTACTCAATATCAAATATTTTACATTGTACGTAACACAATTGTATTGCTAATTTTATTTAATTGAAAGTAGTGGCGGATAAATTACCTGAAAGCCACACTAGAAATTGAAAAAAATTGGTAAAAGTTAAAGTCACCTATTACAACATTACTTGAGTAAAAGTTAAAGTATGTAATATTTACTGTACTTAAGTATCAAAAGTAAATTTCTGATATTAAATGTACTCAAAGTACAAGTAAAAGCTGTTAATAAAAAAGCATGTGGTCAGAATTTGGGGAATTATGAAGTTTATTCTTCAAACATACACACCAAAATTGCAGCTTATATTACACTTTAAGAAAAACAAGGTCTTCACAACTCGAAGAACTTTAACTTAAAAAAAACAAACCAAAAACAGATTTACCCTCAGGAGCTGAAGGACTAATATAGCTAATAAAGCCACTAGATTGAGTTATCCTGAAGCACATACTGTAGGCCTGGTATACATAAAAGAGACGTAACATGATATTTTGAATGATTGCTGTCTGATTACATTTGTAAGGGAACAAACAGAAACATATTAATCAAATTATTGATTAAAGGATATCATATTTAAAAGTTATTCCTATATGGTTTTTACATGTATCAGTCTCATCAAGAAGAACACATTTTTAATATTAAGTGGTTACCACCTAATTACTGTCAATCTCAAAAGTGATTTGACGCAGTAGACCGTGCTGAATTGTGGGATACTTGTGGCTCTGAATACTGCTCCAAAACAGCTGCAAACTAAGTGTGTTGGCAAGTGTTGGCATTTTTGAGCCATGGGACTTTCCTACTAGCTTTTGCCGCATGAACACACACTCCAGTGCTCAAGAAAGCAAGTATGGACCCTGGGACAGATCAAATGTGTCAGCCTCTGCTGCTTAATTTTTGACCTGTTTTTTTAATATCTCTTGTAGGAAGTGAAATACTTATTCACTGCAGTACATTCCTAATTCGGCTATCATTTTTTAGATTCATTCATTCATTGTTTAGCTGGTAAAATATCAGAAAATAGTGTCCAGGGAGCTGAAAATGACGTCTTAGAATAGCTTGATTTGTCCAACCAACAGTCCAAAGCCATCCAATATAATGAAGATGGAATGCAGCCAAAATCTCATTTGAGAACCTGATAACAATGAATGTTTGGCATTTGTTCTTGATCGATAACAGCACTGAATAGAAAACAATAGAACAGAATAGGATTAAAGTTAGTCAGTAATGAACAGAAAACAAGGAAATGATGTAAATATACACAATTACAGAGCAGAACTCTAATGATACAGTGTCCTCCTAATCCTGAGAAACTGATTATTGTTTAGTCAGTGAGGCTGGCTGTGTATTACTTGAAGCTCAGATGCACTCAGACGTTTTAAATAGTGCCAGGTTGCTTTAATTGTTCAGACATGGCATGCATCCACGCTCTGAGGCGGGGACTGTCAGTGACTTGAGGTGATGCTTGGCAGACTGCCATTTGTACTTTTTTCTTGTCTCATTTTTTACCCATCTCCCCTCACTCTCTGTCTTCTGTCTTTCTCTGCCTCGCCAAATTCCTCCTCATCTCTATTCAATCTGTTTCCTCTCATTCCCTCACACATCTTTCTGTCCGTACCCCCCTCTGGGGCTCATTTTCTTTTCCCTCTCAATCTCTTTCTCACTTGTCATCCCTCTTTCTCTCTCTCTCTCTCTCTCTGTTTGCAGCCGCCTGGTGCAGTGTGAACAGGGACTGAGCATGAAGATATTCAACTACACGCCAAGACTCCTGGACACCCACTTCCTCTTTAACTCCCCTCCGACCCCAAAATCTTTTCCCCCATGCGTTTCACCCGCTCTCACCCCCCTCCAAACCCCTCCTCTTTCAACCCTCACATTCCTTAACTCTTTTTGTAAGTACATGTTTACACAGTGCAAATTAATGGTGTCAACTGCAGTGAAAATTGAACAAACAGTGCATTTTACAATGTGAGATTCCTAAAATGCGTTTGCATCTCACCATAGTTGTTTGCTGGCTCAAGATATTGGATTATGTCATGTTCACGTTTCAAGTAGCTTTGAGCCACTGTAAAGTGGGGTTTGTCATGTAGCAAGGACCCTGGCGTTGAGTTTTTCATGTAGCAGTTACTTAGTTTTTGAGTAGTGCATTCGGGAATGCGTTTTGTTTCTCTCCTGTCAGGGTTGGATTTACCACAGGTAGCTCATTTAGCTGTTATTTCATCGTAGCTGCTCATCCCACATTTGCCTCAATACAAAGTGCTCTAATGATTTTGTTTTTTAACTAAGCTACCCTACAAAATACTTTAGACATTATTCTCACATCGGCCATTTTGAACTCACATCAACATATTGAATAAATGAGGACTATCGACCGACCTAGTTGCCAGATTAGCTTGCAATCTCAGGAAAACAGAATGCTTGAATTTAGTTTGAAGGTTAGCTAGCTCCTTAGCTAGCTGTCCCCAAGTCACTGAGTTGGGGTAGTGTCAAGAACTATACATATTATGGTAAAAAACCATGATGGCCTTGCAAGCAGCGAATGGGCTTTAAGAAAGAAATAAGTATAATGTGTAATTTTAGAATTTCTGCACTGATAAGGACAAGAGCTAGCTAGGGGTAGCAAAAAGCAGAAACCAGAATCAGTGTTAGCTTCTGACAGCAGGCTGCAATAGGCCCAGTGTCATTAGCCTGAATTTAAGTGAATTTAAGACAACCACTGTTTTTCAAACTCCTATTTTTGGAGTGGGAGGGACTCTGAATACTACAAGGAAGGCAGATATGACATACTGTATCCGACATCTTTTAAAACAGATTTAATGAAAAAAAGAAACATTTTACCATCTAAAAAAAGAATTGACCCTTCCTAAGCCCCGCCCCCTTTTTCTCCAATAACAGTTAAGCAGGCCTCAGTCGGAACCTCGTCAACTTTCTCCTTTCCTGTACCTTGAACCCTAGATAACTAACTAGCTAGCTAATCTATCTAGTTACATCTCATAATAAATGTTAGCAAAACACTGGGTTAACATTAGCTAACTTAAGACGTGAATATATATTTTGTTTTTACGTTTGAGCCATCTTCAAAATATGGTTGTCTTTTCCACATAGACAAGCCTAGCACCTAGCATATCTAAGTACAGGAAAGGAGGAAGTTGACCAGTTCTAAAAGGGGCGGGACTTGGGAAGGGTCAGTTTTGTACTAGTATTAACAAGAGAGGGTGAGCTTTCACTCAATACCTAACTTTAAGCTACAGTCCTCTGCTCGCTCGTGCTATCTGAGAACCAGGGTTACGTTGTAACTTTAGGTTTTAACTTACATTTATACCAGTCTGTAACTGGCTGCAGCCACCAAGTGTAATTTTCTTATCGGCATATAGTATTTTACCTCAAAATACAAACTTTTATTCTTTCAGACCCGTGAGCTTTATCATGCTTCCTCACAATAAGTACATTTCTGCACAGTGGCTGCTGTGGGAGTAATGTCTATGACGGTATATGAACTTATTTAGCATGTGTAAACAGCACCGGTTTTTAATGAGCAACAGAACCCCAAACCCAAAACACTGAAGACATTATGATCACATCTTACATCAGCACCAAAGGCCAGCCAATAGGAGAGGGCCAGTTTCAGATATGATTAGATCCGAGTCTTCACAAATATTTAGGTAGGTAGACACCAGTCTTTGATTGACAGACGCGTAGAGGCACATTCAGAGAGTTAGTGATTTAGATCTTCTTCATGTAGCTTTTATTTCATGAAACACTGGTTATGAGTTCAATCTCTAAATATTGACATCAGGGTCACGTAAGGCGTGAGATGAATAGATCGTTTTGCTGTCATGGGATAATTCCTGACATAGAAAAGAATCTGCTGCTACCTTGAGATAGAAAAGTAAAAAAGAGATAGAGGCAGCGCCTCACTGTTCTCCATGCAGCTAAAGTTTGTTTAATTTCCGCCTTCTGTTTGTGTATTCCTTGTCTGAATTGGCGATGGGTAGCTTATATTAGCTGTGCAGGTCTAGTAGAGATTGTACATATGAAAATGTTGTTCTATTATGATTATATTTGTATTTATTGACATCTTTTAGTGCTATGGTGCAAAGTTTTTCTCAGTGGAAGTGGCAGTAGCTCTGTAGGCACTGCGGCTTCTCGTAACAGTTTGAATCAGAATACCTACCATTAGAAACTTCAGACAGAAATCCATCTGAATGACATTGAATATGAAGCCTTAAACATCACCACATGCTAGAGGAGGTTTTAAAGGTTTTCAAGAGATGACTTTCTTTTTTGATATGGATTCCCAGTAAGCAGGGAAATGCCCACTAGTGGTCTTTCAGTGTGGAGCTCTTGGCATCAGACTACACAACACCAGTATTGCGACGCATTACAATATTGATACAAAGATGGTTTCACTTTCGCATTAGTGATCAGTTCAGTTATCAACACATCACCGGGAAAATAACCTTGACTTCACATCACTTAGTATACTGTAGCTGATAGATCAACCACCTCAGCATCAATATCTATAACACACAATGATCCTATATATTGCCACGGTCAACCCCAATTATTGGATACAAGGGTCCCTTACCCATAATTCAACTGGAGGACATTACAGAAAAATGTGGACCATCAGAATGCAAATGCTAGATTGGTCTGAACAGCAAAATATAAGACAAGACCAACATCTGGAAGCTCTGATGAGAATATTATTGGCCAATGAGAAAACTGTTAGAGGGTCTGTGTCAGTCTTTGACTCCTGTGCATAGTTTTCATTTTGGCCTTTCGTTCTACGATGCATACGAGTAGATTGAAACCTCTACTGTACATTATACAGAATTGTGACCATGTGTCTACAAACTGCTGAAAAAAATAAGGTACACAAACTGAAGTCTTGTCTAATTTTCTGTGTTTGGACTTCCCCATGGAACTGATCAGACCCACCTCTGCATCTGCTCTGATCTTTCTTGACAAAAACAAATCTCACCTTGTTTACCCTGTGAGGTCAAATTACCCAGATTCAGTCCCCGAGATACCTCACCTAACCTCACCACCACTAACACCGCTACACACAGCCCACCAATCAGACCCTAACTCAGAAAGCACAATGTAAAAATGCGCAAGTATTGTAAGTTAAAGATACAGTATATTAGAGGTTGTTGAGTGTGAAGAGAGTATTTAGAGATATATAGTATTACTGTTTATCTGGTGAAAGGTTTGTTGATGAATCACTCCTTCTTTATAGCTCTATACTTTCAAAAAGGTGCCATCTTGCCATCCACCTCATTGTTGACTATTTTCCTCTGTGAATGACAGCCAGTCTGTCATCTGCCAGTACTGTGGTAGCAGTGGGGATCCAGCTACACCGATACCAATATCCATCCTGCACCGTGCCCTTCTTTTAGAGCACTGGGTTGCATTGCGCAGGGCAGGGCTATGTGGAAGTGTTGAATATTATTAAATATATTGTAACAGAATTATGTATTACAGTAGGCTTATAGAACAGGCATGTAAAGGCGTTGCTGCTTTATCTGTGAAATGTCTCTACTAATCTGAGTGTCTGTGTTAAAGGTGTCCTGTGGAGTTTTTGACCACCAGTAGCGCTACAGGGCGATGTTCTCACTGTTTTGTTTGTGTGGTGCAGGCGACAGGGTACACATTCTTGCCGCTGGTTTCCCGCTATTTTTCTGGTCAGCGGTAAGTGGCGGTACAGCGGACAACAACATTAGTTAGACCTCAAGGAAACACACAGTGGAACTGTTCTGTCACTTAGCATTTGCGCTTTAGCTAAAGTTGCAGGGGTTTGAAACGCAGACGCGAGCTAAACTAAATGGGCATACCCATGGTATAATGTCAAATAAGAGCCAAACAAATATTTAAATGACATGTGGACCAACTGACATTTTGGACACTTTAACATTGATTTGTGCAAATATTAAAAAAATTTTAACGTAAAAAGAACATTACTTTAGTCACCTCATGAGATTATATTTTATCCTAAATCCTGTGTCCTGTTCCCAGTAGCAGAAATCAAACATATTATAGTTGGTGCAGAATGCAGCAGTGAGCTTTCTGACAAACACTAAATTCAGAAACTGGATTACACCGGCTCCCTATAGAGTTCAGCTGAAGAACTCGGTAAACACCTTATTCTGCCACTCATTTGACTCCCTCATTGCTGCTTCTATAACACCATCTTCTTCCAAATGCTCAGAGTACCACAGACCTTCCCTTACATCTCTCTTAAACCGTGTCTGCGTCTGGGTTAGTTAATTAAAACAAAACTAAAACTAGTTGTGAGAAAACATTTGTTGGCTGAAATAAAAATAAAAACTAGATTTTAGAAGAAGAAGAAAAAAAAACAGATACAATATTGCATAAAAATATACAGGGAATGTCGTTTTAGTCTGTCAGTTTGGTCAAACAAAAACAGCCAAACAAGCACGTTGTCTGGGACTTACATGTACACAGTAATATTTATGGAAGTAGAAAGTGCAGTGATGGTTTAACATCTGCTAAGAAGTTATAAAATCTGTGTAAAATGTTAACTATTGAATAGGCTATACATTGGCCATTAAAATTAATGCAAAAACCATGAATATCATGCATTTAGTATGAGGTCATAAGACTGACTTTCTCTCAGCACCCCTAACTCTGACCGATTTCAGCATCCCTGCATATTATCAGAAAAGAAATAAAAATAAAAACAAATAGAAGCTACCAGAACTCTAGTCTGCAGTTAAACCTCAGTTAGAATTTCTACAGTGATTTTAGTTCCAGACAACTCAGATTTAACCCAGTCCTAAACCTAAAACTGCAGCTAAGCTAGTGACAGAACAACAGTGAGAAACAATGAATGTAAACATGACTTTGGTTTGTTCCCAAGAAAGCCCCACAGGCTACCTTTCACTTCTTAAAAAAGAAAACTACTCACTACGAACTGTCGAAGCTTGTTTGCGTTCGAGAGGGAGCTGCTGTATTCCGAATAGAAACATAAAGCCATATTGCATGGATTGATGTTTACATGTCAGTGACTCACTATACTGATAGCCATAGTTTTACAGTACTCGAGTGCCCAGCTGAATGCAACCCACGCGCTCTGATCGGAGGCTCCTGTCCTGTACATTGTGCCCAGCTTGGTTGGGTTGTGTATATGAGGTAGATAGTGAGTGAACTGTCAGAAATGCCAATACTGTTTCCTATTGATACATTCCTGAATGTCCCTCAGACTGTGCAACCTGTTCTTTTCTATCCTCCTACTCCTCAGTGCAACCTGTGCTTCGTCATACAATGGAAGAGTTGTGCCGTTGAGGTGCAGTGAAACATTGAATGTCTCCTGGCAACATGACAAGATTAACAATGGGTGGACGTAAGGCCTCCTGTAGGCAGCAGCAGTTTCTGTAGCCGTAGGGAAGCTGGTGGACAGGAAGCAGGTCACCAGGTTTACCTCAACAGGTGTTGATACCAAGCCAATCAGGAATTTGCCAAACTGATCAAGGTCATAACTCTTCCCTTCTATGGCTGTGTTCTTTTCTATCCTTCAACTGAGTGCATGTCAACTGAATGTCCAGTAACTTCTTTGCTGTAGTATTAGGCCATGCTACTCTTCAATGGGTTTTGTGCATTTCTTACCTTCTTTCTTTTCTAGTATCCCTATGAAGGAGACAGAGACTAAAATCTATTATATAAAATATATATGACTAGAAAAATGGCATACAAGAATGAACATTCACTTTTATGGCAATGTTTAATGAAATATTAATTCTTAATGTATGTTTCAGTAAAACAGCTTTCTCTTCTTAAGTGTAGAGACTTATTGCAGGGATGCAAGTATTATATTTGGTCTTTAAAGAATATCTTGTTGAAATTCTAGACGATGTAGAGTGATGCAATTCAATAAAACGATAAAACTGAAAACTGTGCTTTGTGGCTTTTTAAATCCTGCTGATGATTCACATTGGGACTCGTTTCATGCTGAAAGCTTCTGGCAGATCTGTGATTCATTTCAGCTTTCATTCATCCTGTGGTGGAGTGTCCGTCCTGAAGTCCAATCATTAAGTGTGACAATCCTCAATTAAATGTTTACTTTATGGTTTGACGAGTGTTCAAATGAGGTAAGCCACAAACCTGAACTCAAACCAGCAGGGACCTACATTAGGACCTCCTAATGCTCCTAATGGCATTTGCAATAATCCACCGGCCCTGAACGAAAACAGCCAATCAGAGCTGAGAAAGACATTTGATTGGTGAGTCCCAGGGTGCCAAAGTGTCTCTATTTGATGCCCTGGGAATGAGACCCCAACCCGGTGAAAAGTGTCTTTTTAGCTTTCTTGGCTCTGACTGTTGCATGAACCCACCGGGCCTGGACGAAAACAAATACAAATTAGGAGCTCTTGTAGGAGCCAGAGGAACCTGGTTGTTTCACAGACTATCTGTCTCATGTTCTACTGTCAGGATATAGTGAAAGAGTTATTTTTATAAGTTACCTACTGCAGCTTTAAGTTCCGCCTGTGCAATGTCCATGACTCTAACACAATGAAATGCACAATGGAAATCATCACAGATACAGAGACAGTACTTTTTCTTTTACTTAAACATACTAAAAGGTTGACTGGTTATGAAACAGTCTCAATTTAATGCCTCTATATGACCTACATAAACAAGACCATCAGGGACAAGACTGACTGTTTCTATGTAGTTATTCTTAAACCTGCAGTAGCATATTTGCTGAAACTTTCACTATATCCAAACAGTAGTACGAGACAGAATTTGTGAAAAAAGTGCTCCTCCTAGTGCTCCTAATGACATTTGCAAGAATCCACCGGGACTGAACGAGAACAACCAATCAGAGCTGACAAACACAGAAAGACACTCTGGGTTGGAGGCTTAAGGCCAGGACACACCAACCCGCCGGCAGAAAAGCAGTCTGACTGATCAGTCGGCTCCCGTCTCCCCGAGTCGGTCAAAAAAGTGCCTCCGAACACACCAAACCGACACAGAGTGGAGTGTACGTTCTGCGTGTACGCAAGGCGTAATACATCCCCATAACAGCAGGCGGCGCTAATCTGTGTTGTCGCCCAAATAAAATGAAAACCGGAAATGACAGATCACTCTAGACCTAGTAAACTGTCGTCAGTCATTGTTTTCATCAGAGAGTGTTGATAGTAGTCAAGAAGGATCATTATTGTCATTACTTGCTGAGCGGAAAATGCGATGGCTAATAATAACAACAACAAGATACTGGCGTTGGCGTAGCACGTTTACCATCGTCACTTCCGGTTTTCTCGTGCACTCACTGATTCGCTAGTCAAGGGCTAGCACTCCACCAATCAGATTGGTCATTGAGGTCGAATCGGCCAAAATGAACGCCGACGCCAACTGACTCGAGTCACCGACCACGCCCGACTGTCTGACGACGTCCGATGGCCTTTAAAGATAGCTGATTGTTGAGTCTCATTCCCAGCATCGATATTTGACTACCTGAGACTCAACAATCAACTCTCTTTCTTGAGTCTGATTGTTTTTTTTCGCTATCATGGCATGGCCAACGGATGCGTTAGGTCTTCTAGTTTCATATGGTATCAGGATCTTCACTCTAGCTTTAAAACAGAGCCCACTACAGCCTCTGAAAGACAGTGCCAGTGGAAAAGGGAAGGATAATGGGTTGGCCACGGCGAAAAGAAGATACCTCATTTTCCACTATACTAAAAATAGCTACATGTTAAAACAAAAAAGGTTTCATATAAAAATTATTTTATTCAATTTCTTTCTTTTCATTCACTATTAACATTACTACTTAACATATCATTACATATTTTTTTTCAAATAACAGAAATGCAGCTCTTTTTACACATATACATGTATAGAAACATCCTCCCCATCCCTCGTGGCTCCCTGAAGCAACCTGTCAACTCAGTCTTCTATAGCTCTACAGTGGATACCAACAGGTCTTATTCCCAATCAGGCCTCCTTTATCGCATATTCTCCTGGGAACATGCAGACTGTAACTGACTGAACGCACCATGTTTGGCATCTTAAAAGTTTTAGTTTCATATTGGCACAGCCTGTTTTTCATGTTACACTACTGATAACTGCATATCGTGGCCACCGTTAAAGTGAAATTAGTGTTCAAGAAAATGAAATAACGTTTCATTTTCTTGAACACTAAATTGTTAAAAACACCCCACCCACCATCGGTTTAAGGCTCTTCATCTTACCCACAGACTGCAGGTTAACATTGATCTGCACTTGTAGATCAACTACATACAACAAACTGCAGAAATACAATTTCAATCAGATAATCTCAGCGAGTGTCTGCTCCTCACCATGTGCTTTGAGAACAGTTAACCCCGATGTGCTTTGAGAACAGTTAACCCCTATGAAAGTAACGTACCTCGACGCCGAACGAGGGAGGGGTTTGTACGGCGTTTTGTCTCTTTGTGGTTTAAGGCCACATGTTGCGAGTTGCGAGGGGCCTCTTGATCGGTTCAGGGGTCCATTTTTAAATAGTCTGTGGCGGCCATAGTTCAATGTCAGCTCTTTCAGGAAAGGGAGAGGGGGAGTTAAGATCTAGTCACCGCTACGGTCTCCATGAAAAGCCCCTGGATCAGCGGGGGAGGGAGGGACGGTCAGATCTTTCCGAGGACCTGCATGATGGCGATGGTGGTGCTCTGGCCGAAGATGAAAGCTCCGCAGAGCAAGGTCACCACGCCCCAAACTGTGAGGACGACTCTGGGGAGGAGAAGGTACAAAGAGAGGTGTGACATCTGAAGAACATGTTGCAAACGTGTATTAGTGGTTGCAATGCATCCCTCTGGTCCCCAGACATTAAGAGTCTGTCACTGTGGGCGTCCCCTGCACCCAGTTAGCTGCAGGCAACTTGAGCCCTTTTTTATTCAGTCTATATTCGTTTACTATATCTCTATATCTATTACATTTTTTACAACTGTCAGGATATGGTTTCAGCAGATATGACAAGTTTTATTTTTACAAAAGTTACCTACTGCAGCTTTAACCTAAACTGCACGTTGCTAACCACGGAACCACACTGTCACCAAAACGGCACACAGAATTTACTGATGATTTTGTTGTTTGTAGAGGCTCACCAGCAGTGGAAAATGACTTATAATTACAGTCATCATGGGGCCATTCAAACCTAAAAGGGTTCATCACTGCGGGAGCATAAATGTGCTCCGTAAAAACAATGTCAATCTGACCTGAGCATGCACTGCATTGACCAAAGCACAGTGTGAGGAAATGTCATGGTGACTGCACATCATTTTAGTGTCCTCAGACAGCTCCACCTCCACCACAAAAACATTTTACTGAGAGTTTAGAAGAACCCATTTCAAACTTTGTGTTGGAACAAAGCTCTACATGTTGAAGGTTTCTGGAAGGGAGAATAAACGCCCACTCAGGCAGTACAACTTACTTTACAGCATTCATTTTCATCTCTTGAGTATTTCTTTGGGGTTCATTTACTAAAAATTTACATTTAAATTAAGTTTTTTTTCTCACCTGGTCTTCCAGGACACTGGCTCAGACTGCATGGCAAACATCAGACAGAGTCCTGTTCAAACACATCACAGTGTTTAAGGCTTGCAGCTCATTCAAAATAACAGACTGGATCTGTAGCCAGAGTGCTACCTGGGAAGATGAAGATGAAGAAGGCGCTGATCCCGCCGATGACGCTGACGACCTTGCTGATGTCGGGTACAAACATGGCGATTAGTAGCGTCACTGTTATCCACAGGACTGTCAGCACGTAGCGGCTGCGGCTCTCGAACTCCAGCGTCGCCACGCCATCACGCCTCCGCCGCCATCTGAGCAGGGGGTCCTGGATCACTGATCTGAGGGGTTTTGATCAATTAGTGTGGCTAAAGACAGTCCTTATGCAGCCAGCCATATTTATTAAATCCACATCCACATCAGGTCAAATGTAAATAAAACTTCATCTTAATATTTCAGATGATTTAAAAAGGTCCAGTGTGTAACATTTAGGATGATCTATTGTCAGAAAAGGAATAAAATATTTGAATTTTTCATAGCCACCATAGTTTCTCCTTCGTACTTGGGAGGGTGAAGCGAGGGCATTGCAATCCACAACTGCACCACTAGATGCCACTAAATCCGACACACTGGTCCTTTAATCAGCGAAACATTGAGACAGATTGAGTCTTATTCTAAGGTTTAACTGAAGTGATATAAATTAACTGAGGCCGTGTCCCTGACCTGACCAGCAGCAGGATGATGGGATAGATGGTAATGATGGAGACTCCAAACAGCAGCCTGGCGATGAGCATCAGAATGTCATCGCCGGTGTACGACATCAGAATGTCGGCCTTCACGTCCTTTCCAAATGTCAGGAACCCATAAACCCCTGCAACAGAGAAAAGAGGATGGCGTTTCATTTTCTGTAGCAGCAAATGGAGTGTATCTGATGCAAATTGGAAAAACTGACATTTCCTCTCACAAAGTGACAACATAGGGGCATGGCGATGACAATCAACAGACATGACTCTTTTTATTGTTTGGGTATTAAGTTAAATGGATTTTGTACAGTGGAGCAGTATGCCTAAAACATGCAGTTTGATTCATAGAACATGACTTATAGGTGTAACAGGAAGAAATGCTCCATGAAGAAGTTGAGAATCTTGAAAATGTCTCAATGTGTGCTATAACAACACTAAGCAGGCACTAGAAATGTGTCGCAGAGCAAAACAGTTGTTTTCCTATTGTTTTCGACATGCGTATGCTTTCCCCCAACCATACATGAAATGGCACTTATAAAATATAAATGTGTGGTAAGCATACATGCACCTCCTGCAAACCAGGCGTATTGTTTTCAAGAGATAACTGCGGGTTACACGAGGAGGCGGACATAACATTAAGTTGAGAAATGTAACGGACAGAGGAAATGTCAGGGGATCAGCAAAGTCACTGTCTGGAGACTAGGGATATGCGTGATTAGTCGACTAGTCGGTTACACGTTGCTAATCTCGCTAGTCAACACCAGAAATATTAGTCGATTAAACTAATTATTATATTTTTAATGTATAACACTGGTTCATTGCGTCTTTACGCCACTAGCTGGGGCTGCGGCCCCTCGTCGCGGCACTAATGCCACCGCTGGTTTTAAGAGTCCTGTTTGTCCCACTTTAGAAGTTGTAGTTATAGGTTACTGCTGTCTGCTATAGGATTCTAGCAGCTGATTTCACTCTCTGCCATCTAACCCCACACAGCTTGGAGATGGCTCTATTCAGGGGGAAGATGGTGGACTGGAGTTGAAAAAAAGATACCCAGAGTATGGTCAGTTAGGATGAGATTAAGCACTGAGCAACTAGCAGTCACATTATAAAAGAGTTGTCAGCCTTGCTGTATACACTGACTGGCAGTTCGCTAACGTAATCACAGATGCCGTCATCTAGTTTTTGTCATTCACAAAGTGAACCCATCCAGCAGGGGAAGAAATTCAAAAGGCATCGTATACCTGGTTATCCCACAACGATCAATCAGCCATGAGAGTGACCTCTCTCTCTCCCTCTCTCTCTCTCTCTCTAATTACACAAACAGCGTCTGTTTGCTTTCTAATCATTCACGGCACTGTCCTGCAGAAAGTTATTGTCCATATGTTGCCAATTTCAGTAGTATCCCATTGTGTTTACCGACACGTAAATGCAGATAATGTAACATTGCCCTGTGTCAAATGTGTGTAACAGGATATACTGAGGAAAGAAACAGTAACTTGTGAAGCCTGGTTGTATGTGTGCAGTGTGTGTATTTATAGTCTTTCACTGTGGTGCATTTTGACTGTTTAATTACTTTCAGACTAGTCAAAATTTAAATTTCTGTTTAATCAATGGCCAAATGAGTTTCCAGGAACATCCGTACTGGAGACCCTGAATAACTGTAGGATATGTCACCACAATCCATCCCATACGTGTTGAGATATTTGAGTTGGGATAGAAGCAGTGGACCGACAGGCACTGCCATTCCTAGAGCAGCTGAAAATCTTGTTCATGAGGACATAATGACGTAACTGCTTTCAAGTGTCATTTTACAACCTAGAAGCCTCCAAAGTATGTTTCTCACTTCACCCTGCTATGACTCACAGCTGTAAATTGAAAAAGTGGTCCAATTATTCCTCTGGAACAGACTGCTCCATACCACACTTTTCTGGTGCTGACTGTATACTGGAAACGCATGGAAAGAAACTGGGTGTCTTATAATAATAATCATTGGGAATGAATGAATGGAAGGGAGGGGCAGAAACCTGTGAGGGAGTAGATGATGAGACAGAAGATCATGGAGACCACAGAGATGAAGACCCAATGAGAGAGCCGCTGGTTCTCCATGCTGCTGTAGATGGCGATGGACGCCTCGTGGCACTGCAACAAACACACAAAGAGAATGAAGACTTAATTCCAACTGATCAGTACAGCAGCTGACTCTAGGTACGAGTTCCTCCTCTGTGGTTAAAGGAGAGCAGAAACTACAGATGCACTGACAGATAAAGCAGGTTGTGCTCAGATGGATTGTGTGCCTATCTAGCCACCAGCCTTGGATTTTTTCTCATCTGTCTGTGCCGGGTGAGGATCCAAAAGGTCTTATTATCTCTGATCTCTCCGCCGGTGTGATGAACTGAGATGAGATAGGGAATTAAATGAAGGCTGTGGGCTCGGCGCGGCACAATGGAGCGAGGTAAACCATCACAGAGGTCAGGATACAGACTCTTGTCCCCGCTTGATCCCAGCTGCCACCGCCCGCTTTTAAATCTCACTTCCCCTTTTCCTGCCTTCCCCTCCTCCACTCCTCCACTCCTCTCAGGATCTCATCAGCTCTCTTTTCAACCCTTTGCAGTGCAATCACTCACCCTGAGGGAGTGAGTCTGTGTGTGTGTGTTGGCGTGAGGGGACATGCATCAGTCCTTTCACACTTTCCCCCTCCTTTTATTATTAGATCCCGCCAGCATCCCTCAGGGGTTACCTTGGCAACTTGGGAAGTTACACATCAGTCCTTCCTGCTTTAGATTGACAGAATGATCTTTTTCCCCGTTGCTGATATTAAATATAAAAAGCGAACTCTGCTGGGTTCCTGCGGACCACAGCGGCCCCCAGGCTGCGCCAGCCTGCTGACCTTTACACTACACTGAAACACTCTTCTGAGAAAGTCCAGGTCCTAACGATTATTGAGAGAGACCCCACTCTGCATCACTTCAATGTCTGCAACTTATATATGCTTTAGCACCAGATTAAGCCGGATTCCAAAAATCATTCTCTCATTGACCCCTAGCAATGCCCATACAGGTGGGTTCAGTCTGGTTTTCAAATCAAGTTTATTTAAATAGCACATTAAAAACAACCAGAGTTGAAAGTGCTGAACAAATTCAGTTGCAAGGCATACACCAATAAAAGACAATAAAATAAAAAACATACATATATAAATATAAGCCAATAACAAATATGTGCACAAATGTAAAAACAGAGACAGAACCTGTAAGAACAATATAAAATAAAAGTACAGGGGTGTCTGCGCACGTATGGCTTTAAAAACAAATAAAAGAACCTTAAAAATCAACCTGTATTTGACAGGTAGAGTCCAGGTTTTGAGATCCGTCTCTGAAATGTCTGCCTCCTCATCGACACAGTGGAAGTGAATGGAATTTCATTGGTGGTGCTCACAGCACAACAATATCTGATACTCTGTTACTGTAGAATAATCCAAAGACTTCATGTGGGTTATTTCTTCTGCAGAAAATAGTTCCAGTAGAAGCTTCCTCCATCTGCTGTGTAATTTATTTGGCCCATGTTTAAATTAAACAGACTGACTTTACTTGCTTCTTGTCAACGGTTAGATGAGACAATCGATTAACACACAGTCAGCAGGCAATTAGCTTAGCTTAGCATAGTCCACTAGCCTGCTTCGTCGTTTCTGGAAAGTGATTTGTTTTTAAAATGCAACTTTTCATTGTTTTGTAAAAGACAAAAAAGAAAAGAAAAAATGTTTTAGCTGAAGGCAGAAATGTCAAACAGACCCGGATAAATACTGTAAAACTATCTGCAAGGTTAGATACTATCTGTGAGAAACATATGTTAAGTACTTGCTATGTAATCACTCTTCAATGTATTCCCATGCACGTCTTTGCAATTTTGCAGCCAGAACCGCACAGCTTTCCCCTCCTGAAGCGTGCATACATACATAACCCTTTTCACACACAGCTGCACACTCACTGGCCTCCAGCCTTTCCACAGCATGATGCTCTAAACACATGTTAACCAAGTCTCAGAGGGTCTTGCATGAATACATTTCAAAATTGTTGTACTCACTTGGAAACCGAAGCAGATGGTTGGGATGACGCTGAACATGGAGGCCCAGGAGCTGATCCTGCACACAGACAGGAGGAGACACAAGAGTCATTTTCTGGGGTTCACAAATGCCACAAGAAGATGAAGAAGAAATCAGCTATTATTGGGGCACCGTTCATAATGCCGTGGCATTTAGATACACTTCGCCATGGAGTTCATCTGTCAATCACAGGCACACAGCTGACAGGAGCAGCCGGGGTAAGTCAGCGAGCCAGACAGAGTGTCGAACAGTGACAGAGGGGTTCAAGGAGAGGTGCGAGCAGAGCAGTTTGATCCACTTTGTCTGTCCTGGTGGCCCGGATTCAACGCAGATTTATGGATAAGACTCATGACATGTCATATTTCCTGGAAACAACCTCATTACATGAACTTGCTCCGGACAGTAAGTTTATTTATAACATAGTAAGACAGCCTCAAAGACCAAACTTTACTTTAAAAAAAAAAAAAAAAAAAAAAACTAAAACTACTATTTAGCAATTTGTTAAAATTATTTTCTGTTTTTCCTCATTTCCAAAGTTTGAAGGCAGATTATACACCTCACTTCAGTCATGCAGACAACAGTAAATACAGACTGCAGAGCATATATTCAGACAATTATTTTGAAATAGAATTTTGACAGCTGCAGGCTCTGCTGTCATCACAAGCAACCAAAACAAATACTTCGACATTTGGGGAAATGCAGTTTGCTTTCTTGCTGAGAATTAAATGAGAAGATCAATACCCCTCTCATATCTGTTTATTAAATATGGAGCTACAGCCAGCAGACGGTTAGCTTAGCTTTGCATCAAGAGTGGATTGTCATCTAACTCTCTGCAAGAAAGGAAATGCGTGGAGCTCCCAAAATGTCCTCAAATAAACGCTGCAAACAGGAGGACTACGTAGCACTAACTACACTGCACTCCTCTTTCAAAACTTTTCATTTCATTTAATCCATGCACACTTTGTCCCTCCATGGTACAAACTACTTTTGTACAATTATACAATATAATTAAAACAAAATGAAGAACTTACTATAACATAAGTACAGAGCCCCATAAGAGACAGGGATCATTTCTCCCCTATGCAAAAGTTTCTCAGTGGAACCCATGTATTTTTTTTCTCCCATGTGAGGGGAGCACAAAAGTATTTACAATTTTTTTTCCACACCCACCAACTTTTACATTTTCATAAATAAAGTCAATATAAAGGCAATAGCAATAACTTTGATAAAACTATAAGAAAAATTAAATGTAGTTTCCTGTGCAAAATGTTGAGCTAGGGCTGTGCAATATGTTCATAATGATATGATATGATACAGCACATTCTGTAAATTCAATGAATAAATTGTTTATATAAAATTAACACATGGAAAGGCCCATTTCATATGACATTTTGAAATATATACTCAACAAATAAAAAAAATAAATGAATAAAAACTCACTTACTCATATATCTCCGTTTATTTAGAACCTTTGTGCTAAAATATTAACAATGCAGTGTCTGCCACATAAAACTTTACTTTGGCGGGTCACCCATATTAATGTCCAGCGACCCATTTAGACACAGAGAAAGAAAGAGAGAAGAGTCACCCGGATATTTTACAAACACAGAGCAATAAAGCATTGTGTACCAGTTCCGATCGTTTCCACAGCCTCACTAACAACAAGCCTCCTCCACACGAGGCTCACCTGCTTTTATGAAAACGGAGCAATAAAAGCAATAAAAATATATATAGTCCCTTTTTTGTATTAATGTTTCGCAATCAGCCTTCATCTACTTTTACATATTTTAGGGCCCATTTTACAACATTGCACTCTACTTTGTCTGCAACTTGACACATCTACTCCCAACACTTGAGTTTATTGTGACCAGTGGAGCAAATAGATTGTTTGGAGCCCTGGATCCCATCATTTGTCCCCTCCCACACACACACACACACACACACATATATACGTACCCACTGCTGTACAGAGGGGTGATGTGAACCATAACAGTCGACGTGCTGTGGTATTTGATGATGATGGCAATGGTCAGGTAGGTCGCAGCCAGAGTGCCCAGAACACTGAGAGGACGGAGACAAAACACCTGGTTCAGACAGAAATCAGACAATCGCTGAAAAGTGCAGTGGATGAGTGGATAACTGGAGACTGACCACAAGGGTCATTTATTTTGTGTGTGTGTGTGTGTGTGTGTGTGTGTGTGTGTGTGTGTGTGTGTGTGTGTGTGTGTGTGTGTGTGTGTGTGTGTGTGTGTGTACAAAGGAGGTCAAATCTGTGTTAAAAAGAACAAAGACATTGTGAGAAAACTAGTGCTGTCAGTTAAACGCATTATTAACGGTGTTAACGCAAACCCATTTTAACGGCGTCAATTTTTTTATCATGAGATTAACGTTCTTTTTGGCCTAGCACACTTTGTAGTTTTTTTCACATGCTGTTGCAACAACTAGTAATGTTAGAAAAACTACAACACCACACCGGATCTAGCTAGACCGGAAACAAAACAACAGGCACGCCACACACACTTGTTTAAGAGCAGTAGACGTTATGTTTTGAGTGAATGGCGAGCGCGAGACGCCGAAATGGATGCCAGTAATATTCTGAATGGAAAGTTTACTTTTAAAAAGTTGCCAAATGGTTCCATTGACAAGACCAAAGTGATCTGTGTGTTTTGTTGTTGTGAAATGAGCTATCATCGCAGCACGTCCAGTCTGAAATACCACTTGATGGCCAAACACACAGCTGATGCAAATTATCTGCCCCCTCGTCAAAGCCAGGCGACAATGGATGATTATTCAATAAAAACAACATTTGCACAAAGCAAGCCGATCCACTTTTATATGAGTATTACAATGAGAAAAAATAATGGGACAAAAAGAAATCAAGGGACATTTAGAATAGATAAAAATGTGTGATTAATTGCGAGTTAACCATGACATTAATGCGGTTAAATATTTTAATCGTTTGACAGCACTAGAGAAAACCTAAAACCAGGTTGCATACAAAATATAAGAAATAAGTGACTGTACGCTGTAATGAACATCCAAAGAGGAAACAACATAGGGCAAGATATTTTATTTCATGTAGAGCCTTAAAAGTACTGAGGGGAAAAGTCAGAAATGACCTTTGTTGCATCTCTACACACCTAACAGCGCCATCATGGAGCACCGACACACCCTAGAGCAGTGGCTCCCAACGTGTGGGTCCCAACACCCACTAGAGGTCGCCAGAGTTTCACACAGAGTCGCAAGGCCTTCTTCATTTTAAGGACTAAAGACTATGAAAACATTATACAGTAGTCCTATATGTTAGGTTTGTTAAGTCTAGATTATTATTTAAGATATAAACTTATGAAGAATCTGACAGAATAGGGGCACGGCAAAGAACTGAAAATATGCCACTTAGTCAGTTTACTCAATAATAGAAAGGGGTACCTTAAGGAAAAGTCTGGGAACCACTGCCCTAGAGTACACTTCTGCATGAGACGTTTAACCACTGAAGCTTAGCAAAAACCTTTTAAAAAGTTTTCAGCTTGTGTAGAGCTGCTCTTTAATGCTAATCTGTCTGATATACAGTATCTTGTTCATTCTGGCATGTAGGTGGTACAAGAGTTAACTTAATGGAGCATCCAGATTGAATAGGGTTCACCCTAAGGGAGCATAAATGTGCATGTGTTTCATGTATATGCATTTCCATGAATATACATACACTTTTTATTTACATTTTGTTGAAATCTGCCCATTAGTTAATGAGTTACCTTGTTGGTAAAGAAAAGCTTTAGAGCTGATGGTGAAGCTACATAAAAAGCTAAAAATGATTAGGAATCAGCCATGAACACTGCATTTTATGGTAAATCTGGCCGGTAGTTGTCCACTCAAAAATGCATTTCTCTTGGTTTCCAACCTGAATATTGGAGGGGAAAAAAATAAAATAAAATCACCTCAGTTTTCCAGCACTGTGAAGAATTGCACACAAATACTGATGTGCTCTTTTCACGAGCATGGACAGTGAATGTCTGTGTCTCACATCTTGGATGAGAATAGTCATAGACTGAGCTGCAACAAGGCAGAGAGGCCTATCTTTGTACCACAAAAGTGAATAAATGACAAAAAAAAACATGAGCTATTGGACAAATTGCTATTTTAAACATCAGTATCGACCCAAAATTTCCCAATCAGTGCCCTAAATATTTGATCATGTAGAAGGAGTAGATGCATATATAAAAAGGTTTTAATGCAGAAAATTTAATTTCATGTGGAAAAAACAGACTGGTTATTGTTCCAAGCAGATTTGTATATTTGTCTTATACATGTTTGGACAAATAACTGCATGTGCACGCATGCACTCCCATATGTGACACCTGACCTGATGTATTTCTGAATGCTGATCTCTTTTGGGATGGACATCGGCAGGATGAGGAGAACGCAGAGCAGCACCAGGGCGAAGCGCTGGTCTGTGTAGAAGTGGTACGGCATCTCTGACTCCGGCAAACCGGTCACCACCTCATACAGGGAGCCACACACTTTCAACAAACAAGAACACACAGACATGAGGAAGCACAGAAAATGAGTCTGAATGCAAGCTGTAGGCCTATCTGTCCTAAAGATAAGGACCATGAGAATGCTAACTTCCCGATGATGAAAAAAAGGCCCTCCATCAGTTACTCCGATAACAGTTGAGGAAGCCTCGGCCAACCTTTTCCCGTCCTGTACTCAGATATGCTGTGTGCGAGGCTCTCCGTGTCAAGACAACCACATTTTGAAGATGGTTAAAAAAAATAAAAGCATACAAAGCGAACATCTGAACTAATGCAGTGTCTCAAATTTTATTCTTCCATTACTGTACTTTTTTTTTAGTACAATTTGCACACTACGCAGCAATTTCAGCAGGATAGTGATGTCCCAAATTGAGCACGGCCATTGCGCACTTACCGGAAATGACATTTTACCGCATCACCTTCTTCTTCTACAGCGATTTACAACTGGACAGAGCATTAGCATCAATATTAGCTTATTTTTCACTGGAGTTCTTCATTCATTAAAAAAAATGTACCTGCTTCCACTTTTTATCACCCGTGTGTCCCCTCTGTTTCATGTGAGGGGAAGTTACACTGTCTAAACGTTGTGTACTCCTCCTGTACTAGTATGTTCAGGTGGTCCATCCGCTGGTGACCACTGACTATGAGAAATGTCCAGCGTTCCACACTTGCACTGGCACTGCATTTTGCCACACTTGACAGTGTGAACACACTTATGTACATAAAAGTTAGTGTAAGTATGGAAGTATTTAAATTAAGACACAGAATTAGCAATGTTAGCAAAACATTAGCTACCCAGCAACCTAACACACATCAGTCGTGAGCTAGCAAATAACTAGCCAGCTAACAAGATAGCTTGTTATTGAGCACAGAGCAAACAGGGGCGGGGCTTAGGGCAATGGGAATATTGGACAACAAATTAGTGGTTGTTTAATGAGTGTGAACTATCATTAATCTGCCCTTTAACTGAGAGGAGACAGAGCATTGGTGGTCATAGCCACATTATGTTGCCCCCCCCAACGACCTGGGCTGTGATCTGGCATCAACAGTTAATGGATTCCACAACAGGTCATTTTGCAAAGCAGGTCTGTTCAAATCCAAACAGCTTATTTACAAAAAAATAATAATGATAAAAAAGGTTTTTTTTTTTTTAAATAAATAAAAAAATACAAATCAGTACTTTGTGTCAAGGCCGACTCACACTTCTCCAGCTGGTCATCCACTATAACCAGGAAGGCCACAGAGATCATGAAGAGGTTGAAGACAAAGCAGATCTCACACAGCTGACCGATGGCCGGCCCGCACACCTCCTTCACCACCGCCTGGTAAGTGCACTGGCCACTGATGGACGAAGAGTAGCCCAGGATGACCAGACCACTGACCAGGAACACGAGGGAGACCTGGGTGGATAAAGGGAAGCCGAATAATGGAACTCAGGAGGTACAGATGAAACATTTTCAGGCAGGACATCATATCTTTATATGACACGATTTCCTACATTACCTCTGCTTTGGCATTTCTTGTCACTTATCAGCATATACATACAGAGATACCGATATATAAACACACTAAGCTCACAAGGAACTTGCTTTTTGTGTTGATTCTGGCGGCCCCTGTGGACAAAAGCAGTAGTGCTTCTGCTACCTTGTTTCATTGATTTTAAGGGGAATCCGACCCAGTGGCAGGCATTAAGAATAACTATAAAGAAAAGGCCAGTGTTCTTGCTGATGGTCTTGTTTATTTATTCAGGTCATATAGAGACAACCATGTGCAATATGAAACAGGAAGACCATTGCTTTGCCCACAGACAGAACAACTAATTCATGCTTTCTGATTTATTGAAATAATGACACCTTCAGAGTCATTATGTCTGCTTTGGGCCTAAAAGCACAATAATAACTGAGCCTGTTAACAAAAGAGTATGCAGTACATAGGGTTCTTGTCCCCTGTGTTGAATGTCATTAAAGGGGGTGAGAGCTGCTCCTGTCTGTCATTCCGTGCTGCTTGCCACAATATGTTATTTTATTTTCTGCAACCATTTGGCGACCTCCAGAAATTATCTTGTGACCCTGTTGCAGGTCCTGACCCCTATGTTGAGAATCACTGCCCTCAATAATAGTAATTATTTGTGTGCCTGTAATGTTTTCACATTCATTTTGTACATTTTCAGCAGCCTGGTCTGGTCTACACATATTTTTGTTATTGCTTATTTAAATGTAAGGTATCCATTTCTGATTAAAGCTGCAGTAGAAACTTTCACTAAATCCTGACAGTAGTACATGAGACAGATAATATGTGAAAAAAAAAAATCAGGTTCCTGAAATAATCTGGCTCCTCCTGGTGCTACTAATGGGATTTGAAAGAATCTACCGGGGCTAAATGAAAACAATCAGAGCCGAGAAAGATATTAAGTTGCTTTGGGTTGGAGGCCTGAAGATATGAGAAAAATAGTCGATTGTTTAAGTCTCAGTTCCAGGGCGCCAAAAATACTGATGCTTTGGGTCCCTGGGAATAAGACTCAACAATCGACTATTTTTCTCATCTGTGATTGGTTGTTTTCATTCGGGCCCAGTGGATTCTTCTAAATATCATTAGGAGGCACTAGGAGGAGCCAGATTATTTCAGGAACCTGATTTTTTCACAGATTATCTGTCTCATGTTCTACTGTCAGGATGTAGTGAAAACTTCTGAAAATATGAGAAAAGGTTAATTTTATAAAAGTTACCTACGGCAGCTTTAACAACACAAACGACACAAATACTACTGAATACCTGGATGGTTGTGTGTCATTTTGAGTCTGTAAAGCCATAGAACAAGCCTATTTAATGAAAAGATGATGTGAAAAAGGAAAACTAATACTAATAAGGAGAGGAACTATTGAAAGGCCTCCCTTTGGGGATATAAAATCAAACAATGAATATACAGTTTACCTCCTTTATGTAGCCATGTGTCCTCCTCACATATGCTTGCTCTGTATGCTGGAGGCCTGGGACAGAACTGACAAGGCTAACTTCACCATATTATCCCATTCTGGCCTGTATTTTCTACAGCTGCTATGACATAACATCAAAGGGAAGAGGAGGTCATTTGTGAGCGTCCTAAACTTTCCAGTTAAAATGTTTGAACGCCTTAGAGATAGGCCAAGCACTCGCCTTCACAGCCCGGATAGGGTACCCCTCCATCCTCGCTATGTATCAGGGTTAATGACAGTCAGGGTTCAGACAGCACTTGCTCAAACTAATTTTCCAGGACAACATAGATAATTCCCAGGATATTTGGTCATTTTAATCAGGTGTTTCCATGACTGGAAAACTAGGACGCAGTGGGAACCCTGTCAGTGTCTTCAGTGGGTTAATGTGCTGACAGAAACAGTGAGTTACTGAACTCTAATGAGGAGTGGGTTACTGAACTCTAATGAGGAGTGGGTTACTGAACTCTAATGAGGAGTGGGTTACTGAACTCTAATGAGAGGAGTGGAAGATAAAGTGTTTCCTCAATAACAACAAGAACCAGCTACACAACCTGGAGAGAGGAGGAGACTATAGACCGCTGGTGAACAGCTATAAGTCTGGAGTTATAACATGGACATTCTAATGACAGCAATTATGCAAATATGGTCTCTGGAAGATCTGAGGGGAAAACACCTGGGAGAGTAAAAGATTGGACACAAACTACAAAAGTCCACGACCCAATTAAGCTCTAAAGCTACTGTCAAGTGCCCAGTCAGGTATTTAGAATCATTGCAGTGTAATGAGGAGCCGTGGCCTAATTGGATAGCAAAGACAAAACTTTAGAATCAGTCATTTAGCATTTAACACCAATTACACTGCCAGGCACATTTTTGAAGATTATAGAAGGAAAATTATGTCAGAGCTTTAACAGTGCCCAAGGGGCAGCCGGGGCTGATATTGATTAAATATATAAATAAAGAGTACTAATCTTTAGATACTGAGCAGTGCGGGGCAGAGCAAGATGTAGAAGATTAATTTCAGAAGAGTGTGTGTCTTAATCCTGTTTTCTCATTTATTTAGTGTTTTAATTATCAGTTAATCTGGATCATTTTGTATTTTTTTAATGAATCATTTAATATATACAGAGTACAATGCAATTTCAATGCAAATACAATACAATGCAAAGTCCAAGTGAAGGATTAAATTGCTTATTTTTTCTGAGCTACAATAGCATAATAACATTCAGTTTAATAGGATACAAAATAAAGCTAATCAGCAAATTGTTTGGAATCTCATTGAGTAAATCATTTTAAAATACTTAATCCAGCACTAAAATGTGTGATAACAGGGAGTTAAGACTGTAGTGTGGAGGAGGTTGCTCAAGGACATGGTGTGTAAAACTAAGGGGCAGTATGGCAACTCTGAAGCTCTTAACCCTCTGAACTCTGCAATAGAAATGGTCCGCCAGTGGATCTGTATTTTTGTTTATTGTTTTGTCATTTCTTGGAATAACTTGAAATCATTCACATACCTAAAATCTGCACAAGCTAAAAGCTAAGGTTATATAGGTCAATTAACCATAATATTTATTATATCAAATTTGATCCAAAAAAAAAAAAAAACATTCCACTAACTGTTTTGGTTTTACAACATTTTCATTATATGGTTCAGTCTCAGCACTCTCATTAAACTACCCAAAGACAACTGTAAGTCTACTGTACACAACCTGGTCCAGAACCAAACAGTAGACAGACAAAGCTAGCCACAAGCCCGCCAAACATTTACCTACAAAGACATAAAAGAGCTAAAAGTTGATTGAGCATTGGACATTACACAAATGCTACAGTGGCTACATGTAATTAGGCAAATGTTCGAGCTCACGATACTGTGCATCTGCCAGCTTGTGGCCAAGAAACCATTCTATGCAGCTTCAACTACTAAAAAACATTTAAATTGTGATAGAGTTGTCTTAAAAGTTTTGGTAGTAAAAGAGATAATTCACTTTTTTTTTTTTTTTTTTAAACAGCCGACAAGCAGAGAAAAATCACACATCAGAGGACAATTCACATTAAAAGACATTCAAGCCTTATTGTCCAACGTCTGCAGGGAGACAAAGATGAGGCAGGAGCAGTATAGAAGCCGATCAATTTAACACTTTTAAACTAGAGCAGGCAATGACACCAGGAGAAATGATTTATAGATTTTTTTTACTGCACTCTTGCACAGTGGTTTCATCTGTAGAGTTATACAAAAAGAACTGAAAACAACAATGCATGCATTTGATTGTCTGGTTGAGTTTTCCCCATTCCCCCAGTGCAGCAGCAAAAAACTGCTGCTGGGATTTGTGGGGAGTCTGGGAACTTTCCACACAAACAGAGACTCCAGTCATTCTCAGGGTCAAAGCGACGACCAAGTGTGGTGAAAAGGTTACGCACTATAACTTCTGGTTTCAGCACAAGAGAAAATACAGGTTAAGTGCTAAATAATAAATCATAATCCCCCAAATTATTTGAATATTGCAGTGGAGTGAGTGACAGGCTGGAGAAAGGAGGCGAGCAACAGAAGAAAAGTCACACTGATAAGAATGAAGTGACTCTGAAGAGGGTCTGAGGTCAGGTCTAACAGGGTCTCTCCTGTCAGCTGGAACAGATCACAATCTCCTTAATTGATCTCAGTGGACCTCAGCCCTCACAAGATAAGATGCATCTCCCCTGCAACAAACTTCCAATGAAAATAAACATAAAAAGTTACTTTAAAAAGAAAGTTTTGGCTGCATCAACTTTTAAGATCTCTGCCAGAGCCCAGCAATGCAGAAAACTCTATCTGAGCCTATCTAGGAGTACAAATATCTTCCTATCATCTTATATATTAATATAACAATAAATGCCTACCAGCTCCACGGTAACGGCGCTGCGGATGCCCCCGGCCCTCTCGAAGGCCCACGGGAAGTTGAGGAGCCCGGCGCCCAGGGCGGATTTCAGCATGATGAAAATGGCCCCCATGGAGCCGAGCCGAGGCCCGGCGGCAACGTCCAGCGGGGGCTTGGAAGAGGCTGAAGCCAGCAGGCTGATGCTCTCTCTGGCTAACTCCTCCATGTTTCAACCGGCGGGAAACTCACGCTGGGACACACTGACGCACGCACACGCGCTCACGGGCTACCTACATAGACGCACGCGAGCTGCCCGTCGGCTCCCAGCCACTCCCCGGGAACGGTGCTGCGCTCTGGGGGACGGGCCGCTCACCGAGCAAGGTGAGCCGGGCGGAGGGAGGAGGAGGAGGAGGAGGAGGAGGGTGGGGGGGTTGATTGAGGGCTGTTGGTGCCTTCAGGTGCTGCTCGGAAACTGAACTAAACTCTTCAGAGAGAACCACAGGGGGCCTCCTGTGCTGCGTTTTTAATGCAAATCTGATGCGAATAAGATGAAAGTGTCACAGTGAGATACAGGGTGCACCATCACGAATAAAAGCTTCTATGAATTAAAATGTTTCAACTTAAAAGTAACTCGATGTGTCAACAATGGCAGTAAAACGCAGCATGGGTGGACTCACCCCACTCAGTTATTTATGTTTGTACAATAGCAGACATAAATGGTATTATTTTATGTATTTGAGCACAGAAGCATTAAGCTAATTATCCCTTGGCAGGTAAGACTGACACATAAAGCGGTGGTTACCAACCTTCCTCCTTATGGAACCCCTGTATCACTGAGTGACATATTTCATATAATATTCAATACAGAACAAATAACTGCATGAAGTCTGTTTAAACAAACAATTTGGAGGAATTCTGAGCAGATCTTTTCTGATTTCTTTTCTCTGTCTCTTCTGTGTCTGTATTAGCTGTTTATTTATTTATTTTATTCAGTCATATATACTTAATAGGATTCTTTTTTGATAAATGCAGTGTTTCCTACTCATTGTTCTATTAGCTCTTTGCAGGGGTGGATTTAAAAAGTGAAAGGCTTAAGTTCATTGGAAAATGTTTTTGGACAAATTTGGGGAAATAAAACAACTTATGGATTTCTAATGCCACCTTCAGATATTTCTATTCACCGCTTTACTAATGTACCACAATCATGTTTTTGACTGCAAGTATCTTCATTTGGGAGCTTTTCCAAGCAAATATTTATATTCAAGTCTCCATGGCCACCCCATGAATATTTCTCTAGATCCGCCCCTGGTTTCTTTGCAGGACGAGGCTGTTTAACAAGAGTGAAGGCTTTGTAGATATAACTTATGTTCAGGTCTTCACTATGCCCTTATCCTGTGAAATTAAGTTTATTTATATCTGAAATAAGAATATCTAATCTATTCTATAATCTATAATCATTTTAAAATAATATTTTTCTTCACAGAGTTGAATGATATGCTTAGATATAGGCCTACTGTATAAATATTTTTTCTTACACCCCTTAAAACCCAGAAAGCCTCACAACCCCTGGATACCAAACCACAAAAAACAACAAAATTGTGACCATTATACATGAAGTCACTTGATAACATGTTCTATTGAAACAAGAGTTAAATAGCTGCAGCCAGCCTGGTTTTGCTAAATACTTTTCTCCTCATCTTCCAGCATTGGCTCCTAAAAATGGTTAAAATAGTTTTTGGCTGTGTAGTTTGTCAAAATTCTCAAGATATTTAAATATAACAAAGACACAGAGTGTGTGGGTGTGTGTTTGGCTGCCTGCGGCTCACTGTCAAATCTGGTGATGTCAATAAGTGAGGGGGAAGAAAATGTGGGGAACAGGAATGGGAAAGCTACAGGAACCGAGGGAGCAGCGTGGATAAAACAGCAGAGAACAGCTAAGATGAGGATGTAAGGTACATAAAGAGAGTGATTGGACAGATCTGAGACGAAAGAGAAAAACTGGAGGAGGATGTGGAGGAGTTAAGAAGGTATGAGAAGGGTGTTGGAGGGGTGGGGTGGGGACACACACACAGGGTCGTCTGTGTGGGTCCAGAAAGTCTTGCGTCCCGGCTGGCCAGGCTATCACATGCAGCAGAGCCAGTGAGAGTCTGACATACGAGGAATTAGGGAGTCCCACGTGGACATGGTTCTTTTCACACAAGCGCAAAAGATCAGATCAATCGCTGATGCCTTTTTATGTGTCTGAAAGCAGTCTGATTCCACTGCAGGCTGGGAAGAAAAAATAAACAAATAAATAAAACATTTTAATAGTTTATATATATACTATATATAAGCTCAAGTAAACTACCGTGTACATATAATATAGTGTAAATTATTATCAAAATTCATAAATAACAAATTCAGTCATTAATTAGAGGTGCATGCATTATTAATAAAATATTATAATATATTTTTTTTAAAATTAATTCTGTCTGCGCCCAACCCCGAACCCGGCAGGTCGTGCTGGGCCACTTTGAAAATGAATACAGGAATTTAGTGGACTCAACTAACTTAATGTAAATATACAAGTATAATTTATTTCAAGTTAATTAAACTTAAACACCACTTCAGAACTTACAAACATGAGTTCCTCTAACTTCTCTTTTGATATCTCAAGTGTTTTGACTTGAAATGATGAACTGAATGAATGTATTAATGAGTTCAATCAACTTATTAAGTTAAGTTTCTAAAGAAACATGATCAGCATATTAGCAGACTTCCCAGCATACATGGTTTGAAAATTAAAACTCTCCTGATTTACTCCTCTCCTTCATTTTTATATAGTTTTAAGAAAACTCAATAAGAACTAAATGTTCAACCTAAGTTCAGTTAACTCACATTTATACGGCAGCAAATAAACTTACATTTAAGTTGAACCAGAATTAACTCAAAATTATTTACAGTGCATTGCTCGTTTCTAACAAGATTTCGCCTTTAGGTGTTATGAGAAGGGTCAATGAATGGCCGTCTGTCAAGCAGAACGGCCTTTCCATTGGTCTGTTACTCACCGTCAGAGAAAGTTGCAGCAGGATTAATTGAAGATGGTTGTTTTTATACACTTTTTTCTTTTACACACTGTCTTCCCTCGACTTTAAAAGCTTTCATCATCTCTTTCTGTTGACGTCAACACAAAGAATGACTCATCGTTATGCAGCTCTTCTGGCCCGGAAGGAGAAGTAAGCAGGAAGCAGTCAGAATTACTCAACTGAGAGGACAATTCTGAATAGCCGAGGAGCGTCCAGCAGTGGTAACACGGGCACGACAACTTGTAAATTTCACGCACAGGATTGCTGTTGTGGTGCAAAAGCCCTAAACACTTTTTGTTTGAGTTCACCCAAAGAAAAACAGCAACGTCACTTTATTTCACTCGTGAAATTGAGTTCCTGACTTTTAATTTCATGGATGAAAATGAAAAAGCGACACAAATCAATTTCCTGCAGTACAGTCGTAGGGTAACAGATTGTGCCCCGTAGGCTGAGGCCAGCTTTCTGAAGGAAAGGAAGAGCATGGACTGAATTGGGAAGAAATATGCTGATTTGCATGCATAACCTTTCTGTTCACAATTTAAAGGAACAGTAAGGAAAATGAATCCCACAACTCTATTTGAATATGAGTGAGCCACAAACTCAAACATGAGCATTGAGATAATGAGTAAGAGCAGTGTCAATGAGGGTGCTCTCCTTGCGTAGTGTTGCAGGTCTGCCTTAAGATGTCAGTGGATAAAAAAGACCTTTTGCAAGTCTTAAGCAAGCAGCAAATTCTGTAGCAAACAAATGAAACCAACACTGAGGTGCCCAAAACTGCAGTTCCTCTAATGGCCACTAGAGGCTGTCTCTAGCAGTGAGTCAATCTCCATAAGGCCCCATATTAAAATGCTTTACAGCAGAAATAAACATGTTTACAGCCTTGTACAAAGGCTGTTTTGGTCTCTATAACTAAATTTCTCATACATGTCAACTGTACGGGGGGTTCATTTTCATATAATTAAACCATTTAAATTATATTCAGGCTTAAAGTGAACGACTTTGACAGGACTGCCAAGATGGCCACGGCCAGAGCCGACCACCCTGAGCTTCACAACGGTTCTTCAGAAACCTATGGGTGACGTCACAGAGACTACGTCTATATTCAGTCACAGTCTATGGTCACAGGTGCCAAGTAGTGAAGTCTAAGTCTTTGTGTTAGTAATAGTTTGTCTATTAAATCTACAGAATAATTAACGTTTTTTAAGTAGCCACAAGAATGGCTGCAGGGTTGGGTGTTGTTGGTCCACCACTTCAGTCCAGACTCAGTCTATCTCAAAAACCACTGGATGGAATGCTGTGAAATTTTCTACAGATGTTCTGTTTTGCGTTTGATCCCCTGACTTTTCATCTGGTGTCATCATCAGGTCAAAGTTTAAATCTGTGCAATATTTTGGTTTATGACCAAATATGTGCAAACCTGATGCAATTCCCATCAGCCTCAGTTGTACTTTGTGTTTAGTGCTAATGCTAACATCAGCATGTTAACATTGTCATTGTGAGCATGTTAGCATGCTGACATTAGCATTTAGCTCAAAGCGCGACTGTGAGCCTCACAGAGCTGCTGGCATTTGTTTGTCTTGTTAGTTTGCATTTACTGGTTTCAAATACACTTAATGGCACTCATAGCTAAATGAAATGTATTCATATGATACAAACAAGAACAATTATCTGTCATATGCATGTTTTCCAGACTCTATGCTGGTCTGTACTGGTTTTCCTGCTCATACGTCATTGGCTGCTTTCTATGATGTCAGTTGATTCGCTGTGCACTTTTGTTATATCATAATTTTTAATCTTTGGGATTGGGCAGAATATCAAGTCATTCCAAGCTAAAAGGCTAAAGTCCAAGTGAAGTCACGAGTCATGCGTCGAGTCTTTTTTGATTTTGTCAAGTCTGAAGTCTCAGTCATGTGAACTCGAGTCACGGCTCCCTTTTGAAAAAGTTTGTCGCTGGCTGAAATGTTTAAGTCTTGGCTATGAGGGGGCACATGGGAGATATGGAGGACTGATGAAAGGAGTGAGAAGGAGGGGAAGCAGGAGTGTTGATGTTAGCCAGCCTTTTCATGCTCACACAGACGTTAATGCAGTAGGTGGATGGGGAGAGGTACAGCCTGGTAGGACATATGATCTGGGAAGAATTGATGAATCTGAGGGGGGCGGGTGGGGGGGTGGGGGTTTAGATTTGAGCCCAGAGCCGCCACGGTGTCTCTTTCAACTGCCTGTCCAGGATGTGAGAAGGCGACCTGATTGGCCCGACAGGAAGTCCTGGCATCTGGGAACCATGGAGGGAAAGAGGGCATGTGACCTCCACTCACCACCAGCTTTCCCAAATCTTGTTAGCACAGCTAGCTGGCTCCGGGGTCATTTCCCAGTTTCCCAAGGTTCCAAGGGAGATTAGTTCTCCAGCGGGGCCGTCATCCAAGAGGACGGGTGACAGATTCACAGGCTGATCTGGCCTATTAGGCTCGGATAAGGAGCCAAAGCTCAGACCCCCGAGCACACCGACGCACATCACCTCTGATGAAATCAACCTGCATCACTGAATTCAGCCCATAACCAATACGAAAACCACGAGTGAGATGGAATTACTCCACAGAAACAAATGCCATTATTCCTTCTCTAATGTCTGCAAAGGAAATGGATCAAATGCTCTTCAGTAAGAATAAAAAGGAATTAGCTCATGACACAAGTTTAAGCTCCACTTCTTAACTGTCCAGCCTTTTATTCTAAAGTGCTTGTGGTGACTGAAGCCAAACGTTTTGCAGGTTTATTCACATCTCTGTGATGCCAACAGTGCAGTGATGATAATAAAGATGGAAGCACAATACTAAGAAATCCCCAATTATTTCCAGTTATAACTGTGTAAATAACTTTGTCTTATTCTACTACATGTGTACTACAAGCTCTTCCTGAAAGCTCTTCCTTTGTGTCCTGCCACCTCTCTCCTGTCCACTGTTGAATAAAGAAAAGACAAAGTGCCCTCAAAACAAAAAATCCTGTTTCCAGATGATTCTGCTCCAATGATCACATTTTGCCAGCACAAAAAGGAAAAATACAAACACCAGCCATTAGAGGGTGGAGTACTCAAAAAAAAACAGAAAGAAAGATTGAACTCAAACAGGTCATGGAACCACCAAGTCCCTTACTGACCGACCCAGTAACATTGACTTATCGCTTCCAACATGGCACAAGTCACAGTAACACAAAGGCTGCAGCAGTAGAAGGTTAAATCAGGGTTCCCACTCCTTTCTACTCACCATTTCCATGACATTTTCAGTGATGATTTAGCTGGTGTGATAGACAGGGGCCACGCTAAACAGTAATGTGTTCCTCTCAGTGGAAGTCTGATTTAAAAATACTTGCACTGCCATCCATCCTGCTGTAATTATCGAAACATTTCAGTATGTTTTATAACACTACTTTTACTACTATCCTCTCTTACTGTCATTTCCTCCTTATTTTAATGCTGTTTTAATATTGAGCTATATTTTTATTTTTTATAGTTTTCTGTCAATGTTTGGCAAGAGCTATGTAACTAAAATGTATCATTATTATTAATTTATAACCTGAATCCCTTTTTTCTTATGAATTGTATTAACAGTTCCTGCCTGAACACCAATAACTGAATAGTAGCCTACAATTTTGCCTACTGACAAATATAGGATTAACTGCACTGACTCTATAGGTAACTTTTATAAACATTACTTTTTGTCACATTTGTCAATCAGAGTCAAGACAGATAGATGACTGTTGAGTCTCGAATGAGACTACTCTTCGTTTGGGGACTTGAAGAAAGTTGATTAAGTCTCATTCCAAAGCGCCTGTATTTAGCAACCTGGGATCATCTTTCTCAAATGCCATTAGGAGCACGAGGAGGAGCCAGGGGAAACCTCATTGTTTCACACATTATCTGTCTCAGGTTCTTCTGTCAGGTAGTTTCAGCAAATATGAAAAAAAAAATTTTTCAGAAAAGTTACCTACTGCAGCTTAAGTCTTTACTATCTTATTCTCAGCTAAAGGAAAATAGGAGAATGTTGAAATAATCTTACAGGACAACACAACATTTTCCAGGACAATTCATTTTTTCTTTAATTTTTAAAAACCCTGTTTAAATTTAGCCTAACTTTGGAGCATTACTTAGCCCTCTTCCTGACATGCTAGCATGGCAGGGTTGGTACCAATGGATGTGTTAAGTCTTCTAGTTTCATATGATAGCAGTATCTTCACTCTATTGCAGAGTGGAAGAGCTGGGGATAATGGGGTGGCACTTGGGGTTGGCCAATCAGATTCCACCCCACACCCTCTCCGACCCTCTCTGACCATGCCAGTGCTATGGAGCTCTCAAGGACTAACTGCCAAATTTTTACCCATCTTGTAATGGTCCTGTCATGTCGGAGTGAAGCCATAGGGAACACTTACGTAACAGACAACCATCATCACTTTAACAGACAGATGGAGCCAGAAAAGTAACAATACCACGTCTTGCGTCTCTTCAATTAGAAAGCAACTCCAGAAAACAACACACAAACACATAAACAACAATAACCAAGCAGATCATTTTGATTATGCTTTTTAATTGATGAGATATATTCGAAAAAAGTCTGTCAATCATGGTGAAGGAGGATATCAACAGAATGCCTGGCCAGAGTTCATTATAGAAAATATAAAAACAATGAAAAGAGAGTGATTCTAAACAGACATGGGCAGGAGAAGACTTGATCATTCCATGGTCCTCAAGTTGGAAATGTCTGTGTGTGTATCTGTCCGTGTGTATGCCAACAGCTCTATTCTTAAAGTGCATACAGTATGCATTATGTTTCTGTGTGTGTGCGTGTGTGTGTGTGTGTGTGTGTGAGGGTACGAACAAATTCAATAAATATAAAAGTCAGACACATTTCATCCATAAAGAAACAGTTTGGTCGAAGAAGAGAGAGGGAAATGTAGACAACATGTCTGTCTCAAACAGGCATCTTTTAGGGCCAGGTGTGTTTTACATCATGTGTGTAACACTGTCTAATACTGTTCATCAGTCCACAAACACACACACACACAAACACCCACGGACAGCCTTGAACAGACGAGAGGCACAAAAACTGTTTTCAGCATCCAAGAAGACACCAGGGGTTCGCAGTAGGTTCACGTCCGGCAGGCAGTCAGACGTCTGCCTCAACAGTTCGTTAGACTTTGCGTAAATTTGCCTCCAAATGTTGCTGCTCGACACAAGTTGTCCTTCTAACAGCATCTCGGTTTTGGAGGTGGATCTGGCTCCCCGGCTCCCCCCGGCAGCAGCTCAAAGTTGCAGTTCCAGTCAGACAGTTGGGTTTTTCCCGGTTGTCGTCTGCTGCTGCTGCATTGCTGCTGCTGCTGCTGCTGCTGCTGCTGCTGCTGCTGGAGGTACGTGGGCCGTTTGATACGGGGTTTCCTGCGCTTGGGTTTGCTCTTGGCCTTCGTGAGCTGCACCACGAAAAAGGACAGGACCACCATCGCCCCCAGGAAGGCGAAGACGGGGATGGTCTGGCCGACTTCTTGGTTGTAGCGACCGGGCATTATCCCTGAGGGGGGGGGGGACAGAGGGGCACAGGTCACATGGGGCTTCCTCAGTCACCACTTATTCTTACTAGGGCTGCATCATATGGTAAAAAAGTCAAATTGCGATTACTTTGAGAGATATTGTGATATGATTCATGACTAGCGGGAATGATTATCAGTTCAGTATCAGTTTTCATTTTCACTGATATAAAACACTGAATCATGACTTCTTCCGGCCTTGCACGTGATACACCTGCATGCAGTAAATACACTTGGGCGATGGGGGTACCTGATCTAATGTATGACTACAAGCTTGAAGTGTTTTTTTTTGTAACAAAGTATTTTGTCTTATAAAGAACGAGACTAAATTTGCAGCTCACAGTGTAACTCACTCAGGAATGGTGGCTCTTAAGAACTCGGCACACAGTAAAAAATAACAATAATAATTAATATTTCATTCAGCAAACTTCATTTTCAAAAATGTAAACCTATATAACACTGGGCTCACGTTGCTGTCCACAGTCTAGTTCACTGTATCCATGGCAACACTATACTCAGTAACCTAACTTCCTGGTCACAAAATAATGGATACTTTAAATTAGGGCTACAATATGGCAAAAAGTCATATTGTGATTATCTGAACAGATATTATGAATGTGATATGATGTACGGCCATAGTTTGTATTCTCACTGAAAAAATCATGATGATGTGACATTTGTTGGGGTCTGTAATACCGAAGAATCTCTTCAGAGCTCCAGTGCCTAACTCTAATGCTGCTGTGACAGATTTTACCTTCATCAAACAACTGCAGCTTCTGTGATTTGGATGATATTTCGATTAACCGTGCAGCCCTAATTCTTACATACTGTTGTCATTCCCTATTATTGGCTCTTATATTAATGAATGCATACTGCCACATATGCCATTTTTAAAGAGACAGGCTCAAGAAATGAGACCTTTCTGCTCTATTGAAGATAAGCCTTTTATACATTCTCTCATTTATAATAAGCAGCCACTTACTGCTGTAAAATAAAAATAAAAACTGAGGGGCGACAAATGTATCCTTCCATGTCTTGTATTAAAACCATTTCCACATCAAAAGCTGCGGCTAAGTTGAATTAAAGGTTTTAAAACAATGTAATCCACTGCTGGCTACAAAAAGCTAAGACACACTAAAACACACGGAAATGTGGCTATAAAACTAATCCCAAGCCAGACTGCTTAAAGCAGGAGTTCCCAACATTCCTGCAGTTACTGGATTCACTATTTGGGTTAATTATAGTAATCATAATATAATATGAAATATCCATAAAACATGTTAGCGCGTCAGGTGTGTCAGTTTACTCAGCGATAGAAAAGGGCTCCATTAAGGAAAAAGGGTGGGAACCAGTGGCTTAAAGTAACCGTGTGTTACCTCCGGGGATGTCCCAGGCCCCACTCTCCCCAGGAGACAGAGGTCTGACCTGGGGCCGGTAAGCCCTCACGTTAGGTAGAGCCACTTTGTCCAGATCCACCGAGAGAAGCTTCTGGTGCTTCCACAGGTTACTGATGGGGAGAGAAACAGGAAGAGAAAGACAGGGTGAGACAGATTCGAACGTCTACAGTGTAATGTTTGTTTGTGTTGACGAGATGGAAAAAAAAAAAGAGACTGCTGCTGCCAGAAAAAAAAATAATGTTACAACCACGTGAGACCGACTCCAAGTATCACTGTGTCACTGAAACGTGTCGGCCACCTACGGGAAGACACGCCTCTTGCTCTGTATACGCTGTCCCTGAAGGAAATCTCAGACAGATATGTTGAGAAATATAACACCTGGGAATTAGCAGGGAATTCTGCCATTGTCTAACCACACCAGGGTTCACACTCACATTTTCTCAGGACCTTTCCAGGACATTTTCCTGACAATAAAGGACAGCACTTGGTCACAAATGGTCACATAATTCAACAGTCGGCCTGGTATTGACACATTCAACCCCAGCTTTATTCCTCCTTCTTTAATGATTCCGGGTTTATGATGAAGCGTCAGCCGTAATGAGACACTCCGCATTAGCTCGTTTGTGTGACTGTTTTTTTAACGCTGCAGTCTCAGTGAAGGGGAGCTGTGGTCTACAGTTTTCCTCCACCCGGAACATCGACAACTCGGCACCGAAAAGATAGCTACAAGTCCATTCCGCAGCTGGTAAATCTGTTTTGTTCACACACTGTGAACGAGGCGCACCGTCGTGCATTACAGCCCGTCAAACCTAAATGCAGGCATTAGTGTTTCATCAGACCTACCTAGGTGCTGTCTCATTGAGTGGCTGTGGCTTTGCCCAAGACAGGTGGGGGCAGGCTGGTAGTGGGCGGGGCTTAGGGTCTCCCAGGTGAGCCTCTAGAACCTTGGAGTAGCGATAAAGATGGTTTCCTGGAAGAATAGTAATAGTGATAAGTTATACGATGTTGCTACATCAATCAACCTGTCTGATCATGTATTGTGTAGTTTGCGTCCTCACCTTCCAGTCTCTGTGGCAGTGGGTGCTCTGTGCCTGTGGGCGGGGCTACCCTGCTGTGGGAGTGGCTGAGGCTGGGAGGGGTCATACTGTAGGAAGTGTACTGAAGGAGAGCGTCCAGCAGCCAGAAACAGTCTGAGAGACGAGACGCGAAACAAAATATTACTCAGTCAGCTCAGCTGTTCCATTAGCGGCAGCGCACGCATGCACACACAAAGAGAGGTCACCTTTCTGTCTGTGGCTGTCGTCTATACAGTTAGAATCACCGTACAGAGCGATGCGACCTCCCCCATCAGATGGCGTTTGGTATAGTCCGAGGATGGGAACCCCCTCCACCACTGCGGTCTCTTGCTTTAACACCTCCAGACCTGTGAGCCACACACACACACACACACACACACACACACACACACACACACACACACACACACACACACACACACACACACACACACACACACACACACACACAGTAGAGCAGTGTTGTTAAATCTGACTCACAGGTTAAAAAGTTGCATGGCTGCTGGCCAGCACTCTGCTACACTGAGCTGGGCTCAATACTTTAAGAGGGGTGCTGGTACCTTGGTCCTTCAGATTTTTGGCAATCACTATTCCATCTTCTGGGAAACGGGCAATGCTGCAGCCTGAGGCATAGTACACTGAGATAGAGAGAAACAACGGTCTTTATCTTCTAAAAAAACTGAATAACAGCATCAAAGACCAGAGGAGTAACGCAAACTGAAGAGGGTCTGTGTGTGTCTTACTGTCATGATCAGCCAAAGTGAAGTCTCCCTCGTACAGCCCGTCACTGAAAGCCATCCCCCACACTGAGATCAGGTCGTTCAGGGCTGGAACGTTAGCGCCCCCTGTGTCTGGCATCCACCACTGCCTGCAGGTCACATCAAGAAAATCTTCTGTAAAACCATTCATTAGGCAACCCAAATATGACTCCACATAAATAATCAGGAAATCACCCACTGTTGCAACAACACAACTAGGCTTTACAAACACAGAAGTAAACCAACACAGAATGCAACAGACCCTGGCTCAAAAGACCTCCAGGTTGTCAACAGGTTTTTAAAAAATGACAAAACAAACACGCTTTACAATAGCAGTACAGTGATGAAGGGAAAGATTCCTAATTCAGTTTTCTGTGTGAGGGTTGATTTGTCCAGAAAAGGCAGCAGTGAATGAACAAATCCCAAATGAACCATGGCCATTCAATTAAAACTGAATTACTCAGCACAACATTTCGAAGCCACAAAGACTATATTTAGCTGCATTTAAGATTTTTAATCCTGTGGATTTTGTGCGACAGCTTGAGCGGGATACGAACGGAGCTGCGAGGAGTCGGAGGAATTTTTAGCTCTGAATGTGAAAAGTCGTGATAACTTCCATCTTTTGCAGAGCGAGGAGGCGTGAATAGAGTCTGGAGCCGGACAGAAACTGTGACACAGCAGGCTGTTAGCTGCGCAACACACTTTATCTGGCTATCCTTACAAGATGATAAAGCTATTGAGGCAATAGCTGTTTAATCATTGAACTGTCTCATAAAGGAGGGAGAAGACACATAGATCATTCCGAAGAAATGGACAAAGGGAGCTTCCAGATATAAGAAATCACTGTCAGAGCACTAGTGCACTACTATACAGGTCAAGTATCAATAAAAACACAATTAATCAGAAAACACTCTGCAGTACTTATTGAATTTGTCTGCAACTGCTGAGGCTGCAGTTAAGTTAATTTTTTTTTTCCAGAGCAGAGCAGTTTTACACTCCTTTAAAATGATCTGCAGAGATGTGAAGAAAAGACTGAATGATAAACGGATTTATCATTCATTCTTTTCGTATTCTGAAGAGACTCAAGGTTAGTGTTCATGGAATATGTACTTATCAATGTGCATTTTAAGTTTTTGCGTCGGGGCATACATGCTGGACGTGACATTGGGGGTGTGGCTGCATCGTCGATTCTACCTTTGAGTTTGAAGTTCGAGATGTAATTTCAATCGATTTCACTTTTGGCACCCCTAATAAATACACCTGATTTAATGTATGGATATGAATATTTTGCAGCTCACAGTGTAACTCACTGTGTGCTGGGGCAGGAATGGGAACGCTTCAGAACTTGCCTGAGAATCGTCTGGTTTTTAAGATTTGCAAGCTGTTTTTGAAGACCGTGTACTGTGAGAATTTTTGCAGTAGAGCTTCACATTGCTTCTGTTGACTTTGATTTAAGTCTAACAACTTTTAAAGCATTTCTCTACCAAATTAAATATTTGGCACTTAATAATTCATTTGAACAGCCAAAAACTCTGAGACTCTCTCTTCACCAGCGCTGTGTGGATTGATCAGATTTGATTGGAGGTACTAGCAACATGAGCAAACAACCAGTACACTGCGCACTTCAAAGCAGAAACAAAAGAAATATACAGAAATCTGTCACGTAAAATAACAAAAACTGTTCTAATTTTGTCTGAAAACGTTGCGTTCATATAGGACCCTCTGACAGTAAGACCTCTTACATTGGCCAGAGTCAGTGCAGTAACCAGCAGTAGTAAAATGAAGTTGAATACCTGGTGTTTTCGTCATAGAACTTGACCTTCCTCATGACCGAGGTGTTGTACCAGTCACTGAATACAATGAGCGACAGGCCGTTGTCGATGTCTCTCCTCAGCTTGGTGATCTCTTCTGGAAAATACTCCTCCTCACTGTCCACCATCAGCAATGTGCCTGCAGACACACAGCATCAAACAACCCGGTTTTGTCTTTCGCTCGACCACAAGCAAACACGAGATGTCTTCTAATGCTGTTGTGCGTTTTCAGTCTCGGCATTCTTACCATACTGGCTGGCATCGAAGCAGGTGATGGGCGCTCCGAGCACCTCAACAAAGTATCCCATACTCCTCAGGTGCTGGTACATGTCCCTGAAGTTAGTGTGGATGTGGTCTCCATTCCTGGAAACATAGAATAACCAGCAGGGATGAAAAAGGTCCAAACAGAGAGCTAAAGAGAATTAAACCAAAACTAATTTTTAAACCAAATCAAAAGGTGGGGACACACACACACACACACACACACACACACACACACCAGTCTAGTGGGTCGTTTTTCATGCGGAGGTTGTCTCGAGGAAAGTAGCCGGGCGGGTAGCGCAGGTTATGGTACTGGTCCCACAGCACCCTCTTACTGCGAGGGGGAGTTGGCACGATCTTCACCTTGATGGGCAGTTTGACTGTGGAGGTCAGCTCACCTCCCACCTCAGACTGCAAGGGGTGAAAGGTCAAGAAGATGAATGAGTCATAACTGAAGAGGACACAGTAAAGCCACATGCTGTCATTAAGAGTGCAGACAAGTCAAAATAGTTAGCAAAAAGTAATGGAGAAATGGTTCAAATAACTGGCTGAAGGAAATGAAAAGTAAAAGTAATGAAACAGTTGAACTATATAGCTAAAAGTAAAACATAGTTCAGGTTCAGCTAATGTCTCTCAAACTGGCAGTAGTACGACTGCAAACTTGATGACCCAAATATCACTAGTGTCACTTAACATCCACTTCAAAATCAATGTAAGAAAACACATTTGGGTGTCGATGAAGATGTGCTCTAGCTCATCTGATGGGGATGTGGTGGTACATCAGTCTAATAAAGTTCTATATGGGAGGTACGGCTCTGGAAAAAGCTAAAGAAGACAGAGCTCAGGTGTTGCAGCAGTGACTCACATCATTCTCTGCAGGCGACGCCACTGTGACCATCACATGACCTTGAGCGACCCCTTCCCACGATGCCGCTTTCTTGGCCACAGAGATGGACACAGCCAGGTAGCCGGCCCACGGCCACAGCACCGGCGAATAGGAGACCGCCACATCGATGTGGTCGCCGTTCTGGGGCAGGTAGGGCTGCCAGATGGGCTGAACAGGAGAGAGCAACCTTTAGACGGCCTTTTTTAACAACTCTGAGTTCATCTCGGTGCAAAGCCAAAAGGTCAGAAAAGGATGAAACTCGTCCTTCACTTGTCCTCTTACTCAGCTCAAGAAATAATATTAAGTAAACTGTGTGTTCTTTGTCGAGTAGCATTTAACTAAAGGAAGCAGAAAAAAAGAGTTTTCCTTTATGTAGTAAAGGTGTGTATGTACCTTGTCCACGATCCTGCCAGTGACACCCATGCCGTTGAGAATGGTCACATTGACGATGGTGGGCATTCCTCCATAGTAGATGGGCTGGGAGCAGTAAGGCCACATGTACGGACACTCTGTCAGGTCGATGTAGCTGGGAGACAGACTGGCAGGAGACAAGGCATGCTGTTAGCTTTCTGAAACAAGCTTATTATGTGCTCTCTGTCCGAGACTAACCACCTGAGGTGCAGAAACAAGAAAACTGGAGACAAAATTACTTTTGCCTCTTTTACTAAGTGCTTGCCACTGTATCCCTGTAAGTGTTTCTGTTTTAAATGTGTTAATGTAAAAAACATAAAGCACCCAAAATGGCCTTTACACGAATAAATGTGTCTGTTCTGAAGAAAAGTGCTTTGAAAATATCCTGTTCAAGTGCTAAAATCAAGGTCATATTTGTGTGCTAAATAAAAACTTTGGCCCTGAATCATATTTTATGTCTAGCTTATCTAGTAGCTCTAGTAGATCTTCAGTCACACAGTTGACAGCTGGTGTTCTTGCTCTGACCACTGAGGTTGAACTGCGTGATTTAAGAAGGCAAATTCTCTATACAATGGTTTGACAAACCCCTGGAATATTCTGGTGTAGAGATGACTGAAGATTGGAATGATTTGTTAAATTTGTCTGTATGTTTTGTCTGTACAGTAAATGTTTTTGGCTTGACCACAGCAAGCTTCATAAATGCAATAGTAGTGACTATTGGTCCGGTCGAGCGTTGGAGTTTCCTGATTGGCCGTTGTGCTTTTAAGATTACCCTGGCTGTTTATATAATAAGCATTTCTCCGTGCACTTAATACATCATTTATATCCTTTACAGTAGATTATTAGTGTGTTTTCCTGCCTGATTCGCTCACGGCAAGAGGAAAAATGCTGAATTGCTGCAGATGTACTTGATGAATATTTGAAGAGTCAGAACTGTGATGTCAGTTAGATCTGGTAAGAACAGAGCAGTGGTACATCAAATAATCCATCTTTGCTCACTACATCTCAGTGTTTTCCTGCCATCAAGTGTTTTAAAATACAAAATTATCAGTTAGCTGAGCTGTATGGGCCATGAGAAGCAGTTAAATATCGTTTTATAATATCAACTGGAAAAAAAATCGATTTTGTGCATCCCTACAACAGGGACACACAAAGGAAGGGGGCAGTGCTTTGAAGTGCTTTACTTCCTCCAAACAGCTCTCCATGCGCTGAGAGGCAGGAAGGGCAACCACCCTAACAACACACTCAGGACAGAGTGTGTCATGTTAATAGATAATTAGAAGAAGAAAAAGTTCTCTTTCAAATAAAAAGATATGAGTAGAAAGTTCCAGCAACTGCATTTCTATTATTTATTTCCCCAAACGCAGCTTATGTGATCTGCTTCAGCACACTTTAATAACAAATATTACTGGAACCACTACAGAACATTCTTATGATTCAAAAAATCTCTTTGTCAAAATTTCTAATCCTCTCAAGAGAGAAATCTGCAACTGCACAGGCTTGGTCTTTAGTGTTATGTAATTGTCGCGTATACGCCTACATGTGCAGCACAACATTTATGGAAACTGTTAGATCACTGTAGCTAAGGAACAGACTTTGCCTGTCTTTATGTGTACACAGGGTTCTGAATCCATGAACTTGTGTCCTACATTAGTACATCAGTGCTCATTTAGGATCTCGTTTTGTATCTGTGTGCTTTGAGACATCTACCTGGCCTGAGGTCTGTAACTGTTGAGAATCTGGTAGGCTCTGATCAGGTCTAGTTTCCCGTGGCCCTGCTCAAACATGTTGACCCCTGGCAGCCTGCGGGCCGAGGCGATCAGAGCCTGCTTCATGGAGGCTGGGTTCACCAGCTCCCTGTTCAGGACGGTGCTGAAGGACAGAGGAGGACAGGTTGGATTAGTTTGTATCTGCAAGTCTCCTGGTGTCAGGTTCCACAGCTTTGTGAACAGTGCTGGAGGAAAAAGGACGGATGGGCTGGTATTTCTGTGTGTGTGTGTGTGTGTGTGTGTGTGTGTGTGTGTGTGTGTGTGTGTGTGTGTGTGTGTGTGTGTGTGTGTGTGTGTGTGTGTGTGTGTGTGTGTGTGTGTTTCTCCTGGGAGAAGGGAGAGGTGCCTGTTGTCAACAAGGGTGGTATGATGTTTAATCCTGCAACATGAGCTCACAAAATCGGCTCAGCTACAGCTATGAAAAAAAAGAGGGCTTTCACTGTGTAAAGACGGGATATTGACAGACTGAGAATAATAGCAGACATTAATCAGTGACACACCTTCATCCTCTGGGACGTGTTGCACTGCCTGCTCATGTAGGATCACAGAGCAAGACATAATTTCACCACACATCTTAAAAAAAACTAAACGTGACGGCACCCTCAACTCGAGTGTCATCCCTTGCCCACCACCACAGAAGAAGTTTTCATGACTAGGTTGCCAGAATACAACTAATACAACAATTTCAATTTGAATCCTTAGAACACCACAAGACTGCAGAGAGTTGGATTTTCTCATTATAAGTCAGATCGCTCTCCAAACAGAGAACTGCAAATATCAGTCCAGCTGACCGGTCCCTGAATGAGACACAATATTTCTACCAGCTTTAGAGCTGCTGCTCTGTATCCGACCCTGGGGCGAGGACAGGCAGAATTTCTGCACAGGAGCCACACACACTCTATCGAAAACTGTCAGGGTACGAAAGCTGTGATCAGTCATCTGGTCAATGGTTCATGATCTGAAGCACAATTTTGGAATATTGTATTATGGAAAACTGACAGCACTTAACATTTGAGAAATCTGCCTTCCTTTGTTAAATGATCAGGACGACGACTCTGCAGCCTCGCCAGCTGCTCTGTGAGGCTGCACACAAATATTAATGTCAACATGCTAACATGCTCACAATAACAATGATGACATGCTGATGTTTATTAATTCAGCCTTTTTCTCCTTTACGTGACACGCTGAGGTTGGCTAATATGGTTAACTGCTCCAGGCAGAGCACGGTTGACCACACCCACCGAGTACAGGGACCAGCTTATCTGACCGCTCTGCTCAGGAGCTTTGTATGTAGAAAGTGTTTTTTTGGTTACATATATTCTGGTTTACTGATGGACATAACAGCTTTACTTGTTGCTTTTAGCTAACAGCTAGCTGCTGCTAACGGCTAACAGACTGGGAGCTCAGAGCTCCTGTACTAGAGATTTAACGTTGAACTCCCGACACTGCCCAGCCGCTCTGAGCACCCAGTCCGGCCAGAGTCACCTAGTAGGATGGCTAAGTAAGCTGCATGGCTAAATAGCTTACAGCAGCAACTCAGTCTAAGAGTAAAGACCTGGAAATTAGCATAACAGGTCCTCTTTAACATGTCCACTGTCTTAGTTCAGCATGTTACCATGCTAAACTTAGCTAATTAGCATTAAACAAAGTACAGCTGAGGCGGTATTTTGGTCGTAAAGCAAAAAAACCTGATCATGGCGCTTGAGTTAAAACAATTTATCCTTAGAGGGTTTGTGCCTAATTTTATGACATTCCATCAATAGGGAGATTTCACTAAAACCCAAAAATGTCAACCTGATGGTGGTTAAACTCCAGCAGTTTAAGATTCTTGCCTTTCTGCTAACCATAAAAAGATCAAACTCCTGACACTTAATGACAACATAGTCCAGTTTATGATACTGACCTGGCCAGGAGAGTAACGGCACCAGCCACTACGGGGGAGGCCACACTGGTGCCAGACAGAGAACGACATCCCTCCTTCATCCCTGATCCCCGAACGCCAGAACCGTAGGTGACGATGTCAGGCTTCACTCTGCCATAACCGCCTGGCAGTTCCTGCACAGAGAATGGGGGACAGAAACAGATCATGAGATACAGACAGAGTATTTAAACACAACATTTACTTGTCCCTGTAGAGTGTAACATGCCATTGTTCTCAACTGAAATGCTCGGTACGTCATACATCAGTTCTTTTCTGGACAGCAAGGACTAAAGCTGTAATTTAAATTTTAAAATAGCTCTTATTCACACTCTTAAACGTATCTTTCAATTCAAGTCATTACGCCTACATCAAGTGGTCAGAGAGGCCATTTAAAGCTGCAGTAGGAAACGTTTAGAAAAATCACTTTTTGTCATATTTGCTGAAACTTTCTCTACAGACAGTAGAACACAAGACAGATAATCTGTGAAAATACAGGTTCCTCTGACGACTCCTAGAGCTCCTTGCTGACTCTCATTCCTAGGTCGTCAAATACCAAAATAAATCCTACACACTGGTCCTTTAAAGCCAATATACAACTCATTAAGTTCCACTACTGTTGTAAGTATGGGCATCCTGCAGACACCGGGTGTTGATCATACATGTAATGGTGACTGGCAGTTAGATGCATACCATTACACAATGCCAACAAACAGAAAGGTAGAGATGAAAAGGAAGGAACTGAGCAGAAAGTGAAAATGACTAGAAAACAGAGAGCGAGAAAATGAAAAGGAACAAAAGCTGAAAAAGCTGCGTTTAGAAAGGCTGTATTTTGAACTGTTTTTGATGTATTGAGGCCGTAGAGCTGAGTGGGTGAGCGACTGCTGTCTGTTCCCTCTGGCCTCTTCATGGCTGGCTGACAGTAGTTGAGGGGGCAGAGAGACTGACTGGAGTGAAGCCCTGACTGGAGTGAAGCCCTAATCGTCTGCTTTGGGCTATGACTGATAAAAAAAGTGGTGTGTGTAGGTACAGTATTGTGTGTGTGTGTGTGTGTGTGTGTGTGTGTGTGTGTGTGTGTGTGTGTGAATGGCTGATGGGATGTGGATGAGAGATCAGGAGCTTACATCTTGGTTGACTGGTTTCTAAAGCACAGGGTAGGTCTCTGGAGTAGATGTCTGCTCTAAAACTGATAAATGATACGGCGTGTGTCTGTGCGGGTGTGTAGCAGAGTGTGTGTGTGTGTTCCTGGCGTAACTCACCCAGGTTGTCATGCCTCTGGAGGAAAACCTGGCGATGTTGTCTTCAAAGTCAATCCCTCCGACCCCGATCACATCCATCTGGTCTGCTGGGTTGTTCAGGGTGCTGACGGAGAGAAACGTACTTTACTTCATATACAAGACTTGAAGGAACGTTTACAGTTCCATCTCCCCTGCATGAGAGTGCAACAAAAAAAAGCCTCTATTACTTGTTTTGTCCTTTTAATGATTTAATTAAGGAAGAACAGATGTTCAGAAGGGTCATAAAACCCAGCTGGCCAGGGGGTCATTTTGATAATTAAGGCAGTCAGAATAGTGCAGTTTTTGCATAATTAAATAAGGATTTCATTAAACAACAGAGAAATTATTTTACAATGAGAACACTCCAAAAATCAGTGAAACATCCATTTGACCTAATGGTGAAGTGATTTGGTTACAAAGCACACTGATGATGCTGATGATGAAACTCACAAAAAGTGAGACGATGTAACTTGCTGAAACGGTGGAAGGATATGCGATATTATCGCGATAAAAAAACGTGGTGAATTTGCATTACTGGAATCACTGAGAATATCCTCACATGAGTGACTTCAAAAAGCTGTCTAGTTCACTAGTGTACAGCCCTGATTTATTTTTGAATTGTTAAAATTAGGAGCACACTCTTTCCAAAAACCCAAGCCCGTCACCTTGGCTGAAGGCTCCGCTTGCCGATTGTATCCACCAGAAAGTTGGTTAAACCTGATGTGTGGAAATACTACTGATTTCAAACTAAAAACGACAAAGAAATGAGGTGTCTCTCTGTGATGCAATTCACTAAATGTAAGGTAAATTGATTCCTGTACTTTTTTGATGATTTTTTGCGACAATATTGTCATCCGCAATTGTTTTGGCCAGGATAATCTTGACATGATATTTTCATATCATCCCATATTTAGCTACAAGTGGCAATTGGATATATGGATAATGCTGCAGGTCTAGTGGTGCTCCTGCATTCACTATCCAGTCATACCAGTCCCACTTGTAGTTGAATGATGTATGTAATGATGTTTCCCAACAACCCAAATAAAAAACAATGTGCAAGTGGTTATATAAACTGATTATATAACTGATAAGTACATTATTGTCTGAAGCATGTAAGAAAAAATATTCAAGTCCTTTATAAATAAAATTTAAAAAGAGAAGGCTTTCTCTTGAGGAAACTGATTTCAGTGCTTTTCAAACACTTTTCAACCTGCAGATACCCTGACTACAACAGGAGTGAGATGAATAGAGATCACAGTATTTTAGGATTAAATGTTCGCTCAAAGGTAATTCCTCATCAACATAAATGCCATTGTTTGGATTAAAATTAAAGTGATTAGCATACCCGTACAGAGGTCCATCGTTGCCGATAGCAGAGACCATGATCACTCTGTTAGCAGTGAGCTCCCAAACCTGTCAATCAAACAACACTCATTTATTGTGTTAAAAATTGGCAGTCAACAACAAAATGAGAAATTTCTACACTCAGAGTTTAATGTAGCAGATGACAAATAGGTTTGGTGCTCATCTGTGAGCAGTGAACATTTTGTGGAAATATGCCATGCGCCTGTCTGCTCGCCTGGTCTGTCCTGTTTTGGCTGACAGTTGACCTGCTTATTTTCTAGCTCATTAAGACATTGTGAAAAGGGTGTAACTTAGAGGGAGGAAGGGTGGTTGAGGGACTATTTTTATGCCTGTACAAACATAAAAACATCTGCTACCAGTTCTCATCGACCTGCTTAAATATCAATCCAAGTTGGCCAAATGTTACCATGTGACTTGTAGCATTGCTGTGTATATCTTTCTGACAATATTACCCGCCCTTAGAACTACTGTCTTACCTTGTCGACAAAGGGGTGGTCCATGAAGTCAGGCCCCCCGATGCTGAGGTTGAGCACATCAATCTTCTTGAGGATGGCGTAGTTGAAAGCATCCAGGAACCACGAGGTGTACGATACCTGGAAGGTGGAGAGAGACAAATACGTCAAACAGTCCAAAGCATTTATAATACATCTGAATCTGATTTAAGACAGACTGTGATACATCACTGACTTGTGCAGAAGGCTGCCTATAGTGTGTAAAAAATATTGAACTATCCCTTTAAGTCACAAAAACACAAATTAACATCTTTTCTAGAAAATATTTTTTTTTACTATAATTGAATTTGGGTGTATGTTGAGAGCATGTACGTACCTGGTTGTTGGTGAATACTCTGAAGATGTGCAGCTCTGAGTCTGGGGCAAAGCCCTGACACTCCCTCATACTGGCTATCACTCCTGCCACAAATGTACCGTGGCCCAGACCTGAGAAACAGGACAAGAGATTGATCATCCAACCATCATTATCTCTCACACACACTTTTTCTGGTCTCGTTCCAGCACTCCCAGTGCAACTTGAGCCTACAGTTGGGCTTCCACCTTCCTCCAATACACAACATACACAGTACATCCCCATACTTTAGTCCTAGTAATAACCCTCATCAATAACATACTGATGTCTTCATCATTTACATTGCTAGTCATCAGAACAGCCTTCTACATCTACATTATCATCATCATCATCATCATCACTGTTCTTCCTCCTCACCATCATCCAGTGTCTTCTCATTAGTCCAGTTGGTCCTTTCCTTTACGTTTTTAAAATGTGGATGCTTCTCACTCAGGCCTGTATCAAACACTGCCACCTTCACACCAGAGCCTGTTTACACACAGACACAGACACACACACACACACACACACCACACACACACACACACCACCACACACACACACACACACACACACAGACACACAGACACACACACACAGACAGACACAGACACAGACACAGACACACACACATTACATTAGTTGCATTTGCAGCAAATGAGCTGTCAACAATAACAACAAGTTGCCAGGAGCGCATACTATTTTAAGAGCAAAAACAACAACAAAAATTCTCACTTAAATCTGCAAAAAAAAGGGTTCCTCTGGCTCGTACTAGCACTCCTAATTTTCAATTTCATTTGCAAGAATCCATCAGGCCTAAACAAAAACACTAACAATCAGAGCCAAGACACATAGTTGTTTGTTGAGTCTTATTCAGCCGAAAAAGACAGAAATACGCTTTTGGTTGGTTGATTGAAGATAGCCAATTGTTATGTCTCATTTCCAGTGTTGGTATTTGAAGTCCTGAGAATGAGACTCAACAATCAATTATCTTTCTTGGCTCTGATTGGTTGTTTTCGTTCAGGCCCGGAGGATTTTTTCATATGCCACTAGGAGCACTAGGAGGGGCCAGAGGAACCTGATTATCTGACTCATGTTCTACTGTCAGGATATAGTGAAAGTTTCTGAAAATATGACAAAAAGTGATTTTTATAAAAAATTTAAAAATTACGTACTGCAGCTTTAATTTGTCATGAGCATTCTTTAATATAATATATTAATACTTAATTTCAGTTTGATCATGTACAAATTTAGCAGCAGATGTTTGTCCCCACTACCCTGGCCCGCTATCAAAGAAGTAAGAGGTCCAAGGTCTAACCGGTGTGTCCCATCTGCCAGAGAACATCTGCCTGCAGGATCTGGGCGACATGGCGGGGGATGGCCCGTAGCAGACGCCGGCTGGAGTGGCGACCGGTGGCGTGCCAGAAACCTGAGGCCAGTGACAGGCTGGTTCGTCGGAAAGGGCGGGACGACTGCCACGACTGCCATTTCTGCGTCCCACGGGTGGCGTTGCAGGGTGCGGCAGGTTCAGGGGCTACGGAGAAAGAGCACAAGCCAAATGTGTTTAGGCAAAAGGTAAGAAAGTCTTATTTGGTGACTGTAGGTTTAAATTTTAGACTTTAGACTATGTTGCTTTTATGACTTCTAATTATACTTGGACACAGAAATACTGTCACTTTATGTTGCTAAATGAACAAGTCCCCCTCCATGAAAGACTGCAGCTAATAATTACCTGCCCTGTTACTGCTGTCTGCCACTTCTCTGCCCCTGCTGCAGACAACACAATCTCCCTGTTAACTTAATCATGCTTATCACGTTGTGACCCCTCATTTCAACTTATTCCTCCTGCTTACTTTCTTTCTGTCTCACTCCCTCCTTCCACCTTCTAGCTGTGATGTGAGGCTGATCACACCGGGCTCATTTGAACCGATCTTATCACAATTTGAATCACTCAGACAGAACAAACGATCACGAGGTCATTAGCAAACAGCAGCAGCACCCTGCAGGCCTTTTTATGCCTTTAAAATAGGAGTAAAAAGCAGGGGTGAGGTCTTATCTCTCATCTTTCTTACTAATTAATTAGCTCAGTAGGTAGCTGCCTCACAACCTGACTCATGCACACATATCCAGTGAAAGTGGACTTATCTTTCCTTAGGTATTCTACTCTATAATCCGGTTCAAGGCTTATCTGGAGCAATCCAGATAGCCACTATATCTACTTTCCAACCACTGATCGCTTCAACTTGCTTCAAATACATTCAGTGCATGCAACGTAAATGATTTCTAACATGCACTTATGCTCGCTCTCGCATTCAGAATAAATTCACAGTTAATAAACAACCCATTTGGTTACTTAGTGAGCTAAACATGGCAAGACTGGCTCTGCAGCATTTCCAGAGTGCAGCCGTTTAAGTTCTTTAATGTAGGGTGTGTTCGAACTCACAACATCTCAATCAGTATGTACTCCATATTGTTTACTAAATGCACGATTAAGGACGCTGACTGTTCACACTGGAGATCGGTCTGACTACTCCGGACAACTCACAGCATTCTGGTCCAAGCTACTGCTGAATGAAAATAGCTCATTTAGTAGGAGGAGGAGGAGGAGGAGGAGGAGGAGGAGGAGGCAGAGGATGTTGCTATCTCTGGCTGTAAGTTATCTTAAAAAGTTTACCTAAAGCAGCGCTTAACTAAACAGAATAAATACGGAACAGCAGATAGAAACGTTGCTGAAGTCGTCTGCTGTGTTGGCTGCAGTGGTCTGTGTGACCGTGGGGCAAGAGGGGCCTGTGAGCTGTCGCAGCTGGTGAAAAGCCCCTCCGGGCTGGCTTGCTAGCTACCCCAGCAGGTACTTCTGGAGTTTCTCAACTCAGAAAGGGTTTGAGCACTTTATCGATTCACCATCAATTTTTGTAAAACTGCCAACATTCGAAATGTACATGATTTAGTACTGAAATAGCAGATGAAAATAGTAAAAAGTCTGAAACCATCTGTCTCAGTCAGACCAGTCAGAAGTGACTGCAATGTTTTATGGGGCAGGTGAGTATTTGCAGTGAGCTTACGCCCCATAATCAGAAATTCTTGCTAATCTAATATATATCTAATATAATAATATAATTTTATATATATATATTTATATATATATATATATATATATATATATATAATATGGACATTTCTCATATACTATAGAGCTGAAACGCACTACATACCCAATTTAACATCACACTTAGTATAAACAGTATGTCACAGTCTATGGCTGTACAATGTGGTTAACTGGTGGTTCAGTCCCCTAGCAACATTAACCATGTGCACCTGTTTCTGAGTCACATCGTGCAGTCCTGTGCATTATTTACTTAGTCTTTTCTATTACATTAGCATGTAAAAGAGTTGCACAAAATGTGTAATTCCAGTTGACACACTTTTCTTTGTTTTTAAGTGTGTAAAGACATTTGTGTGTATCATCATGTCACCCACTGAAAAATCTGACAATACAGACCAATGTAAAAATCTGGAAACGGTCTGACACTTGAACTGAGATAACAGAGAAAGCTGAATTCATGTGTGAAAGTGCGATGCGCCACAAGCAAACATAAAATGTTGCAAGTGATAATTGTTGTAATGCTTAACTTAAATAACATGACGTATAACATTTTATTACCTCAAATCCTTAAAGTTAATGTGATTGCAGATCAAGTTTCAGAGATTTCAAACTGTGAAAAGACACCGACTACGAGCGTCTGCCTTGTTCTTCAGGGTCCATGCACTACACATGGCCTCCATATTGATACTACATGTGTATATGCAGACCACGGGCACACTGAAGTCTTTCATCCAGTGCCAGGGACAAGGCGTGCCCCCCCCCCACTTGTCCAGGCAAGCCCCACCACACTGACTCACCTACTCCCTCCCAGGGTGAGCAAACACAGACGTTCTCTGTCCTTCTTCCCATCCCCCAACACAACACACACACACCATGTGCAGCATCAACACCCCCTAGCTGGCCTGCACTTCCCATTAAGATACACAATCCTTTCTTACACCACAGACACAGTGGAGAGAGAAATGCATCCCCTGATTCAATAAACAAAGAGACAACTGTGGCAGACAAACAGCTTTCTGTATCTTTGCAGAGTTTTATATTTCTTGGGTGGACGTGCCAACCTCAGAGACACTGTGATTCTTATTCCTGCACAGTAACACCATATTGTCAGACTCACAGGGAAAGTATTTGAGCATGCGGAACACTTTGCGTTGCGGTGTCACCCTCTTGATGTAAGGGTGGTCCTCTAAGGTCAGCAGGCTGCTGGGTGAAGCTTGACGGATGTGGACCAGCTCAAAGTCACTGGGGAAGTCGGAGGCAGGGTTTTCTCTGGGAACAATGTGCCACTCCAGCGCTCCGTCCCCGGCGTTCCGCAGGGCGCTGCTGATGTACAGGCTGCGAGCTTTGGCCGAGAAGTACCCTGTAAATCCTATGATGTACTCTGTGGAGACAGACAGGGGAGAAGAGGGTGTTTTAAAGACCAGACAGGGAAGGAGATGTGCTAATAAACAGTGTGTTGTGAGCTGAGCAACACTTTATTGGACACACAATTAAAGTGGGGTCAGGTTCTTTGTTGGCCCGAATCCACACTGATGACGGGTGCTTGAGCTGCATACAAAGGAAAAATGCCCCAAAAATATATACGTGAAAAAGTAGAAAAGCTCTTCTGGAATCAATAAAGTATTACACTGAGAAATCATTGGTAAACCAAGTGCCTGTTGTCAATTAATTGGTAACACTTTAGTATTGTTTTTATGCCTTGTTGGTGCTGTTACAGTTTTTATTGTTAGTTAGCCTGTTGAGTGATCTGAAGCCATTATTATCAGGCCCCAATAAGCAAGCAATGGACAATTATTAACATGATTCTTGATTATGCCATTGTATTTGTTGGTAGTTTGCAATTTATGGTTATAATAAAATAATAAGACATTGAGGAATTTGTTACACAGTTGGACTGACCAGCTGAGTTTACAGGGAATATCATTATTAAATAATGTTGGGGTAAGGTTCAATAAATCTATGGCTAAATGTAATTTGGGGGTAATTTCATGAGGTTTCAAATATGTTGCTTGCTAATTACCGCCTACTTACCATGAAATTTACCAACATGTAAAATGAAGCGCTACTGAAAAATCTGGCATCAGGTGTTTTATATTAGCTTTTCAGTTTCTTTCCTTTTTTCTGTCCCTGACACAGATGATTGGAAAAACAACAACATTCTGTTGATTTGCTTCTGCTTTCAACTGTCCCAGATCTAACAACCACAGTCCCAAATTTAAATTCTTTTTTTTCCATTCTACATAATGAATATAGTTTAATAACTGTATTTCAGTAACTTGCATCACTTCATTGACTCACTCTGGTCCGCCACCCAAGGTCTGCTAGATGTTCCCTGTAATTATATCTCAATAAAATGTTGAAAATCAGACTAGGTTTTCATTATTCTTTTAGTCAGTGGTTGGGTTACTGTTTCTTGTTTATTTCTAACTGTTGGATAAATGTATGGCTGTACACTGCAGTGCAAATGCAAACCAAAGTGTGTGTATGTAAATTCCCTTAACCACATACCAGAAACAGTATGTGGTTAAGGAAATTTAAATACACACACTTTGAACGTTTTTCTTATTAAGCTAAGCAATCACAAACTCACCAAAAGGATCATTGTATATTTGAAGTAGAAACGTATTTTTTTTATCTACAAAAGGGTGAAGATCAAACAAACTATTATACATATAAGCTATAGGAACACACTAATCCAGAAATCCAGAAAGAAACAAGGTCAAACATGTCCCACACCTACTAAACTGCCTGCACACGGCACAAGAGGAGAGGGAGAGACCCCAGTGCTGTTGGCAAAAGAGCCGTCGACTGAGATTACACTGAGCAGTGTGCATGGGAATTAATGAATTATGATTTAACCCTTGCCTTTTCTCTGATGGTCTGAATAAGTGGCTAAATCTGTCGCTATTCGCTTTTTCTGAATGAAAGTCACTAAGATGGTCAGAAAAGTTACTAAATCTAGTGAGAAAGTCGCTAAAGTTGGTCTCTCTCTTGGTTGTTTCCATGACGCATAAACATAATGACTAATTTAAAGGTAGATCTAGGTCGGGCATTGTGTGCTCAATATCAACGGACTCCAGTAACTTTCATAAGGGCAAAAAAAAAAGCATGATCGGGACATTCCTATCCCTGATATTCTCTGACTTCCCTGCAGAATTTGGCAGAATCTTTCACTACAACCTCCAGAAATTCCAGTGCGGACTCAAGAATTGTTTAAATACAGGGTTTCAACATCATTTCTTCTTACCGTGTTCCACCACCTTGGATGAGAACTCCAGTTTGAGGGTTAACTCGGAGCAGTTGGAGCCAGATGATGAAGGGAGGGGCTCTGAGTTGGGGGTGTGGTCAGAGCCAGATTTGGCTCCTCCTGTTGGCTCCATCCCCACCAAAGGCAGGAAGCCCACCAACAGCCCCAGAAGCATGGATGCCCACACAGGAAGCAGGAGCATTTTGAGTTGTGACGTAGTGTAAACTATCAATTTGAGCAGGCCCGTTGAAACTTTAGCAGCAGGCGTGCTGTTTCAGACAAAAAAAGAGCAGCTAAAACGTGGTTCAGGGATTGCGACAGAGCATTTCAGGTCCAAAGCTCTAAAAATGAGTCCATTCTGCAAACGGCCTGCGCAGCTAGATTAATTTCTTTCTGCGTTTCCTCTCCATGGTGGTAGTCCAGGGTGGAGGTCAGTGGCACTGCCAGAGTGGGAAGATAGTTGCCATGTTAAGCAGAGGTGGAGGCAACCAGTAAGAGCAGCGGGTGGATGGGAGGAGGGTGGGAGCAGTGATAGAGGAAGATGCTGGTGTCAGTTTAGAGTTCCACTGCAGTCCTTCCTGTTTTATCTGGAAGGAAAAGAGATAAACAACCAATACTGTCAAACTATTACACCCACAAACATAAATTTCTCTCAGATTTATGGCAAATTGATTTTGAGAGCCTGCAAACATATGGAATTAAATCTCCATTAGTTTCACAGCTGTGGCTGGAAACAATCCATGTTCAATGGCCAAAATCCAACATTCAAATTAGAGCCTGCCTGACAATACTGTTCAGAAGCCAGTACCCCACAATCAATATTTAAGAATAATGAAAATACAATAACCACATAGATATTTGTTTTTACATAAAAACCTCACATAGACCTCACATTCAAATGGTTTTTTTTTTTGGGGGGGGGTACATAAGTACTGCATGACTCGGTATATCGGAAATTAGTACGTCATTCCAATAACTCCGATATCATGACGAATAGCCCCAATAACATATATAACCTTGTCAGCACGGCAGTGCCCCGCTCCCACTATGAGACCTGAATAGCCTGCAGTGAATGCTGCGTTCAAGTGACCTTGGCATAATCAGAGAAACGCTTTCTGACTGGGATGTCGGAAAAGAACTTGTTAACTTGGTCATAATTTTGGTAGTTGCTTACTTGAATTGATATCCACAGTATTTTTCCACGTTACACATAAACAATAGAAACATGAACTTATAAAGGCCGAAAGAACGACTAGCAAATGTGGGAACAGGGTATTTCCGTTACACCGTGAATGCAGCACAGCGTGCTTATGTTTGAACCTCATTTACTTTAGTGAAAAGGTTGAATGGAACCATAAGCCAAAATCATTTAAACTTAATTTTTGTTACTATGGAATGCACTTTTTCAGATTGTGTTTACATAGAAATGTTTGAATCTAACTTGTGTCAGTGCATCAATTTTCAAAAAATATATATATTTTTTGAATTCTGGAATGCACTTTTTCAGTTTGTAATCTCGATGCATATATTTTTTTGAGAGGCTTGCCAATAGTTTTTCATTGGAAAAAATAAATATCTCCATTTAAAGAGTCAAAAGTGTTTTTGGATTTGTTCATAGTATTAATGTCATGATCTTAGGTCATGATCATATATATATGTATATGTTGTGTTATCGGTATTAAAAAAAGTTATCGTGCATCCCTACTTTGAGTATTTCATGTCAGTTTATAGTGTTCTGTTTTTACTACGCTGCAGTTTGCTCAACAAAACTTCTGATTCCTTCATATGAATATGGAAGAAATCCCGATATTAATCAAAGGCTTCAGTATAATGACATTAAAAGTTTTTTATATTCAATGTACTTCCGACAGAAGAATAAGCCAAGATAAACCTATATAAAACTTTTAATAAATACTGTTACAAGCATAAAAATGTCTGCAAACATACAATGTAAGAATGTCTGCGGGTAGCTAAAATCTTCATTGGCTGGCATTAAATATATATTATATTATAATGTATAAAATAAGGTAGTTGAGTGATACTGTAACCCACTCACCCATAAATACCAATCTGAAATCTACAACATAACTCAATGTATTTTTCTATTTCATTAATGACTAAAACTTCCATCTGAAACAACATGTAGAGGGCCTTTATATTAGATTGTAATTGCATGGAATAATGGAATTATACATGACTTTTCTTTGGTTTGATATCAGCCATTGGTCTCTAAATATCAACATCAGCACTGGTCACTGAAAAACCCATATTGGTCGACCACCATACAGATAATCTAATGCAAACTAATCTGTAGGTGGACTATCCAAAGAAGGTGTTACCTAGTGAATAAATATTTATTGCTGCACTTTAATGTAACTGTGTTGCAATATTCTTTTTGCATATCTGCCCACATATATGCAGTGCAGATATATATCAGCCCTGATGTATCAGCCAGGCTTACTGTTTGTTGGCCTCGGGTCTATCCGTCTATCCACATTGAGTGAAAATCTGTTTGAGATCTCCTGCCGACTGACAGACCAAATCCAGATAAAAACATTACCGTTGCAAGGTACCACATACGTTTATTTTCTAGCCGCCTCCAACACTAATGTTCAAAACAACCTCCAGAGGCTTTGTTTACATTTCTATCCTGTCTTGCAGTGTTCAGAGAAAGGAGTGTTTCCTCCACTGTGCCAAGGGGAAGGAAGGGAGGTGTTGGGTGCAGAGAGAATGTAGTATTAACCACTCCTTCCACATTTAGCCACTCATGAGGAGTTTGTGCTGCCCTCGGGGAGCAACCCTGTTACTAGATAGAGCACGTACACGGAGATAAAAATGTATCTCACCTGCAAGGATGGCATGGCTTACTGAGTTATACAGAAACAGCCAAAAACTGCCAACTGCAGACCCAATGAAGAAAACTCAAAGCAGAACCAATACGCTGTGAGCCGCTTTAAAACAAACTCATCAAAAGCATCTTTCTGTTGCAACGGGCCGTCCTACACCGCATGGCATAAAGAACTTACTGGGTGGATAAACACAGTACACACACATTACAGGTGCACAGAAACACCAATCAGCATAAAAAAAAAAACCTAGCTAGGTTGCCTCAACTTACCTCAAACTGTGTGATATACGACTCCCAGCCCAGTAATAAAATACACACACACACACACACACACAACACACACACACACACACACACACACAGCTACCTACAAGACACAAAGGCACACACACGTTTGCCAAGCTCAACACAGGGCTCATGAGAACCACGCTGACTGAGGGTCCAGCCCAGGTTACGTAAGACGACCTCCCTTCCTGCAGAGACTGTAACTGCCTCCTCCTTTAGCCAGAGGGACAGTGGTGATGGCTTTCAGGCTGTTTGGGACAATCATCTAGGCTATTTAAGCACCCACCTATCCTCATTTTGGGGATTGATTTCATCGATTAGCCTCCACAATACCCACTCAGTGACTGTTAGTGTGCTGTGGACCGGCTGCTCTCCGACTGCTGAGCTTCACAGCTGCACAGAGCACGTGCAGGAACACAGTAAGCACTGTGAGTGTGTATGTGTACCTTTAGTCTATTTGATCCAGGCAGGGGTGACTATTGTCATTACAAGTCAGACACTTCCCATCCAAGGATGAAAACAACTTAACCTCCCCATCAATTATTGTTAACATGTGTGAATGCGCTACCCGACAGCGGAGACACTCGCTGGTTCGATTGCTATGAAAATACAAGCAAAAACAAACAGATTTACATGGTACAGTAGTTCACAAACAAGTCCAGATTCTGTCCCAAGGTATACTATCTAACCCTGCTTTTTAACTATCCAATCACGTCAGTATAATTTAAGCTGTCTGGTTCTCCTGTTGATGCTCTCGTCTCCTCTACGGAGACTGTACTATCACTAGCAAACACTACTTACTTACACTACATTAGCAGGCCTTTGGGGTATCAGGGTATTACTAGCTATATAGTCATCAGGAAGGACACAAAATCCTCATTGCTACATTGTATGCGTGTGGCCACACTGCTACTGCTGCTCAGCCTTAATGATCCAGTAGATAAACACTGCACATTCGGGCCTACACGGGTGATACAAGTGTAGACGGTGTAATTAAAAGCCTCTGGCTGGTCTGGTCTTACAGGAGGGGGCTCAATCACTAGTTCCGGCTTGGGGCAGGATCCCTGCCTTTGTGAGACAACAATACAGCTAATGACTACTGGGTTAGACCCAGGGCTGTAAAAATAGCCCCACTGGTTAGGGCAGGGCTGTTAAAGACAGGCTGGGACTACCTGTGTCAACATAACACCAAGCCACAAAAATGGCAGCAAACCTCCGGGTGAATAAAGACCAGTAGCTAGGATGGGACCCCCACCACAATCAGAGGACAGAGGAGAGACACACAGCAGTGTTAGCAATTAGCTAATTACTGTCAGCAGAACTTGGATGTAATTGTACCATTTTTGTCAGGAACCACAAAGACATGGTAAAAGAAACAAAAAAGAATACTTATGATCATTTTGACAGATACTACGATTGTGATATGATTCACAGTTATTGTTATTCATCATTTTTGCATTTTTACTTACACTGAAAAAGAAAAATCACGATGATGTGACATTTGCTGGGTCGTCTGTACAAAACAAACATGTTTTCTCATATCTGGAGAACAACATGGTTCCCACTCTTTAACAAATCACTTTCCAGGACCTTTCCAGGAGTTTACAGGACTTACAAAGGATCATACAAGCTGCAGTTTCAGGCAAATTGACTACATTCATTTGGCCACAGCACATACGAAACAAGTAGAATTAATTTGATTTTACTTTACAGAAAACCGATCTCCTAGAAAGTTAAAGTTTTTGTTGCATGTACAATTAACATCGCTGTGTGTGCATGTATTTATCTATCAACCACAGCAACGAGAAATGTGATCCTTGTATGCATGGAGAAATGAGAACTTCGCTTGGAAAAAATAGACTCAATGCCAGACAGATCACTGCAGGTCAGTTCCACTGTGCGTCTGATAAAGTGTCCTACAGTGTATCCTTCCAACAGTCGAGTTTCAAACAAAAACACACCGAGGTTTACACAGGCTATCTGAGTGAGGGGCTACAATACCAACATGTCAAGGACTACATACATTATTTATGAGATATTTGGTCTTTTTTAATCAATTAAAATCTTCATGACTGGAAAACTAGTCTCTTAATGTCCAGGTTTTCCAGGACACGTGGGATACAGCATTACACTACTTTATTAACATGAGGTTTTGGCACACATTTTATTTTTATCGAAACATTGCAGCTTCTGTGATTTACATAACCTTTTGATGAACTGTGCAGCCCTAAGTAGAAAGATAAGACGGCAGCTGTTTGGTTGATGAAACGCGAGGACTCCGTCTGCAGATGTGTATCACATAGACTGTAAACAGATGTGCAGGTCACACTGACTCTATGTTTTCTTCCATGTTCCATAAAACACACTTCCCTTTGTCCTATGTAGTGATCATGGTTAACTCCCTGAGCCAACCGAACACACTACTAAATACACCCACATTTAAATGCCCACAGTTTACACTAGAGTGCATGCACGGTCTGGTGTTACCAGGATTTAAATAACGTTACGTTACAGGCACAATCTCACCGTCGGTGGGGCCGTGAGATGAAATAACAGTCCACTGCTTTCCATCGCGACACAACCTTTCTTCAAAACACTGTCTCTCAACACGTTAGCTAGTTGGCTAGTTAGTTAACTTAGCTAAGGCAGAAACCGACCCACAGCTATGTAACGTTAGCCCCGCAGAAGTCAGCTAACTGTTAACGCTGAGGACTTTATCAGCATAAACAAAGCAAGCATCAGCAGACACATGCTGGAGGCTGAGAGTCTGTGAGGGCACCGACAGTAAACAACGTTACTGGAAACCCGTTAAAGCCCGTGTTAAAGGCGACAAAGCGACACTCAAACATGTGAGAGTGGTGTTGTAAACAAGAGGACGTGCTAAGAGATTTTTTTCCGAGGCAGCAGTCTATCACATGTACAGCGTTAGCTAGCTAGCTTAGTAACTGTTTAATTTCCCAGTATGTGCTGGGGGTTTGTGTTCATTGTACTCACCGAGCAGAACGACGGCTCGCCCCTCACGGTTATTTGTTTGTATCGCTCACTGTCTGCTTGTTCATGAGCTGATAAGCGGGAGCTACTAGCTGGTTTAATGTCCACCGAACAAAAGCTAGCAGTAAAGTCAGTGAACGCTACAGCCGCAGCACAGTGGACCACTGACGTCTGGTTAAGACCGGATGCCAGGTTGGGTTAACTTATCCTCATAAACCGCCGAGCAGAGTTTACTCCCTGGTGAATTTGAGATAACAGACATCGTAAAGAAACCACCGTTTTAGCGTATTGTGTTCTTAGAAACATAAACTGTAACTAACGTAACCAAATGGCTGTCATCCTGACTTTGTTCTCGCACACCAAAGGTACCGTTGATAATGGTGTGTGGGGCTTTGTATCAAACCTGGCAACCCACAGGGCCTCCATCCACCACTTTAGTCCAGCTTTACCGGTCACGCTGCGGTTTTGCCAGCAGTGGGCGCTGTTTACTGACAGGAAACAGGACTGTAACTAGGACGGACACAACTTTTAGGATTTAACATGCTTATTTCACCCATTGTAATATAAAATACAAACCCAATTAATTGATAAACTACTCACTACCACCAGAATTAACCTTGGATTGAACCATGGCTATATGACACAGTTAGTAGCTCGTAATTAAATGGATCTTGTACTGTCTCCGGTATGATATGATATATAATATAATGTATAAAGCAAAAAATAATTTACTACCCAGCAATATACCATAAATGTTCTTTGACAGGGAGGATGGTTAGAATTTGAGAGGAGAGTTTATTCTAAAGAAACTTTTTGTTCATACCGCAAATATTAGTAAGTTCAAGAAGATATATAAAAAGGGCTGTAATGATGGTTATGTGTGCATGTATGTATAAAGGTATTCAAATGTGTGTATATGTGTATATATAAATATATGTAGTGAAAAAGTTTACTGTTTACTGACAAGAAGAGAAGGCGTAGGAATAAATAAGTGTATACTTCTTCCTACTCCTTTTTGAATTTGTAAAATGTAATCTTGTGTTGTTATTAAGCTTTTGTCATTGAGTTTGTGTATTGTTGTTATTGTTAATTGCATTTTAATGTTATTTTGTCTTGTTTTTCATTTTCCTGCTTTATTAAAAAAGTGTTCTGATAACTTCTGTTTGAAATTGGCTCTATACAAATAAAATTGAATTAAATGTACAAATCTTAAAGCTGTATGCAATTTTTTCAGCCACTGGGGGGCAGAAGAACTCCACATTAAGTGACACAATGCTGACCCCACCTTATAAAGTTGCTATCAAACAGTTGCCAGTTTACTCAACCAGTTGACACAGAGCAACATCATCATTTATTTTGAGCCATGTTTCTGCCAACATGACATACATGTATCAGATATTCACAGTCCCTTTAGCTCTGTTTTTGCCTCCATCAATTCTTTCATGCAGTCTTTGGCTGTCGGATGTTTTTCTCCACCAGCCAGCTGCTAACTCTCTGTTTGCCCTTTCTTACGGGGGGGGGAAGCACACAGCAGGTTTATCTGAGCTTTTTTTACAGGGTTGATGAAAGCAGTGAGACTATATAGCAAATGTTCTGTGCAAACGAAAATACACTTTTAGTTTAATTTTTAGTTTAAGTAAGAGCAGAAAAAAATGTATAGAAAAAGACAATTTATTCTTCCAAAGTCCCGCCTCTTTTGGTTCTGTGCTCCAATAACAATTGAGCAAACTTCAGTCCGAAACTTGGTCAACTTTGTCCTTTCCCGTACTGAGATATGCTATGTGCTAAGCTAGTCTATGATGAAAACACAGCCACATTTTGAATCTGGTTAAAAGATAAAAGCGACATATAAACAGTCACAACTTAAATTAGTTAGCTAATGTTCGAAAAATATTACCTTAGCTTGAACTCCAGCTTTCTACCATTACATTTTCGGGGGGGTTACAAATCAAATGTATTCTCGTTGTGCATTGTGACTCATTGATCTGTTTGGCCAATCACAAACAAGCTCTCAGAGAAAAGCATATTAAAACACAAACACAAGGTTCAGGTTCGAGTGTTTTATTGGCACATACAACTCACCGTTTAAAAAAATAAAAAACGTTAATGGTAGAAGAATCAAAGTGTTATCATTCATTTAGACACACAATAACAAAAGATGAACGACTGTTTTCAGGTAACAGTGTTGAGTTGGCTACTTCATTTAGGACGACAGCATTTATATAAAATCACAGATATATAAAAACATGACAGGAAACACTTTTACAAATGTGCTGACACTGCAAAAACAGTTGATTTGGTTATTCATTGAACATGGTATACACTAGGCACTCAGCAATGTTCCTACTAATTCAACCACAGCAATTCCTTGAGTCCAAATGATTACTTTGTGACTGTGAGCCTAAGAGTGAAGATTTCATAACGGGTTACAAATGTTTATTTCACATAGATGCTATGCTCTAGGAGCAATCAATGAACTATCTACCAGAACTAAGGCCACCTCATTAAGCTGCATGCTGCAGGAAGTTTGACACCTTAAACTGAATCCAATACTTCATCCAAAATCTTTAACATGACCACTGCGGTTTTGTCTGTGAAGCACTTTTTGAACGAACCTTTTCAAGGGCACAGAGTGCATGCGTTTGGTATTAAACACATTTTGGGTAGAGTATATCAAAATGTACACAGTGAAGATTTGAATGTACCAATACCAGTTCCAATGTGTCACTTAAGGTCTTTTATAAGTACTTTAATCCCATCAAGAGACATTGGGACAGATAACAGCAGTGGGACAAAGACTTCAAATCTGACATCAAAGAAAATGGAAAGAGTAATAACAGAAAGATATCAGAGTATCCTGGAAAAAGCAAAGGTCAAAAAGAAAGGAAGAACTGAGGTCAGCTGACATGGCTCGTTTAGGTTTCCAGTATGTGTTAAAAAGTTCACAACAGCAACACACTTCAAAAGTCTGGGGTAGATCACAGCAAAATGCTCATATAAAGAAGAAAAGACCACACTGTAGCAACTGATTTACTCTGAAGGGACAAAATACATAAAAAAAAAAAAAAAAAGCAGAGGAAAATTGAATTTAACTGTATAGATGAAGTGCTTTGTCAGATAAAAGAAATCTGAAGCTCAGAGGAACTTTCTGAAGCTTTAAGTTGTGCTACCTTTGGGAAGTATTCAATAATCAAATATCACATTATTTTGACCATGTTGGGGATGAATCATTCGCAATCAATCATTTAAACATGATTTAAACATAGGATGACCAAACAATCAGTCGCATTTATTATTCATTTCACTTTGCTTGCACTGTTTAATAAGTTCAGAAAATTCCCTTTACTGTAATGCAGCATTTTACCATTTCAATTATACAATATGACAAAAACCAAAATCCCTAGTCTACTCTCATTTCAGGTTATTGCGATTACATCAACAGCTCTGAGTAATGCAGAAGTCACAAAACCTTCCTACTGCAAGGAGGCCCACCATCCACACTATATATTGGACTGCATTGGACTAGTTATGAATCAGACTGAAAAAGGCAGAACTAAAACAGTGCAGAATATAAGAGAGCTACAACCTATTTTACTATCAATACTGTGGATTTCATAAACTAGACCTCATCTCTAAGCAAGCCTTCCAGATGTATTCAGATTTAAGTGCACTTACGAACCAATCTTAAGAAAACTTGTACATAAGATTGCATTGGTTGCGTGGTTCTGTAATTCAGAATCTTTTATAAATCATACATACTAACGGTCATTTGATTCACATCTACATGCTTCTCACAATGTTCCTTCATTTCATAAGAGTAGTATACAGATTTATACTGTACATTGTATTGTTGACGTCGACCCTCTCCTGGTTAGCCTCTGTTCCACGAACAGAATCATGTTCCTGGATTTTCTCTCCATATTCTGCGCTAAATGGCCAACTACTGACAATGGCTAGTAAAACTTTAACCAAGAAACAATTACTGTGACAGCATGCCGATGGCTGATATGTTGCGGTATGTTCTTCTGAGAAAATCCATTGAGTAACAAATGTCCGTGGAATAGAGGCTAGCTAGAAAACATGGTAGGACTCTCATGGTAGGTAGATGCCTGGATTGCACCGGCTATTCATAAATCCAATAATGAGTCTGTGAGTCATAAGTTATTGTAACAAATAGCTTGTTTAAGTGATTTACTTAATCTGGTTGTTTTATATTTCATGTTTCAGAGTTAGCAGTGTTTATGCACTTCTGAGTGAGTGACAAAGAGACGATTATGCTAACCTAGCTAAAATTAGCATCATTTTTGGCATAACATTTAGTAAATTAAGGTATAAGTGTTATTCATGTGAAATGTAATTTTAAGTCTTCAGACGCCTCTTCAGTCTATACGGGTCAGATATTAGCAAGCTAATGTTAGCTTTGTCAGTGGGTTCAGTTAGCTACGAACAGGTTGGAGTAAATATTTGCGTGGTGCAACCCATTTTAATTTGGTGACGTGTCAATCTCCACTTTTGTTATAACCAACTTCGAACTTTCAAAGAGCTAGTGCAACCAGAGGCAGCTCTCTACAACAAAGATCTTTGCTGTCATTGTTGCATACGTGTGCCACTCCCACTGTAATAAACAATGAAACTGTAAAACCACGCAACGCCCTAAATGACCACATACCGTTTTAAATACAAATATCGCTCACCATGCTGATGCAGCTCAATCGGCAAAAATGAAAGCTTCACAATGCCGAGCAAAGTCACTTTGGCTAGTTCGATTCTGTTAAAAGAAGGAGTGAGACCAATCACACGCTTGTTTCATCATCACAAAGCCTGTAGCGGTTCAATAGTGGTGCACTTCCACCATTTGCCCCAGTTCATCTGATTTGAATGAAACCTGGTGTGTATTAACCGGAGGTGGCACTGTCTCCAGTTTCATCGGGATTGTTCAAAGAAATTTAGAGTTATGAACAAATATGTGATAGTCCACGCCCACTCGTACCAATCAAAATGGCCCTTCAGATTGTGTTAATACTCGCCCCCAGAGCATGCACAGTGGAATTTTTTGAAATTCTAGCCCACCGTTTTTTACCTTTGTGGCACCCTCTATGGGTCGAGTTTAAAAGGCTTCAGTCTGCCCTTTGCAAACACATTTTTGATGGATGCCATGTTTTTCGATGGATCTCACGTAATGCTGTGTACCCAATATGGTGTTTATACAGTCAAAATCCTTCTTTCGTTCTATTCATATTACTGGTTTTCCACAGCAGGTAGAGCGCATTGTGTGTCCACTTTCTAGTCAATCAGACTTACGATGTAAATTATTTGGCATTACAGCGCCACCATCTGGTTGACTGGGCTGATATTTCTTGGGAAGCGCGTACACATCGCTACCACTTATCAGGCCTGGTTCTAAATCATTCCAGGTCAAGGCAATTTGAGCTTTTGCAACACGTAATAAACATGCACCAACACAAAAGGGTTTTGAACCCTAATGACTTATTGGAGTACTGCTCTACAACAGGAAGAGATCATAGCAGGTACTTCATGAGTCAATGTACTGATCTAATAAATCGTTGGGAGGGGGGCTGTGTGGCCTAATGTCTGGTACAATACATTTAGGATTTAACACTGACACAAAACAGCTTCACAATCTTTTGACAGCTTTAGAACGATGATATTACCGGAGCAACAATGGCAAGATTAGATAAGCTTAGAACTGACTAACAAAAAAATACGCCTTCATTTTGAACTCTAAGCGTGTTTGTTGTTGCAGTGTGTTTCCGAAACCCACATCTTAAAGACAAGGTCTGTACAATTAGTACAACAATAAATTCACAGCAATTTTCAATCAGGAATGAGTGAGGGGAATTTGTTTTCCCCTCTTCTTAAAGTATCCCTTTCTTCTTACAAACTTCAGTACCCAGAACTCTGTTCAACAGATCCTCGTGGAAGGTCATTATCCAGTGACCATTTGAATGGAGACTAATAATCATGTCAACAATAATAAATAAATATGTAGACACAGGGATTGAAAGAACAAAAGCAAAAGGAGGGAAAGGCACCATCCTGCCAGACAGAAAGTGATGGAATGGATGGAGAGATGATGTAACACTTCAAAACCTTACTGGTGTGTCCTTTTCTGTGCTCATCAGGAGACACGCTGCCATAGGAATTCATAGATTACATTGTCTTCATGATCATTTCTGACAATAGTCTCAACTGGCAGCAGTCAACCTTAGTCATGGATTAAGTCACGTTATTGTCCTCATTTTTAAGGATATGATTTGGGACATGAAGCCATTTTGGCCTCTAACACTGGCAGCAACTTCGAATGGTGGTAGTCATTGTAAAAGGTCAGTCACTAGTGCTGTTTCCCCCCCAAAAGCAGTCTGCGGTCGCCCCCCGTTTCAGCCGTTGTACTGCTGCTGATATCGCCGGTTTAGCTCGCGCAGCTCCTTCTCTCGCACCCGCCGGGCTTTGTTGGATTTGGTGGAGCGGCTGGAGCGAGTAGACTGGGCCGACTTGGTGCTGTGGCAGCGTGAGGACGCCCGCTTCAGGAGGTTCTGAGATATACAGCGCTGCAGGTTCTTCATGGAGGAGGCGGCAGCCATGCTGACGATCCAGGGGTGCTTGAGGGCTTGGCCAGCTGTGAGCCGCTCGCTGGGGTCCACCGTTAGAATCCGCTCCACAAAGTCTTTGGCCAGGTTGGACACGCTGGGCCACGGCTGGAGAGACACAGACATGAGACAAGGCTATAATTAACAAACTGAAATTTTAATGTCAGTTCTGTATATAGCCTGACCCAGTCATTCTGTAACTGGGGTGTAGGCACTCATTTCTGAATTGTATTGCATTTATAGACCTTTTTCACAGCAGCCATTTTGACATAAAAATAGTAGGGTAAACACAGGTGTTACCAATGATACTAATTAAGGTTCTGTTCCATTCAGGTCAAACAGAGGCTATTGTGCATGTTCGCTCACTGGAAAGTCTCTGCTACACTAAATGGAACAAAACCTTAATTATAGTGCTGTCAAACGATTCAAACATTTAATCGCGATTAACCGCATTAATGTCATAGTTAACTCGCAATTAATCGCACATTTTTATCTATTCTAAATGTCCCTTGATTTCTTTTTGTCCCATAATTTTTTCTCGTTTTAATGCTCTTATCAACATGGAAAAGTGGATTGGCTTGCTTTGTGCAAATGTTGTTTTTATTGAAAAATCATCCATTGTCGCCTGGCTTTGATGAGGGGGCGGAGCATTCGCATCAGCTGTGTGCTTGGCCATCAAGTGGTATTTCAGACTGGACGTGCTGCGATGATAGCTCAGTTCACAACGACAAAACACACAGATCACTTTGGTCTTGTCAATGGAACCATTTGGCAAATTTTTTAAAAGTAAACTTTCCATTCAGAATATTACTGGCATCCATTTCGGCGTCTCGCGCTCAAAACTCACTCAAAATGTAATGTCTACTGCTCTTATGGTGCTATCCATTTGTCTCGTGAACTCGGAGCCCGAGTTGGAAAGTGTAAATCTCGCAGCTATCTCGCGACATTTCACCGAGACACACCCCCTTTTGATCAATTTCAGCCGTCCAGCTCGGGCTACCTCACAGTACACCGAGCTAAACGAGGACGAACGTACGACCGGCAAAACAAAGATGACAGCGCCCGTATTGAGATGTATTTTCTTTGCATTTGTACTACATTGGTCGTTTTAATGTCGATTTTAAATGCTCCTACACTACATTGTTGCTTTAGTCCGGTCACCAATTTAAGCATTGCACGGTGTTGCTGTGCGTGCAATACAATGTAAAGTTTTTTTTCGAGCTGGTTTGCTAAATAGGCTAATGTAGCTAACAATAACACTAGCCTGCCACTGCCCCTTGTGGCTCGAGAGAAACACCACAGCACTTGTTGAAACTGAAATAGGCGAAAATGGCAAAATAATATTGAAATATAAGACTTGTAATAACGGAATTACTTGAAATGTTAGTGTTACTGTAGAAAAACATTATTATTTCACATTGAGCTTGTTAAGAAGAGCCACAAGCTATAACAAGACAGCTGCTGCACTTCTTTCCGACTCGTAATGCCCAAAGACAAATGGAACGCTATAAGTGGTACAAACCAGGCAATTACGTCACGTTCTCGCAGCAGAGCAACTCGGGCGGGGGATTTACGAGACAAATGGATAGCAACATTAAACAAGTGTGTGCGGCGTGCCTGTTGTTTTGTTTCCGGTCTAGCTAGATTCGGTGTGGTGTTGTAGTTTTTCTAACGTTACTAGTTGTTGCAACAGCATGTGAAAAAAACTACAAAGTGTGCTAGGCCAAAAAGGACGTTAATCTTGCGATAAAAAAAATTAACGCCGTTAAAATGGGTTTGCGTTAACGCCGTTAATAACCCGTTTAACTGACAGCACTACTTAATTAGTATCCTTGGTAACACCTGTGTTAACCCTACTGTGAAAAAGGTCTATTTCTGGAAATAAAGGCTATGTACATACATAGAATAAAACACACAAAAGAAAAATAAAAGAAGAACCGAGAAGAGTACCGTTAAAGTAAATCTTAATGACACCCAACCATACACGTGTGCAAGTTGGACCATGATGGCTTATTATACGTAAGAGCAGGATTCAACAGATGCATGTGAAAACTCACTGTGCATGCATCATTCGGACAGTCAAATATCCAAAAGAAGGCACAAAATACCGTTTTCAAAGCAGCCATTTTGACATGAAATAGTGGGTTAAACACAGGCGTTACCAGTGATACTATTTAAGGTTCATTAAGGTCCCTTCAGTGTAGCAGATAGTTTCCAGTGAGCCAACATGCACAACCTTGACCTGAATGGAAAAGAACATAATTAGGATCATTGGTAACATCCGTGTTTACCCTACTATTTTGTGTCAAAATGGCTTCTAAGGAAAAATTTTGTGGGGGGGGGGGGGGTTAAATAATTTTTTTTAGAATTTTAAGTTTGCTTGGCATAAGCAGAACTTTGTCCACTGGACACAAGAGGGCAGAAGAGTGATATAAAGCTGAGAGCGTCTTACAGTGCCTTACAGTGTGAGGAGCATACTGTGAGCTCTAAAGCTGACCAAAACAAACATGCTCATTAGGCATTTGGTTTATTCCACTCAATGTGATAATGTGTCTTCTTAGTCTTCTCATGTCAGACTCAATAAAGGGTGTGGGGTAGTGTGCCTGTTTGTATACATTTTGTTTCTACAGAATTTCATGTTCTTAAAAGATCGAAAGTAAATAAAAAGGTCCTTTAAAGCAAATGTTCCTGACAACTGCTGCTGACTCTCTCACTGGTAGTGAGTCAAACTTTACCCCCTGCATAGACAAGAATTGGGAATATCAACACAGCATGCCTTTCTGCGCACACACACACAGTTTGTACATGATGTCCTGCTTGGCAACCAGCTGTGTTTTCAGTCTCCCAGTAGACAACTTCCCCCACTCTCCACACAGCAGGTAAATCACCAGTGTTGGCTAAAGATACATGACACATATATAACCCTCAGACATACATTTCTCCTCAGCCTACTACATTGTCTGGGCTGTCATTAGTTCTTGGTCTACAGCTGTAAATGTGAACATTATTTATCACAGCCGTAAAGACACATGTCCCCAAGGGAAATGCATTCAAGTCTGCCTAACCTCAGCTCCACCTCTCATTTACCCTCAGGACGGGGTCTTCTTAAAGGTCCAGTGTGTAACATTTAGGGGGATCTATTGGCAGAAATGGAATATGATGTTGTATGTTTTCATCAGTGTATAACCACCTGAAAATAAGAACTTTTGTGTTTTCGTAGCACTGTCGAGCCATGTTTTGTTATGAGTACGCGCAAAAGTACAAGCTATTCTAATGATAGACTGTTGGTGGCAAAAAACATAGAAATGCATGGATGTAAACAGTGTACCATTTCAACATTTGTGACAAATAGCAAAGCATTACAAGCTTGTCAGGACTCAAGGGTAAACACAATGCAGTTGGATCAAATGTAAGCATAACTCTGTTAATAAAACTACAGACAACACATTTCAAATGGCTATAATCAATGTTTTTATAACAGCAATGGGTCAAATGACTACCGTAATTTCCGGACTATTGAGCGCACCTGAATATAAGCCGCACCAACTAAATTTAAAAAGAAAAAAACATTTTTTACATATATAGGCCGCACTTGTCTATAAGCTGCAGGTGTCCACGCTGTAACATCAGATATTTACACAGAAATATTTTTTAAATTTTTAATTAAATAAATGCTGCCATCTCCAACGTCTCACCGTTGATTCATTGATGCCAAGCTTACATGCAGCAGCTCTTCTTCGACAGCCAGATCGATTGCCTTTAAAAAAGCTGCATCATTTCTTCTTGTGTTTTCCATGATGAGGGTGTGTGCATGATGCGCAAAATGACTGAATGAATTCAAAACACAATCAAACTAGCTTCCTCGGCGCATTATCTCTTCCACCTGTCTGTCTCGCTCTTGCGCTTCCTGCTAGAGCGCCTCCTGGAGGACGTAAGCCCGTAAAAATCTATAGATTAGCCGCATCATTGTTTAAGCCGCAGGGTTCAAAGCGTGTGGAAAAAGTAGCGGCTTATAGTCCGGAAATTACGGTATGTAGTTCAATGTGAACAAAATGTGAATTGGGTAACTCGTAGTGACAAACCATATGAGAACTATCCCCCTTATATGTAGGGGTGTGTATGTGCAAAAGTATGGCAATACAATACTACTAATAGGTACTAATACTAGTACTTGGGGGTTTACACCCAAAAATCAATAGTGTTTTTGAGCATTGATACAATATTACAAAACAAAATATTATGATACAGTATTTTTCTATATTTTCTCACACCCCAAGTTCTATAGAGAATGTTATTACTTTCAGCCCACAGCTTTATATATAATTCACTCTCACCACTGCTGTCGTAGCCTCGTCTTCGGCCACAGCAGGCAGCTGTTTTCAGTGAAAAAAATCTGATAAACACACTACCTGTCCAGCACCAAACAGCAAACAGATAAAGTTAGCGTCTAGCTGGTGAACATAGTGGAAACTTTAGCAGCTAAACAGTCAAATATTTCCGTCATGAACTAGTAGAAACCAAAGCCAGAGCTAAAAGGAGTGAATATTACATTCACCAAGTGGGCAGAAACATCACTGCTGGATGTGTAAGTAGGCAACTCGTTTGCTACAAAGCTCGCCATATCAACTTTAAAAGGTTAAACTATGTCAGTGTTGTTATTACAGCTTGTTTGGACTTCTTAATGAAATATGAATTTTTGGGCCTGTCTGTCCTCATGATGACAGAGAATAAAGGCTGCTCTGTCATTGCTCTCATCAGAAATCTTGCTCCTTTTTTAAGTTTATAGGCTTTTATGTGACCAAGACCATAATATCTACTCAACAACCAGTATATCATCCAAAAAATGCATAACGGTTCCAGTAACAAGTTCTCTCACTGATTCCAAGGACGACTTGCTGGACATAACCTGGTACTCATCCAGCAGCACTGTACTATTTGCAGACCTCAGCTAAAATTCCAGCTCCCTGGAAGTGATTTCAATTATTAAATGTGTCAGATCTGACCTTATCTTACCTGTCGGACATTGGAGAAGTTCAAATCTGGACACATCCCTGGAAAACTGAGATGATATAACTGCTCCTCATTAAATATTACAAAACTACTCAGCTATTATTTGCGCTGGAGTGGCTGTATGTGGGGCAAACATTAACTAAGGGGCCCTTTTGTAAAGCTCACTGGCAACATAAACATCCCACGCTATGAAACAAAGGAACGGACTACTCAGCACTCTTGTAACTAGATGCACAGATTGAGCATAAATTATTGTGCACACAGACACAGACTTAGAGGGAGAGGCATACATAGATATCGACTTGCAAGACAGAGCAAATGAATGAGAGCGAGCGAGTATGGCAAGGTAAAAGGAAAGGGAGAGGTACATGAAACAGAAATGGACGTGAACTGTGAGATGAAGAGCAAGGACGGGAGTGTGTTTGAAAATGAGTGTGTGTCTGTGTGAAACTGTGTCACCTCATGAGAAAAGCAGAACTTCTTGGAAATCTGTTGACAAAGCCTCATGCAGCGTGAGGAATGTATTCCAAATATGGGTGAAGTCTGCTGGTGAGTGTGTGTGTGTGTGTGTGTGTGTGTGTGTGTGTGTTTGTGTGTGTGTGTGTGTGAGTTAGAGAGAGAGTGTGTTTCAGATCTAACTCCTCACCTCTCCAGAGAAGCTGTACTTCCCCTTGAGGATCTGCCGGTAGAGCCTCATGCGGTTGTCGTCCTCGAAGGGCATAGTTCCGCTCAGCAGGATGTACGATATCACCCCCAGCGCCCACATGTCTACAGCGTTCGTATAGGGCTTCCTCACCAGGATTTCAGGGGCGATGTACTCTGGCGTGCCGCAGGTGGTCTTCATCAGACACTCGTCCCCCTTCTTCCTGCTACTGGCCAAACCAAAGTCAGTGATGATGATCTTGGAATCGGCCCCAGGGTGGTAGTAGAGCAGGTTCTCTGGCTTCAGGTCTCGGTGAGTGATCCCCAAAGTGTGGAGGTACTTGACGCCGTCCAGCACCATCTGAAGCACCCGCGTGGCGTCCCGCTCTGTGAAGGAGCCGCGGGCAATGATCCGGTCAAAGAGCTCTCCTCCGGTGGCCAGCTCCATGACCATGTAGACACGCTCCGCCGTCTCAAACACCTCCATCAGCTGGATTATGTTGGTGTGACGGACACGGCGCAGAACGCAGAGTTCAGACTCACACACCTCCCTCCCCTCCCGGTAACGGGTCTCGATCATCTTGATGGCGTATGGCTGCCGCGTGCTCTTGTGCTCCACGCGAACGACCCGGCTGAAACTCCCGCGACCTATCAGAGCTTTGATGTCGTACTTGGCTGTGACCCGGGGGTCAAACTTGGCTCTGTATTTTGCCACCTTCTTCCGCTGAGGGTCCGACAGCTCGGACGGGTCCTTGGGGGGCTGGGCGGAAGCAGTGGGAGTGGCAGCTTGGGCCTGATATGGGGAGGTGGAGTCAGCCTTGTCTCCTCTCCCTCCACTGGCCACACCCATCTTGCTCCTAGTGCCATCCCCTCGTATGAAGTGCTTATAGATATCTGTCTGAGGAGGTGGAGGAGGATCAACCTAAAAAATACAGGAACAAAGTTCACTGAAGGTGCAAATGACAAACCAGAACAACTAAGGTTTATTATTTTCCGTGGAAGCAAACTGTGTAAGTAAAAACGTGTGTATACATTTTTAGTCTGTAGTTAGTCCAGACCGACCAATACTGGACTTCTGAGGCTGACACTGATATCAATATTTTACACACATATATATATAAAAAATTATAATTATAATACAAAAACATGCTGTGCGGGACATTTCACAGTTGAAAATCAAATGTCTTTGCTCTCTGATGCACAATCTTTGTAATGGGAACACTGTTTATAAATGACCTCAAACCTAGTTTGCCAGGTTATTTATGGACAATAAGCTAATATTGACAGTATTTTACTCTGGCTGATTAATTGGTCTAACTCTAAAAGTTAGTCTAGCAGTGGTTCTCTTTTTTTTTTCCTGCCATGGGCCCCTTCAGAAGCTAAAAAAAGTTTACGCCCCACCACCCCACAATTTTTAGCAATTATTAACAATGACAGGGAAACCAAAACTAATAAAAGAAAAAGGATCCAAGTTGAATTTAAGTGAAATTAAGGTCAGCACACTCATTTGTTTATTTTCCCTACATAAATCATATTAATTCGACTTTGTTCCACTCCATATTTTTCCCCTGGTCACCCACTCCCCACCTGCAGTGTCCCTACCAGTTTGACAACCACTGATCTATAGTTATAGATTTGTCCCTCATTAAAGTCTGCATACGATCGCGAAAAAATAGAGTTAAAAAATGCCCATCACAATTACTCAAAGCCGAAGTTGACGTATTTAAATGACTTGTTTGTCCAACCAGCAACCCAAATATTTTCAGATGAATATTGTAGAACTGACTTGAACAATCAATCAATCAATTACCAAAATAGCAGCTGATTAATCTCAGTCAATCGACTTTTAAGAAATTAAGAATGTCCTGATATGATGGAAGTAACTCATAGACCGCACCGAATTTCACCAGAATCACTCAATTTTCCTACAACAGAATAAAACCTTCTGCCATCAGTATACTTTCATGGATTAATAAGATTAGTTATAATCACATGACATTTTACGTACAGGGGCTTGAATGAATACACAGAGGTGAAAGGGTTAGTTGACTCGTTGACTGACAGAAAGTCAACAGTATGAATTTTTAATTAATTGTTTAAGTGAGTCCATCCAGGAAGTTGCAATGTTGTGATCACAACAATTAACACAAATTCAACTGATTCCCGGGAATTGTGCGTAACTTTCCAATTTTGTCCAATCACCCAAATTCTTTCCACAATCATTGTAGTTTACTGCGAGTCTCACCAATCATTGCAGTCCCCCGCACAAAATGTTGAGCCCAAGGTCCCCAAACTACTAACAAGTTCATTCTCACTGGAACAAATTGCCTTCGATTTTTAATTTTCCATTTTCACTTTCTTGTGCAATCAAAGAAAAATGTAAGCCTAAAATCATTCCATCACAATTTTATAAAAGCTACTTTAAAACAACAATCCCCAAAAAAGCCTGCAAAGTCCTGGAGGGACTGTTAAGTCATTTAATAAACAAAATGCTTTTCCAGCTTATCAAACTTAATGATTTGCTTTTCTTCTTTTTTCTTTGGGTTATATCACTGTACACTGAATAACTGAGGACTGTTGGTTGGACAATAGATACATTTGAGGATTTCGCATTGGGCTTTGGGAAATTGGGACATTTTTAAAAGTTCTTTTCTGACGATTAAAGGTCCAATGTGTAGAATTTAGTAACATCTAGTGGTGTAATTGCAGATCTTAACTCTCTCACTTCACCCTCCCGCAAGATCTGTAGATATAAACGTTCCATTCCAAGGGAGCAAAAACAAACCCTGTGAATATTATATTTAGTTATTGCCAATAAATCCTTAAACCTTACACACTGTAAGGTGTGTAAGAGTATATGTTGACTATATGTACCTAATTGGGAGTATATCGAAATAGAAATATCGTTATATAATCGTTAATCACAGCCCTAAGTTAATACTGGCAGCAGTGTACATAGCAGTAATGACTGCTGCTGTTATGGATAGTAGCAGCATCTATGGTGGTAACAATATTATTAGCATTGCTAATAACAACATTGTGCTACTGACCTTTTTGACCAGGTCCAACTGAACATCCCCTGGAGGCTCAGGGAGGACCTTACTGTTCCTGCACCCCATCACATCACCTTGGGCCACTGCCCCGTCAGCCTCACAGGCCACCAGGAGCCCTGCCTCATCACCGCAACAGCTGATTCAACACACTCAGGGCATCCAACATCCAGGCTTTACCCAGGCTCAGACAAGAGGGTTCATGAATAAAGCTGATTACACCCACTCAGGCCCCGATGAGCTGGCATCAGCAGTCAGAGTTCATGATTACACCCGATACATCCACTTAAGTCCAGTTTAAAAAGTTCAAGAGTTCATGAATATATTTTGGACAAGCACTTTGTGTGTCTCGGCTCCATCAGCAAGTGCTGTATTGCTGGTTTGCTTCTTGTTACAAGATTTTAAGGGGGGGCCCGTGCCGGTGGGTCTCACACACGCAGCCAGGCTGCACAGTCGGCAGGCAGGGGGGCACCTCAAGCCCCTTGAAGAACCTACCAGGGCCCCATCTCTGATGGCGTAATATGATGAATGTCTGAGATACAATCGGTTAGTATGGATGCACACAGTACGAAAATTAGTGATGGGGCTGGGGAGGGAGAGGGGCTCTTAAAAAAACAGGTTTAAATGTGGTTGTCCTTTTGCAGAAACGCAGAAAGATTCAGGCAGAACATCCACAGAAAATCAGATCATCAGCTTTGCTTGGATCCATTGGGAGAAGCTGCATTGTCAGCAGCGGTCAGATAAAGCAGCTCCCCTGGAGAATCACAGGCTGGAGGACAGCGGAGGGAAGCTCTGAAATGCAGAACATAAAATGAAATATGAATCCTGACTGATTATGGTTAGGCTCAGCAAACATACAGGGACTGTGTCATACTGAGTATACGCTGAATGCAGACAGGACAGGGGCAGCTTTCAGGAATGTCAGTGATTGGCAGAAACGGACCCAAACACATTGATCATTTGAGCACTGAAGTGACACACCATTTTTTTGGTATGGAAGTTGCGTGATGAGGCCATATTGTGAAACTTTCAGCCAAACTCTGATTACAGCTATCCACACACTGAAATGGCCAAGAAAACAAGTGGTAGCTCTGCCATTGGGAGAAATAGCTGCACTATCACAGATGGTCACTCTTATCCGAGTCTGAAATGTTGGAAGTCTGCTTCATATATTGTTAGAAATTCTCAGTACAAAATGTTTGTCAACTTACTTTACTTATTCACGTATAGCAAGGGGAAATGAACTGGAACCAACCCTTTAAAACACAGTTCAAGTCCGCTCGGACCGCAGTACAGTTATATCTGAATTTTACAACTGCATTAAAGTTTAGTTAACTTTAAAGAAAATGAAAAAAAAAAAGACCAGGCCTGAAGTTGTCAATGTTTTTTCTTCAGCCAAAAACACATTTGACCGTTATTTTTCTTGCAAACACCTGAACAGTCTGTAAAAACCTCCACAAATAAGCCGACATTACAAGAGTAAAACTCAACCTCACCTCATTACTTATCCGAGATAGCGGAGTGTTTAAGCATGCTAACTAGCCTGCTAGCAGCAGGGCAGGACTCCCAACTTCTGCCAAATCCAGCCTCCTCACCCCACTCTCACTCAGCTGGGCTCTCCATTTTCACCTCGGAGTTTCCCAACTTTATTCCCGATGACAAACAGGTCAAATCCATCACTTCCTTTGTCAGCAACATTTTGGCTCAATTCCGCACTTTTATGGTCTGTTTAGAAGATGAAGGGACTCTACAAAAACACGCAAAGTTGCCCCGTCGGTTGTTTTTCTGTGCGGTGTTTTTCGACCAGGACCACCTTCCCACAGCCAGAGAGCCGCGAGAAGACACACAGTGTTCACAGGTGTTCCGGTTGACGTTTTCAAAATAAAACGCTGTTCTGCGCTGCATTTTATGTGAAACTAAATGTTTTTTTTAAGGAGAAAGTAAACCAAACCCTTGAGGTGTGAATGTGACACTTTATATATTTTAGCTTGTTTGAGCTGTGTTTTTTTTTGTTATATATAACTATGTCTATGTATGTATGTATGTATGTATGTATGTATGTATATATGTTGTTATATATAACTGTGTCTATGTATGTATGTATGTTGTTATATATAACTGTGTCTATGTATGTATGTATGTTGTTATATATAACTGTGTCTATGTATGTATGTATGTTGTTATATATAACTGTGTCTATGTATGTATGTATGTTGTTATATGTAACTGTGTCTATGTATGTATGTATGTTGTTATATATTACTATGTCTATGTATGTATGTATGTTGTTTTATATAACTGTGTCTATGTATGTATGTATGTATGTTGTTATATATAACTATGTATATGTATGTATGTATGTTGTTATATATAACTGTGTCTATGTATGTATGTATGTATGTATGTATGTTGTTATATATAACTATGTCTATGTATGTATGTATGTTGTTATATATAACTGTGTCTATGTATGTATGTATGTTGTTATATATAACTATGTCTATGTATGTATGTATGTTGTTATATATTACTATGTCTATGTACAAATGTCAGACAAATAAGTAATATAACTGAAGATACTTAAAATGGAAAGTCATAATAGTGAGGAATATTGAGGTCCAGCATTCCCATGCTGTATGTGTTATCTATCAAGCTTAAAAAAAGTAACATCTAGCATTGCAATGGCTGTATTACCTGCTGCACCAACAGGTCCACTGCCTGGAGGCCCCAGAACTTCAGGGCCCCACAAAAAGTCCAGTACTACTGTGTACTACTACTGTTTTGCGCAAGCTCATTTAACATTTGTTTAGGAATATGCAGATTTTAAGCACTTTAAATGGCATGATACCTAGTAATATTATAATGCATTTTTTATTTTTTAAACCTACTTTTTTTTTTTTTGGGGGAATTACGAGAATAAAGTCATAATATTGCAAGAATAAAGTCGCAACAGTATGAGAATAAAGTCTTAATTTTATGAGTACTGTCAGCCTGTTGGCTCAGCCAGCAAAACTGTTTAACGACGAAATTATCAATACGTTAGTTTACCTGTTGACTGTACGGTACAACTGAGACAAACAGCGGCTGCTGGGCTCAGGCTGAGGCTGCTGTTTGGTTGAGCTGCTCACTCAGATCTTGATAACTTAATGATATTATGACTTTATTCTCGCAATATTATGACTTTATTCTCGTAATGTTACGACTTTATTCTCGTAGACCTAATATTATGACTTTATTCTCCTAGACCTCATATTATGACTTTATTTTCGTAATATTATGACTTTATTCTCCTAGACCTCATATTATGACTTTATTTTCGTAATATTATGACTTTATTCTCGTAGACCTAATATTATGACTTTTTTCTCGCAATATTATGACTTTATTCTCGTAATGTTACGACTTTATTCTCGTAATATTACGACTTTATTCTCGTAATATTATGACTTTATTCTCGTAATATTATGACTTTATTCAAGTAATGTTATGACTTTATTCAAGTAATGTTATGACTTTATTCTCGTAATATTACGACTTTATTCTCGTAATATTATGACTTTATTCTCGTAATGTTATGACTTTATTCAAGTAATGTTATGACTTTATTCTTGTAATATTAAAACTTTTTTCTCTTAAAATAAAACTTTTTTCTTATAATAAACTTTTTTTTTTTATGACTTTATTCAAGTAATGTTATGACTTTATTCTCATAATTTCCACAAAAAAAAAAAATATTCTCTCTTTGTATGGCCCTTATACTCCATTGTGCAATACAGTTTGGGGATCATTTCACTTTCCATCATTTACAGAATTTCCAGCTGCCTTGACATCTACCGAGATTTAGTACCAACTTTATAAATGTAGGTCTTTGCGATCTAATCACATATGTGATTTGTTCCATCTCATACAATTCCCATATTTTTTTAATGCATGTTGGAGCTTTGGGTTTCAACCATCTTATTGTGATACATTTAATAGCAGCCTTTGAGAGTATTTGTAACAAGTAGATTTGGCTCTCTCCTCAAAGCCTTCAGGAATTGCACGAGGAAGACCACCTTTGGATTTCTGGGGATGGCTTGGTGAAACACTTCTTTCTGGGCGTCTAAAGCATCCTTCCAGAAATTACTTAACACTGGACATGACCAAAATATATGAGTGTGGTTTCCAATTTGTGGTCCAGATTTCCTCCAGCAGTTGTCCAAAGTATCTAGTTATGACTTTCCATTTGAGGCTAGGGCCCACAGTCATGAGCGATAACGTTAGTTATAATCAGATCTTATGCATTTGCTCAACATTGCGAAGACAAACATATGAATGCAGGAAGGAATTTAGTGGCTAATAACTTACATAATGCATATGTTTTCCCACTGCCCACTTTGTATGCTCTTATTGTGAAGGCCCAATCCTCCAGCTTCCTGTGCACCTCCATCTGTTTCTGGCTAGCATGATGGAGCTCCTCTTCCACCCAACTTCTTTTGTAGAGACGGGACGACCTCCCTCGGCTTGTTTCGACCCCATTAAAGTCCTCACCGTCACTTCCTGGATACAGAGAGAAGTCTCCCTGTCAAAGTGCTGACTTCTCTCTTGGAAAATTACTAGAAAGTCTGCGAGACATTCTTCCAGATAACTCACTCTAAGTTCAGGTCTATAGTTACAAATAGGATGACTCCTATCTGACCCTCATTTGATATGATCATGCCTCAAGCAAGAACATCTGAGAGAATGTGTGATGCTGAGCACAGTTCTACCATCCGTCAACACATATCTGAACAAAATGTGAATGATACTGAACTAGAATAATATTAAAACGTTAAATTATAGTTAATGAAGTTATTTCTTTATGTGCTGGGGTCCCACTGGGACACTCTCAGGGACCCCTGGTGGTCTATGGATCTCCTTCTGGGATCAACTAGGCCACTTAATCCACAGCAGACATGCAGATCGCTCCGTTTCTGTAATTCCAATACACAATAAAGTGAAATTAACCATGGAGACGCTTGAATATGGTCTGCAAACATCAAACGAGACTCAACCATATGTTTATATGTGTGGTCACAATGTATGGAATTGTGCATGTGCACATATGTTTTCCTTTTGAACAATCTGTTTTGCGAAAAGTGGATTAAATCCATATTTTGGATCTATTTAAAAATATTATTTTGCACGAGAGCTTTCCAGTTGTAGTTCCTGCTGCATGGGCATCATACCTCAGCATGCTGATGTTTTAATCTGTTACAGGGCATTTCCACACGGTGTCACTATACACATAAAAGTCACTTTCAAGGCCATCTCACACTGTATGGATACTTTTCAGTCATTTTATTAGGCTGGCTGTCCCTTATACCCCAACACTCTTGCCTCCACTGTGCTTGTAAACAAGCCTGGGATGAGTAGCTTTCAGTCTCAGCCTGCTTGTTCATGAACAAGGTAATAAAGAATACATGGCCTTGAATTCAATATTGATATGATAGGGTGTACTGGACTCACTGTACACTGACCATTACTTGTAGCCTAGAGCCTGCACAGGACGCTGCAGAGTTTGTGGAGTAGCATCAAAAGTGTGGAATTAGTAAGAGGAAGACAAATGTTCCAGAAAGAGAGTCGCAGAGACAGTAAAATTCATCTTATGATGCCAATAAAGCTCCTTGAATTGGATTGAGGGAGTGAAAATGAGTGGGGGGGTGGGTGGTGGGGGCTGACAGAGGAAGACAACGGATGACAGATGGTGGGTACCAGACAGAAATATAGGGAGAAAGGAAGGGAGGGAGGGAGGGAGGAGGCAGAGAGATGAAGTGGCAGAGAGTAATGAAAATGGAAAGAGGGAGATACTGAGAGATAGAGGAGGGAAGGAAGACACAATGCAGTCAGGAAGGAGGGACAGAGAGAAAGAGGAAAGACAAAGAGAGATGATAAAAGCAGAGAAAGAGAGTCTCTGAGGGCCAGCGCTGCCTGGCCAGCTCTATCTGCAGTGCAGCTCGGGTCAGGGCCTCTCCGGCTCTGCAACCACATCGTCATCCTCGTGATTGATCACCGCTTTGTCGCACTCTGATTAAGATGCTTTGTCTGAGCGCCCCGCTCCTATTGACACTTGTGTGTATTCCTCTGCGTCGCAACTCTCCCGGCTCTCTACTTTCTCCCCTATGTCTCTCTCTCCAATTCCGATTGTGCTGTCCCGTCGCTCACTCTCTTCCTCCCCTTCCCCACCCCCAAAGGTCAATATCATCTATTAGATCTAGATTTGCTGACTGCTGTATTATTTATCCATACAGAGGAAAAGGAGCTGCTCTATTAAAAGCTCAATTGACTCCGTCTGTGTCTCTGGCTCCATTAATATCCCCATGATGGTTTCCCCCTCATTTGAGTGTGTGTGTCTGTGTGTGTGTGCGTGTGAGAGAGAGAGAGAGACAGAGAGAGAAGTGTGCTCTGTGTGTCTGTGTGTTTGTGGAAAGGCTGCAGAGGATGAGTAAGCGAGTGAGTGAGGGTTTACAGTGAGTGGACAACTTTATGTGTGTGTGTGTGTGTGTGTGTGTGTGCGCGCGTGTGTTTACAGGCGGTCCAGTGCAGTGGGACAAGTGCAGACACTCCAGAAAATGGCATCCTGTGTCACATATGATCCTTGTTGGAGGATATTGCTATTTCTGTGTCCTTTCCCCTACTCTAGCAGGGGTCTCCCCCAGAGAGTCAGGGGTAGAAAGGGAGACAGACCACTGCTGCATGTCATCAGTACAATCAGGTCATAGTAAACTCACTATTGATTACCACAGGCGCATAATTCCCTGAAGGAATATTGCATGACTACTAAACTGACACCGCAAAATACAACACGCTCATTGTAAGAATATTATTGGCCACCTCAGGCGAGCTATTAGTTTCCAGGGGAATATTATGAGAACATTACAGTGATTTTTCTATTCTTATCAGAAGGTGCAGCATCCACAAGGCAGGTGTCGTTGAGACAGTAGGATTTCATTTGGTCCCTGTTGAGCTGTGAATGTCTGGAACACCTGTGCTACTAACTTATAGTCCAGCTGATGGTCTGCGAGTTACTGCTCCTGCTGTGTCTAATTTTATTAGTGCAGTTCTGACATTACAGAACAAATGTCTCCCTCACAGTGTCCTCTTCACTTGCAGTCACTGACAGGGACGGAGCAAGGGGGTGGCTTCTGGGGCTTCAGCCCTGAATGTTTTCTCAAATGCCCCATATCTTTTAGGTTTTTGAAATAACTTCAACTATAAATATCACCATCTATTGCGGTATTTAGTCCCTATAGGAATTTTTTGTTGAAAACGTCTGATTTTATGGCAGCTTTTATAAAAAATATTTGTTGTGATGTTTTTAGGCATTATTTGCAAATAAATTGTGCAAGTAAGTGAAACTTGCAAAATAGTTGCAATTTTTTTGTAGAATTTTCTTTTAAATTGAAGGCAACTTGTTCTAGTGAGAATAAAATCGCACTGTTTGGAGGATAAACGTGAGACATTTGCAGTGCACATGTCTGCATCTTCACATCTATAAATAAGGAAGTGAGTTTGGTGACATATGGCTCAATGTTTTGTGCAGGAAACTACAATGATTGGTCAGATCTGTGGCAAAGTTGTGGTGATTGGAAAAAATGGCTTGGTTGAATTTGCGCAATATATAGCTATATGGTTATGGATTCACATGTAGCAGATTTAACAGGTAAACATTAATTCTAGAGCATGATCATAAGGGATTTTTGAGGCCGATATTATTATATTTTAGAGGACATGATTTACTGATTACCGATATGGCCGATATAGAGACTTTTTGAGCTGGAATGGATTTTGACTTTTTCTATGTGGATTGTGCCCCAAAAAGGCTGCTTTCTTAAAAAAAAATAACTTTATTAAAAAGTATTTAACTTGAAAATTAAAGTAAAGATAGATAGAAACACTTAATCTCCACAATGCAAATGTCAAAAGAAGAAGATGGAGAGAAAGACTGACAGGAAGACAGCAGGTAGATGGAGTCATAAGCTGACAGTTAAGATGGACAGTGACAACACTGGGAATGGGAAGACAGGCGAATGTGAGAAAGCACTATTGTAGCCACCCTTAAGTAAAAGAAACAAGTTACTTCAGTTAAACTTAAGGCCTGATAAACCACTTTCCTAGAAGTGAATAAGAAACTTGTGATGATGTTCTTAAGGACTCCTTAGGCAGTGCAGTGTGGCTGGATGTTAATTCATTAGCTTTCTGCTTAGGAGACCAGACTAGAAAGGCAGGCACAGAGGCATCCACAGCCAGACAGAGATAAATAGAGCAGAAACCAAAGCTGGGGAGAAGGACCACATCTACTCAGGTACTATTGCTTGACAAATACAAGTACAAGTACAATTTTGAGAATGTCATATGAGCACTACAGCAGGTAAAACCAATTTGATTCAGTGGTAGCAAACTATTACCTTGGTCCAGCCATTTGAATCTTCATGGTATGCTTGACTGGGACACAAAGTTCTGAGAATTTGTTTGATTCCTGAAACACTGCAGAAACAGCAATGACGCTATAAAGACCAAAAGGTCAGACCTGACAGAATGTTTTGAGTGTCCCTCTAGCATCAATATTTCTTCTTACTGTTTCTCAGCTGAGGTGGTAGATGAGACTCTGAAACCCAACATCTGTCATCCTGTTACCACTGAAACAACCCACTGAGTTGAATCTGATTGCCTTTATGGAGTTTACTTTTAAACTACACTGAGATATAGTCTTAAAGCTGTCAAAAGTAAAAGCTTAGGGAACTTTTGAAGTCAGAATGTGGATCATTTTAGATTAGTTTTATATTATCTTGGATAGATTTGTTAACCCCAATCTGCAAAATGTAATGGAAATGATGACAAAGACGGTATCAACAATATCTTAAAAAGAGTGCACCACAAGGCATTCAAGGTATTGAATCAGGATCCATTTAAATTTGTTAATAAACTCTTTGCTAAGGTTTGATGAACCAAATAGCTGTGAACCCTGAAAGTGAGAATGTTTTTTTTTGGTGACGAGACAGGATTGCCTGCCTCTGTCCAGCCCTCAGACCGTCTACTGAGGTTTCCAGTCCCGCCTCCACCCTGCCCCCTGTCCGTTCACCTGAGGTCTCCTGCTATACCCCTGTCTGGTCCCCAGGCCATACGCCTGAGATCCCCACCTCCGTTCATCACCTCCTAGACTACTGGCAACCATTATCATTCTTCCTCTCCATGCCGGGTGTGAAATGATCCATTCCTAGCTCTAAGAGATGGGGGACAAAATCCACACGCATTCTTTGTAAAAATCCATTCAAAGGCTTTAACAGCCTGTTTCCAAAGTTACACATTTTTTTTAGTACAATCCATCCTCTGCATGGAATGTGGACAGAGAACCAGAGGTTTCTTTTTTATTCCACACATTCTTTTTCCTCATCAAACCCTGGAGCCTACATTACCCACAATGCAACGTGACCCACAATACAACGTGACCATTGAGAGTTCAGTCGGAAATTCGAGTGTGTCATGCTATAAGTGGCTAAAGTAGTTTTGAGCCTTTAACCTTAGGCAGAGATTAGGACTACAAAATTCTGGTAAGGCCACTTCTTTATACCACACCCCCAGATTCTGACATCTGACACTGACTCAAATGACATCACTTGAGGCAATTCCAAATCCAAATCTGGAGCCACAACAGGCTTTATACAACTTATTCCACAGTAATACTGCCCAATACCTGTAAACAATGTAGAATCAGTTCAGTTCCTCTTTAATGTAATAGCAAATTCTACAGAAACTTACAAGAGTCAGCAAAAGGCCAAAATACCAAACATTTCACAAATTTTTATGTGATTTACCACTAAGTCAATTAACAAAACAACAGAGGAGAGATCTCTGTGTTATAGGTATTCATATATTCATAGACATCCTTAATAACCTGGTTAAAATCTGTTAGGTTGTAGAAGTGAGCTGTTGGTGTGGAAAGAAGGCAGGGGATTTTTTACCTTCCATCCATCATTAATTTAAAAAGTTGGTAAGAAAGAAGCATTACTTTTTCTGGATGATGATGCATTTTTGACTTTATCTAATTGGTGTTGGAAGAGTTATGTGAGCCTAGGAGGGTTGAATAACTTCCTCAACCAGGAGCATCAACTTATCATAAAATATGAGAACTGGATGAGAAGAGGATTTTAGAGAAAACACAGAGTGCGCTGTGAGGTCAATGTTATATTAGAGAATGATTGTCTCATTTGTTTGGAAATGGTTCACAATTTCTCTTTGGAGTATAGTCTTTGAGTTACCTTTGTGTGGCTGAATGGAGAGATTCAAATGTGCTGAAGATTGATTGGAATTGATGCCGCCAGAGTGGAAAGATGACAGTAAGGATGCATGATCTCATTACTGAGTGGGAATCACACTTGGAAGAAGCAGTTCAGCACAATCTGTACTTACCCATGATGATACTAAAAGACAAGCGTGCATATCTTGGTATAGAAAAAGGTTAACTGGCATTAAACAAAGCAACTAGGAAGCAGGTACAGGAGGATCACTGCTAAAGAGGCAGCAGTGTAGCAACAAGGATGCAGAGCTCAGCGTTGATGAATGCAGAATGAATGAGCCCCAAGTGTTTTATCAGAGGATGTATGGAATTTGTGACTATAACATTACTCCTGCCTGAAGTAACGTAGTGGCCATGCGGACATTCCAGAGAGCCTATGTGCACTCTCTGATGACAAAATAGGTAGTACATGGGCCCTTGCATACTAGTGCATGCAAGTTCCTTCTTTAAACAACCAATATGGGACTAACCAAATTTTCTGGTCTCTCTCTGATTAAGATCTGATCAAGTTAGGACGACTTAAACTACTCAGTTAAAGGTTCAGTGTGTAGGATCTAGTGACATTACGGGTGTGATTTAAGATTACAACCAACTTAATACTGCTCGCTGCAAACTCTCTACTGTAGAAACAGCGATTCAACACAGCGGACTCCATAGACTCCCCCTGTAAGTAAAAACGGCTCATTCTAAGGTGACAAAAACACAGGTGTCAGGTGATTATACACTAATGAAAACATACCTATGGATATTATCAGTGGCGTGCACAAAGGGGGGGGCAGGCCCAATTGTTGAAAAACGTGTGCTAAAGTGCCCTCTTGGGAGCCAAAACGTGTGCTAAACTGCCCTCAAGTGCCCTCTTGGGAGACAAAACGCATGCTAAAGTGCCCTCTTGGGAGCCAAAACGTGTGCTAAACTGCCCTCAAGTGCCCTCTTGGGAGCCAAAATGCAATCTAAAGTGCCCTCTTGAGAGCCAAAATGCAATCTAAAGTGCCCTCTTGGGAGCCAAACGTGTGCTAAACTGCCCTCAAGTGCCCTCTTGGGAGCCAAACGTGTGCTAAACTGCCCTCAAGTGCCCTCTTGGGAGACAAAACGCATGCTAAAGTGCCCTCTTGGGAGCCAAAACGTGTGCTAAACTGCCCTCAAGTGCCCTCTTGGGAGCCAAAATGCAATCTAAAGTGCCCTCTTGAGAGCCAAACGTGTGCTAAACTGCCCTCAAGTGCCCTCTTGGGACCCAAAACGTGTGCTAAACTGCCCTCAAGTGCCCTCTTGGGAGCCAAAATGTGTGCTAAACTGCCCTCAAGTGCTCTCTTGGGAGACAAAACGCATGCTAAAGTGCCCTCTTGGGAGCCAAAACGTGTGCTAAACTGCCCTCAAGTGCCCTCTTGGGAGCCAAAATGCAATCTAAAGTGCCCTCTTGAGAGCCAAAATGCAATCTAAAGTGCCCTCTTGGGAGCCAAACGCGTGCTAAACTGCCCTCAAGTGCCCTCTTGGGAGCCAAAATGCAATCTAAAGTGCCCTCTTGGGAGCCAAACGTGTGCTAAACTGCCCTCAAGTGCCCTCTTGGGAGCCAAACGTGTGCTAAACTGCCCTCAAGTGCCCTCTTGGGAGACAAAACGCATGCTAAAGTGCCCTCTTGGGAGCCAAAACGTGTGCTAAACTGCCCTCAAGTGCCCTCTTGGGAGCCAAAATGCAATCTAAAGTGCCCTCTTGAGAGCCAAACGTGTGCTAAACTGCCCTCAAGTGCCCTCTTGGGACCCAAAACGTGTGCTAAACTGCCCTCAAGTGCCCTCTTGGGAGCCAAAATGTGTGCTAAACTGCCCTCAAGTGCTCTCTTGGGAGACAAAACGCATGCTAAAGTGCCCTCTTGGGAGCCAAAACGTGTGCTAAACTGCCCTCAAGTGCCCTCTTGGGAGCCAAAATGCAATCCAAAGTGCCCTCTTGGGAGCCAAACGTGTGCTAAACTGCCCTCAAGTGCCCTCTTGGGAGCCAAAATGCGTTCTAAAGTGTCCTATTGGGTGGCAAACGTGTGCTAAACTGCCCTCAAGTGACCTCTTGGGAGCCAAAACTCGCTAAAGTGTGTTATTGGGAGGCAAAATACACTAAATTACCCTCTTGGGTGGAAAAAACACTCAACTGCCCTATTCTAAGTTCTATTATTAGGTAGATGCCTATTGCATGTTTAAGGAGGAGCTACCTCACTACGTCTTGTGGGACTAGCTTTTCAAAGCTAGCAGGTAAAGTTAAAAGTTGGGTTAGCATTGCATATCAGGGTTTCTGCCAGGTTTAAGTTGACTCCCCGCCGGGGTAAGCATCTGGGATCATTTTTATAAATGCTTTCTTGAAAATGCCTTTGAAACTTCAGCTTGCAAGTTAAGAACAGAAAGTCTTGTTAGTAGGCTAATGCTATTGAGTAGGCTAGTGGCTAATGCTAGCAGCTAGTTGAGAGGGAGACCAGTGTGATGATCAGCTAAGTAGAACAGAGCTGGGTGAGCATTATAACTAACTACTACTAACTAAATAACTAACTGTGAATGTAGCTTTAGTGTATATTAGGATACACTTTGCAATAAAAAGAGATAATGCAGTCAAAGCAGATTTCCTGAATTTTGTGAAGGCTAGATACATTTAGGCTAGCTAATTTTAGAGACATGAATGAGCTGCAGTTTATTCCACGGAGCAGTAAATGTGTCTCACACCTTTTCAACAGCTGTGGCTTAAGCTTTGATATTGTTTTATTTTAATTCAATTTCTTTTGTTGCTGTTGAAAACAAAGCATTCAGGAATGCACACTGTCGGATTCTCTATGACACATTACTGTTGCAATGACTTTTATGTTGGGCCCTTTGTTGATCTATATTGAGCCAGAACTATATCTCACAGAACCAGTTTGGATTATCTGGTGCTAATATGGTGTTAAAATGCACTAGAATACAGGAAATGGCATCTACTTAATTGAAAATGTTCTGGGGGAAGACCCCCAGACCCCCTAGGTATTTATGTCCTTCATACATCCATGTGTGTTCTTCACAGTCCAACGTTGAAATCCACACAGTTCTCGTGGATGCTGATCCTAACAGCAAACTAACCTGAGTAGTCTGTCTAGTTAGTCTGTTTTAAGGCTATATAATGTGCCATTTGTATAACATATAAAACGTCTCTAAAGTGCCCTCTACAGGGTCATATGTGCCCTTTTTTTTCTTTCCGCCCCTGCACATCAAAAAGTCTGTGCACGCCACTGGATATTATATTTAATTTCTGCTATATTCTGCCAATAGATGCTTCTTAATCTCACCCACTAGGCCTAAGGAAAACAACAATTATTTGGTTTATTGTCATAGTGTTGGTCATTGGTTCAGTTACAGTTACTTACAGTTACTGTTACACTAGAAATATTTCATGTTTACAATGGACAGTTTCGGTTTTTACTTCCTTTTTTCTTTCAAACTGACTTTAACCTGTGTGATCATCTGATTCTTTCAGGGAGGTAACCACACTTCAAAATCTCTGATCCTACTTTGGTATGTTCAATGTTATCATATCCAAATAAAGCTAAAAGAATAAACCATTGAAAAAACCCTTTCAGCTTAGGGAGAAATTATAAAAAACTAACTACTGACAGTCGGTAGCAGATAAAATGCAGACTGTGGTCTCTGTCAAAGTCAGACACACATCAAACCTTCTACCCACAACTCCTCAAAAGATATTTTGCGGTGTTATAGCCTAAAAATGTCATGATACTTGTGTCTTTGCTTCTCAGAGACTGATTCCTTGTGAGTGGCCGCTTGTCAGAAAAATAGATGTTGGTTTAAAGGAATAGTTAAGACATTTTGAGAAATTCATTTATTCACTGATTGTTGCTGAGAGTTAAACGAGAAGATTAAAACAACTCTCATGTCTGTATGTTAAATATGTAGTTGGAGCCGGCCAGTTGGCTTAGCATAAAGTGCTATGGCGGATTCCACACCTAAGATTCCCACACTGCAACGCCATCGGAGAATAATCTATATTTCAACATATGTTGTTGATGGTGTGGTCCCTGCTAGTGAACAGGTAATATCTTGTTTGTAGTTGTTTATAGTCAGCAAATAACCTCCTGTAAATTCATAAACATTCTGTAAAGTCATTTTTATAATTCAGTTTATGTACGAATTAAACAAATGAGGAATTATGTAACAAGTTAGTGAGCTTTAGAGCTGCTGGTAGGCGAAGTTTCGTAATTTAGACAGAGCCAGGCTACTTGTTTCCCATAACCCCCCTGCTGGCTGTAGTTAAACATTGAATGTACAGATATGAGAGTGATATTGATTTTGTGATCTAACTCTCGACAGGAAAGGGAACATATCTCTTAAAACACCTAACCAAGTGTTTTACCAAATGTCCAACACTCACATTTTCAGCTTAGGACATTCTCTTGCTGAAATCCCACCTGACCCCATGTTCAGCAGCTGCAATGTATATATATATTTTGTGAGGATGCAAAGTTAATCTCTGCTGATAGAGTTGTAAAGCCTTTGGTGGCAGCACATGACAACACATAAACAAAAGTGAATTATTCTGGCCGTAAGAGAACAAACCCGAACCACTGGCTGTGAATGTTGAATGAAGTGTATTATTGTGTAAACACTTAGTGGGAAACCAGGGATTGGGGAATACTAGTAGATTAAGGCCAGTATATTCCCAGCAGAGACAGTCAGTACCAGTTTAACATTTGACCTAGTATCCTGGTGCAATACTCAGAGGACTGTTTATTTTGTAGGGCTGTCCATGCCATGGGAAGACGAGGCATAAGAAAGATGTTTTGCTCCAGCGAGCTAGCGGCTGAGGCTAAACACGAGGCTGAAAAGCTGGTGTAAACCCTGTCTGGGTGGTGCAGCTTTGTATTACCATCTACATAACTACGGGAGTGGAGGATTTGTGGTCAAGGATTTGAGAAGGCCACAAAGGCATCCTCCGAAGGAGCACCTGTCCAAAACAAGGACTTCTCAGGCGCATAATTTGCTGAGGCATTTGTCATGGAGGTCCAGGAATAAAACAGACATACTTGTACTCAACACTGTCTTCATCTGGATGGCTAATTTTAAAATATACCTAATTCCCCCCCTCCCCTCCCCCCATGGCGAGAAGTGAAGTTTCTTCCTGCCACATCTATGGCGCTCTAACAAAAGAGCACAATCCCTTATGTCCTGTATTTTGGTTAATATCTGTGCCCGACTAAGCACTGGTCATTAGACATTAAAAGCAGTTTATGAGTTCATTACAGGCATAATGATCATGATATAATAATCTTCTGTGCAATTTGCACAATGTCTAAAACCTTGAGGCAGTGGGTACCTTCTGAAGGAACTGTGTGGGTAACACCCTCATAACACAGTCATTAGGGATCTATAATGTATTATGTGATGACGGATTGTATGTAACTTTCAAATGTAATAATAATGAAGCACGGCAGTGTACTGAATGTAAACCATTTAAGGTCATACAGAAGTACCCAGAAAGCCAAAAACAACCATTATTTTCACACAGCAGGTCAATGATGTGGGTTAGGGTTACATCCATGTTTAAGTACAAAATGTCCATGAAATGGCAGAAGTCACTATTATATATATTACATGCATTACATAAACATTCAAACACTCAATTACAGCACATTCTACAGCCGCAAATGTAATATTTTTGGAAACACTGTTTATTAGTTTTCTTTATCAGTACAAATGACAAAGACAAACTCCCATCCCCCACCCCACTTTCCCAGACCCTTCCCTATAGCACAAAACCAGGACATACAACTGGGTTGGACAGGCAAAACAAAGTAGCAGTCCCAAAATAAACATACAGAAAATAAAAATAAAAAAGGATTAAGATAAATAAAACATACATTAAAAGAAAAGTGTACAAATGTAAATGTACAACCAAATCATCAAGACAGGAAGAATTTCAAAGAATATGACTAATACATACATTCTGCGCAATAATGAAAAATGTATGGAAGATATGTTAGTAATGCTCATGTCAGTGCATGTTTGCCTGTGAATTCTGACATGGAGGAGATGTTCCATGCATTAAGAAAACACACACAATTGTATATATATATATGTTTTTAATATGGAATTAAAAAAGTCTATAGAGTGCTATTATGCTTTTGCTATTCTTTACAGTCTTACATAGAGGTGAATATGATGACAGTGTGCTTTGTCCAGTCTTAATTAATACGAGATTAGTTGTGCACAATGATGGAATAAATTAATAGATCATTTACTTAAGAGTAACTTACTTCAGGCACTCGTTATAACAATCTGACAATGATCCATCTGTACCAAAAACAAGCACTTTTAGTGGGGCGCCCAGGAGCTCACCTGGAAGAGAGCCCATGTACTAAGGCTCCTTACTGCAGCGGCCCGGGTTCGATTCCAGCCTTCAGCCCTTTGCTGCATGTCATCCTCTGTCTCTCTCTTGCTCTGTCTCTCTCTCTCTCCTCAGTTTCTCGCTGACGTTACCCTTTCAGTATACTGAATCTGGCGATCGGTTTGTGCATTCTGCCATTCGCCATTACTGCCGTGGCCAGTTGTAGTGACTCCTGCTGTCTGCTGAGTGACAGAAAATTGTACACATTAGTTAGACATTGCTTACAATAGACAGAAATAGAAAAAAAATTATTCGGCTGGCATACAAACAACTAAGTCCTCTGCCCTATGGGATCGATGTAAAGTGTATGGTCTCAGACAGTAAGTAAAGTAAAGGCTTGTGTGTTGCACATTCAGTTTGTCACTACTGTTGGAGCAGCTGATAACTGAACAGCTTCTTCCAGATATTCCTTGACATCGTTGTAAGAGTAATGCGAACAGGCAGACATTTTGTGTTACTAATAACATTAGCGATGGCTTTGTTCTATAGGTGTCCCAGTAAGCCATGTCGGTGATCCAGCATGCAGAATACCCCGGAACTGAAACTAAATGGAATGCAGCCATCATTATTGTTATTAATTACACCTGTGCTTCCCCTACTGGGATATTTAAAAATGTCTTATGTGAAAAAAGGCTTAACTAACTACAGAACAGTGCTCAAATAAATGTGAAAAAAAGTGTAAAGCAAAAAGAACATTTGGCTGTGAATTTCTCCACTACATTTCTCATCAAAGTGCCTCAGAAGGGTACTTTTTTTATTTCTTAGGGGGGATTTATTTTTGCCTTTACTTGACAGGCCCCGAGATAGACAAGAAAGGAGGAAAGAGAGAGGGGATGACACGCAGCCACAGATCGGACTCAAACCCATTCTTATTCTTAATGTTCTTAATTTCCATTTATAGTTTCTGGCTTTCCATTAGCTGTGTTCAGCCTTAAAGCTGCAGTAGGTAACTTCTATGAAAATAACAGAGTCAAGAAAGAAAGTTGATTGTTGAGTCTTATTACCAGGGTGTCAGATTTGGGACTCTGGGAATGAGTTTTTTTATTTTCAAGCCTCCAACAATGAAATATCTTTCTCTGCTCTGATTGGTTGTTTTCGTTCAGGCCCGGTGGATTCTTGTAAATGCCATTAGGAGCACTAGGACTAGGAGGAGGAGCCAGAGGAACCTGATTAAAATCACTTTTTTCCTACCTATTGTAGCTTTAAGCTAGCTTGTACTGCCAGATTTGACTCTTCTATTTATTTTTCAATAATTCTTAAACATATTTCTGCATTGGAAATCCTAAATTTGGCTGAAACCTGTCTGTGCATCACATATAATTCACCATTAATTGTTTGAAACCTGGTTCTGTTGATCAATTACATGCAAGTGAGGAAATACAATGAGCTGAATGAATGAGCAGAGAAATGTAATGTATGCAGATTCTTCTATAGAGGGCAGCGATGCTTTATGTCAGTGTTTGCTTGACCTTTGCTCTCTGTGGTGAATTATTTTCAGGGTTGATCTCCCCTCCCAGTTGAGCTACATCAGAGCCTGTTTGGATTGCTGCTGTTATCGAGGTGTGCCCTGAAGATTTATGTTTCCAAACAGACACAACCCATCTGATACACTGGTCCGGCTCCGAGAGGAAACACACACTGGGGATGGATGAGCAGTGTAAGTGTAAATTTTCCAGGAGGGAAAACATGTTGCAGCTTTCACTTTTCCCTCCATCCATCAGCAAACAATCTCTCTCTCTCTCTTTTTCTCCCTCTCAAATTTCTCTCACCCACTCTGTTTTTCCCTCACTTTCTCTCTCGTCTCCGTCTTTTCACAACTTCCTTCCTGCCTTCGCTGGCTCTCCTTCTACCTCTTTACACCCCAGCCCTCTCTCCCCCTCTCTCTCTGGTATCTCTCTCACCATCACCCCCTCCTCACCCTCCCTCTCTATGGATAATTCATCAGTGTTTCTCAGAGCTGCTGTCTGCCTGCCTGCCTACTGTGATTTCCACAGGGACTCTTTCAGGGACCATTCCCACCTCAGCCGGGAATTAGAGCCATGGCTATGGAGGGAAATTAATCACAGCCACCTTATACTAACCCGTCACACACACACACACACACACACACACACACACACACACACACACACACACACACACACACACACACACATACAGGAGAACACTCTTCTTAACTTTTCACTTTTTTATTCACACTTACTTTTTCACTTGCTTTTTAACTCTCTTTTACTTCAAACTTACACACACACACACACACACACACACACACACACACACTTACAGAGATCTACTTATAAACACACTCTCTCAAACTTACTTTTCTTTGTTTTACACACTCTTGATCTCACACACACAAACACAAACACACTAGAGCAGCCTCTCTTTGATCACTTGTGTCCCCCGTGGCTGAGCGGCAGAGCTGGACTGTAACAGCGATCACGATAACCGTTTTATAGCTTTTGAATAAACGGAGGGCTGCAATCTACGGTTCCTTCAGGCACGTGAATTATCGCACACACACATTCTTAGACCAAAAGAAGGCTGTACCACATCATGATGTACAGCTATCTGATTTTTCTTTTTTTTATCAGAGGAGAGGAGGAGATTATTTGACAGCCAGTAATCTGGCTCTCATATCTCACATCGTATCTCAAATGATATGATGAAGGAAGGCTAAGGGAAGGAGAAGAAGGTGAAGAGAGGAAATAAAGACATAAAAAGCACATAAGATGCAAGAAAATAGAGATGGAGGCAGAGGGGGATGGGAGGGTTTCAGACTTCCACCATTACAACCAAATACAGAGGCACAGTTCAGTTTGTGTTTGTGTGTGTGTGTGTGTGTGCGTGTGTGTGTGTGTGTGTGTGTGTGTGTGTGTGTGTGTGTGAATGTAGAAAAAGCAGTGTATTGATCAGGGATCGAGTGGCTCCCAGTGTGAGCACCAGAGGAGGGATTGGGAGCGCAGTGAATGTCACCACACACACTTAAAAATGTGTGTGTGTTTGTGTGTGTGTGAGTAGGAATGAGAGAGAGAGAGAGGAAGAGAAAGAGGGTGGTGCGGGGCTTTCAGACTCCACAACTAGCATACAGAGCTATAGGAGAACATCCGCTGGGATTTGACCGCATTAGAAATGTATCAGCCTCTTTTTCTAGTGTAACATGTTGCAACTAAAGATGAACAGAATGCAGTGAGGAGCGGTTTCATCATGGTACTTGTTTAGGATGTGAGTAAGAATATGTTCTGTATTTTAAAGAACAGGACAGTCGAGCATTAGCCATTAACGGAAAAATAAATTATAACATTGTAGCCTACTGAATCAGAATTGGGGGTAACCAATGGATGAACCCACTAGCGATAGCACAGAGTGCTGTGCCTATACTCAGAGTCACCCCTAATTCCACTGGGTAAGGCCACAATGTGTTCTGGCGGTGCCGCGGTCACCGGAGCTAGAAAATGCTTGAGATTCTACCAGAAGTGCCATGATGTGTCCCAGAAGTGTCCACGTAGAATACATGGCTGGTCTATTTTTGATGGAAGCAGTGACCCATTTGCGTCAAGCAGCACAGAGCAGATCGCACTGGCAGGAAGTCAAATACAGAAACAGCATAGAAGGGGCAAAAAAAGGCAATAAAAAAGTAAGAAGAAAAATAAATGGCATAGAGAATCCGGTCAATTTTCTAAATAAAATACTGCACGCAGACGTATTTCATGCTACATCAACATTGTCACTAGGCTAATTCAATTCAAGAAGATGATGACGACGACGACGACGACGACGACAACAACGATGGGGGACAATGAGCAGTGATTATAGTAATAATAGTATCTGTAGTAATAATAATAATAGTAATAATAATAATAACAACAGTAATATCAGTAATATTAGCAGTGGGAGTCAAGCAGGACCATGGCAGGAGGCTCCACCAGGATCCATGAGAACCTGCGAGACGAGAAAGCACAACAACTCCGGGGAAGAAGTGAAGTTAGTAACATGCATTAATGGAACATGAATGTGTGCAGAAAAACAGACAAAGGAAGAGAGGAGCTCAGTGCATCATGGTAAATCCGCCAATAGTCTAGGCCTATAGCAGCATAACTAAGGGATGGTTCAGGCCTCTGAGCCAGCCCTAACTATAAGCTTTATCAAAGAGGAACGTCTTAAGCCTACTCTTAAATGTGGAGAGGATGTCTGCCTCCCGAACCACAACTGGAAGCTGGTTCCACAGGAGAGGAGCTTGGTAACTGAAGGCTCTGGCTCCTGCTCTACTTTTAGAGACTATAGGAACCACAAGTAACCCTGCATTCAGAGAATGCAGTGTTCTAGTGGGGTAATAGGGTACTATGAGCTCTTTAAGATATGAAGGGGCCTGACCATGAAGAGCTTTGTAGGTGAGGAGGAGGATTTTAAATTCTATTCTAAATTTTACAGGGAGCCAGTGCAAAGAAGCTAGTACAGGTGACATATGATCTCTTTAGTACCTGTCAGTACTCGTGCTGCAGCGTTCTGAATTAATTGGAGCGTCTTAATGGACTTATTGGGGCAACCTGATAATAAGGAATTGCAGTAATCCAGCCTTGAAGTAACAAATGCATGGATTAGTTTTTCTGCATCCGTCTGTGACAGGATGTGTCTAATTTTTTGTAATATTACGTAAATTAAAAAAAGGCAGTCATGGAGGCCTGCTTCATGTGGGAATTAAATGACATGTCCTGATCAAAGATAACTCCAAGATTCCTGACAGTGGTGCTAGAGGCCATGGTAATACCATCTAGAGTAACTATATCTTTGTTATTTTTAACATCAGAAAACAACAGCTCATCCAGGTTTTTATGTCCTTAAGACATGTTTATAATTTAGATAATTGATTAATTTCATCTGGCTTGATTGACAGGTATAACAGGGTATCATCTGCATAACAGTGAAAGTTAATGGGGTGATTCCTAATAATGTTGCCTAAGGGAAGCATATAAAAAGTGAATAGAATTGGTCCAACTACAGAACCTTGTGGAACTCCATGACTAACTGTAGTATTTCTGGAGGATTCATAATTAACATGTACAAACTGAGAACGATCTGATAAGTATGACTTAAACCAGCTTAGGGCGGTTTTCATTGCAATTTTCTGATGTTAAACTCAGAAAAAACGAAATTCTTGTTCTTGGCCCAAAAAACCTTAGAGACTCACTGTCTAAAGATATAGTTACTCTAGATGGCATTACCTTGGCCTCTAGCACCACTGTCAGGAATCTTGGAGATCTTTGATCAGGATTTGTCATTTAATTCCCACATGAAGCAGACCTCTAGGACTGCCTTCTTTCATTTACGTAATATTACAAAAATTAGACACATCCTATCACAGACAGATGCAGAAAAACTAATCCATGCATTTGTTACTTCAAGGCTGGATTACTGCAACTCTTTATTATCAGGTTGCCCCAATAAGTCCATTAAAACGCTCCAATTAATTCAAAACGCTGCAGCACGAGTACTGACAGGAACTAGAAAAAGAGATCACATCTCTCCTGTACTAGCTTCTCTGCACTGGCTCCCTGTAAAATGTAGAATAGAATTTAAAATCCTCCTCCTGACCTATAAAGCTCTTCATGGTCAGGCCCCTTCGTATCTTAAAGAGCTCATAGTACCCTATTACCCCTCTAGAACACTACGTTCTCTGAATGCTGGGCTACTTGTGGTTCCTATAGTCTCTAAAAGTAGAACAGGAGCCAGAGCCTTCAGTTACCAAGCTCCTCTCCTGTGGAACCAGCTTCCAGTTGTGGTTCGGGAGGCAGACACCCTCACCACATTTAAGAGTAGGCTTAAGACATTCCTCTTTGATAAAGCTTATAGTTAGGGCTGGATCAGGTGAGTCCTGAACCATCCCTTAGTTATGCTGCTATAGGCCTAGACTATCAGGGGATTTCCCATGGTGCACTGAGCTCCTCCCTTCCTCTCTCTTTCTGCACTCATTCATGTCCCATTAATGCATGTTACTAACTTCACTTCTTCCCCGGAGTTCTTGTGCTTTCTCGTCTCGCAGGTTCTTATCGATCCTGGTGAAGCCTCCTGCCATGGTCCTGCTAGATTGCCATTGCCAATACTGTTGTTGCTGTGCACCTCTCTGTCTGTTTGTCTCTCTCTCTCTGTCTCTGTCTGTCTCTGTCTCTCACCCCAACTGGTCGAGACAGACGACCACCCACCTAGAGCCAAAGGATTTGTCCTAGGTTTCTGCCTTTTAACAGGCAGTTTTTTCTTGCCCTTGTCACCAAGTGTTTGCTCATGGTGGTACTGTTGGGTCTCTGTAAATAATGTTATAAGGAGTTCGGTCTAGACCTGCTTTATTTGAAAAGTGTCCTGAGATAACTTCTGTTATAAATTGGCGCTATACAAATAAAATTGAATTGAATTGAATTGAATTAAAACCCCTGGGTCGAGATTGGGCTTTTTAAGAAGGGGTTTAATTACAGCTACTTTAAAGGACTGTGGTACATATCCTGACAATAAAGAAAGATTGATCATATCCAGTAAAGAAGTGCCAATTAAGGGTATGACTTCTTTAAGCAGCCTAGTTGGGATCGGGTCTAAGAGACAGGTTGATGGCTTCGATGTAGAAATTATTGACGTTAACTGATGAAGATTGATTGCAGAAAAACAGTCTAAATATATATCTGATTTTACATTTGTTAAAGTTCCTGAACTTGGAGAGACAGTGATACCTGTTGAGGGCATTTGGTGATTAATTTTGTTTTCAATAGTAATAATTTTATCATAAAAGAAGCTCATAAAGTCGTTGCTACTTAGGGTTATGGGGATACATGGCTCAATAGAGCTGTGACTCTCTGTCAGCCTGGCTACAGTGCTGAAGAGGAACCTCGGGTTGTTCTTATTTTCTTCTATTAATGCTGAATAATAGGCTCCTCTGGCATTACGGAGGACCTTTCTATAGGTTTTAAGGCTATCTTCCCAAATTGAGCGATATTCTAATAATTTGGAAGAGCGCCATTTCCTTTCAGATTTCCACGCTTGTTGCTTTAATTGGCGGGTTTGGTGGTTGTAGGGGCGATAGAATCTAATGTTGTTCGTAGTGAGCCTGCAGCACTATTAACAAGATTATCAATTTGACAGGGACTAAAATTATAGGACTCTGTTATATTCAGAAGTCAAGTCAGTCAAAGGGAGATTAGAGGAGATCTGTAGAAGAAACACACTGTTTTGTATCCTTTTTAAGGACAAAATACACAAGGAAACAACGTCAGGCAGGCAATGTGGTCTGAAGACGCTCCGCTTCTGAAACGCTCTTGGTGGGATTTGAAGACGCGCAGATCACAGACACGCAACATCACAAAGATGTGCCTGGTGGAATTTCTGAGTTACGGCATTATTCGTTCCTATTAATTTTGAAAGAGCAATGGTCTAACTTCAATGGGTAACACAGTCAGTCAGGGACAGTTTTTTGCATTTATAGGTCCAAACAAGCTCACTGGCTTTAAAGTTGAGCTTGATGAAGACCCAGTAATGCACTTGAAAGCTCCAGAACAACCAAGTAAGTGGACCTTGAGTTAAGATTGTTTTATAGTGGAATAAATGCTCAAAAATATTGCACTGTCCAAGGTGATGATATGTTTGTATTTGTCAAAGATACGGACAGTATGCAGAATATTAAAGGCTGGAACATTGACAGGTTTTATTTTCGCAATGATATGATAGTATATGATATGCAGATCTGGATACACATCCATTAGTATACCGCTGGATCTTTCCGGACACAGGTCCTTTTTGCCCAAACTAAATTTGTCCAGTTAGCTGAGTTAGGAGTAGAATTTTGAAAGGACAAAACTAACAAGAATAATATATAGTGGGTACCGAACTTGGCTCTCTCAAACAAAGTTGAAAAAAACAACCACTCATTTGCACTGCAATTAGTGTCACTCCCTTTCTGAAGAAAAGGAATGTGAACTCATTTACCCACAGGGATATAAGACGGTATAGAATATAGAATAGCAAAATGGTGGCAGAAAATAACTACCTTTCTCTTCACATACTCTAAATGGCCAATAAATTCACTACTTTACTGCATCTCAGCACATTTAGCTGCAGAAGTGTTGAGGATTCACTACAGTACAGCACATCTGCTGCATTCAGATTCAGGATTCAAACATTAGTGTTTTCATGTTGAGTTGTCCAGTTTGTGGAGCAGGACTAATGCACATGGATGTTGAATGAAGTGCTATCCAACTTTAAAGGCTTGATTGGAACATGCAGAGAGTGAAGAGGAGCATCATCCCCCTTTAGAGCGGCTTGATAGAAAGGATAGAGCTCAATTGATTAGAGTCAATTAGCGAAAAGGTCAGGCCACAGCTGGGGCAAGACTACTGTCACTGGGATTACTGCAGCGATAACACTACCGAAACACACACACACACACACACACACACACACACACACACACACATTGCCCATCACATATATGTGATCTCATGTAAAACAACACACAAGTACATCCAATAAAGACAGAGGAACAGAACATGTCCATGACACACTCATTTCAAGCTGAGAAAACCAATGTTAACACACACACACACACACCCACACACACACACACACAACACACACACACACACACACACACACACACACACACACACACACACACACATATCTCCTGCTGTTTATCTGATTGCTGTTCTGAACATTGGATCAATCCACCTCATGTGTAATGAGCCTTGCCGACCATTTACTACTCTTTTAGATCATCTTCACTGACACTGAATGTGTGTGTGTGTTTCTGCACTTCTGTAAAACGTCTTAAATTACATGTAGCTTTGGTCGCTCAAGGTCACACATACACACACACACACACACACACACACACACACAAAGAGACCTTCCCCCATTTTTCTTATAACAAACCATCTTTCTTTAAACATCCCTTGACACCTGCACATTCTCTTCCTAGCCTCCCTCTCCTCTCTTCTTCTTTGCTTTTTTCTCTCTCCTCCTCCTCCTCCTCCTCCTCCTCCTCTGCCTCTCTCTGCCTTCCCCAGTATAACCATTCATTAGTATAACCTTCACTTTCTATCTGTTCTTTCGCTCTTTCCCCTGTGTTCACTCCTCCCTTGCATATATCTTCACAATCTGTCCTTCAAGTCCTCGTATCCCCTCAGTATGTGTTTTTCTTCCTCTCTGTTTTTCCCTGGCTCTCTTCGTCACTACACTCCCCCCATCCATTCATTCTTCCTTCACTCTCTCTGCCTCTACGTACATTCAAACAATAATGCTGTTTTAAAGGCAAATCAACAGAGGAACAGGGAAGCTAAACTGTACTGTACATTTAATTCTTTCTGATTATTTCACCTTCACAGTTGTCTCTTCTCTGTTTTCTAAAGAGAGGTCCCTTTAAGTTATTGATGTGTTAACTTTACTGCTTCATATACCGTTGTGTAGTTTAAAACAAGACCAGGTCACTTTCAAAAGAAGAAATACCACTATCTTTCTTAAAATGAAAAGTTGAAAAAGTAAAGTCTCACTTTAAAGTTTAGCAATTAGGGTAGAGTGAGTACTCAGCTGAAACAAGTTCCCGGTACAGATACAGATACTGTAAATAAAGCAACAAAAAAATGTGTTCTCCTGTGATCAAGGACATAGTTTCCTAATAAATAAAAGCTACTTCTGATCAGCCCAACTTCCAGTTAATCCCCAGGCTTGGGGAGTAACAGATTACATATTCTGTAATCAGGATACAGAAAAAGGTAACTGTAATCCATTCCAGTTGTAATCCATTCCAGTTACAGAAAAAAAGACATAATCAGATTACTGTTACATTTAGTAAAAACAGGGATTATTAGCAGGATTACAATTTTGAATACTTCTTTAAAAATACAGCAGAGGACACATTGTTGTTTTGGTTTCCATTTGCTCTCCAAAGGTTAAACTCTGTTTTCTTATAGAATACACGTTATCAATAAATTGCATCAATACTTCTCACATTTAATTTCTCTTGTCTTTATTTGCATATTTGGTGTTGAAGTAATCCATAAGTAGTGGAAAGTAATGAAGTTACGGTACTTTAATATTATGATACTTGGATTAGGTTACTGACAAAATTTTTTAAAAAGGTAATTAGTAACTGTATTGGATTAGATTTTTAAAGTAACCCTCTTAACCCTGGTCACCAACCATGTCTGGTTTAAGCCCCGCCCATTCTGAGTATGGATGCATATTCATCAGGTGGCCAGAAAAAAGTGGGATGCTAATGTTGCTCCTTGTCCATGTCATACCAACTTTATGAGGTGATAATATGTGAGTCTGTTAGCTCGTTTTGACATTCTTCTGCCCTCTAGTGGCAGTTGCAGTACTTAGTGAACTTAATATTTAGATACTTATAACAGCATTAGCTTAATATTAATATTATAATACAAACTATTATCGTTTGGGGTGTATAATGATAAACTACTTTGATCCTTGTTTAGAAATTATATTTCCTACTTATTACTGCAATTTGAAAATCTACTTTCATGTAAATTCACAGATGTATCTTATTTCACTTTTATTAAATGATGATTTTTATTATAGTAGTAGGTGTAGCAGCAGTAATATTATTAGTATTCATAGTAATATACTTACACAGACACACACACACACACACACACACACGCACATACAAATATAATATATGTAATAACAAAAGTGGAAGAAGAGGGTTTTCCAGTGCTCTGCTTGAGGGCACATCTATAGGCAGAGTGACAGATACTGCATATATGTTAATGATGATAAAAAAAATGTTGAAAGACAAAACTCCATTTTATGTAAATGTAGATAATTAAAGTTTTGTCCTTTATAAACAAACCCACTGTTTTGTGACTGTAACAGTGGAATAGAGAGGTTTCTCCTGTACACCAAGCTAATAATACATTAAGCCGGTACTTTCTGGGTAATTATTAGATGTGTCATGAACCCTAATAGACCTTTGTGTAATTAAGTAGTTTAATTTAACTATCAGATATCCATCAAATCTATAAATATAAGACTACAATAATCTTGCAAAATGATATAGACATGACATTGTAAAGTAGCTTTTGATTTAACAACTTAATGGTGCAAAAGGAATCAAATAAAGAAGTTTCTGGATTCAGAGCTTTTCTGTGTGGAGCTTCTTCCTTTGTGTGCCAGTGCAGGTTTTCCCCAGCAGTCCAAAAACAAGCAGGTTAGATAACTGGCAACCCTAAATTGATTTTAGGTGCAATACTTTTTCAGTTTTACTGCCTGTGTGTACCCCCATGATAGACTGGCAACCTGTGAACCGACTATGCTGACTTTTGCTCAGATGGATGCTGAGGTAGGCTCCAGCCCCTGATGCTCAATAGGACAGGTATTGAGAACATAGCATATTTTAGATCCAAACCCTATAATTACATCCCCAGTTAACAAATACATATGTGCCATGGCCAGTATTGATAAAAAAAACATAAATTATCAATATGAAAAAGTTAAAGTTTCATCAGATCAATGGGTTTCATTGTAAAGTGGGGATCTCATTAATCCGAATGTAAGATTTCGTTTTTAACTACATCTCCTGGTGATTTTTTAAACTCAACTGGCCAGCTAATTCACAAAAAAGGGCAGCATAGAACAAAGATGCACTTCACTTCATCATTATAAGAGTCTAAGTGTGTTTGAGAGTGCTTTAAGTTCTATTTAAACCCCCACAATTAATTGCTATTGCAATACAGCTCTTAGCATAGGTATAATCATGCACTTCACAGCTGTTTCGTATATGAGCTGCCGCTGTGTTGGAAACATTTGCACCTCAAGGTCAAAATGAATAAATAACGAACTTTGACACAGATTTCTACCCACACTTTTCTGAGCACAAACATGAGAAGAAGCTGTCTGTATAATTGAGGCCACTGGAGCTGGAGGTTTCTTGCTCACTGCCTGCTCGAAACAGAGAGGAAACTGTAGGAAAGAAAATTACCTTTGAAGCAGTGTGCCGATTTAAAATCAATATCATAACACCTTCACACTGTCTATAAGTGCCGATATAGTTTTTGAGTCTGCAAGTATTTGTGTGTCAGTGTCCTGGACCAATGGAGTGTGTGTTTACACGTGCTGATGCACTTAGTGTGTAAACCCAAAGGGGTCTGGGACTTCATTTTCACTCTATAAACTGCTGCTGCTGCTTCTCTGTTTACTGAGGCATCCGGCAGTAATAAAATATTCATCTGCAAAAACCATCCAAATAACTGGGAGCAACTCCTGCATAACATACATGGTTTTCACCTGAGACTCTCACTGACACTCTCTCACACCATACTGTGTTGAAGCACAGGGCATGGATGAACGAGGGGCGCACACACACATGCACACACACACGCACACACACACACACACACACACACACTTACACTCTCACCCGCATTCTGTCTCTCTCGTTCTTTATGGTTTGCATTTCCAGCTTGAGGGACCCACTCTATCTCCCACTCTGATCAGAAAAAATCCATCTATAAGACTCAAACATCACTTGTAAATATTTAAAAGATACTGCTTCTTAAAGTTTTTACCTAAGTTTTTTAACCAAAACTATGATGGTGAAAACTGTAAGCAGTATACCTGCTTAACAGCAACGTTGTCATTGCGAGCATGTTGCCATTCTGGTTTTGCTCGTTTCAGCATTTAACTCAAAGCCCGCTGTGCAGTACAGCCTTACAGAGCTGTACGGAGTCCCAATGTGGACTTAAAGAAAAAATATATATACATACAGTATATATATATCCTAAGGCCACATTATACTATGTTGAGCACTTGAAATGTTTTTTTTTTTTGGGGGGGGGGGCTTTTATTGCCTTTTTATTGACAGTGACAGCTGGAGATAGACAGGAAAGGGGGGAAGAGAGAGGGGATGGCATGCAGCTAAGGGCTGCTGGTCAGATTCAAACCCTGGGCCGCTACAGCAAGGACTCAGTCTCAGTACATGGGACACCAGCTCTACCCACTGAGCTAATCGGGCACCCCGGTGTCACATTTTTGGTTAATTTGTGGGTGCAGCTTAACTTATATTGTACTGTATTTTTCATGCTGGCAGCAGGAGCTCTGCAGCGGAAATGCTCTCTGTGTGCTCACTTAAGGTTCAGCAGTTCAGCAAGGCCGGCATTACGCACTGTTCATGCATCCTCTGCAGACATGGCAAAGGCAAAATGACTGTATGTTTGATAATATGGAGTATACGTCATAGATTTGTACAATTGCTCAGGTGCTTACTTCGCCTGTTGTTTCTGGATGTTCTGAAGCTCTTGTCCCCAGCATGCTCCGTTCACCATTACTTTATGGAGACTAATGAAGTCTGTCTGCTTACTGTCATTATTCGCTTAAGGAAAGAGCACCAAAAGAGACTCCTTATGTATGACAATGCACCATACAACCTAATGTCAATCAGAGCAGCTGACTCACTCCTGTCACTCCTCACTCCCTCCACTGGTACCAGATGACGTAGTGGACATCACAGCTTGTGGAGGAGGACCTGTTAAATAAAATATTACATTATTTTTCTAAAGCAGATGTGAACAAAAATATGGAACAGCATACCCAGCACTATCCTTCCACATCACATGCACCACATCAGACTGCACATTTGCTGGAACAATCTTGCTGTTTTTTATGTATGTGTGGGTTAAGGGTGTTGTCATGTACAAATAGTCATTATTTTTCCTCATCCCTGAAAATAGCTGCTCCACACCAGCTTTTTATGAGACCACCAAGCTCTGAGAACGTCCCTCTCATCTTGCTGTTGCCCTGGTGGAACTCACTCGCTTGAGGTTGTCTAGTGTAGGATCCAAAGACTTTGCTTGAGAAGAATCGAAAGTCTCTGGCTGTCTGCAGTTGGTATGCAATGCCTGTCTCCTTGCATAATCAGTGACTGTTGCATCGGTAAAGAGTTTCTATGAGAGCATGTTAAGTGCTCTCCTTTCTACTTGCTTTGGTGCTCCTCATTAGGTATGACTGGTTGGTGGCCGTGACCCCATATTTAAGTGAGGCTGGAGACGCAGGGGCTCTCTCTCCCAGACAAAGCTACCTGCTGATCCCATCAGTCAGCCCCTAGTCCCGTTTATGGTTCTGTTTCGTAGCTTAGTTACAATTTTGATTGTTTAGGTGGGGAATCTCTGGGTCCTTCAACTTCCTCTGCCCTTTTGTTCTTTTTGGCCAGACCTCCTGACTCTTATAATTTCTGGCTTTGCTTAAATTTTTACTTAAAAACTAATTATTGGGTTACTGTGTTGTCTTTACCTTGATGGTCCCAACTGTTTGAAATGTTTTTTTTTTGTGGCTGTAACAGAGCACAAGATCCACATAATCACGTGGACTCTCTACTTTGATGTAAAATTTCACAGAATACCCAACCTCACAGGACAAGTGATTACAGCAGCCACTTAGAAGACAACAGAAATATGTATTAGTAATATTACAATGTATATTTCTGATGAAGCTGTAAACCATTTATACACAACAAAAGAATAGAAAGAGTCATCCCAGACCTTCTCAAACACTTTGTTGTAGATAAGTCTAATTGACATCTTGAAGTTTTGTCCAAGCCACACTGTTGCACACAGTGCTCTTACTCCCTCTGCTTTGTGTAAATGCATTTGTAAGCCAATGTTGCAGATGCAGAGGTGTATTGTGCAATGTAATTTCACTATTACAGTCAAGTTTCGAGGCTCATCACCCGGCCACTTTATAGTCACCTGCTGGTCATCACTGTCATCATTAGACACCAGTGGTGGTAACTCGGGAACACAACAAAAGTGTTCTTTCACACCACTTTTGGAAACAACTGTGATAAGTAGTTTTTAAGAGACCATATTCACTTAATTTTACACGTTAATTTACTTATTAATTATAAGACTGTTCTCTAAAGCTGGTCTGTCTTTTGGCATGACTTGCATGGAATGAAACCAGGACTGATAATTTCTGTGCCAACAGCATCACAGAAGTTATTTATGTCCACATGACCATCATAATCTTTGGGTGGACTCTTGATTTCAGTGTTAAAACAATAGTTTGTGGTTAAATATCTACTTTATTAAAAAACATAAAAAGCTATAACTATAAAAAGCTCCACTGTGTATAATATAAGTAGAGACAGAATGTGCCCACTGTGTTATTCAAGGACATGGTTAGCACGTTCAGCTCACTGTAATTCAGAGAGAGGAGCTACTATGCAAGCACTGAGTCTATAAATTATGTGAAATAAGGGGCAACCCGCTCAACTCCCATTAAGACTATAAAGACTGGGTGCTGGATCCTAAATGTGTTAAATCATAAAACAAAGGACTAGGACAGCCATTAAACTTTTATCATTGCCATTTCGGGCAAGACGCCCTTCTTCAGCGTGTATACAGTCGGGATGAGTGAGCACACCATTCTCTGTTCAACCAACAAAATGATCTGTATTTGCATCCGTACTCGGGTTAGGTTGCCTTGCTCAAGGGCACCTTGGCAATGGGCACAAGGGCACAGGAGGTGGAATTGGCACCTCTCCAGCTACCAGTCCACACTTCATATTTTGTGGTCTGTGGGACTTGAACTGGCAACACTCTGGTTCCCAAGCCAAGTCCCTACACACTGAGCTACTGCTGCCCCAGAGAAATGGAGATAAGCCTGAAGAATCCTCTCCTTGTTTGGGAAGGACACCCTCTTTGTTGCCTCAATAGTCTCTATCACTCTGCTGACAGCCGTGTCTGGAAAAAGGTTGAGGTTCTTAATGAGCTGAGCTGATGCTAGAAGGTGACGTCAAAATAATGTTGACCAATGATTGACAAGGGACATCCTGCACAAACCCCACATTTGTAAATAGCCAACCTACCATCAATAGTGACCACACTTTTTTTATCCCCTCAAAGATGGCAAAAAAAATGCAAACATTTCAAGAACATATTTCCTTTCATATCTTTTGCAAATTCACACCTGTGGCCCTTTGCTGCATGTCGTCCCCTCTTACTCCCTCTCTCCTTTCCTGTCCATCTCTCAAGCTGTCCCGGTCATAAATAAAGGCATAAAAAGCCAAATAAAATAACTTAAAACAATAAAAAATATGGGAATAAACTGTATCTACAGGCAAGCGCATTCCGTGCCCTCGATGTAGTAAAACGTGGCCTCAGTATTACAGTTGAGTTAAGTATCTGTTAAGAATAATGTACTTCCCAATCCAAAAAAAGCTAAATCCTGGAGGGGCTGATTTAGAGACCCCCCAAAATTTCACAAATCTTGTTTTCTGGGGAACTCATATCTTATTAAGAGGAGCCGAGCACCCTCCTGGTTCCCCTGTAGTAGCATCCTGTTCTTTAGCCCACAAATGTAATAATCCAGTACTCTAACATACAATCTTATCTGATTATATGATATTCATGCCTTTAAAATGTTTCCTTGAGCTGGACAAACAATTTGTGGACTGAAAGATTTTTTCTCATCTTGGTAAGTGAGCTCTCGACTTGTTAGCACATAACTTGGTAGCACATAAAACTGGCACGATACAAACAAAATTAGATTGATTGTTGTCTAATATATACAACACACAAATTCATGAAGCCTTCCTCATTTTTGAGGGCTTCCGTATATGGGCAGAGAGGGGACTGAGGAAAATTAGTGACTTATACAAAGAGCTCATGTCAACATTCCAAGAAAACAGTTCAATGTACCTGCAATTACACAGCTTTATTTACGCAAGTCAGAATTGAAACTATGACACTCAGTCCTCTCCTCGCTGGAGGAACAGGTCCCAAAGGACTGTCATAGTAAAGGCTTCATTTCTTCTTTCTATGATTTCTTAATTTCTGCTTCCCAAGTTAGAAGGATGGAGGATAGATCTGAATGAGGAAATAATGCTGGAGGATTGGAATATGGTTTGAGAAGATGTACAGAAACTGTAAATACCCGTCTGATACTATTGCAATATATTTGGTTCATGTGTATATATGTAACAGCAGTAACATTACAGTACTTTGACAACAATATACCAGACACGTACTAAGTGTGAGGAAAATAAAAGAACCCTGTATAATTGTATTTGGGAATGTCATAAAATAATGTTTTTTTGGAAAGAAGTAAAACATGTAATGGACAGGATCACTTCTGTAGAGGTCCCTCTTGATCCTAAGATTTACATTTTGAATTTGTACCTCTCAAACCTCAAACTAAGAAAGAAGGAATATATATTTACAGATATGTGTATCCCGCAAGCCAAACGGCTTATTGGTCTACTGGAAGAAAGCAAATAGGGCAAGTATCAAAGAATGGGTTAATAAAATGACATCATGTATGGTATTAGAGAAGATAACTTACATATTGAGAAATAGACAAAATGTGTTTGAGGAAACTGGAAACCTTTTGTTTCATTCCTCAGAGCAAGCATTAGAGCTACCCTACAAAAGAAACCCTATACTTAAAAGTGATACATATAAGCACCACCTCTGAGACAAGAATGGCAATGAGAGTACTAGAATGTACACTTTTAAAAATATATATATTTTTAACATATGTTTTCTTTATCTATTTTATCTTCTGTATGTCCATATATCAGATTTATGTATGGGTTACATTACAATCCACGTCTTTGGCTCATTGTATGCAAACAGGAGCACAGGCAGTGTTCCCAGTGTAGGACAACATCTCTTACCACATTCACACAGAAGATATTTTAGGAGGCCCTGAGGGTAAAGTTATCCCTGTGGTGGTTTTGCATGAACATGAGGAGTTGAGGCAGTGTGTAAGTATCCTGAATCATATTTCACATAATGGCCATAATGTCCATAAATAGTTTTCCTGGAATCCACCCTGAAGCACTAACCCAAGGGGAAAACATTGAACCTAGAAGTTATTTCGAAGAAGAAGGCCCATTATGATGTGTGCGACAGTTTTAGGAGAAAAAGCTCAAGCAAGAAGCCTGAGAGAAGATTTAATCAAACTAAGGCCATGTGTTCAACTTTTGTATTCAAATTTAGCTGTTGTTATAGAAAGCAGCAGAACATTTTCCTTTTCAGCCGGTGACACTCATCAGGCACATGCTGTAAGTTCACTTCATTTGCTTCATTCCAGACACGTTCAGCCAGAACTCCTTGATGGTGTTTGGTGCAGTAAGACCTCAGAATTGAACTACAAATGATTTGCAAAACCTATCCATCTGTTATCTGCAATAGACACAATTCTAAGTGACAACTTTATTTATGATAATAAATCATGAAGTGTGGCCGCACAAAGAAGAGTGTCCAATCTCTATAAATTGTAGCTCCCCCTGTCTGACCAAATACAATTCTACCATTGAATGTGTTGACTTCTGGCCACAGGAAATGAAGAATCAAAATATAAGAGTGAAATGCAATCTGACTCCCACACCCCACAGAGAGCAGCACTCTGTCCAGAAAAAGCTGCACTCAGCAATGTAAGACCTTTTCCACCTTCATTACTTTGCTCTCCTTTGGTATAAAGCATCTCAGACGAGAATGTTGTTCTGCTTACTGATATCACCTTAAAGAATTTCTGGGTATTGAAGTTCAAAAATTTTACACTTATCTCTTGCAGCCATTTGGACCTGCAAACAAACATGCTGAGTTGACCTGTGGTGCTTTAATCTAGAGTCATGAAATGTCACAGAAAAAAAAATCGAACAGCTTTTTAGAGACATCCAAGTCTAAAATCTGTTTCAACACGACACAAAAATGAAAGGTGAGGGAGGTGAGGATGTACAGTGTGCATTAGAGCAATACTACTCAAAGTTCTGAGAAATACACTTACTTGCCTTCTTGCTGAGAGTCAGTCTCATATCTGTAAAACTAAATTACAACCAGCAGTTTGATAGCTTAGCTTAGCATAAAGACAGGCAACAGGGAAACAACTTGCTTGTCTTTGTCCAACTGTAACAAAATCAACAGAAAAGGAGTAAAAATGACTGATTGGAGGTGAAACTGAAAGTGAGTGCACATGAGATGCCAGTTTTAGTCCCTCATTTCAAGGATTAACTGGATGTTTAAAACTCACTGTTTGGGTAATAGTTTTACTGTTTTAACCTTTCTTTTCTTCTACAAATAAGCTAGTCTAAAAGTCTGACCTTCTGTGTTTCTTGGTTGGCTCATTTCTTTTTAGCTATAGCACCACCAATAAACGGTGAGTTTGAGGTTATTACCAAAATGATACTCAAGACTATAAATAAAACCAGAGTTGTATTAAACCAGAATAATCCTTTGACTAGATGGGTGCTTTAGGTCAAATCCAAATAATTTTACTTTTCTCACATTTGTCCAAGTTTAAAACTTGTTTTTAAGTTTGAATTCTGGCCTTGCTCTCTTTCACAACTTGTCCTTGCTCTCTAATGTTGACTTACAGATGATTTCAGTTTAGGTTTGTCTTGTGCTTTTTCAATAGTTTGGCTGTCAATGAACTGTAATAGCCTTGGCCTTGTTTGTCATACTCAGGAGCTTTAGATGGCGAGGAACACTCATTCAAGTAATGTCTGTAGAAAGGTCTACACACTTAATACAGCTCCAAAAACCTAAAAGTAACTAAACACACAAAACACTTTTTCAGATGAAAACTTATCTATCTAACAATCTACACCTATAACAATAAAACTACTAATTGCATACAAGCAATACTGTATGTTTATGTTGACCTAATGATAGATGTTTTTTCCTTATTGGAAATGCAATCTTGACGAGTTTTTGTATGTGGATTTTGGCAGGCAGTGTTTGTCTCCTATTCCTGGTACTGTGTAATGGGAATAGTGGGTGGCGACCAACCAAAGGTGGGGAGTGGGCCACCTGCTCCTATAAAACCTCTCCATACTGTTCAGACTGTGGCCTGCTATGTAGCCGTAGCCTGACACTCCCCCACAGACCCTTTTACAAATGGCCATGAATGTGCTTCTAATGACTGTCAGTCGAGCTGACAGACACACAGTGTGACTGCAACTGCTAATGGTTGGTTAGATTGGTGTTACCTCCCTTTTTTTTAGTATAACCTTGTTTTCACTCCAAGCTACTTAATCCTCTGCCCAGAAACACTGATTTAAATATTAGAGAGCAATATGAACACACTCAATTAGTCAGGCAGTCATTCAGCACCAGTTTAATGATTTTCTATAAAGGTAGCAAAACCTACTACATATGGATGGATAGAAGGATGGAGGGACAGAGAAAATACCTGTAAGAGGAGCAGAGAGATTGATGGACACGAAGGGCAAAGAAACAAAGGAAGCAAAGAGAAAAGGTTGGAGAAAAGCAGACATAACGGAAAAACAGCCAAGGACAAATACAGAAATTCTTCAAAAGTTCTTTTGGAGAGCAGAAAATGCTGAGTCTGCACCATTTGAAAAGATTCTTCACTGAATGTATTGATATACAATGCAGAGCTTTTGTTTATGTCCACAGAAAAGTACAGCTATGTTATCTATATGTGCACAGAGCTTCAGTTCTGTAGCTTCATGCTTTCATCCCTGGAAATGTCCATCCTTCATCCATGATCCCAGATGTTTGGATCTCCATTCTGTTTGATGAGAAGCCAGAAGCAGCAACAGCAACGCCACTTTAAAGCCAGACCGGATTTTTTCATCTCTCAGCTTCACATATTGTAGGTGTGTGATGTATGTATGGAGTTTACCATATGTGTCACAGGGTCGTACATGTACACAATGGCTTTAGTCCTGCTACTCTGTTTCTCACACATAAAGCAAAGAACGTTCAGTACTGCATGCTACTTCTGCAAACAAACACATTTAGGGAGCGACATTTGGGTCGGAAAGCGGCAGAGAAGAGGGGTTTAATCAGTAACAATGAAATGTACAGCATGTTGTGTGGATGAATGATTAATTCAACAAGCTAATTTACACCACAGTGAGATATTTGATCTCTCTCTCTCTCACGCACACACACTTGCACACAACCTTGAACAAAGACAAACAATCACCATCTGCGATACATAGTGAGAAAGGGACAAACAATCCAGTTATATATTTCTCTATAGAGTTTATGTTGAGTTGTTTTTTGGGGTTTTTTTTCAGTTTACTGTGCATTTGACTTAAGGTGGAAATCCAGTATGTGACAGGATTTAGATTGCTGTTAGACTAGTCATTTTAAACAACACAGTATGTTTATTCTACTCAACCAATACACCTTATTCCTAGCCCCATGATACCATGTGTGGATTAGAACCAAAGTGTCACTTCACATCTGGTGAATATTCATGTCACTGTAACTTGGTTTTATTCATAGCCATAAAATTCTTCAAAGCTCTCTTCTCAACTGAGGACTTTCGTCTTTTGTTGAGCCGTGATTTTTAGTTCGTAACATTCTGCGGATTGTGGGTAATGGTGTTTGTTTAATGCTGCTAAAAAACAGAAATGACAACATGACTGTTGAGAAAGGCTGTGTTCCAGGGCTGGATCTGTAGTTGCGAGCGTAGTTAAAAATGTTGATGGGATTTTGAATGATGTGTTGTGACTTCTGTTTCAAAAAGTTTCACTTTAGTTCTCTATAAGGGGCTTCGTTCACTGAACTTTTTCCTTTTTTTCACATCTTTAGCATTTTGCTAATCCTCGCAGCTTACAGTTCAGTGAAAGGAGTTTGAGCCCATACTTCATGCAGGGCATCATGGGGCTATGAATAATGAGGATAAGGTGTAAAGCACAACTAATAGAAAATGTTAAAGCTTTAAAAGTAGCACTTGCAGGGCATATAGGACATTATCTATACACATATGAAATATATTACTGCTATATACAGTACATTGATATTCATAGAGCTGCAATTATTCACACTATACACAGTGATGTGACCCAACTCATTGTCAGTCTTTTTGTTTCTTGTAACAAAACAATGATTTGACTTCCCACATTTAAAAATAGCTGTTTCAATCCATCTGAGTGAGTGTGTGTGTGTGTGTGTGTGTGTGTGTGTGTGTGTGTGTGTGTGTGTGTGTGTGTGTGTGTGTGTGTGTGACAGAGTGAGGAGGCATTTAGATGTATTTAACTACTTTTTAGAATTATTTACTATCATCACCCTCTTCAGTCTTCACAAAATGCATCTTCAATGAAGTACACAGGTCAGGGCCATACTTATCTTGTACTTTCCCAAGTTTTTTTAGCCTCTAGTCATTTCTCTTTTGTCTTATCAGTTATTAAAACTGGGAGGTCGCAAGTTTGAGGTTTTAGTCTGAAAACACTGTCCTTTGCAGCCACTTGCTGTGGGCGAGTATATGAATCTGGTTCCCAGGTGAGAGTGTGTCTGTCTGTTGTGTCTCTAGTCTAATCCTTGCTGTTCAACTCAGACCCTCTGGTCAAAATGTCATGCATTTTTCACTATTGCCATCTGCCACGGCTCTCTCCCAGCCTAACTTGTGTTTGTTCACACTCGAAGTTGCTGGCGAGAGTGCTGTTAGTCGGCAAATGGACAGAATATTTGATGTCCTCTTAGTGACTCCTCTTCTCTCTGTTGGTTTGACCACTGCAATAAGGTATTATGTGCTTTAAAGTAAGTGTCCAACATTTGGGGAAATATTAGACTTATGCAGTGTCTGAAATGGACCAGTACTCACTGGTACTAAGTACCGCCACTACTGTTATTTGTCCACATGAGTACTCTTACTGGTGAGCATCGCTGTACCCACCACTGAGGTCACTGGACCTCCATTTTTTTGAGTGGTATACAATAAAAGTTGGGAAATAATTGCCTAAAAAGAATTACTTTGATGCCCCCAAACCCCCCCAGCAAGTACAGTTTTTGGACCTCATTATTTCTAAAACCCTGCATACAGCAATGCTGGTGAGGTACTCCCAAAGGCCTGTGTAACTGTGTCTCCATGTAAACACGTAGCTGGCTTGACACTAAGCACTGAAAATGTCCTTAAAATAAATTTGCTGCTGCTGAAGAATTAGGGTTATGTTGTGTTTAGGGTTAGGGTTGTGCTGAATGAAGGTACTGGCACCTCTTTGATTTTTATTCTTTACGTATCTCCAAAAGAAACACCACTCTGTAAGACCATGACTGCCAGTGGACTGTGTTTTTGCAGCTTAGCGTGACCAAAACTTTGTCACAGACACTGTCACTTTGAATTTCAGGAATCGGCATCTTTGATAAGGGATTTGAAAGGTCTTGAATTCAATAAAATGCTATCAAACCCCAGCCGTAAACATATTTATCCTATCCCGTAGAGAAAGAGCAAACTAAGAGTCTTGCGGAGGAGGGAGAAACTGCAAGTCGCAACATCTTTGTTGTGACATGAAGCAGAGGGTTTATGTAAAATGTCTTCATGTGAAGGAGCATTAGGGCTAACAACTGCATGATACAGAGGCTACCAATCGTCTCTGGCATTTGTTTGCAGTCATAACACCAAATATACTGGACCATTAATGTGACAATGATGTATTGGTGTTTAAGAATGTTTCCCTTTCTCCTGTAGTCGTTTCTGTCCAATTTAACCTATTTGTCTGAGCACCAAGCTTTTGCTGGAGGCGAAGAGATGTACAGTCCCAAACGCAGTGCTGGAAAATAATTCCCTGCTCTGCTCTGGTCAATAACGTTGCATTACCCCACAGCGTTATTGAAAACCACCACCAAATTGCATTTGTCCACCTGCCTTACATGAAACATATCTTCTCATAAAAGAGATTTTGTGAGGTTTTTTTTCGTGTTTTAGAGTACCTCTGCGCAAAGCAGACATTAAAATCTAATCTGAAGCAGTTATTTTCCCATAAAAACAAAGCTATCGGTGAGGTTATGATGACTGAACCCGCTATAGGCCTGTATTTATACAAGCACATCCAATCTGATTTTCCTATGTAGCCTCAAGTTTATGGTTTTCTCAGATTTAGCCTCAAGTGACAGCATCTTATCTGAGCTCTGCGGAGATTGCTTTCAAATTGCTGCACCTTGGTGAATCAGCCACTGAGGCCTCTAATTGCTAATTCTGTCAGTTTAATTAAAGTTCAAAACTACAGCAGCTTCTTTAAACCATCCAAGCATATCTCTGGGCTAAGTCCCTTATGTAAAGAAATAGCTGTGGGCTGATTGGAGGTTTTTATTTTTTCATTTTGTAAGAGTCCTCTCTTTATTTCTGCTCAGTTCCTTTAGCCTCTGCCAATCAGCTCCAGGGTTTATTCTCGACATCCCAGTCATTTAAATCCGGGGTCAAGATGTAAAATTGGTCAAAGCTTTATTTCTCTCAGAGCTTCTGTGTGACAAAAATAACGACATATTTAAATAAATGGAATATAATAAATGAATTCCACTTTTGACATTGAGGTCACAAACCAAATCAGATACGTCTCCAGATCCACTTGCCATACCTCTGTTTAACACAGCTCTGTAGGTGTGTCTAACGAACTTGCCACTGGCAAGGTAGACAGGCTCAATCAGTTGTGGTGAAACACTTTGGATCTCTTTGTCAAATACATTTTTATTTATTTCCACTTCTCATAAAGGGTGCGTATTGTTGCAGCCTTTAAGCATTTTGTTTTGTGCTTTTTCACATTCTAGCACAACTCTTTAAAGTCGGCCCAGCTTTGATTCATTTTATATGAAGAAAAAAAAGTAAAACTACAATCTAAAGCCCCCTGTGTAAAACACTCGCTGCTAGACAGGTGGATTCAATCTTCAACTAGGCAGAATGGTGTTTGTTTTCCAGGTGTACTCATCTCTCTCTCTCAGTCTGTCTCTAATCTGATAGTATTTCTGATCCTGGGCCAGACAGAAACAACTGTTACCCACAGCCACTTAGAATAACAAGCAGCTTCAGCGGGCCTGCAGGGCCAAACTACGACTCCTGGAGCATGAAATACACTTGGCATGCAAGAGGATCTTGATTCTGACTGGAGAACATATTGGTCCCATACTGTAAGGGTACAGTGCAGGATGCCAAGGAGGGGCCCCAGAGGATTTCATTCCTGGTAAAGCACCAAATAAAAACAACTCAAGTGCACTTCACTTTAACTAGCTCACAACTCATGTTGCTGCAGCAGCTTCAGAGGAAGCTGTTATGCTTTTTCGGGAAATAAGAAACATTTTTGCGCAATGTAATTTTCAGAATAAAAGAATAAAAATTGTATGTTCTATGTTTTCTCTATCTATATTTTTGTCTCTCAGTAAATATATTTCTTCAAAAAAGATATACTTTTCTTAAAGGTCCAGTATGAAACATTTAGGAGGATCTATTGGCAGAACTGGAAAATAATATTTATAGGTATGCTTTCATAAGTGTATAATTACCTTTTATCTACCGACCACCATGTTTCCACAGTAGCTCAGTGTGGACAAACTGACTGTAGACAGGAGCGTTGACGTTTTTCACATGTTTTTGGGCCCCCGTAGTTTCTCCTTCGTGCTTGGGTTGGGGGGTAAAGCAAGGGGGGTTTCATTCTGAGACTACACTGCTAGATGCCACTGAAGCCCACACACTGGACCTTTACATCTAATTTACTTATATATGGTCTAGTTTTCTAGAGAGTCTAATTTTAGAGTTCAAAGGACTTCAGAGAATTTTCCAGTACTGCAGTTGAGACTGAATGCAAATGTGCCTTCATCGCCTTTAATTTATTCAGTTTTTGTGGCCTTATTTGATCCTATGGGGCGACAGTACATATTCAGTATGAAGACAAATTGCAAGAGCCCTTATTCCCAGCTTGATGACATTGATATTTTAGATTCCCTTAGATGATGTTGTTTCTCAAACACAGCTAAAAAAACTAATTTTCATACCATCCAAAACAATGTTACTGCATCCCAAAGCAGTTACAGACATATCTGTACCCCCGTAGCCAATTTACAGTTCTGTACATGCCATAGCTAAGAACTTGTACTCAGGGAGACAATGTACGTCTTTTTGAGCACCCAATAGTTTTTTTATTTGGAGGAGAGTTGTCAGCAGTTGGCGGAAGTCCTAATCCATTTTTTGTTCTAGGGCCTTGAGCTTTTTCTAGTGATACCCCAAATTACGTTAGTATTTGTACATTATACTGAGCCAGGATTCTTGGGAGAAACTAAATTTAGTTAATATTAATCCTTGAAGGGAGAATTTAAAAAACCCTCTAGTCTCAAAAAACAGACTGAACTCCAAACTGCATTTGTACTTTGATTTGTGAGATTTAAACAACCAATAATGGCTCTTCAAGACCTTTTTTGTTTGATAGCAATCAAAATCATTAAGGACCCAGTGAAATGTCACTTAAGCTTCTGTAATGTGATGTACTTCTCACTCAGAAAAATGCAGGTAGGGATTTGCTCTAATTTGGGGAGTGATTGAAAAAGTGAGTGTGGCTTAGCAAGCATGGAGTGTCTGGAGAAGCATGGTGATTTGGAGCTGCACCCACAATGTGTTAATCCATGTTGTTAGATCAGGAAGTGACAAAGGAAAAATGACTAAATTACACTGTAACCACGCACTTTTGGAAATAAAAATGTAAACGTTTTTGCCAACTGATATCCAATCGCTCACCCCTCTCAGCTACTAGGCTTCAACTCATGAGCTAATACAAAGTGCAGTTAAAGGTCCAGTGTGTAGCATTTAGGTGGATCTACTGGAAGAAATTGAATATAATATTGATAGGTATCTGTTCATTAGTGTATAATCACCTGAAAATAAGAATTGTTATGTTTTTGTTACCTTAGAATGAGCCATATTTATCTACAGAAAGAGCGGGTCCTCTTTACGGAGGCTGCCATGTTGAATCGCTATGTTTCTATTGTAGGCCAGAACAGACAAACCAAACACTGGCTCTAGATGGGGACTTGAATTTTCACATTTTGCCGGCCCCCTAGTTTCTGCTACACACTTCACAGCCTGTTCTCTTTCCTAGATCAACAAATACAGTTGCTATCACCATTAGATACCACTAAACATCCTACACACTGGTCCTTTAAGTGTAGATGGTAGGGATTAGCTAGGCACTCAAATACTTGAAAATGCTGTTTTATGTATATTTGACAGACAGCAAGAGGTAACCGAACAATTAACGCAGAACGGATAAGCTTTGAAAATGTATGTTTATTTCACTGTGTCTTTAACTGTGCGTTGGGCACAGGTGTTTTTGAGGAAAATCTTGCTTTTGGTGGCATCTGGCCTCTTCATCACTTCATATTTATCAAGTAGGATATTATTGTTTCTCTCTTATTACAGTCAGTTAGACAGACTCCCCCTGGAACCGTCATATACAAGCACATACTAACTAAATGTAGGGAGTTGGGGGATAAAGACAGATGACACAAGGCTGCTGTATGCATCTGTTTAACTATGTATGTGTTTGCAGGCCTGTATGCACCGTGGTTGTGTATCTCTGTATGAATTGTGTGTGTGAGTCCAACAGAGAGACTAATTAAGAGGCAGAGAATATGCATGAAACGGCACAGGCAGTTTAAAGATACATTATCAAAAAGACTGCCGGGCCTCTGAACATGCAGTTAGAAATATTCAACCCCTGGCAGAGCAGAGGAAAGAAACAGTGGAAAGTCTATGGACTTGTGGGAGAAAAAATACACAAAGTTTATATCTATTCACACTAGTCCCATTTTTTTTAGGGTAGTTATATCCAAAGCAACAGCAGCAGCAGAGGAGACAGTAGGGCGAGAAGGTGGAAGCAGCCTGCCGGATGATCTGCGCGCCCTCTTAGAGACTCCTGGTTGATCTCTTCCTGATTGGGTGAGCCGTGCGGGGAGACTGAAGCCACCGGGTGGTTGTTGCGGTTGGAGCACATGTCATACAAGTTTCCGGAGAACTGCATCTTCTTGGATTCCTGGCGGAGAGATTCCCAGACAGCCGCCGCTTCTTCTGGACAGCCGGCCATTGCTACGTTGGCGCAGTCATGGAACTCATCCCATGACCTATGGAAAAAAGGAGGAGGAGACAGATGAAGAGACATGAGGGCACCTTCAGATCTGACTTGGAACACACAACGTGAAAAGCCAGAACTTGTAAAAAGCAAAAAAACAAATGAGTAAAAAGCTTATAGTAAGTCATAACAACAGTTTACATTGGAAAATAGTAAAATCCTTCCCATAATCTGGTAAAAAAAAAAATATTGGACAGCTTGAATTAAAATCACAACAGTGATTAAACAAACAGCTCTGAAAATAACTGATAAAGATGTAGTGACAGTGAAGCATTAGTCCTTTCACTGAGAAAATCAAATTCAATCTGTTTGTTTGGCCCCTTGACTTCTTTTTGCAGTTGCCAAGAGACCATCTGCTGATCTTCACTGCTCCGAGAGCAAAGGTCGCCCTGTGGGTTAGACTGAAACGTGGAAAAACCTTCATTAGTTCAGGGAATGGAAAGGCTGTCATGAACTGGGTGTTGAATCACTGCTGTGTTATATCCATCAGAAGCAAAACACTTTCTTAGTCCTGAGAAGAGTAACAATAAGGGGAAAAAAACAGAAAAACAGAGTAAAGAAGGAAGTAATCTTACAGAGAGCTCTCTTGGATATAAACATATTCTTTTAGTGAAACACAGCTTTAAACTTTATTCTAATAACCTTCAAGCTCCACATCCAAAGCTGAGTCTGTCTTGACTGTAATTGGCTGCTAATTCTTTCTCTCATCGTGAATGTGCTGGCTAAGTTGTCTCTGAGGAAATACTGGCTGAGTATTAACTAGAAGAAGAAAGAGGGAGGGCTGGTGGAGTAAGCAGATGGCTCTGTTCAACATTTGCCTGACACGGAACACTTACAGGACTTTAACACAAACAAAATGTTGCATATGATCAATACCATGAGGACCAGCACTTTCAGAACAGAGGAGCTTGCATTTATGTCATGCTAATGCACAATACATGTATTTTTGTCCTATATTGTCCAGTGTGTAACATATAGGAGCTATTGTCAAAAATGGCATATAAAATTCATAGTAGTGCTGTCAAACGATTAAAATATTTAATCGTGATTAATCGCATTAATGTCATAGTTAACTCACAATTAATTGCACATTTTTATCTATTCTAAATGTCCCTTGATTTCTTTTTGTCCCATTATTTTTTCTCATTGTAATACTCTTATCAACATGGAAAAGTGGATCAGCTTGCTTTGTGCAAATGTTGTTTTTATTGAATAATCATCCATTGTCGCCTGGCTTTGACGAGGGGGCGGAGAATTGGCATCAGCTGTGTGCTTGGCCATCAAGTGGTATTTCAGACTGGACGTGCTGCGATGATAGCTCAGTTCACAACGACAAAGCACACAGATCACTTTGGTCTTGTCAATGGAACCATTTGGCAACTTTTTAAAAGTAAACTTTCCATTCAGAATATTACTGGCATCCATTTCGGCGTCTCGCGCTCGCCATCCACTCAAAACGTAACATCTACTACTCTTAAACAAGTGTGTGCGGTGTGCCTGTTGTTTTGTTTCCGGTCTAGCTAGATCTGTGTGGTGTTGTAGTTTTTCTAACGTTACTAGTTGTTGCAACAGCATGTGAAAAAAACTACAAAGTGTGCTAGGCCAAAAAGAACGTTAATCTCACGATAAAAAAATTGCGATTTGGATACGTTAGAATGAGGTTTTTATCTACAGAGAGAGTGGGTGGCCTTCCGTGGTAGCCAAAAGCCCAAAACCAAAAGCTTAACAGTAAGTAAGGGGTTGTGACTCAGCGATGGTCAACTAGCGCAAACACTGGAAGCAGAAAAAAATACAGCTTCCGCCATTATTTTTTAAATATTAAATCAGTCTGAAAATTCTGTTATTCTTTGAGTTTTCATAAAAAAAAGATGTAAATGTGTACATTTCAGTATGGAATTATTTCTAAAGTGATGACTGTTGTCTAACAGCAGTTAGTCTGAGCTGTGCTATGGAGCATGTAAAAAGTAACTTATGAAAGGGGCACATCCCTCTGATGAGTTACTTTGTTTAAGTGTTACAGTAAGATTGTTAATTGCATGAATTTTCATAAAGCATGTAATGAAACATATTGATATATATATTGTTTTTCTGATAATAGCTCAGATAGATAAAACAAACACTGGCTGAAGATAGGGCTGCTCGCATTTTTCGTGCGTTTCGCAGCCACCGTAGTTTCCCCTTTGTGCTTGGAAAGGGAGGGTAAAGCGAGGAGGTTGCAACTACACCACAAGATGCCACTAAATCCAACACACTGGTCCTTTAACATAATCCCTGTACTTCTTTTTCCAATGCTGAGGAGTATATTTCTGTCACAGGTAAAACGTGCCTCTGCAATAGTGGTGAAAAATATAACAAGTTAAAGCAAAAATGTAGCAAAGTGTGAAGGCTGCATCTGAACGTGTTGCCATGACCATAATGGTTACAGCAGTTATCGGTTATATAGCCATATCCATAACCCTTGGCAAGGGAGGGTGAAGTGAGTGAATTGCAATCTGCAACTACATCGCTAGATGCCACTAAACACACTGTTTTTTAATACAGGAAATCTTGAACTATTTTTGTTGAGTTAGGTATTTGCAGATGAAGTGTTTAGCTAGCTGAATATATATATTGAATCAATTGCATTTGTATAAATATTGAATTTTACTAAATGTAACTGCATTAATAGCTTTGCAGCCATATATACGCTGGCTTTGAGAAATTCAATATATAATATATATAATATCTCAAATTTACAGCTGGAGGGCTGATGGGAATTCTTTTTCGATCGGCTGCTTATACTTAAACTGAAACTAATATCAAACTTCTGATCAGAGTTCTTTTTCGTCAAACACCAGGACTGTTACTTTACCCATATCAACATCTTTCAGTAACACAAAAGGCAGCTTTGCACAGTTTGGTCGTGTTCATTTGAACAGCAAAATCAATCTTCTTCAATTCAACGTGGGATACCAAAGGAAAGGTACACAAGAGAGACAAAGATTGAATGTATTGTTGGTGAGTCCAGCTGCCTCTGAATGGAGCAGTTTAGCAGTTTAGTTCACTGTAGTTAGAGAGGGATTGATCACCAGAATCTAATTCAGACAAATAAGATAAATCCTGATGGGATGCGACGCTCTCCTTTGCTGCAGTCCTACTCTGCGATGCCCCGAAGGTTTGTATCATTACTAATCTTGTAAAGTGTAGCTGTAATTCTCACCTAAATTGAACCCCTGAATCATATCGCTTACAAAATCCCTTAAAAAAGTAAGAAGTGAGAACATTTGCTCAGTTTGGAGGATATATCTTATCTGTGCTGTGTGTCATTTTGAGGACATTTGCTTCTGATCATAAGTACAGAAACGCAAGCACACAGACATACATATTTTCTATTTCCATCTGACAGATTCCAGTCATCTTCCCTCTTTGCTGTCACATACTGTACACATATATCAGTTCTTTAAACCCATCTTTAGCCACTTATGCAATCAATTTTGTGACTGTGTCGACACAGTGAGGAAGACACGCTCATGAACACACCCACATGCAGCTTTATAAAATGAACAGCAACCATCACCGCTGCAGGCCTGGCCTCCCTTGATGACTCTGCATGTGTGTCTGTGTGTGTGTGTTTGGCCTGTGCCCAGGTCTTAAACACTCCAGTGGTCCACCTCTGACAGAACGCTGCTGGAGGAGGACGTCTGCTTACCTGCTGCTGTGGGAGGAGCAGCTGATGATGGGGTGGGGGCTGTGGGGTGCCAGCATCTGGCTATCATCTGTGTACCTGAGTGTGTGCGTGTGTGTACGTGTAAGAGTGTGTCTAAGAGACAGCTAGAGGATGACAAAGTCAGAAAGAGAGAGAAATGCTGTCATGTGCAGTGGTGCAGTGTTTGTGTGGGTCTTCCTGCAGTGTGTGTGTGTGTGTGTGTGTGTGTGTGTGTGTGTGTGTGTGTTTGGGCGTAGGTGTGTGGGTCTTTGCTCAAGTCACAGGTGGTGCAGAGACAGCAAAAACACACTGAGGACACTGACAGACAACCAGCTGCTTTCACAATAATAAAACCTCCGGAGAGTATGTCTGTTCTGCAGCTAACATGCTGCTGCTGACATCCAAAAACCTCCAAACCCCAGTTCTGGGCTTATTTTTCGTTGTTTTTTTTTTTTACTTGAAATTACTGTACACAGCAATATGGTCATCTGGGTGCTCATGGCTCTATGTCACAAGATACATTTGCTGACATATGGGGCAATATTTAAAACACTTAGCTAAACAAAGTTGTTTCAGGAAATTGGAGAAGGCACTGGAGTGCAAGTGAGGAGAAGAGTGAAACACAGCAGAGTAGCACGAGAGATAATAGGGAACACGAGGAACAGAAAGGTGCAGTATGTTCAACTCCAGTGACACTGCACCTCGCACATCTGAGAAGAATGACTTAGGGTTTTTAACTATGGGGTCAAGACTTCACAAGGAGTTAGTTGATGTGTAAATGCAGAAGATCAGACAGTTTCAAGATACATTTGACCTCTGACCTCAATATATCTGAATGACAATGGGTTCTATCGGTCTTTTGGGCATGTGCTATAAATGTGTTATTTTCACCTAGTGTACGTGAATGTAGGGTCCATTAACAGTATTTGAATTACATAAATTGCGAATGATCTGAGACACATACTTGATGTCAACCCAGTCAAAAAAAGTCTGGAAACACCCCCGCATATATGTGGCCTTAAAACAGTAAATATTTGACACCTATCTAGCTCTGGACTCCCTGATTTATTTAGAATCACTGTCAGGTAGTGGTTGACCAATATAGGTTTTCACATTTAGAGAGCTGTCGTTGGCTGATATATAATGCTGATATCAAAAAAAGAAGGGTCATGCATAATTCTATTCTATAGGAAATTCAGGCAAATGTTTACAGCAGGATGCATGAGAGTTAAAGTACAGGACTCGAAACCAACTTTTCACCACCTCCCAAAACTGACAAGAGGGAGCACTGACATTGTTGCACAGCAGCCACAGTGACGAGGCTGCCTGCAGATGTGTCTGAAAACATTTTTTTTGTTTATCTGCCTCGTTATTTTGCCTCAGCTGATGCTGATTATCTCAAAATGCCAGATGATTAATCAGCCATCCGATTAATCAGGGGTCTCTGGAAATTTGGGCCCTAAAAATGGGGCCAGGAAAGGTAGGAAGATACTCAATTAAAGTATGACAGGATACAGAGCAGAAAAATACAGTGGAGTAGAAAACATTGGGCAAATCATAGTGAGTATATTCATCAAATTAGATTATTAAATTACAGTACATTAAAAGTGAATATTCAAATAGAACAGAGGACAATAAATTGGCAGTAGATCAAGATAATGAGCTGCAGAGTGCACCAAAGTCAAAGTAGAGAGCAGAGTAGGCTGCTTCTTCATTCAACAGAAAGCGGGTGGCATTTTTCCATTAGACACTGAAACTCTGTGGCAAACAAAGGTTGATGATACCTACATGTTCTGTTCAGTGAAATAAGCTTCACAGATGACACCACTTTTATGATTTTTGAAGCGTAAATGCAAACGCCAGAAGTCAAAAACTAACGTTAGGGTATAAACGAACTAGACCACACTCGCATGACTTCAGCATCACCACTGCTAAACTTCCAACTTGTTATTAAAGCATGAGTATAAACACAACAAGTCTGTAAATGAGGACTAGATTACTCTAATTCTGATTACTTTATTTGTATTTCCATTTTACCACACCATTACTTATAATACTTTTAGATTCATGAGTCATTATAGTACCAAACTACCTAAGAACATTCCACAAATATAGCTTCACAATCATCTTTTACATCAGAGCTGGAAATAACCACATGGATGTAAAAGCTAAAACATCAATTATGTGGCTCTTTTTTCAGATCCTACAGAAAGCATCGTGACTATTCTGTCCAAGGTTGATGTACTAAAAGGTTAAAAAAAAAAACTGTCGCATGCCTCTAAGCTCCAGCAAGTTGTGAGAAGCATAGAAATGAAAATAATTCAGCTATTCTTGAGCAAGAGTTTGACAAAGCTTTTATATTAAAATCATCACACTTCAGCTGCAGTGGCCTTCATCAGGGTTACCGGGTTGACGTGCTTGAAGAAGGCTTCCTTCACCTTGTTAAAGAGAAAGAAATTGTTCTATTTTGCACTCACACAATACTTGATCTAGCAGCTGCAGTATCTCAGCAGTAAAGGCTTAAACTGAAAATGACTATTTTTATACACGTTAAACAATAGATTTCATGTAGAACCAGAAGCTTTTACAGATCTATAATCCCACTTTCTTGTATGTGACAGCTTTTTTTGGTAAAAATAAAAAAAAAACTACTAAAACTCTTCCTTCTTGCAGCTTTAAATCATTTTCTAAATCTACACGATAACCAGAAAGAGGTGCAGAACTTGGGAATATTTTGGAGTCTTTGTTTGGCAGCCGTGGAAATCCTAACTGCTGCATCCTAAATGAGCTGTATAGCTGAAAGTGACTTCAAACTGAGGCAGGGATAGGAATAGAGACGCTGCAATGAGATGCAATGGAAGCATGAATGGCCTTATCTAAATCTGTAGAGGATATAAATATAAAGGCAAATCAAAAGGCTGCTGTGAAAGAAGATAGGGTGAAGGGGTGTTGGGGGGGTCTACTGAGGGAAGGGGGGTGGAGCTTTGTTTGTGGGCCCTCTTCCCCACTCACTGAGGAAGTATCACTACAGACATTGCCTGCTGGATCATAAAAAACAATGACTAATAATAAGTTATAATAAATACTGCACTACTTAAAATACCACATTCTAGTCTGTGATTTCTAATATCACTTTAAAATATTCTCATAGTAACTTGTGCATTTGCTCTGCTGTATTTATACCTTGTGGTGCACCCTACATCATAAGTATTTTAAGCAGGGTCCCAAATAGACACAATTCTCCTTTACTAGCCTGGTGTGGCTACAGGTCTCCAAAAGAGGCCTCATGATTTTCTATAAATTATCTGGATGTATAAAACCTCTTAAAGCCAGTTGATCGCCTACACAAATATAAATGTTTAAACTTCTGCCAGTATGAACGTGCTGCACATGGTTAGATCAGTTGTTCTTAACAGTTCTATTGTTTGGTTCATTTAATGGCAACTATGAGCTCCGAAGTATAACTCATTGAGATTTACCAGCACTATAAACAAGAAAGACGGAAAAAAGTGTTGACTCTCAACCCCTGAAGTGGTCATAAAGTCCGTACCATACGGTCTGTGTCTATTCCTCCATTATTTATATTCCTTTAGTCCACCTATCAAAAGAATCAAAGGGTTTCATTCAAACTAATCCGAGTTGTGAATATTATCATGTGAAGTCCGTTGCTCACTGTCTGTATGCTAGCTGTTGTAAATCTTCAGCTGCTGTTAAACGACGTTCAGGTTCAAGTGTCATGGCGGCGGCACAGAGAAAAACCCGTCTGTGCTGAGCAAGAGTTTTGTGCTAAAAGAATTAAAGGCCTGTCCCGAATAGACGCCTGTCCCCAACAAAGGCAGGGAGAGTTCAGAGAGAAACCAAGGCTATTATTAGAAGTTTTATGGTAATTATATATTGTATAATAACTCTTGTAGCTACTCAAGAGTGAGTTTATAGTATCTTACTGCTAGTCTACCACAAACACAGTGCCACCAGAATAGAGAGCTGCAGATAAATAGCAGTTGTTATTAAAAAATGTTTTTTAAATATATTACATATGGTAGAACATGTTAAATAAATAAAATAGTAGTCAATCAATTGAGTCCAATCAATCATTCAGTGTAACTTTTATGTGGCCCCCTTAGTGAGTGTGGGCCCTGAGTTGTCCGCTCCCTCATAAATCCCACCACTGTTTGTGAGAGTGAGTTTTCTGACGACACCAGCATTTAGAAGACTCCAGCCTGTTCTGGTGCGACTGTAACCAAGGAAACAAATGTCACATTTTTACCTTGCTCCTCTTTGTACTTTACAAATACTTCAGTTAACTAAGCTTCTGAATGGGAGGTGTGCTCAGTGTTACGCTACTACTACTACATCCTGTCATTTAGGTCAGAACTGTCTTCAGACTTTGTAAGAAGGAACTTTTTTTCAATGATCGCTTCCGTGTCCTTTTCACTAACTTTTTTCAAATGTTTTTTTTTACATTGAATAGTTTGTGTATTGTAATATAATTGATTTTTTCAATGACAAACTTCTTTAAGCCTTCTGTGGTGGTCTTTCTTTGAGCCCATCCTATTGAATATTCACTCTCTCACAGAGTCACTGATTTGTCCACTGCATGTTTAATCAACATTTTTCTATTATAAGTCCACATTCCACTCATTCACACTATTTTTTTTTATATGAGAAGAACTTATGGAGCCTACTTAGCAAGGATGCTGTTACATGCAATACTGACCTTTTCCCTTCTGAGCTCTGCTCTATAGTTTCTTAAAATCTCATGCTGACTTGATAAAAGGTCTACACGCCAGACTTTATAATTACATGAAGCGAGTATAATCAACCAGTGTGTGGCTATTAAAGCTATACCCCGCTGACTGAGACAGAGTTTTAAAGATCCAGCAGTGTGTAACATTTAAGAGGATCTATTGGCAGAAATGGAATATAATATTCATGTTTTCATTAGTGTGTAATCACATGAAAATAGGTGTCGTTAGGTTTTTGTTAGCTTAGAATTATCTCTTTATCCACAGACGCCGTAGCTCGCCTTCTGTACAGGCTGCCATGTTGAACCGACATGTTTCTACAGCAGCCCAGAACGAGGTACTTATCCATAGTCAGTGTATTAGCTGCAGTAGACGGAGGTCAGTGCGTGTTTGGAGAAGCAGACAGGAGTCCCAGAGCAGAGCAATGTACTGCTCAATGCTGCTGGTTTCTGGTCATTTTGAGACTAGGTTTGTAAAGTTTACAGCCTGCTATGCTGTGGCTCGGTGTATGACGCAGCTAAAAGACAGAAGAGCAGAGATTCAACTGAAAAAATACTACTCAGGGTCTTCTCAACTGATGACTTGAATCATGGAGTTTTCGGAGGCATCCCTACATTAAATATCAAATTCTAATTGAATCAGCTTTGACCTGCAGTGTACCATATTGTTACAAATGTATCTGATGTACAACCTGGCAACCCAAGCCTTCTTATTTATATAGGAATAATCGTTATAGCGGCTTATTGCTAATATTCAAAGCTTTAAAAAGTGGTTTGAAGCATTAATTAACGTATAAGTGATAACCCATAAACCCTTTATAACACTGCCTCATTGCAAAGCGGTACCTATTTTTCATCTGAACCTTCCCTCTTCTTTCTAAAGCGGCTGCAAACGGTTACTGTTTAATTCTATTGTGCCTAATTCCTCTATATCTTTAGTCCCAAATATTTCCTTTTCACCTCACCTACTCCAGATCCACTGTGAATGATTGCAACTGCATAATGCCTATTGTGAATATGAGGAATAAAAGCAGAGCTGCACTCCTGGGAGGGCTCTGACAATGGAGCAGCCTTGGCCTAGATGCAAATCATAGCCTCTTATTCAGACTACAGTATAGCATGCGTGTGTGAGTGTGCACATTTGAGTGCGCACGTGCTTGCGGATCTTCAGAGGGGTGCGCTGTGCTACCTCCTCATTAAGCGGCTCTGATAGAAGCGCTAAAATCATGTTCCTGAGTTGAGAGAGGGGGCTGAAAAGGAAAACAGAGTAGAGGGATGGAGGGAGGTGAAAGAAGAGAGGAGGAAGGGAAAGAGAGAGCAAACAAAGAGGGGGGAGAAAGAGAGGGGGAAGCATGGAGGGATGGAGACAGAATGAAAAATAAGAGAAAGAAGAAGTGAGGCGAGGACACAGAGAGTGTAGGTTGGGCAGAAGTGTGTATGTGGACATGTGGATTGTGTGTGTGTGAGAGAGCTCTTATGTCCCTGCATTAGGCAACACTCACACTAAGGTGGCTGGGTAGCAGGATTAGTAGTTTAATTGGTACCTCAAGGAATAGAAGAGACTTAACAACAGTGGAGTGGTACCATGGGTGGGCTGCAGGGCCATGGTGACACACACACACACACACACACACACACACACACACACACACACACACACACACTCACACTTATACAAGTTGTTATTTTACTTGTGAGGAAATTCTCTTGAACTATTCCCATATCCTTATTTTAATCAAAACTCTCCTTCTAAATGTATGAGATTAAGAATGCTTAACATAAATACACATAAATACACCGCAATGCACACACCATTGTCACAGGGATAACATGATGCGGAGAAAAGAGGAACAGTGAATCTAGGTAAATATACTTCATCAGTGGTGCTTGTTGGTTGGTCAGACAGCTCAAACACCCCCTCCTCCCTTCCAACACAGAGGTGAGACAGGAGCCCGTTTGACATTCTCTCTTTAGGACCGCCAAAGCTATTACAATCCATCCTGAGGGTGGACATGAATGTCGATACCACACTTCATGGTATTCCATGAAATTTCACTAAAAGACAAAAATATCTGACGGTGGCGCTAGAGGCAAGGCGTCACTAAAGTCATTCGGCTGCAGCCGTTAGGGCCCATGACCGTCAGAGAATTCATGGAAATCTGCGCTGTAATTTTTGGGATATTTTCAGTCTGAACTAAAGTGGTGGATCCCAAGAGCAGTGCTGCCAGCATGGTTCAGAAAGGAGGGCAGGATCTAAGAAAGGAGAGTTTAACCACAGAGCGCAGTTAAGCTCCAGCCATCAATGAGATGACTAAAGGAGGAATTTTACTCTCCACATTTGAGAGTAGGCGAAGGACCACACAGCACCAATACGCAAACACATGAGGCCCCCCCCCACTGCTAACCCTGTGGGCCCCTTACAGAGCTATCTTTCATAGTGAGGATACTTATTTGTCGGGGGCACACCTGATGTCGAGGCTGCAGGGCGCACTCTGCAGCTGGAGTTTCCCTTACTTGATGCTGAAGCTGCAAGGGCAGCAGTGCACGTATGTATTTGTTTTATTTTTCCACCAGTATTGGTTCTAAAACTACAGATAATATCATGATATGTATCCTATGTAATTGTATTTTTTTATATAATAAAATTTTATTTTTTATTTTTATCATAATAGTTGTTGACAGGCGAGACAGGGGTTCGCCCTGCCTTGTGCCTATACTTTAAGGCACAGGGTCCGCTATAGTGATGTAAATTTTGATGTCATGAGAGCCCTGTCTAGAGCCAGTGTTGGTTTGTCTGTTCTGGGCTACTGTAGAAACATGTAGGTCCAACATGGTAACCTCTGTAAAAGAGGAGCCACTCTTTCTGTAGTTATAAAAGGCTCATCCTAAGGTAATAAAAACATAGCAATTCTTATATTCAGGTGATTATACACTAATGAAAACATTATATTCCATTTCTGCCAATAGATCCTCCTAAATATTACACACTGGACCTTTAAACTATGAGATTGCTGAAATGTAATTTAAAAAAAGTTTTGCATTATTTTGTTTCAGTATCAGTCTGCTAGTGTGGCCCATGAGTACCACTTTTTCATCAAATCAGCCCTGATTCTTTCATCAAAATAATAATCCTTTTATTAGGAATAGACCTGCCTCTTGCGTGAACTGTCTGTAGCTGATTAAGTTTGCCCTATGCTGTAGTTTAATGTCAGTTCTAATGCTTGTATTTGGATTTAGTACTTTCTAAGGTGGTATACGGTGTAAAAAGTTTGAAAAAAACTGGCATGAATAGAACTATTACGCGTCTGTTTGGGAGTGTTTTTGAGGCTCACACATACACACACCCTCACAGGAGGAATGTATTCAAAATAACTCCATTAGGTTTTCCTTAAGGACTATAATGCCATGCTTTGTCTCTCAATGAAAATGTGTTTTGAACAAAAGGAAAATCCTCCTTGGATTCCCTGGAGTCCGTTCCACTGAGTCACGCGCGGTGAGCCGAGCAACAACACTTCCCTGTGAACTAACACAGAGCCATGTATGCTGTCACTGCCTGATCATACTCTTTAGTCTGCAAAAGCCTCATTCATAATGGAGTGAGGGAAGAGTGCTGGTCACACTTCTGTTATGTTGCATGAAATAACTACTTAACCTGTCAGCTCTGCACAACAGCTACTTAATTTGAGTGTAATGTCTACTTTGACCTCTTTGGTTGAACTCTGCTGTTCCCAGTGCCTTCGTACAGTCGGCTGTGATGAGTTCAGTATGATTTTGGCACTGTACAAATTTCACTCGTCAGAAACATTGCTCAGATCAGCGCCACTATTCTAAGACCTTTCACACATTATGGCTCCTTTCCCTGGTCGAGAGGATACGACTTCTGGGGAAGATGGATGACAGAGGTGTGTATAAATAGAGAATGGAGATGATGACGGGGGGGGGGGGTGATGGATAGATACAGGATATAGAGAAATGGAGTGGTGCGACAAAGAAAAGGTGGGGAAAAGAGAGGAAGTGAGAGATGTTCTGCATCTTTAATCATCAGGCCTCCAGCCGAAACGATGAGAGGCTAAAAAGAGAGCTGCAGAGTGAAGATATGTTGGGAGACGAGGCAGCGCTGTTAGGGAGTAAACGTTTAAAGTCAAAATCCGACCGGAATTAAAACTCATTTTTGCAAATGAATCATATCCTTGGTGTTTGTTTAGACTTGTATGCTTATTTGATCAAAATTGTAATTACCAATAAAATGACCAGAAATGTTAATGTTATCCATTTTTCTGCAGTGACTGCGCTCCCTATATTAGTGTTCTCCTCGGGGCATGAATATTTGGTTAACTGGAAATTTGACTGGTACAATATTTGTGAATGGGTACAAAGAATAGCTCATCACTTAAAGGTCCAGTGTGTAAAATTTAGGAGGATCTATTGGCAGAAATTGAATATAATAGTCATAGGTGGTATGTTTTCATTAGTGTATAATCACCTGAATATAGGAATTGTTGTGTCTTTGTTACCTTAGGCTTCTTGAAAAAGGGTGAAAAAGGTCTTGGATCAGTGTTTGTATGCCATGCAGGGTTATGATTCTCAAATGTCACAGCTGTCATAGGAATCACCCACACAGGTCTGCACTCGAGATGCTGTTTCCACAAAAAATGTTCACTTTGGTAAAATGGACAAATATGAACAACGGCCATAGTATCATTACAGTTTATAATTCCTGAAACTAAAAGGTTAGAGGACTTAATGGTGGAGATTAAAATCACTCAGTTTGAAGCTGCTGCATTTAGTCTTTTTCAACATTGTCAAATTAACTGTGATACCTCGGCACAAAAAAAAAAAAATGACACATACTGAGCAAGATAAACATGTTGGAAGTGATTTCTCCTTCAAATCCAACTGACTCCTGGCAGAGTTACGGCAATCTAGCAGTCATGCTGCATAAATCACTGTAATCATTGGTTTTGTGAAAGACTCATTATCCCTCTCACGTAATCCAAGTCAGTAAAATCATTTTTTATTTAATCAGGGACTATATCACAATCCTGTGATGTGTGCTCGTCAAAGACGCATCACAAGGGGAATTCTCAATGGCAAATGAAAGTTTAGTTTGCAACAGTGGAGGGGGAAACATCAACTACCTTGATGTCAGTTTGGTGCACCAGCGTCTTCAATATCTTGCTGTTGATGACACAGAATTGAATCTACTAACTGCAGCTCTCTCTTCAAAGTATTCGGCCCACTGTGCAGGATTCCCTATCCATGTCAAGTGTATTGAACAGGCAGCTCCGTTCTCTTATTTATGTAGGTAATACTACTGGGGAGTCTAATTTAAAGCATGTAGTAAATTACCTTTAAAGCCCCTGTCCATGATTACATATACACTAACACATTTTAAAACCCTGATTCTCCTTCACAACAGCCATGAAACTGTAGTGACATAGTCCAATTTGTATAAGGTACATTTACTAATGTGTCCACACAAGTCCACATGAAATGGTGCTATTTGCCTCTGCATATTTATGTGTTTCCTGTAAAAAACAGGCAGCTAGAGAGGGAGCCAATAGCACTGTCTATCTCCCAGTCCAGCAGCTGTAGCGGACTCTTGACTTGACGGGTGAATGTCATGATATTGGTTGAAATTAGTCAGTTCATGCTTACATAAACACATGTCACTGTTTGTTTTACAGGTAGAAAAAAATATTGTATTTTGATATAAAATACAAATAATTTTTTTTTACTAAATGTTTTGGCCTACATTGTTAAACAAGGGTACAATATAACTGAAGATACAATCTTAAAGGGACAAAATGACGTTCACCTGGACTTTGTTCACACACAGCTATTTTATCAAATATTATTCTTGTAACGTGTGAGCAGGCCAGGAGTTAGTCCAGAGAGGGATTAGAGAGCCAAGACTTTGATCTGTGGAATTAATTGTACAGAAGTAAGGCTTGGACGTGCCATATTGATATCAGATAGCAGAATGATTTTGTGGAATTGTAAAATGCTTGTCTAAACTTTTCTCTCCAAAAGCCTTGCATAGTCAGTTCCAGCTCAGAGAATGCCTGCTGCTTTCCCCAGAGAGCTTCTGTCTTTGTTTTCTAAACCCTCTCTCCTAAAGTAACTGAATACTCACTAATACTGACCCAACTGCCCTGTGGGGTTTAGAAATGCATATTTGAATACTGAAATGCAGCAGACTTCCTATTTAAGCGACTCAGTGCTTTGGTATGTGTGTTTGTGTGTGATTACACACTGACCTGCAGATGGTGTGTATCTCGTGTGTGTCTTCATCCTTGCGGGCACTGTCCGTCAGACTGTCACCCAGAGCCATCAGACACTGAGCGAAACCCTTATAGATGGAGTGACACCTTCTGGCTGCAGCAACAGGGCAGGGGCTCAGCACTGGAAAACACAAGCAACACACATGCACAGACAAGATGAATCAAAAGTTGAACTCGCTCTGTAATGTGAAGTGAAAAATCAATCAAAGCAGAAATATCAATGCAGCATTTGACAATAAATGTATTTCTGTTTCTCTTTGTTAATGGCTGCAGCTGTTGGACCAGAGTGCGACGAGACGAGTGAGCAGACAGAAAGAGCGTCCGTGCAGTTCTTTGTTTCCATGATGGACTGAGAGGTTGAGTGTTATCAATCATACACAGAGCTACAAACAGCTGTGGGTCCATCTGCAATCCCCTCCCCTTCTCACTCATTCAGTGTTTAAATGTCGCTGCTGATCGATTGCTCACATCAGAGATGAAAAGACAAGTCTCTTTGACCAGGAAATGGAAATACAACAGAGGAAAAAAGCCCAGTCCAACAGTCGGCCAATCCGAATTTTGAAGGTGGGATTAAGAAGGTAATCAGTCACTTTTTTGAAAGTGTTTTCCCTTTTTTAAACAGTTTCCAATGATGGCTTCCCAGATGGTTCTGTGTAACAAACCATCTGGCGCAGGCAGGTTAAGAATGGGCATGTCAACACACGGATGGAACACAAATGGAGGGTGTGGCTCTTGTTCTAAGTGTCTTTGATCAGTAAATAAAATGTTATACTAATCAACTCTGCAATAGACCTTTTTCACAGCAGCCATTTTACATGAAATAGTAGGGTAAACACAGGTGTTAACAATTCCGTTCCATTTAGTGTAGCAGAGTCTTTCGACTGAGCCAACATGCATAACAGCAGCACCCTGACTCTGTTTGACCTGAATGGAACAGAACGTTAATTAGTAGCATTGGTATTATGTTTACCCTACTATTTCATGTCAAAATGGCTGTTGTGAAAAGGGGGTATTGTGATGTGTGTCTCCAAACATACACCAGTGGGTCTTTAGGCCACATAAATTGAAAAAGCAGCATGAATTGATTTTTTGGCCACTTAGGGGCAGTGAGATGCAAACAGTTGCCTATTTACACATCCAGCAGGCACAGAGCAACATTAGCATTCTTTTAGAGTCATGTTTCTATCCATACAATGAATGCAAGTCCAATATTCACTCTCCTTTTAGTTTTTGGACTCAACCAAGGTATTCATAGTTAACTAAAACTAAATAAAAAATGAAAACTAGGTGTGAAAGGCACATTTTAGTTTTTTTTTTTTTTTATAATAATAATAATAATAATAATAATAATAATAATAATAATAATAATAATTAGATTTTAGAAGAAAAAAATCGAATTTAATTGATATTGTGTACTTACAAAACTAAACTACAATAAAATATAAAGGAAATGTCTTAGGTTTTAGTCCTATTTGTCAACACAACAAGCATGAGGAGGCATTGGTGCATTTATTTATTGACACTGGGATGACTACGACTCAATGTGTTTGTACAGTAATACCTATTCTGATAATACCCCTCATATTATGATAACAAAACTGAAGCTAATAGTGAAACTCTATTCTATTATAAAAAACTAAACTAAAACTACAGGTTTTAAAAAAACAAAATTAAAAAAATAAAAAAAAAAAAAAGAAAAATAAAAAGCTATAATAGCTCTGGTCTCCACCAATTATCTCTTTCTTTAACTACCAAATGCTTCACCATGATCACCAGCTAGTCATTGAAAATAGCTGCCAGTTGGGGCCAAAAAATGACAAAGATGAGAGCTCTGATTGTGAATTTAAAAAAATCTAAACAATGAGATAAAAAAAAACACTGCATAGAGTCAAGAGGAACTGCAGAGTCACTACCCCTTTCACAGTGATTATTAAGTATTGATTATTGCAGCTTTAACAATAAAATACAAATGCAGCGCCTAAACTCTACATGCTCTTACTACAGAAATAATATTTCAGAAAATGATCCAAACAAGAGCAAAAACAACAAATGTCAGGTGTCAAGCAGCTCAGGCTGTCAGTTGTCAGCATGGATTGTCAGGACACTCGCAGATGGAGAACGAGGTGTTTACTGTCAGTTGTACGTATAAAGATGACATGCATGACAAACCGTGCTTTGGCAGGAGAGAGAGGAATCCAAGTTTAATATTGAAGACTTAATTTTTGTATTTGTTGTACAACTGTCCACAGCATGATAGATCATTTGTAAATAACTCAGCTCAGTCCCACTGTATCCAGTTGTCCTGTTGCAGAGTCATATCAGGTGAAACCAAAAGATGAGTACCCCTTCAGGAAACCGCTTCTTGGTCATGTCTTTATGCAAATGTGGAGAAACCCGAAACCTAAGCGTCTTCCAGGATTTCAAAGTCAGTGCACGCTTCATACATGCACGGACATACACCCACTGAGATCCCAGTCTCACAAGTCATTCACTTTGTACATAGCTATTCACAGCATCTCACTAAAGCTCAAAACTGTTTGTTGAGTCAGACTTGAGAAGGAGAAAATTCTTCCAGAGAGATCTGTATTTGTTTGAATTATTTGGAAATAATTATTAGCAATTATTCAGTCATTATGGTATTGTACCACCATTTACAGAGAACTGAAATGACAGTGAACTAAGCTTTCATGTACACGCTGTAGAGACTGAGCTCTCTTCTGGGATGTGGGCACCACTGTTTGATTAGGCTGATCCTTTCTCATCTTTTAAGCAGCGGCAAATGAATGTGAATCAGAAGCCTGCAAAGACTTCAAGAAGTGGTAAAGCGTCATGAAAACAGAATATGGAATTATTCCATCACAGGCTTTTAAATTTCCATTCTCGCTTCCCTCATTCAACTCAAAGCTCCTTCATCCTTTCTCGACATTTATAGCCCGGTTCCAGACCTTTCAATTACCGCCCACAGATTTCTCAATGGTTTAAATAGGCCTAGTGTTGTGCTTACTGACGTCTGTTTGCCTGTTTGGAAAAACAACCAATCAGAGTTTTGTAGGCAGGATTAAGATTTGGGGTATTATCTTTCTGTGCCAGAAACATAGTGACAGGAAAATGTTGTTTTCTAGAAGTTACATTTTAATAATATAAGTTATTTGTTTTCCTTGTTATGTATGTTGTATTAGTATTAGTGCTTGGAAACTTGATGCTAAACAGTGGGAGTCACATCCTAGTGTGTGTTTAGGTTTGAGCAACAAAAGCCCTTTGGTTAAGGAAATATTATGATTTTGGTCAAATATTACTAAATAAACACATCAATCGATGTCATTCAGATAAGGAATTACCTCTCTATACAGTAGTCCTTACTGGTAGTGGTGGAGTCCGCCATTCTAGTGCTGGGTTCAGATTGCTCATTTAGTCACGAGGGGATTTGCATGAATGTAATTCAGCTTTGATTAATATCAGCCTCAGTGTTTACTGTTCACTCACAGTCGTGTCAGAGCTGTATTGAGGTATTGTCAAAGCAAACGACAGCTTCAGAATCAGAATTAGCTTGATTGTATGTGTACACATACAAGGAATTTGACTTTAGTTTTTCATTGCTCTCAATGTCACATTGAAAGCAGTCACAGCAAACACAATATAAACGTGTCATCAAGACACTCCTGGTCATTTTTGTGTTCCAAAAATCCAAAAATTAAATCTGTGAAGCTGAAGAATGATCTGAATTTTTGCTTAAAAAATTATTAATTATTAACGGATTATATAAACTGTTATCCGGTTTATCTGTCAGACAGCACCTTGAACTAGTCCATGTTAATTCAAATGTTAGCTACCATTCACCATTGCAGTCACGCTAACATTAACCCTCAAATACCTTTTAAAAGCTTACCTGAGAACATTAATGTTTCATGAAGTGTGTGCAAAAGATGTGCTGTTGGAGTTTATGTAACAGTCTTACACCACATCTTTCCCTCCAGAGGGACATGGGTAAGCTTTGCTTCTCCCATGTGACAAGTATTGTGACATGTCACAATCAGTTGTGTGAGGAGTGGTGCTCCAAAAGCTCTGTGGTAGCATCAAAAGCTAAAAAATAATAATTTTGGAAGTAAGGTTGAGTGACAGGCAACATGTCATTTGGATTTAATATGGTATTATTATTCCGCATGTCACTCCAAGCATGTGGAAACATAGTGTGTTTTCACATCAGAGTGAGGTGTGCATGAAAATACAATACTATCTTAAAGAATCAATCATTTACCAAGCTGCGAGAGATATCATAGCAATGAAAAATGTCATAATGTTATATTTTATATATTTACCAAGAGTGGACATTGTATTGTAAAAGTGAATATTGTAGGAAAACAATGAAATACACTGTCAGTGAACATTTTACTGATATGTTCAGTGTCAACATTTTGTAACTTGCCAAATACATTAATTAACAATGTTTCCTCATTATAATGTTAAAAATGTAATCTGGGTAGAATTAAGGGTAGGTAGGTAGGTGCAAATTAACATGATACAGCTGCAATTTCTAGGAGACTGGACTAAACAAGAATATGTCAACAAACATGGATGAAATTGATGCAGCTGTTTTTCTTTAATCCACTTCAAAAATGTTTCAGGTGATTATACACTAATGAAATCATACCTATGAATATTATATTCCATTTCTGCCAATAGATCCTGCTAAATGTTACACACTGGACCTTTAAGTGAGACGATGGTGGAGGAAGAGATAGGTGATCAACAAATGAATCATCCGACTGACGTGTGCCTAGAAAAAACTAAACTGAGACCTTCACTTGACCGGCTCAAAGAAATTTAAATATCCAATAAGTGATTGACACAAACCTTTCTGAAATATATTTGCGGTGAGGATAATACACAGGCATCTTCTTACCTCCTTTGCTCCTCACTTGTGGGACGAGACAAAAGGAGGTGCAGTGAAATGTTTTGGCACTTTCTTTCTATTCGCCATCTGTTGCGTATTCCTGCCTTTCTTCTATCTGAATTAATCTCTTTACTCATTCATCTCAAAGCTTCTGTCTCATAACGGGCAATGCACACCAATGACTACCAGCCTACTGAATTACAGTGTTTGAATAGTTATCACTGCATATATATGAGAGAGGGGTGATACAGAGTGGAACTCTAAATGAAAATAGAATATAGACAAAAACTGTGGTATTACATTACTCATTATTAACACAAACAACCGATTAATTTCATTGATTCTTTAAAGCTTTTACCTTTCCTCACAACTCTGTTCACTTAAAGGTCCAGAGTGTAGGAGGATCTTTTGGCAGAAATAGAATATAATATTCATAGGTATGTTTTCATCAGAGTATAATAATCACAATAATCACCTGAAAATAAGAATTGTTGTGTTTTCATTACCTTAGAATTAGCTGTTTTTATCTACAGAGGGAGCGGGTCCTCTTCTACAGAAGTATTGAACCACCATGTTTTTGAGCTGTCACTGTTCAGAGATCAGTGGGGAAGCTTTACTCTGTCACACGTCACTAAATTTGGTACCGAATGACAAGACATTTTTCCAATACTTGTCTAGTATTGACACAATTCAGTCGATGCCATAGAAGTATCGAAGTTCAGTACTCAGCCCTACAAAATACACCCAATAATAGTGCTGGTTTTTGCCACTGACCACCACAGAGTATTATTATTTTTCTGTTTTATGGACTTTGGATTTTCTGCCTTCTTCATGTCAAATTTGCTTGCTTGTTTGGATTGCCTTACCTGGATCTGACTTGAGCCTGTCTGACTATCTGTAAGCTTTTGTTCATTGACTTCTGTTATCAATTATATCATCTGCACTGCACCAGCTCTGCCTCACTAGTCTGCATTTGAGGTCAATCTCTTATACTCTTTGTTAACCTGTTTGACAAGCGTGACACACGGTCCCATACGGACCTCATGACTGGTTTCACAAAAGGCTGAGACAGTGTTACTAAAGCATCAGCTCACCCCAGAGGAGCCTCATTGGGACTTGTTGACAGCTGGCTCCTGAAGAGTAAGATCATTTTGGAGCTGGTGGTGACCGATATTTCACCGAGCTAAGATGGCCCCCTTCAAGGGTGTGACAGGCACAGATGCATCATGTCGTGATTAGTGTACAAGACGGAGGGGATAACGCTCCTGAAGAGTGTGACTGTCCCAGAAGTGGCTTGTCGTGTTGAGTAAAAGTCAGTGTGGAGCCTCGGCTAGAGCCTGGCAGGTGAACAGGAGATGCTAATTGGGTCAGACACTGCATCACCACAACTCTCCCCCCTTTCCCCAGAGACCTGCTGTTTAATATTTAATAAACCAGACCTTCTCCCACCCTCCCATTCACTCTGCGTTTGTGTTTTTTTCTAGGAAACCTATTGATTTCAGGCAGGGTTGTTCGAGGGGCCTGAAGATTATTGGCTTCACTCATCTCCATCAAGTTTTAATGAAGACCTGAGGAAGAAAAACTGCTGGAGAAGGAGAAAAGGAGACAGGTGTGGGAGTAAAAGAGGTGAAGATGGAGGTGAGGAGAAATTGAGAGTGCAAGACTTACTGACAAATGAAGTAGTCACTATTAATAATTTAGTAGATTAATTAGGCAAGTTATCGTCTGAAAAACAAGCAAACGCTTTTTTATCAAAAGTCTGGGGTCACTGCTTTACTCATTGGTACCCCAATAATCCCTTTTTAACATTCAAAACTCTACCAACACCTCTACAGCTAACAAATCAATATGCTGCTGCTTGTTTTCTTAATCTGGACGCAAACAGAATTGTAAAAATGACAATTAGTGGTTTTCAGGGAAGTGAAGTGAAGCCAATGTGGAAGTGTCTCAAACCTCCATTCAAGGACTAACAAGGGGGGCAGCTCCATTGGCTGAAAAATGAACCTACTTCTCTCTTGATTTATCAGCTCAGTAAACAGTTTCCTAATAAGTTTTTGGTTTCAATCGCTAGTTTCAAGTCTTCCTCCCTACAGCAACATTTAGTAAATTATGGCCCAATTTAGGGTAAAATAGACAATAGAGGCGTGATTGCATGTTATTCTCAATAAGTCTGTCCAACCAATGGGTGATGTCCAAGTTTTTACACCTTGTTGCTACATACAGATAAGCAGAGGTTTTGGTCTTGGTCTCTGTTCCATATCAACCTTAATGTGAGAGAAAGACACTCTTTGCCAAGAAACACAGAACTTCATGAAAAAAACAAATTGTACTTTTTACATTCCTGTTTGTGTATTATTCCCCTGCCTGCAGTGTTATGCTAAGCTAGGCTAACTATGTTCTGACTCCAGTTCCATATTTGAAGATAATGCCGATCTTTTCATCTCACTCAGAAATATTCTGCTGTTTCTAGCTGGGAAATATTGTAGCAATAAGTATACATGAATTATGTCTAATTCATTGATGTTGTATTGATGTAAATGTAATGAATATAAAGAATATAAGGTAGTCCCACAATGCACTCATTTTAATTTATACACTTCGAAAGTGGTCCTCTTCAGAAAGGTGCTGTATGATTATCTCCAGCAGCCACTATTCAAACTGAAATGAGTTCTGCGGGTGCAGTTGGGAAATCAAGGCAGGGACGCACATCTGTTCAACTGGCAGGAATTTGTTGTTTCTGGTTTGGCTTGTAAACTAATTCTCTGTTTTCAAGGCTTGTTTGAACCTTTTCCACCTCACCCTGAGGTCACCAGGGGGTCTGACAAGGTGGCTTACTGGTTTAACTCTAATGGATCAGTGTTTTAACACTGTGCCCTCGCAGCAAGAAGGATCCCAAAGGTCAGTCGAATGGGCATTACTGTGTGGTGTTTGTTTTCCTGGTTTCTCCCACATAGGACCACATGTATGTCAGGAGCCTGTATACTATTCCCAGGATTTAAACTCCAGAAGGCAAGGTTCCTTGAGTTCCTGTTGATTCCAGTTTCCATTGCAACTAAGGAACTTTGGAGTTCTGGCAAATTAGACTGGTAATGGATTAACATTGAGCTAAATGCCAACATGCTCACACTGACAATACTGTCATGCCTCTTTAGTGTTTACAATGTTCACCATCTAACATTTGGTAATTAGCACAAACACAAAGTACAGCTGAGGGATAGGTTTTGCAGGTATTTGGTCATGGGCAAATTAAATCTTTAATCTGATCAGGCTGCTTGACAAAAAGGCTACATTCACAATTCAAGCCATAGCACTCAATGCTGATTTATTGCTCATTGATCTGATTTTGTTTTTGTCTGGGTGTTCACATTATTTGTTAAATGTGGCCCATATCAGATTTCACTGTAATCAGGTCACGGTCACCTGCACGATGAATGTCACACGTGACATAAAAGTCACATGAATTCTGATATGACTGTTCACACTGAGGTCACATTGTAAAGAATCAGTCTTGAGTCTGATTTGGAGCACACATGATAGTGACCAAAATCAGAATTGAAAATTTCAGATTCCATGTGATTTGTGCTGTCCACACTGTCATGAATGTCACATATGAGCACTTGTGCTTTCAGTGTGAACATAAAGTGGATCACCAAAGTTTTTACAATCTTGATCAATAGGCATTGAAACAATTTGATCAAAACCATGGTGGTGCTAGAGGAAAAGTCAGGGTATCAGAGGGTCATTAGGATACATCATCTGGGAACCAATCCATTCCTAATCAATCCAGCAGATATTGAGATTTTCTCCCCGGATAAGTGGATAATTGGTGGCACTAGAGGAGACCTCAAGGGATCAGTAAAGTAGGGCTCATTGCAATCCATCCAATAATTGTGGTGACATTTCAGGAAAAACAAAACATTTCAATATTACGGTGCCGCAAAGGGTAAAGTCATGAGCTCACCAACGTCACTGGGAGTAATTCTCTGGGGCCACGAATGCCTTTATTACATTTCATGGGAGTCTATCCAATAGCTGTCCATATACTTCAATCTGGGCCAAAGCTCCATCGGCCGAGACACTGACATTGCCAACCCTAGAGAGGCTGAAAAGAAACAAGACAGAGATATTCACATTTGCTAGCAGCCTTGAGGCGTGTGTTTAAGCAGTCAGTGCTGTTCAGCCTTGCAAACTCAACCCTGAAGTGCTACCTCCTGAGCAGAAACTTTTTTTGCAGTTAGATCCATGGTGTAGGAATCAAGCCCAGAACTAAATTCATGCAGTGAATGCAGTTAAATCTCCTAAAAAGGTTCTTGGAAAAGCTCTTGAGGTCGGAAAGGGCCAGCAGTCTGTTCCTCCAGTGATGTACATGTCACTGTTCAGGGTCTGACCCCGATTCCTGCTTAGTGAATGCTGGAATGTGTTCCATTCCCCTTAGAGGGGATAAGCAGGTAAAGAAAATAAATCATTGAATGAGTCCAAGACATAGCCAACTCAGAATTTAAATAGTCTGGGTCCACAGAGAATTATTAAAGCTCTTGCAGGACTTTCCCCATTAGTCAGAGGCAAGAATCTGTCAAGGTTAGTGCAGATGTGCACTCACTGGCCTGAATCTGAATGGACTTTTCAACACCAGCAAGGCTGAGCTGCAGATGCTGAAGTTTAAATATCACTGCTTTAAAAATGTTGCTTTATGACAAGAAGACATGGGCTGAGAAAGACATGGGTGTTGAGAAGAAAAGAGGCTGAAACAGGACAGAAATATAAAAAAATCAAATACAAAGAGTAACACACTTTAAACTACTAATGCTTATTAGAAATATAACTCCAGTTGCATGGGACACATCAGTGCTGAGGGGAGCAGGCAGATCAGTGAAGGGACAGCTGATCAACTGCTTCTCAACCTGCCTTGATTAATATTTAATATCTGAACTAAGACTGAGCCCAGGGAGAGAGAGAGAGCAGCGGGAGCAGAGAGGTGGAGTGACTGATTGATATGGACAGCGAGAGAAATCTCCAGGCTTTGCAGGCTCGATTGTGATCGGAGAGAGAGGAAGGGGATAGAAAGAGATGAAGAAATGTAGAAATGCATTTCCCCAAGGGGCTTAATGAATTGCACTGATAAATAATATTTGCTGGCAGAATTGTTGATGTCAGGAAATGCTGCTCTCACTTCACCCAATATAGTGCAATATAAGATCAGTATGATAAATGTTGAAGGATAAGACAAGTGTTATTATCAACAAATCCTATGAAAAGACCAATAGCGTGTTAGTCCGATTCTCAATATTTTATGACTTCCCTACCCTGTCTGCCCTAGCTCATGTATTCCTTCTGAGGATGTGAATCTTTAAAAACAGGTCACAAATATATAGTTTTGTTTGTCAAAAAGGAGAAACTGATGTCCTAAAACTGCTGGGAATGTAGTTTGTGTAACAGCTCGAGTGTAGCCATTGTTGCAGGTTGTGACTCCTCACACTTTGGGGTCAACTTTCTGAAACTAAATTTCGGCACTGCTCAGGAGGTGATACTAAATCCTTTTTCCAGGTACTTTTGGGGGGAAAAATGCAACACTTAATTTGCACCATGGCAACATTTTTACTGCAACATTCCCAGCAGTTAGGTGTTAAGGTTTTTCACTTAGGCTGTGGGGCAAACAATTTTCCTGTCAAAATAAAATGCTGATATTCAATCTCAATCTGATATCCCCCCTTGTTTATTTATCGTCCCGTCTCCACCTTCTGATCCTCAAAAGAATCTGGCAGCCGGCTGGTTTCATCAGGTTTGGTCACAGGGCAATACGGTATCTACAGTATGTCATTTTTGCCACTGGGGGGGTCTCACTGCAAAACAATTGCAAAAGATTAAGTTTGATGACGTGAAGTAGCGTGGGATCATGGGAGTTGTTGTCTTCACCACCATTGCTGTCATTGCAGTCAGCTTCTCCCAGTGAGGATTCCTTCAGTGTTCATCATTCAGGAGGTTTCTACCGGGAGCCAAATTACCCACAGAGGTCTCCTCCTCTCCAGAAAACGAAATTATTTTCAGATTACTATATCTATATCTATATCTATATCTATATATAGATATAGATATATCTATATATATATAAACTTAAAAAAACTCACAGGATAAGGGTATGGTGAAGATCTGTTTAGATCTGCTAAACAGCCTCGTCCTGCATGAGAAATGTATGCAGTTAAAACAACCAAAGAGCTAAGAGAAGAGAATAGGAAGAAAACACAGAATATGTCAAAAAGTAAGTCTATTAAGTATGTATGATTGTTAAAAATAAAAAATACATAAAGCAGACAGAGAATTTTAGAAAATGTACCTAAAAATATCAGGAAAACTCATCTCTGATGCAATATTCACAAGAAATAATCTGCTCAAAGTTCATTCACACCGCTCATTTTACACAAACTTCCTGCAGTTACAGTGTTTACTGTTTGGGTTCATTGTACAGTTTATCAGTTGTTCTCTACTGTTATTGTTATGCATTGAATATATTAAGAAATATCCAAAAAATATGTCACTTGGTCAGGGGTCGTCAGTTTACTCCGTGATGAAACAGGTTGGGCACCATTGCTCTAGCTGATATTGTGTTTACATGTTCAATATTCCTAAACAATTTGCATTTGAAGATGTTATCACACGGCAAAACTGTGGCTGTGTTATACTCCATTATATTAACACAGTACACAATGCACAGAAGGAGGAATTTTGAGCTTAAAGGGGTCCAGCTCATTTTTGCCCAGAGTCCCCATGCATGCAAGTTAATCTATTTTCAGCCACGGATTAATGCACATTTGGTATGCTACAGTCCTGAGTACTTACTGCAGCAGGAGGACATATGTGGACTCAAAGCAAACAGTCAGTGCCCATATCGGTGGTAACTGACATGTTGCTTACATATCACCCAGTAACAGTGTGGCTCACTGATTTGTTGTAATAATGTAAGGGTACAGGGGGAATGAGAAACATCAGGCTTTCCATACACAGATAATACTGGCTAATAGACTCAATATATTGTTGGTTTAATGGCATTTGCTGACAATGCAACACATTTAAACCATCGCCAGGATCACCCATTAAACTTTACACCCAGTGAAACATCCTAAAAAGCAAATGTTAAACATATATATATATAATATGCTTGTGTATTTCCATCAAACACATTTCTCTTTAAGTGTAACAGTGTAGTTTTTGTGTGTTTGTATTTTCAGAAGAAATTACTCAGAGATCAATGTGTCATGTATCTTCTAGAAACAAAACTACATCAATCAAATTTAAGTAAGCAATATGCAGCGACACAGTGCTCTGTGATTTACGCTGTTGTTTTGAAAGATGTGACACATTTGTTGACCTTTGTAAGGTGTTCACATTTATTGGGATTGTTCGGGAAACTCAATGAGACTCTTTCAGTGTCTTTGATTTATTCTCTCAGAGATACCAGACAGCCCACCTTTTCCCCTTACACAGTCAACCAGCCCTTTGAAACTCATCTCTACTTATTAAAAGGAGTTTCTGAGAGTATATATTTATCATGAAAACATGAATCCAGAGAAAGCCATCATATAGTTTTTAAGATTTACTGTAAGTCCTTATTTGCTCTGCTCAAACGTCATCTAAGACCTTAAAAAACAGTGATGTTAAACATATTCAGTTTCACTCTCTGTGGCATGTTGACTCACTGATAATGGCAGCAATGTGATTTTTTTAAAAAGATGCTCTTTTTAAAGTATATGTATTTAATGTTTTAATTACTAAAACATGAGTGAATTACATTATTTGACACAAGCACTGCCAGTCAGGTGCTTGGGTTTTTATAACACAAATAAATTGTTTAAATAAAAACTAAAAGCTTTTCAGCTTTTTTTTCCTGTTTCAAGTTGTGGGCTGAAAAAAATATTCCTAAATAGTTTTTGATGTTTTCTGAAGCCTAGAAGGTACTAGAATAAACCACAAAAGATTCCTGAGCATTTATAGCCCACCTCTGCCACCACAGTCATATAGACTGCAGTTGCCATTATCCGAACACAGAGTGGACTTCAGAGCAGAGCACACAGCGGAGCAAATGAAACAGACAGTAGGATATATTTTACTGCTATAATTGCTATACTAACTGCATTTAAAAGCGGGAGGCTTTTCTTGTTTAGCAGCTGACTGAATGATGACCATATTGGCTACTTAGGTGTGGTCAGGGGTGTGCTTTGTTGCACTTATAACCATGCCTAAAAGTGATGTCATGGTGTACTCATACACCCTGGAGCACACGTCTACATCACTGTAGCAAGTTAAACCACTAGAGGTCAGCAAAAACAAAATGATCAGGGGGTGTTTAGTTGCTTTTAAAAAGGCACCCAGGATGTTAACTTTGGACTGACATCATCCAACTGCATGCAACTTAAACTAGACAGAATTTACATACTGGGTCAAACTAGTGATCTGAACTGCTTATTAAAGTTGGGGTAAGTGATTCTGGAGAAAGCCAATATGACAAATATACAAATATAAATACAAATAGCATACACAGAGCGGAAAGCTGGCAGACTGAGATATTCACTGAATCTGAAACAAAGTGTATTGGATTAGAATCCAATTACCTAAAATCACTAGACAACTGAAGTAAAGTTTTTAAATTATTACCCAACATTCATTGTAAACACTGCTATGTCTTGCTATGAGATTCACCTACTAGAATACTTGTAAGCAGATGCAGTTTTACAATGCATGTCACTACAATCAGTAGTAGTATACACATAATATGTCTACATTTCTTGTGTAAAAGAAGCATTTTGGCTTATGATAGTTCTACATGAAGGCCAGAGGCTCACTAAATGTATGACTATCCTCTGGGACCATGAATATCCACAGAAAAGTTCATGAAAATCTGGCCAGATGATGTTGCCATTAGTTGTCCACATCACCGGCCGTAAGTCCTGCCACTACCAGGGCAAAGACGAGGTCAAGAAATCTGAAGAACCCTAGCTCTGACTATAACTTGTTTCCTGTTGACGTGATGCCTTCAAATGAGCTTGAAGGTCAATGTCGATTTCATTTGCTCATCAATCAAATCAAGCTAGTGATCAAAGTGAAGCTTTATGTCTGAAAAGACTTACTCAGAATTGTACATGTGGTTTCATCAGAAACGAATCAAACGATCAAACGAGCAGCAGCGTGTTGTGTTTCACACCAGACTAAGCAGAACAATCCACCAGTCAACCTGAAAATCAAATGTGTGGTGCTGATAAATGAATTCCACAAAATGATGTCTGTCACATTGAAAAACACGATGAATTTATGCCTCTGCTACTGTGTAAGTTTTGCATCCAGTGCGAATATATATAAGCATAAACATTTAAAATCTTGATTCCTGGCCTATATAGAATACAGAATATGAAATACATTGTATCGTCTACTACTATCGTCTAACTGTAGTTCAGTGTCATCTAGTTTTCTTAAAATGCACAAAGCTGTCCCACAGTCATGTCATCGCCCACTCTGTCAATCTATAAACACAACATACGGCTATGTTTTTGAAAGGCCAAGACTGTACTAAACTACAAGTTGTTTGAAGGTCACATTACCTTCTTATGCAAAATATGTATGCTAGTAAAATAAGACTAGCAAATAATCCAGCAAGCTAATAGAGTTGCTACTTGACAGCCAGAATTTTCCTAAAAGGAGTCCTGTAAACTTAACAATACTAATACAAAACTACAATACTAACAATTTTTTGTATGTTAGTTTGATATGATGGTTCTAAATAATACAATACCCATGAGCCTCAGCTGTCATTGCAGGGAAGAAGAAGACCGCCAAGGGCTCAGTTTAAATTAAGAATGCTTCATTGAAGCAATTTGGGACAAAACAGTTGCCAAATGAATCTATAATTGACCAAGAATCTGAAGTGAAACGTCTATTAAGCATAATCTTGATGTTTTGCTTGTGATATAAAATAAAAACAGAATTTTAATGCTTTGTGGTTTGATGTTTCTTACTAGGGTTGAGCTGAGTATTCCAGTGTAGATAATGTACTTTTTACATCTAAAAAATGTGTCAATATCTGTACTTGTACAAATAGAGTAACTTTTATAAAGAAAACTTCTGTCAATCATTCTCTTCTAAATTCTGTAAATATTTTTCTTAGAAATATAGCAACTTCTGATCAACCCATGTCAATTTCAGGCTTGAATTAACAACTTCAAGTTAACCCCGCCCATTTCAGGTTTAAGCACCACCCACTTTGGATGCTGTGCCGGTACAGATATAAATTTAGTTGGTTCAACAGTCAATTCAATTCAGAAAATGGTGTACTCACTCATCCCTATTTCTTATCAAAATGGTCCTTGTGGTTGTAGGTAACTTCTTTTGCGGTGTCTGTAAAGTGTAGCAAGCTTAGCTATACTAGCTTTGGGATGATAAATGATATTATCGCGTGTCAAGATAAAAAACACTAGTGGGATAATTGAGAATATTCTCACGAGTGACTTGAAAAAGTTGTCTAGCTCGCTAATGGTCTTATATTGATTTCCTTAAACACAAGGAGAAAACATGGGCAATCTGGATGATAATAATAATTACATAAAATAATATACACTAAATAATTGTATTTAATATATTTCATTCCATTTTTTATAGTGCTGTCAGTTAAACGCGCTATTAACGCGTTAACGCAAACCCATTTTAACGGCGTCAATTTTTTTATTGTGAGATTAACGTTCTTTTTGGCCTAGCACACTTTGTCGTTTTTTTCACATGCTGTTGCAACAACTAGTAACTTTAGAAAAACTACAACACCACACCGGATCTAGCTAGACCGGAAACAAAACAACAGGCACGCCGCACACACTTGTTTAAGAGTAGTAGATGTTGCGTTTTGAGTGAATGGCGAGCGCGAGACGCGAAATGGATACCAATAATATTCTGAATTAAAAGTTTACTTTTAAAAAGTTTCCAAATGGTTCCATTGATAAGACCAAAGTGATCTGTGTGTTTTGTCGTTGTGAACTGAGCTATCATCGCAGCACGTCCAGTCTGAAATACCACTTGATGGCCAAGCACACAGCTGATGCCAATTCTCCGCCCCCTCGTCAAAGCCAGGCGACAATGGATGATTATTCAATAAAACAACATTTGCACAAAGCAAGCTGATCCACTTTTCCATGTTGATAAGAGTATTACAATGAGAAAAAATAATGGGACAAAAAGAAATCAAGGGACATTTAGAATAGATAGAAATGTGCGATTAATTGCGAGTTAACTATGACATTAATGCGGTTAATCGTGATAAAATATTTTAATCGTTTGACAGCACTAATTTTTTATAAACCATATGACATCACCATAGCAACATATCATCATGCTCTGTTTGGCTGTCCAGCCATTTTGTTGGACTGTTTGTTTTTTTGTCTGTGAGGAAAGGGCTGTCCATCCAGTCTGCCTGCTTGAATCCATGTGAATACAGCATAATTGTGACATGAAATGTTCATATCGTCCCATGCCTAGGATACAACACAACTTTGTTGACTCACGGTAGGAGGACCGAAAGTAAGCTAGTTGATGTCAAACTGTCTTTGTGAACCTTTGCCGCCATCTCTAGCAGTGTTTGTGCTATAGTTTGTTACAGCTCAGGTGTTGTTTACATTTGTGCTTGGACTGAAAAAATATCAAAGTTCTTCTTTCCCCCTCTACTCCATTTTCAAAGTGGCGTGCTGTGTGGAGCTGCGAGGACACGGTGACGCCCCGCTGACAGAGCAGGCTGAGGGCCACTACCACGTTACACACCGAGGCATCCTCTATAAGAGATGGACTCACAGTCACCATAATGCCTCCCAGCCTTTAGGAAGAAAGAATGCAGATGGCATCTAGGACAGGTCCGTATACACTAACACACACACACACACACACACACACACACACGGTGGTATATACACACACACGTAACATACTGATCTATTCATGAGTCTGGTCGTGCAGAGGCTGGCAAGATCACTGCTGACTAGACTGAAATGCTGCTGATGCCTGCTGCTCACCTCACCTGACAAACACTCACACACACACACACACACACACACACACACACACACACACACACACACACACACACACACACACACACACACACACACACCAAGCAGTATCTCAGGGGAACACATTCAAATTGATTAGACCTGCAGCTATTTTTCTTCAGATGTCAATCCATCCCTGAATGATACACACACACCACCCACCCACCCACACTGTATAGCAGGGAGTGTTTTTATATGATGCTATGGAAACTTTCACTATGGAAACTTTCACTATGGAAACTTTGGCCTCTGACGTGCCTCCTCCTGAAACATATATGTAGAACTAATGATGGTACTCAGGGTTACATGCCTCATCGCGTGAGAAACAACGTCCCATTGAGACCGTGGAGACTGTTTACATCAGAGAGAGAGTGTGTGTGTATGAGTGTGTATGTGTGTGTGTGTTCATGTGTGGGAGTTTTCTCACGTAGTTCATTAAAAAACAAAAAAAGAGGGTAAAGTAGAGTCTGGATTTATTTACACATATATAGCATATTCCTCCATGCATATGAATGTGCTTGTGCGTGTGTGTGTGTGTGTGTGTGTGTGTGTGTGTGTGTGTGTGTGTGTGTGTGTGTGTGTTGCACAGGCTGCCTGTGTGTTCATGGGACCAGAAGTGAACAACAACACCTTATAATTAGACCAGCCCCGGTCAGGTGACTCTTCAGTGTGACTGGGAAACCTGCTCTGGAGTACCTTTCCATTAACACCTCTGTGTGTGTGTGTGTGTGTGTGTGTGTGTGTGTGTGTGTGTGTGTGTGTGTGTGTGTGTGTGTGCTTTCCCAGTGCCTGTTATCTCTGGGGGGGGGTCAGAATGTAGTGGAAATGAAAGCAAAAAAGCAAAAAGATTGAAAGGAAGAAGGAAGGAAAGAAAGGAAGGTGTCCAATCAGCAGGCCCTTCATTAGTGGAAGGCTTTAGGTAAGGGAGTGTATAACCTGTAAAAAGAAAGCCTCTGTGGGCAAATTCAATGCTTGCTAACATGAAAAGATAGAGATGGAGAGGGAGGAATGGATTCTTCATAAACCCAATTTTACGGTCGTTTGAAGCCTGATTCTGAAGTGCTGCAGTTCCTCCCACACAGGACTCCTTTTCCTCCTGACAACCGTTTACATTAAGGCTCATGTTTAATCCACATAGAAATGTTTCACAGAGTTAAAATTAAAGCGTTAGTCATATAAACTCTGCACCAGATGGTTTGTTACACAGAACAGTCTGGGAAGTCCTATTTGGAAACTGTTTGGAAAAGGGGAGACACTTTCAAAATATACTCAGCAGGGGCTTGGATGAACCATCTGTCTGTCACCATCACTGAAGCACAATACCTTAAAAGGGAACTTGGCAACTCTAGCCATTTCTTCGCTGGTTTGCACTTTTGTCGTTGCATGTTTTCTCAACGAGCTCCTCCTACAGCTCTGGAACGTATATTTCACAAAACTGTCGTAAAAAAAGGTACTTGCGGCACCCTCCTCCCCCTTCCTACCGCTGCTGATGTGCATTTGTTGCCGGGCAACTTTTTCATGTGGAGCAATGTCTACCGAGCTGGGTAATACATACACAGTATCATACAACATTGCATTTATGTGGAATTGCCGTAAAGCAGTTTGTGTTTCTCGCTCGTTCTCGCTTCTCACGATACTTCCTATTTCCAACTTAACGGGACGGTAGTCCCAAAGTTGCAAGGTTGGTTTTCCGCCTGGGGACGCTAGGGGGAGCGGGGAAAGTCACCATTAACACTAAATGGGTTTATTAAGTTGAAATAGTTGCCAAATTCCCCTTTAAAGAAAAGTTTATTTCCTGAAAGTTTCACTGTTTTGCATTCTGATTACTGACTTTGTTCTTTTTCAGAAAGGTGGAATACATAATTATACATAATAAAAAGTTATTACGATTCATTCGTTTTAATCATTTATTTCAATTCATAGTGGGTCTGTGTCATGGTTGAGTTTATCCTTTTTCATCTTGGGTTAAGCAGTAATGCTGTCGGGTTGAGATCTGACTGACAACGAACAATGTTCACTAATGTTAGTTATTAGTACTAACTAAGTTCACTTTGTTTTTAGCTCTTTTTTTCTCAGTACTCATAAATTACCAATTACACAGAACCGTCAGCAGCATGTGAACATTCACAAGAGATGGCCAGTAAATAAATACTTTTACAAGTACAGAAGTAACGACAGCAAAACACGTTTGAGCTTGTTTAGTCTCTACATTACCCCCTGTCACTTATAGGACTGATTGAACAATCTTACTCCTGTAAGTGTTCTAGACTGTTCTAGAGTTGTTGTGCACCCCTGACCATTGGTCAGACCCTCCCATCATCAGAACAGGGATAGCCTGGCAGTGGCGTGCACAGACTTTTTGAAGGGCAGGGGCGGCTCCCAAGAGGGCACTTGAGGGCACTTGAGGGCACTTCAGCACGCATTTTGACTCCCAAGAGGGCACTTTAGCATGCGTTTTTCAACAATTGGGCCACGAGGGGGGGCAACTGCCCCCCCGCCCCCCTGTGCACGCCACTGTAGTCTGGTAAACCTGGTGCCCCATGTACCAGTGGCCTAGGGTTCAAATCTGACCTCTGGCCCTTTGCTGTGTGTCACCCTCGCTCTCTCCTCCCCATTCCTGTCACTCTTTAAAGGCAATAAAAAACACCAAATAGAAGAGGGACTTCCTGCTGTTACAAGGCTGAAGCTGAAAACAAAAGGTGATGCTGCTTCTTTGGCTTTCTCTAAATTAAACACCTTTTATCTTTGGGTCCTAGCCTTCATTCTGCTCGTCTTTTTCTCCTTTGTCTCTTTCAACTCCCCTTTCAACTTGCCCTTTTTCTTTGTCACGTAAAGCACTTCTGTTTGCAAAAGTTCTCTATGAACAAAGTTTGCTTGCTTGTTTGCCAAATATAAATTCACAGATACACTTTTACACACATGCAGGCACAAGGTTAAATGGACTTTCAAATGGACATAAATACACACACACACACACATAATCTACTGATCCAAACAGAAGGCAGTAATAGTGGCATATATGTTTCTGTGACAGGTGGTCGATTAAACAATTTGCACTGTGAAAGCAACATGATTCTCATGTCTTCAAAAATCCATTCCTGTGCTGCAGACTACAGGAGACAGATGGCCAGATTTGTAGTTGTTACAATAATAATTAGGAATGTCCTACATTTGTATCATCTTTAAATTATTCCAAGCACATTTAATGCCACTGGGAAAACACTCACACACTGATGAACTAGCTGCTATCAGGCAGCATCACATTTGTGCCTTGTTGACCGATCTACTGACAAAGGTCTGACAGGAAAACACAAATAAGGAAACAAACCAGTACAATCGATACTGATACGTAGATTCCCATGAAATTTTGTTCTGACATTCATGGTTCCCAGATGATGAATCCTTATGGACAAAAGCGGTAGTGTTACAACTTTCTTGTTTCATTGATTTCAAGTTGAATCTGACTGAATCCGACCCGGAGGCAGGGATTGAAATTTTCACTGTGTCCCGACAGAAATATATTAGACCGATAATTTGTGAAAAAATCAGGTTGCTCTGGCTTGGTCAAATGTCCCCATAGGATTTTCAAAAAACCCCCCCCCCCCAAAAAAAAAAAACAAAAAAAAACAAAAAAAAAAAAAAAAAATTTTAGAAAAAAAAAAAATTTTTAAAAAAAAATTATTAAGTAAAAAAAAAAAAACCCCGGGAAAAAAAAAAAAAAAAAATTTTTCCTCCCCAAAAAAAAAAAAAAAAAAAAAAAAAAAAAAAAAAAAATACAAATATTAATATTTTTTTAATTTAAGTTTTTTTGTTTTACTTAAAAAAAAAAAAAGAGGGGGGGGAAAAAAAAAAAAAAAAAAAAAAAAAAAAAAAAATATTATTTTTTTTTTTTTTTTTTTTTTTTTTATTTTTTTTTTTTTAAAAAAAAAAAAAAAAAAAAAAACTGAGTACAGCCTCACAGAGCTGCTAGCATGGCTCACTTAAATAACTGATAGGAAATATCCATGAAATCTTGCCTAAATTTCTAAAATTCTAAAGTGTATAATTTATTGTCATGAAGTACTTTTAGAATAGCTTAAGGGCTACTGGAGTTCCTAATAAATATCAAATCAGCTCTTACATAAAATCCAAGCACATATATAATAATCTGTGGCTGAAAGCTTTATCCTACTTTTCCTCTCTTCACCAAAAATATTATTAGTACTGTAAACAGCAGGAAGAATTACTTTGTCGCAATTGGGCCAATGCTGTATTTATACCAACAAGCAGTCGTGAGCACGACTCTGTAGAAGTTATTGCACTTCAGACTGATCCAGCTCTGATCTTAATACGTTTGGTGCATTAGATAGCTGGCAGGAGTGAGTTGTTTAATACCAACTAGACGAACTAACACAACTTTCTCTCTAAAGCAGAGATGAAATGAAATGAGTCTCAGAGTAAACCCAGTGCTTTTAAGTCTGATAAGGCTTGTGATCAGTGATTAAATTGGCTTAAATAGCGGGGAGGTCTGAGCATGTGTGGGTGCGTGTGTGTTCTCTGGTTTGATATAAATTGGTCAAATTGGCGCTTGTAGTGCTACCCTGCAACTCTCACCCCATCGCTTCGGTGCAGGTGCTCATGAAGGAAAAGTGTTTGAAAGAAAAAACTTGTCTCTTTTCTCTACCTCTGGATGAACTTGAAGCTGCATTAAAGGTAAAGGACGGAAGAAGACAGTACTGGGAACATTTTGGACCCCTGCTGGCTGGTGACTGTAGGTGAATGAATATTCATCGATACACATTTGAGGTCACAGCTGGAGTTAATCCTAGGAGCACAGGCTGCATTCACGCTGCAGTGAAATATGGCTGTTTCTCCTCATTCTCCTCATGGGACAGTTAAATCCTTTACACATGCTAATGAGCCACAGTGACAACCTATTCTACTATCAGGGCAAACATAAAGTGCTGATTCAGTTTATTTCTGCACCAGAGGAGCACCAGCCTAACATATTAATATTATCTCATAATATGACATAGGCATGATGATTTTCCTCTTATATGGAGAGTAAGTCAACAAAAAGAATGTCAGCAAGTAAAGCAAGACATTTTTAATAAGCCATTTACCATATTTGGTCTGTAATAAATGTTGCTATGAGCACAGCATGCTATGGTTACACTCAATATGCTATGTCAGCAGTACATCCGCTTCCACTTTGTATGCGGCTCTAGTTGTTCCTGGACGCTCCACAGCAACATTTCCTCAGAAAATCAATTCAGCCCTACACCAGGTACGCACATCAGCTACAGTGTAACCAGAGGGGACAAAGGGATTACCTGCAGCGCTGCTGCTGGCCATATGGGTGCCCTATGTGTAATTGCTTTGGTGGTTGCAGTGTGGGATGGCGGAGTTTTGAAATTTTAATGTTATTTGACTAGAATCAATGTATTTTCACATAATTTTAGACTATCATTATCACAATACTTATTAAAAAACACACAGGTTGTAATTTTACATTCACACAAACGGAAGGAAAAAAATGAAACAAATATGCTCACTAATGAAATAAGCGATGTCCTAATCGGAATTAGAATTGATTTATATTTTAAAGAAACATTTTGGAGGATCTATTGACAGAAACTGAATATAATGTTCAAAGGTTTTCTTTAGTGTTCAAACACTGGCAGCTGTGGTGCAGAGGCAGAGCGGGTCGTCCCCTAATCAGAAGGTTGTTGGTTCAATCCCTGGCTCCTCCTGAATCCCAAATGCTGTGTATGAATGTGTTAGTTTCTGTTTGATGGGCTTTGCCATCACTGAGTGAATGTGTGTGAAAGGGCAAATGGGGCACGAAGAGTAAAAGCGCTTTGAGTGGTCAGAAGACTAGAAAGGCGCTATACAAGTACAGGTCCATTTACCTGAAAATAAGAATTGTGTTTTTGTTACTTTAGAATGAGCCGTTTTTATCTACAGAGGGAGCGGGGCCTCCATCATTTTGAACCGCCATGTTTCTGCAGTAGCCAAGAACGGACAAACCAAACAATGGCTGTAGATAGGGCCTTTCACGTTTTTAGCGGGTTTTGCGACCACCATAGTTTCTCCTACACACTATACAGCCCGTTCATTCACTCATTCCAAGGTAATCAAATACCGACACGAGTGGTGTTCAGTCAGTTGCAACTTCACTGCTACATGCCACTAAATATTGTTTCTAGAGCAGCAACAGTAAACACTATATACAGTCAATAATATCTAACTGGAAACAAATCTAAAATGTCAGCTTAACTAGCAACAAATAGGTACATTACAATTACTGCAAAAGGATCTATAAGAATCTAAAAACTGGTTCAGGTGTATTTTGCTAGTGCTTACTGCACTCTCATTGGGTTTCGGTAGTATTAGCTATAAGGGTGTAAGAAAATATCATAAAATATCGTATTGTTTTTTTTGCTTCGTGATTTTGTATTGATTCTCAAAGGCATTGTATAATTTTTTGTGTTGAAACCCCCAACAGCTAGATAGCTGTGTTGTAAATCTAAACAAATTCATATTCCATCACGATATATCACCTTGCTTACACTATTGTATATATCACAATTTATTGACTGTATAATATCACCAGATTCTTCCAGTACACAACCCTGCTTTCCTAACAAGTGCTAACCTCCAATTTAACCATCTCTGTATGTTGCATCTCATCCCATATTCAGACACAGTGTGTGGCTCATTGCTTCTCTGAATCTCTGTACCAGAAGTAGTTTCCTTAATTGATCGGTTGCTGATATCCTCATTGCTTTGTCCCCTTCCCTTTCCGGTCCACTCAGCTGTTCTCCACTGGCAATGAACCGACAGTCGGCTTTGCTACTGTTTGCTGCTTGTTGTGTAAAATAGGTGTTATTCACAGCCATCACAGGAGACTGCCAGCCTGCTGAACGAGAGGACTCATCTCACTCCACTCTGCCATAATATGTAAAACACATTTTGTCATTTCCTTTCCATATAGTTGTCAGTCCCAATCAATGAATGCATTTCTTTACTTCAATCAACATTCCAAGTTTGTACCTCGACTGCAGGAGCTTCTGTCTAGCTTATATTGTTGGTTTGGCAGAGCTGTAGGTGGTTTGCAGTTGTGGAGGAAATCAGTCACACTGACAAACTGTAGTTGTAGTGTGGTATATTGTTGTCACTGCACATCTGTCTCCACTATTACAGACAGGAAAACTATGAGGTGAGGTTTGTTAATTGTTCTAATTGTTGCCTTGACTACATCCTGAACTGCCAGAGGCTCTCGCTAAAGACAAGGGCCAAAAACACGTTGGTACATTCAGAAATTGTGTTGTAATTACAAGACTTGTCTGTAACACTATACTTGCACTTCAGTCACGCTTTTATTAGCGCAATGGTACCCAATACAAGAGCCAGGTCTCTCAATAAGGATCGCAATATAAATCTCAGGAAAGCAGTAAAAACACATTTCTCCTACACACAATTATGCAGGCTTACGGTTTGCTTTTTTTCTTTCCTTTTTATTTGAACTGGTCACACCCAGTAGATACTGCAAGTGACGCCATGTTTCTACAGTAGGCCAGAACAGACAAACCAAACTCTGGCTCTAGAAAGGCCCTTTAGTGTTTTTTGCAAGTTTCATGGCCACTGCAGTTTCTTTTCTTTTTCTTGATTGGTTGAATCAAAGGGTTTCAGTTAGATACCACTATATTCTACACTCTGGTCCTTTAAGGGGGGATCTGTTGTGATTCTTTGAGAGCTTCCTCAAAGAGCAAAGCCTTTTCTACCCATTTGCTATCAAAATAAATAAATTCATTGTTTTAAATTTCTCTGAATTTGATCAAATGTACATACAAATGTCCATAATAATAGTCTGTGACCAGCTGAAAATAACCAAAACAACAACAAAAAGACAAAGCCATGCTAACTATCTTTGTGAAATGTGATTCCCTTAATTTGTGCTAACTAAATGCTAAGTGCTATGAAAGTAAGACAACACATGCCTCGATGTGGCTATCTGCAAACCTACCTAGCTGTTTATTCATTCATTATGTTCAAAGAAGTCCTCCATACTAAGTCCACAAAGTCATTATTTTTTAATGGAGCAGCTTCACAAAGTGTCTCTTGATGACATCACAGACAAGGGTTTCTGGTCTCTTTCACACAGAAAAGTTGAAATTGCTGCATTTACGAATGCAGCGCTCCTGGTCTCTGAGCCATTACCACTGCACTGTGCTGCATTAGAACTGCAACATCTTCCAACTCTCTGCTTTTACTTCTCTCACTTCACCAAGCAAATCTGCCGCACCGAGGTCGGGTCCATCCTCTCTGTTCCAGAGAACAAGATGCTGTTAGGATCCCCGTCAAAAGACAGGTGAAATTACTGCAGCGCAGTGCTGTAGTGTTCAGTGACTGCGTGTTGCTGATGGGTATACTGTGTCTCCACCAGGTGATACAGTATATGTCTGTGGCATTCGGATCAATAAGTGAGTGTAAACTGCTGGAGCAAGAGGTTGGAGGAAAAGCCTCTACCACAGCATTGCTCCATGATTCCCTTATCTTTTGTTCATTCAAAAAATGTTAATATGTTGAATTATTTCTTAACTAATACATATTGTTTCATTCCTTCTTTAATTAATGTGCACACTCTTATTTATTCACTCATTCACAACAACATCCTGTACTGTATGTCTGCCTAACTATCACTGTAAATCCCAATTTGGTGTGGGATTTACAGAGTAAAAGCTGCATAATAAGGCTTTGTCCTGGCTTTAAGTTGCTGGTGCATAGCCAATTACACTGACTGACTGCCAAACCTATATTTCCCACTGACAAACAAACATTGAGACTGTGATTAAGGTGGGTTGAAGCCCAGACAGGCCGGCACCGCTGCTAACAAAGTTGGACAGATCAGAGGAAGCCTGAAATGAGCACCAGCCGATAGATACTGGTGGATTTTGGCACGGTGACTGTCTCAGTCAGCTACTCTGGCAGATAACCAACCAATAAGATGACTAGTGGAAAAGATTAATTCTCAAAATGTGTTTAAAGGGTACTCATAAATTTGGCTGGTTAAATATACAGTTCTGGTATAGTTTGTAATCCAACAGAGACTTGTCATTCAACCATTTTCACAACTAACATACACACAGTGCACAGATGTTACTCAATTAACTATGACCTTCAGTTAGTCATTAAGAAGCAAATGATCACCCTGAGAGCAGTGTTACTTTTGGCAGCTCATTTTGATTTTGTTTTACTAGATGAAAATGTACAATATATACATTTGAGTTATTATTATTATTTTTTTTTTTTTTACTATTATTATTATTATTATTATTATTATTATTATTATTATTATTATTATCAGATTATTGTTAGTTTTAGACTTTAAAAATTAAAGACACTGTAGTCTAGTTTCTAGTTTTAATTCCTAGTCTTCTCAGTATTCTGAGGCTACAGCTGCTCATTGTCTGGGTTTCGTTTCAGACCAGCAGCTAAAACATCAGATAAACATTAAAGCAGTGATATTCCTTAAAGTCCCCCTCCACTCACAAATACTTTTCTCCTGTTTCGTACAGTCGAATGTTTTGATCTTCACAGTGCAGAATGCTGTCTGTGCAGACTAGAAGGATGTTTTCACATTCATCTGCTGAAAGTGGAAAGTTTCTCTGTGCTCATTGAACATCTGATTTTAAGGGGCGGGGCCTACCAGCATGATTTGTGCTATCACAAATAGTTAGGAAGTCAGTCCTGGTCCAGTATGCAACTTGTACAGTGTGATGTAGAAACTTGAATCCACCAGTGCACATCCACTGAGAATGGACTTTACAGTGAAGTAGGAGACATCTTGTGTCCAACAGGAAAAGAAATGAACAACATTTGCATGTTCAGAGAGTCTGGAGGTTTTAATGAGGTAGAAGGGGGAGATTACTTTTGAGCTATGATATGTAACATTTCTGCATAAAATGTATATATTATAATGTCTATACACTAGACCTGTGTTATATACTTGTTGAGTTGTGACAATGTTCAAACTCAGAAATCTGTAATTTTACTCAGGTAATGGTGCATTTCATATCCCCTTTGTGCATGTGTCAGCGTCGTTGTCTGCCAGGAGCTGTCAGATATTTGCTTTTTATAGACTTTTAAGCCACATTTTTACTTACAGTTGCTAGATTTAAGGTTGTTTTTATATTTTAACTGAATGAATGCCAACCAGGACTTCCTTCGTGCACCAAACAACGTTCATTTTAATCACAATTTATTTTTCATCAGTTTTGTACTCATTCCTAAGGACAGCCTCATAAACACCAAGCATGGACAACTGAAAGTAACATTACCTTGATAATGTTACCAATGTTGGCTTACCTTTTAACAGGTACTGGTCTCTATGTTTCCGAGGTTTGTCTGAGTTGTTGTATTGTTGCTTATTATTCTCTTTATTTTCAGTGGGATTGTAGAATTTAATCCATAAATCTTTTTTTTTCTTCTTTCTTCTCTGGTTACGGTACCTTACATTACTGGCTGAGGCGGTGTTACTGAAACACGAAATGCAGCTTGTTAACAGGTGGCTACATCAACTTCTAAAAAAGAGATATTTTGGGGTGGTGAGGATACTGTTTAACTAACCAGGAGCTATGATGTGTTATTTTTCAATTATTCATTGTCCAATATTCTTTCTCTTTGTCGCTTAGTTTGTATTTGTTGACAGAAACTGTAATACATTGTTGGCATGTTGTTACTGTTGTTATATTAAACAGTGAGTCACTGTATTATTGAAGATTTAGCTCCACCTGAAATAGCAATAGATTCGTAATAGTGTTCCACAAATCAAACTTTTAGTGGAGATTTATAAAACCCACCTAAACTTAATCTCCAGTGCTGCTCTGCATTATTTCATCACACCGAGTGGCACGTAACAGCCAAATAAAGTTGGACGGGTGCACATCAGACTTTCTGCATTTTTGGAAATATGCCGAGTTACGTTGATGAATATGTATAAGACTCAGTCTGAACAGCCGCAGCACATGTGTAAGTGAATTCCTCCAGAGACCAACTCTGATGGGTACAACCTCACTCTCACACAAGACGATCTAACAGCAGCTATCCTCTGAGTCGGAGCGACTGATGCACTTATCTGAGAAACAGAAAGAGAAAGGGAGGAAGTTGGGAAGAATTTTAAGAGAAAAATGGGAGGAAAGTTAGAGGAGGCTCTGGGGAAAGTTGGGAGTGAGAAAGAGGTTGATGAGGAAAGAGGACGGGGTGGTAGTAGTGGCGGCAACGAAGAAGAAGTGGGGAGGACACCTTGAGAAGGAGAAAGAAGAAGAGAGAGACAGTGGGGAGGAAAAATGCAGTCATTGGACTGTGAGGGGGGAGAAAGGTACAGGAAGACAGAGAGAGAGTAGATAAAGAAATGAAGGAGACAGAGAGAGCAACAAGAGAGATGGAGATGGACGGAAAGATACAGAAAATGAGACAGAGACAAAGTCGTTCTGCTGTGGTAAATATCTGTCAGTCTCTCCTGTAAAACAAAGAAGGCAGCGATGTGTGGCCATGATTGTTCTTGGTGATTTCCCTGCTGGTATGTCTCACACACACACACACACACACACACACACACACACACACACACACACACACACACACACATTGTAAGTGGTTACAACACACACTGTCTTGCCTCACTTTCAGTCTCCTCAGAGCACCGGCGGGGTGATTAAAAAGGCCTTTGAACAAATGACGTTGGATGAGGAATACCTGTTCACCTTTCAAAAAGTGTGTGTATGTGTGCACAAAGTGGTTGGAGGTCCTCCAGGCGTTTAAAAGCTGAATGTGTCCCTTACCATACGCACACACACACACACACACACACACACACACACACACACACACACACACACACACACACACACACACACACACACCTCAGTGACTGTTACACCTCAGGAGGTAGAGGATCTAATCATTTTGGCAGGGAGCTTTTAACATCAGCGCCAGTGTTTTATTCAGCAGACTTGCTCCCACCAGCCCCTCCGCGCATCAGGACAGGGCCTGACAATAAAACAAACGCACCTGGCCGCAGGAGACGAGAGAGGGGAGCCATAAGAAGTTTTCTTCCAAAATCACATAAAAGTGTCAGCTGTTTTTTGGCAAAAGTACATTTCATCATGGAATATAGATGATGTTTGAAGCTTATAAGCAAAAACATTCTGGACTGAATACAATTTCACTGGTGCATTGGCGTCTCCACCTTCACACTTTTCAGACTGTTTGGACTTCACAACCCTCATTTGCATGTCCTCTGTCCTTGGTCAGTTTGGACCCAGCTGCCATGTAATTAAAAATAAATTAGAGTGAACTTTCTCTCCAACTCAATCCAGCTGTTTTCAGTTGTCTTGACTGTCAGCTCCGTGGGTGTTTGACTGCAACCTGCTGAGCAATAAACTTTCTTCCTCATGGTAATGTAGAAAAAGAAAATCAGGAGAAACTTAAATGCTTACAAAAACATTGGTTGAAATTTAAAACTGTTGTACTGGCTGCCCTGCTGTGACTGACTTGACTTCTGGGAAGTTGATTTGGCAAGACACAAACTGCCTGTGAGCAGAATCACTTCAGTTTAGTCGTATTTTTGTATTTATTCCTTCATGCCAAACCAAGATAATTACCTTCTCTCTAATCCGCTGTCTGTGGCCATTTCCGATTCTATCCAAACCTTATGCAAATGTGGCCGTGCTCTACAAATAATTATCACAGTTTGCACATGGAGCATTATGAGGTGTTGTTTGCAAGAATACACAACGTTATCTAACAGCCAATCAGAGAGCACTGAAATGGCACAAATAGCACTCCAGACTACACTAGGGGAGCTTCATCTATCACCACACAGAGCTGATTTAGTTTATGTGACAGCAAGGCAGAGTGGCTTTTCACAATAAAAGAGAGTATGATGATCTTCTGTTGCTGAATAATTTTCAAAAAAAATATTGGAGCATGAATCTGTTTCATAATGTTCAAACAGCAAACATGACAGAGCATCTAGTAGCTGTTTTTTATCTTGATGTGTTTGTTGCTCAGGCAACGTCTGTCCATCCATCCATCCGTCTATCATCACTTCAGCTGGGTTTGTGCTTGACACAAAGGGTTAACAATACTGCTGGATCGTACGTGATTAGGCCATGTCCTGCTTTAATTATATTCCCAACTGTACATGTGATTGCATTCTTTCATTTACTTTGTGATTCAGAGCGACACAGAGCTACAGCTGGAGTTACATCCAGGTAATGTCCATCTCGGTTTGTCTCCACTGAGTAGGAGACTATTCGCCATGTTTAAAGTTCCACTAGAGACAAGTTCTTAAGCATTTCAAAACTCTCCTATGATTCATATCTTATTTAACATGGCTTTCCCACATAAAAAGTTAAAAAACACTCTGAATAAGGGCTGCCTCATTGAGAAATTCTGGATCTATGAATGCCCCGTTTGGGACCAAAATCGGCATCAGAATGTGTAGTTAGCATCTTTTATTTGTTTATGGTGCATGGAAACATGTAATATCTTTTACAATCTGCAACACATTGTCACATTGTTATGATGTGGTAGATAGTGGAAGGAAGCTCCAGGGTCCGGTTTACATCCAGAAACTGTACATGCTATCATGTTTTGCTGTCAAATCGTCCACCATGCTAGTGCTAACTAGCATAAATAAGCTAGCTCTGCGCTCTAGGTTTCAGGTTTCTTTGCCGGTGGCCTTTACTACACAGCGGTTGGTTTTCAAATTGCTTACGTACCAAATCTAGCTTTCCCAGGGTACATTTGAATCTCTGATTTTAGTCGGTTTAGGGAAGTGCACAGACATCTCCTCATTTAGCAGAGGAATGTGAAACAAGATCTCTTGTAACAAAGGTTGCACAGATGCAGGCCAGTAACTTCAATGTCTGACATTTTAGGGGACATATAATAAAAAACACATTTTTGAGTGGAGGGGATCTTTAAGTTTCTTCTATTCACTGTAATAGAGAGCGGGAGAAAGTCTTCTTCAACTGTCTTAATGGTGTCTTCACTACCTACTACAGTGGCCGTGTAGTAGCCATGGTGTAGCTGCAGTGTAACCCCTATCACACAAGTATAAATCCCCCTTTATCCAGTCTGATTAAGGAGGCCCAGGTGTGCCTCTCCCCAGCTCTCTACCACATTCTGGTTCTGTCCCAAGGTTTTCTTCCAGTTGGATACACCTGGAATACCTCCACAAGGATGTGAGCTCCCCTTCAAACGTTTAAGCTCCTGATCCTAACTTGTTTCAGCTGTTTGTATCCACTATGGGTGCTCCGATCAGGATTTATGTATCCAATCACCCATTGCCAGAAGCAGTATCAACCCATACCGATTACAGGGTCTATTTGAAGCCGTCTAATCATCGTGTAGTGCTATTTAATTACTATTCTTAACAACTTGAGTATTAATCGTGGGTGTTAATTGGAGGCTGTATTTGTCACACTGGTGACAAGAATTTTTTTGAAGGATCAATTAGTTAAACATTTACTGACTATATCCAGGCTTGCCTCCCCCTGCTCAGACCTGTGCCCTTACTAATCCTCAGAGTCATTACAGCCAACACACACCCTTTTGACCTTTTCCCATGAGGCACTGCGCATTGACTTTCAATAGGTTAACATGTTTGCGGAAACAGATGCTGGTTCCTAATTTCACAGAATATAGATCACAACGCTAGGTTTTTGGTCCACTGATGAGGAGCCACATTAACCCTCAGCCTTTCACTTGATTATTTAAAGTTATAATGCCTGAACAGGTGAGACAAAACGGTTCACAGTGCCACATGTCGAATTAACAATTTCAGTTGATTTCAGTCGTTTTCAAGTACTTAATTGCCCATGTGTCCTACTGGTGTGCCCTTAGGCAAGGCACTTAATCCTGTAACCTCCCTCCAGGGGCACAGAGCTGTCCACAGCAATGCCAGCAGCAGATGGGCCAATGGAGTGACTACCACTCTGCTTAGGAAATGAATCTGACTTACGAGAATGTGAATCTGATCACACACACACACACACACACACACACACACACACACACACACACACACACACACACACACAACTGATGTTCTGGACTTGCAGCAGAAGACGCTGGCCACCAGTCGGTGCATTATTCAGCCTAAAAGCTTGTTAAGCAGAGCTCAACAGAGCTGTAATGAAAGATTAATGTGTAAAAAACAGTTTAGTTAGCCTGTGTTATGTAAAGCAATAAAGCAGCGGTTGAGACCTGGACATGTAAAGGAAGAGAGGGAGAAAAAGAGAGAAAGGGAATTGCAGCACAGACACGGGACACAAGGACACAAGGACAAGCACGTAGACAAAGGGAAGAAGAAATGAGAAACTGAGTGACAATGGAAAACAAGAACAGAAAGCGATTGAGAAGAAACCAGGGAGAATGAAAGAGATGGAGGAGCAAGAGCAAAGCTACAGAGAGTGAGAGAGTGAGTGATCTCAGATGAATTAATGAAGTTCTCCCTGAGGCGTAAGTTAACATCTCCAGATGAGTCACAAGTTACAACCTCTCCAGACCAAACACAAGTCGGCATAGCACAGCGCATCACAGCAGAGACAGAAAGCAACCCGCTGCACATGGCAGCACAGCAGAGTACGGCACACACCAGAGCAGACCAGTGCTGAGCACGCCACTACGGATCAGCAAGACAGTCATCAAGATAATACTGTATCTCTGTAATATGATGCTGCTCTGGGATTAACCATCTACCTCAAAAAAATCACAACTCTTCAGGAAATAAGAAGGTGGTGAAAATGGTATTTGAAGTTTTGTTAAATAATTTAAAACTACCACTTTTGCATGGTTCCGCCCACAAGTGAATGAACTGGTTCCAGTCATTCGAATCACTACAGCAGTATGAAAACCAATGTAGAGATCTGAAACTTGCTTGAGATAAGGGGCAGGGGATGACTGCATAGAGGAATGGGACCTTATTGGCTGTTGAGGCACTTTCATAAACAACCAAGATGGCTGCCATTAATGTGGAACTGTTTCTGTTGAATCTGCTAAACTGAACTGTTAATTTTCTCTAAAAGAATTTCAAACTTAAAGCTTTTGTTAATAAGAAAGATTTGTTTGCTGTACTTCTGACAGGATTACCTAGGTTTAACTAGCCAACTATGCTCTTCATGTTTCATTACTGTGATTGGTTGGATGTCTAGCCAGTTGCATCCAGTTGCATTTTGGTATGCACCCCTTGGAAACAGAAAATGACCAGAGAGGTTTCAGACTAATTTACATTTAATCTGCATTTGTGAATTAGCCTTGTGATGCTAGGCAAGTCATGATAATGACATATTAAAGACTTGTCTTTTTACAGTTGCATTTGAGTCCCCTTAATTAATAATATGTTATGATTGATTTGATTTTGTCTTTTACAATGATTTTCCTATTTATTTTCATTTGAATTCGTCAATTGAATTTTAAATGTTCCTGTTAAGCAGTTGCGTGAATAATTATGACAAATGCTATAATAATCAGTTATTATTGATCATGTTATTGTTCTCTTTCATTAGTTTCCTCCCATTCTCCAACCTCAACTTCCTCCCTCTGTCTCTTTCTAAAGTCAGAGGAAATGAACCATGTAGTCCCATTGATCCAGCAGATCACACATGCATGCATACGCATAGAAAAACGCAGTCACTCTCACACACACCGCTCTCCCCTGTGAAGAAGACAAAGTGGGAGGTATATTGCGGTGGACGGAGCCACTGACCCCCTTGTTGAGTTAATGAGCTTTTATTGACTCCAGCACCTGAAGCTGTTGCTGTAACTTATCACTGTTAGCACCTCACTCCCCAGACTCGCAACACACAGGGGAGAACGCACACAAGCAAACACACACACACACGCAATCTGTTTGTGTGTAAAGATCCATGGAGACACAGGAACACACACACAGCTTCAGCTCTCAGTGTGTAAACCTACAGTCTCTCATTAACAGAGCTTTAAACAAGTTTCAGTTTGCGATTTGAATTATCAGCAGATGAGGTGTTCCAAGATGACATCACTTTGACGTCATTTGTGTCAGTTCCAATCAGTTCAGAATCAGTCAAACTTTATTTGTATAACCCTTTTCATACAAGCAAATGTAAAACAAAGTGCTTCACATGTTAAAACACCCTTCAGGATTTATACTTAGAAGGCAAAATGACAGAGTGTCACATACAGTAAACTGTTATGTGTCTATTATATCGGCAGCAGTGAATGAGACATTTACTGTCACTAATAACATAAACCATGGCTCCCTTCTATTCAAGTGTCCCAGTCCAGTAACAGTGATTCATTTATATATACTATACATATATACTAATTTGTATATTGTACTTTTTACTCCACTACAGTTATCTGACAGATTCAGTTACTAGTTACTTTTTAGATAATTTCTTCACACAAAACCAATTAAGAGCTTATAAAATATGTTCTCTTATAAATGAAATTATCAAACAGTACATAGAGTACAATTACAACTGAAACAATTAGTCGATTAATAAAAGGAATTGATTAACAGAGATTGAATTGAACTATTTGATCATCATTTCGTCATTTTCACAACAAAATGTCTTATGGTGCCAAAGTGAGGATGTGCTGCTTTGCCTTTAAATTATTTCAGTTATTATTCTTCATCATTCTAATTATTTTGGACTGTTGGTTGACGAGCACTGTGTAGGTGTCACTTCGGGCTCTGGGTAATTGTGAAGGCATTTCTCACTATTTAAGGAATTTCTACAAAACAAACAATCAATTAATGGAGAAAATAATCAGCAGATGAAACCATAAAGAAAATAATCATTAGTGGCAGCTCCACCTCAACCAACTATATCTGTAAAATGCTGCATGGTCATGATAATCTGATGATATATTAGTAGAGTAACAGTCACAGGGGACATATTTCTACTTTTAATACTAAGTACATCTTCCTGATTATACCTAATAACTTTTACCTAAGTAACAGTCAGTCAAGCAATCAATGCAGGACGTTTACTTGTACCAGAGTATTTTCCAGTGTGGTATTAGTATGTACACTTAAGTAAAGGATCTGAGTACTTCCTCCACCACTGGAATGCAGCTATCATTAATGTTAATATTTACACCTATGCTTTTGTCAACATGTATTTTTGTGGACTTTGAGTACCCGATATAACTTATATTGTCCTTTTGTTTGTAAATCTGTATGGTTCAGGGTGAAAATAACAGTCATTCATTGAATTCTACCTTACATTCTTTCTTTCCCCAATCCTCTGCATTTATTACTTTCCTCTCAAGGTTGCTGTACGCCATTCAAACTACAACAGCCTCTACCTGTATTCTCTCTTTGTGGTGGAAATCTGTCCATAATCTGCTGCCTGTGCTTTGACCAACTGCCTCTTCCTGTCCTACCTGTCTTGCCCCATGGGACTTGTTTGCCTGTTCTCGTTGCTCTCCTGTTGCCAAACGTAAGCCGGTTCTTTGACCAGCAATTCCTTTTAAAATACCTACCACGGCCTCAGTGTTTGCTGCCCATCACACGAGTTAACAGCTGCTGGGAGTATCAAACCCAGAGGAATAATGACCTTTTACCATATTATGTTGGTTAAAAGGGAGGGAAGCAAGCACAACTTTCTGTGTCTGAATTCATCATTCAGCTTTGAATTCCGCTGACATTAATCTTGATTTGTCAACAGCCAGTGAAGACTACAATATCTTTACAATACAGGATTCTGACTGACATCAGCTCATTTTTCATTATTATTACTGCAAATCTTATCATAATCAAATACAGCTCTCAAACAAAATCTGTATTTAACACATTGTGTCTTAATTGAACAAATTTGGTATATAATGTATATAAACATTTTAATTCCTATACGATAGAAGTTATTGAGACAAACCCCTGTACAATACAACTTTATAGAATTGATCATATTCAGTTTTTATTGACACAATGTGTGTATTTTTTGTGGAATTATGCTTAAAACTGTTTGCATTTGCTGCCATTGTTCCACATGAGGAACAAAATATTGGAAGTACTTATCAATAATCCAACACCATCAACAAACTATAGCCAAAAATATTGATCAAAGCCTGTCTGGCATGGCGTCAACAAAAAATGAAAAAAAAAAATACATTTCACAAAAGGTAGAACTTGTTGCAGGTCTGGCTGAAGGAACAAACATAATGGTGGAAGGAAAACAACAACAAGCAAAAGCAAGGTGTCCAAGCATCTTACCAAAGTAAAACTTAATGTTGGGCCACGAGTCAAAAACACCTACTGTATTAATTGTTAAATGCACAATGGTACTAGGACCTCAAGTTCCATTCACTGACTGACTTCCTGCGTTGTGCTCGGATTTAGAAAAATTATGTTATTATTTTTTTCCTGCTAGAAATATCTGGCGGGCCAAATTTAACCTTAAGTTGGCTTGCGAGCCCCACTTCGGTTTACATGGCAACAAACACAGGAGTAACAACAGCCCCCTGCTGACTGAAACGAGCTGCACTGTTCATCCCTGCGGTGATTCTCCTCCTTCAGACCATAGTCTTCATCTCTACACGTTGATTTGTGTGAGTTTTATTTTGCTTTTTGTCTTTTTATTTTATTTTGTACAAAAAAGAGTTGACAAATTAGACCAGTTAAAATATACAGATGATAAACAGATGTAAAAACCAAGTGATGATTGGAATTTGGTACAGATTTATAGTAGTTTTTGTTAGAGGGAGAACTACCTATAGATATTTGTGTGTGTTCCTGTGCAGGTACAATAGTGTGATGTGTATTCATGTTTACAGTGTGAGAGAAATATGCAGGGAGGAGGAGAGGGAAAAATAGAAACATAAATAAATAATAATAGAAATAATAATAAATTAAAGTAAATGAATTAATTTAATGAAAAGAGTCCGTTGTATTATTCCATAATTCATCTCTCAGAGGACAGTAGCTCAGGTTGATGTGTTTGAACAGTGTGTGTATCAGTGAGGATTTATGATGGATGTTTATCTTTCTCGTATTAGTAAGCCAAGAACATCACAGTTTGAGATTTGCTGCCATTAAAATGAAGTGAAATTCAAATCCTTCAAGATGAAAGAGGTTCCCTTTGTAGCTGACTCCTTGGGTCTGAAGCTTCACCTCTATCCGCCCCCCCCACACACACACACACACACACAAACAGGAAGCTACCTTTCTCTGGAGAGGAAAAAAAACAGCTCTAATGTACACACTATGGAAATCTGAACCCCCTACTTCCTGTCCCAGGGGCTGAATGTGTTGTGTGTTGTTATGTTTCCATAAAGAACCTAATGTATATGTGTGTATTAATCATTGCACAAGAATGTTAGCAGATCCTTTTAAATTCTGTGGCTCAGCTCGCAGTCAATAATTAGGTCTGTTGTGATAACCTGGGGATGTGTTGATAAATGTGTTAATTTTCATCCGCATTTACATTTCAGAGCACCGAGTTATTAGGAGTGAACCTGTGGCTGTGCCCCTTTATCTTCACATTTGCATCTCTGTGTATTTACAGCCGTGTGTGTGTGTGTTTCTGAGTATGTTTGTACTGTATGAACGTCTGTAGTGACTCTTGCATTGCTGCTCTGCCTGGTCAGCAGGTTTCTTTAGACTCTGCTGACCATGCCAAGGTTTCAGAGAGCATCTATTACCCTAACATAATGTGACTGTGTGTAGGCTGTTTATGTGATTATAGCATCTTTTAAGTTACTGTGATGGCACAGGTTCTTGTTTATAGGAAACTGAAAATCCCAGTGCAGTCTGTGTGTGTGCTTTCAGCTCATTCACACTTTTCACACACACACACACACACACACACTCTCTTTTCTTTGATGTGTAATCATTGTAAGGGCTTGGTCACACCAGCAGAAATATTCCATCTAGAAAGCAATTCATTTCAATGGAGTAGTCAGTCAGTGAAGTCATTCAGCTTTTAAAGGTCCAGTGTTTAACAATATGAAAACCTTTTGGCAGGAATGAAATATGTTTCATTATCGTGTTCATTAGCCTAAAATCACTGAATGAGTTCTTTTTTATCTATCTTACGTCCACCATGTTGAACCACCATGTTTCTACAATAGCCCAGAAAAGACAAACCACTGGATCTAGATAGGGCCTTTTGTGTTTTTCACTTGTTTTTTCAGCATCATAGTTTCTCCTACACACTTGGAAGGCTGAGCTGTATTCAAATGGTTGAATACTAGAGAGAGAATGAAGCACTGGTTTAAGCCACTACTACTCTCTCTCTCTCTCTCTCTCTCTCCATAGTTTCTTCTAGGCTTCTCTGTGCTGGACCATCAGTCTTTCTGGGACCTCTCTCTCTCTTTCTTTCTCCCTTGGTGCCACATTCCAGATGTTTTTGGTCTTTATTTTTATCCTCTGGGAGACTGAGTCTCATCTTGTCTCTGTGTCTTTGTTTCCTTTCTCCTGCATGTGTGAATGTTGTGCTTGAGTTTTCTCTCTTGTGTGTTTCCAGGTCTCAATGGTGGGGAGGAGGTTGTGTGGCTCAGATCACATCTGTTTGAAGACATCTGAAATTGCTCAACATCCTCCCAGATCCATTCTTCGTATACATATATATATACAGGTTCAGGTTTGGACAGAAATATGTGTCCCGAGTCGCACTCTAACCTACCTTACCCTAACCTGTATTTCTAAAAGACGCAAATTAATTTCCTGTGCAAATGTTCCACGTCACAACAAACACACATCAATACAGTGACTGTTATTTTGCAAATGAGTGAGAACAATGGAAAGTCCATGATGGAATGATGAGACCTGATGAGGACATTAAAATGTGTATCAGAGGATATTGCAACGGTTTTAGAAAACCGAGGAGGATGTTTAAAAGGTGCAGGTAGAAGATGAAGAAACTGAAATCAAGGACCAGACTTCTCTCTTGGTGTATATTTTTCTAAAGCGTTTTTGTATATGAAATACAAAGGCAAAGAACTAGGCGCCAAAGCCTCACAAGTTCTTAAAAGTTTAGGTTATGGAAAGGTCAAAAATTGTTAAGTTCCTGTCATCCAAAACAACTATATGTGTCTACGCGTCAGTCTAGGTTGACTGCTGTAAACAACTCAGACAGATAGACAAATGTGTCTCCCTCAACCTTCACATCTTTGATGACTTTAGTTTGATTTTCATGTTGGCTTGCTTTTCACATTCCTTTGACTGTCTGGTTTATCTCAACTGTCTGGCTTCTGAAGGAGTCTGCGGTTAATGTGTTCTTTCTTTCTTCTCTAACCTTGAAAGCCCTTGGCCCTGCAGCCACCAACCTGGACTCTGTCCACTTCACCTTCACCAAAATCCCACAGACACACAGGCGTTCATCCATGCAAGCACACACAGCCACACGGGGTACACAGAGGCATGTGCAGGCCTGCATATATGCTCATCCACAGAGGCATGCACATCTTTTTTTAATGCTTGTGTCACTTCACATCCTCGCAGGTTGTGCACATTTATATCTTCCTCCCTCGTCTGTGGCAGGATGCAGACAAACAAAAACAAGAAAAGTACTTTAATTGAACTAAACTGCTCACATAAAGTGCACAGTTGCTGAATGAAAATCATTAATATGAATGATCTTTTTAAAGAGTAACTAAAGCACCAAACCACTTTCTTCAGCTGAAAATGTATATGGGTATTTAGTAGTATTATTGATTGATTCAAGTCCAAATTTTGACATTTTAGTACAAAGTATTTGATTTCTACAAATTGTGATATAAATATGCATATTGACCTCACTATATTGGTTTAAGAAGCTATTGCAATTCAATTTCACTATTGGCTGATCTGGAGGGAGGTGATGTATGTGGTGGCAGCTTTCATCACCAACCCACCAACAGATACCACGCAGACACTTTTACAAACAGTCATGAATATGCTTCTAGTGACTGTCAATGCCCCTGGTGAGTTACCAGGAACCCCACTGTGAGGCATCTTAACAGGATAGTTCAGTGTTTTGGGGAATATAGTTATTTATTTTTTTCCAGCAGTGATTAGCCTAGCTTAGCATAAAGCCAGAAAGCCTGAAGATACAAGCAATCTGTCATTACAATCACACATTATTTCTTATTTGTTTGCACATAATTTTTTAATTTTGGACGGAGTCAGGCTAACTGTAACAGCTGCTTCCAGCTTTGTTGCTAATCTTCTGATCTCACTTTTGAATAGAAAGCAAAAAAAACATTTTATTTGTCTTAAATCAAGGCAAAATGACATGTTTAAATGAAGTGAATACTAAACCTAAAAAAAAATTATATTTAAATAAGAGATTCTGCACACTAGTATCCATTATCTAAGTATTTAAAAATAAAGCATGTTTGAATGTTGTCTGTACAGCAGTATATGTTATTATTCTGATTATCAGCTCGGTTTATATTTCTTCTCAGTTTTTGTGATACATTGCACTGTATGGTAGTATGGACATTGGGAACATTTGCTAGAAAGCAGCCTTTCAGTCTAGAGACTAAAAGCTTGTCTTTATAATATATATATTCTTTATAACACTTGCATTTGACCATGGAAATGGAAATGGTAAATGGACTGCACTTTATAGCGCCTATCTAGTCTTCCAACCACACAAAGCGCTTTACAATAAAAGTCACATTCACCCATTCATACACGATGTAACGGCTCATCAGAAAGTACCTATCACATCACACACATACACACACACACACACACACACACACACACACCGATGGCACAGCATCAGGATTAGCGACCGACTCCATTCTACCTCATGAGCAGAGCAGTGTGTAACTTAAACATACTGGTTACTTGTCCGTGATAAGTAATACAACCCAGGGAACATTTACTAAGCATTATTAGTAATAGTATTGTAGTAAGAGCATTAAAGCTGCATTAATCCATTTTTCACATTAACAGTGGATCAAATGACTATGTATATAATGAAAGGCGACCCTTGCAGTGATGAACCCACAGAGATTCATCACTTGACTCTTCAGTTCTCCTCAGCTACATGTCATTTTAGCATTTTTCGTCATTTTTTCAACGGCGCTGAAGGTATTAGAGTGTTAAGCAGCTGAAGAACAAAATATTTACCACAGAAGTTAGTAGAGACTAAAACTGAGCAAGGAGGAGCGTAAAGATTGAACTTACATTTGTCAAACAGCCAGAACCACGACTCCAAATGAATTCTAATGTTGCTGTGTCTGCTGGATGGTTATATAGGCGCCAGTTTGCTAACACATTAGCCATAACAGACTGTTTATAACATGTCAGTGTTATGTTTACAGCTGCTTGTGTTGCCCCCAAGTGGACAAAAAAGAATCAATTATTGCAGCTTTAAAACCACACCGGCATAATAAACACTGTACATAAAGTACATTAGTGAAGTGCAGCGGCCAACCAGTCTGCTCCTGCTCACATGCTGCTGGGTAATGCTCTGCCCATCAGGGATAAGATGAGAACATTATCAATCTGAAGATGCTACATAATCTGGCCATTCATTACACTAACAGGCTTGATCACATTTTCGGCCCATTCAGAGGGATGCCTGATTACATTTTGACTAATGACGACATCATTAGTTTCTTCGTGGCCTCTCGTCTCTGTTTACACTGCTAATGTACTCAAAGAAGTCTTGGGCCCTGGGAACCTGTGTGGGAAACAGGTTCATTGTCCTTCACAGAACTGCACGTTTTCTGTGTTCTCTGTTTCTCCTTAGCCATTTCTGTCTCTCTGTTTCTCCCTGGTGGGTTTTATTCAAAGTTTCCAAAGTTGGAGAGCTTCTGCAGGATCTCTTGTTGGTTTCAGTTCTTATTAAATTGAATTGTCTGGAGTCTTTGGTCAGTGATCCATGATGGTTTGCCTTTTTCTGACAGGCCTGATAAATACAGGTCCTGATCTCTCTCTGCGTCTCTATTCCTCTCTCCTCCTCCTCCTCCTCCTCCTCCTCTCCATCTTATTCTCTCCGTCCTCTCTCTCTCCACTTGCCCTCTGCCTCTCTCACTCACCTCCATATAACTTCTCTTACTTCTCTCTTGTTTTGTGTTCCTGTAAACTGCATTGCATTTTTTTTCACTTTTTTCTATTTCTCTTGCTTCTTTCAGACTGAAAGCTAATGCTCTCTGTGCTCCTTCCCTATAGAATTGTGTATTTTGTGTGTGTGTGTGTGTGTGTGTGTGTGTGTGTGTGTGTGTGTGTGTGTGTGAGTGAGAGAGAGAGAGACAGCGTGTGCGGGAAGGCAGACTAAAAGACAAGAGCTCCACTGACCTTGGATACCCAGTGCTCTCCTATTTGCCAATAACCTTCCTATATGCCTCCGTACACACTGCGGATAAAAGTTGTGTGTGTGTGTGTGTGTGTGTGTGTGTGTGTGTGTGTGTGTGTGTGTGTGTGTGTGTGCGGGTGTGTGTGTGTGTGTGTAAAGAAGAGGGTTTCTGGAGAATTAATGTCACACACCTACCTTATAGTATGCAAATGACACATAGTTTTGGTACAGCCGATACACACACACACACACACACACACACACACACACACACACACACACACACGTACACACAGTGAGAACAGCAGATGAATTCAGTTACACTGATTACAATAGAGGACAGTGACTCCTTCATACAGTATATGTGTGGGTGCATGTGATACAGCGTCTTTAAACTGTATATGTATGTGTGTGTGTGTGTGTGTGTGTGTGTATATGAATATTCAGACTCAGTGTAGTTTGGGGATAAGGAGAGGAGAGTCATGCTCTGCTGGTACTTCATTACTTAGTATTTGTTAGAGAAACCCTGATACCCGTGCACGCACAAAAAGCTTGTTTAAATTGTCTTAATCCAGATCTTTCTACAAATTGTCACCCTTTCCTACAATAACAACCCCGCTCGAGGAGATCAAGGAGAAGGTGCAGATACGGAAAAAATAATTGAGGACACTAATGTGTGTGTTTTACATGTGTACGTATGATGTTGTACTGTATATGTGCTGAGTGTGTATGTTGGTGTAAGTGTGTCCTTGGACGGTTTAAGTGCCTGTGAAAGATTTAAGAGTGTGTGTGCATGTTCACTTATCTTTCTGTCTATCCATTAAGTCTGTGTCTGTATGTGTTACTTTCCTAACCACACGTGTCTGCGTGTTGGTTAATGGCTAGAAAGTGGTGCTGAAGACTACAACACATACAGGGAGAGATAGAGGGAAGGAAGGCTTCCTAAGAGGTAGAATGTGTGAACAGGAAGAAGCATATGGGGGGGGGGTTAAAAACAGTAAACATAAAACATGGAAACAAGATTGGGAAATTAGATAAAAGAAGAGGTGGAAATTATGAATAACTTTGCTGATTGAATCCAGAATGGCAGACTCTGCCCTTACCAATAAAAACTATAGAGAATGAATTACTGAATGTCAATACAATTAATCGCTGTTGCTGAAAAAATGTCAACCATAAATCGTATCACAAATGGGGTTTGATTTTTATTGAAAATATTAAAGCAGCTATAATCGATATTTTAGGTGTTTACATGGGATTGTGTTTGGTGCTTAAACGCATTCATAGTGGATGGACACGGTTTCTATCCGTCTATCTTGTTGCTGCTGCAAATTCAAAAGATGTACTGCAGAAGTAGTGTGAAGGAATTACACCTTGCATTTCTTTGTACGTCCTTGTGTTACAAATTACCTCGAACCTTCACAGATCTTTATAGTGAGGCAGCTGTTTTCAGCAGAAAGGGCAGAAAAGTCACTTTATGTTGTGATGTGAGTAAGCACTTGGCAGCAGAAGACATTTTCCTCAGGAGTTGGTGGAGACCAAACCCAGAGCTACAAGTGAGTGATATAATCAGGTGGACATAAACACGACTCTAAATAAGTGATATCGTTGCTCCATGACACCTGGATGTGTACTACAGCTTGTTTCTGCTGCCCCTATGTGGCCAAAAAAATAAGAACCATAATGAATATGCTATAGAGTTTTAATGCACAGATAATGTTGAAAGAAGTTACTTTAAAAATGTTGGGATCAAACGTTCAGTATCAGCATTGTGTCTGGATTGTTTCAGCAGTCTTCAGTTCAGTTTGTGTGTTTATATGGTTAACAGCTCACCAACTTCCTGCACCAGAGTTATTGCATTATGGTTGTTTCTGAGGTCTTTTAGTGAGGTTTAAACCAGGAATTAACATACTGTATATGGCATGTGAGCTGACAGTGGGGCTTTCAGTCCCCAGTGATCAGAACTCCAAAGCAAAAAGCTACTGATTTGGTGAGTGATCCTGATGATTCAGTGCGCTCACGTTCAGCTTTAGGATTGATCGGGCTGAACTGATGTAAAGGGGAGATGACATGTGCAGTAGTGGTTGGTTTTGTAAAATCAGTCTCCATGGTGATCTGAGTTCAAAACTGTTTCAAAAAGCTATTTCAGTATCAATTGTAATGGTGCCAGTATGTCGATCACACTGCTGCTGGGTGATTGATGAGGTTAAAATCTCTTCATCACTTTCAAGACGTCTTCTTTACTGAGACATAACAGCATTAAAAGCTCAGACTTGTCTTCGGTCTAACAAAACCATGCCACCACTTATCCCTCTCATCACTGAAACCTTGATTTGATGCCGAAACTGAACTGAACTCATCCATACAATGAAGTGAATGAGAGGAGTAAATATTTGCCCAAATGGTTGTACAGCCTTCTTATTTCTACTCCATCTTTGGTGCAAAGTAATCATTGCTGAGATGTTTCCTGTATCAGTCAAACTGTGCGGCCTATGAGATATATCTTACCCCATGAGAACTCTTAAGAGCGTTCTAAAAGATTAAAAACCCTGGAAATAAAGCGGCTCTGCTTTGATTTGAAACATGTGACGTGGGATTCTTGCTATCTAATTCATCAATATTTGTGAATCCCTGATGAAAAGGACGAAGGGAGGACGGAGAAGGGTGAAAAAAAAGAGTAGGAAGAGATGATGAAAGAAGCAGAGACATGAGAGATGGAGCAAGTTTAAAACAAAAAAGGAAGAGGAGCGATGGCATGGAGATAGAAAATGACTGCAGAGACATGAGAAGTAAGAGAAACGAGGAAATGAGGTTTGCTGGAAGTGAGGGAAGGAAAGGAGGAGGAAAAAGGAGAGGAAGAAGCAGATAGAAAAAGTGTGCAGTGTGGTGGACACAGCTGTGCGTGTGTGTCTAAGGTGTGTGCGTTGAGCGCTAGAGACTGTGATCTTTGTGATAGGGAGGAAAGAAAGGAGGAAGGAGGAGGGGAAGCAAGGGCCGTTTTCCTCAAGACTTTTATACCAATTTTAATGAGGAATCTTCCACTTCATGAGTCTGTGCCGCAGTTTAGGCAAAAAACACCTCGAAATAGCAGCGGTTGACCAAGAGGGAACTTCGAGAGAGAGGGAGGTTAGGAAGTGTTTCCTGAGGAGAACAATTAAAAGCCAAATATAATCTCCCTCTCGCCTATGGACTGCTTTTAATGTGATTATCGGGCCGTTGATGACGCAGAGTGGAGACCTGCACCCAGGGGAAACCTCTCCATGTCTCGGGTCTTGATACTTGCAGCTTTTTGAGCAGAGACAGAGGAGACAAAGAGATAACTGATACATAGTTGGAGAGATGAGGAAGACAGACATGGTCTGTGTTCTAACAACAAATGTAATATTTTCATTACAAGGACTTTGAGCTCATGTTAAAGGAACGGTTTGACATCTTGGGAAACACATATTTATCACTTTCTCGCTGAGAATATGATCAAAATTGGATGCATGTGCAGTAAATATGTAGCCGGAGCCAGTAACTACTTAGCTTAGCTTAGCATAGCTTAAAGACCACTGACAGTATGTAAGTAGTGGACAGAGCTTTCAGGTCTGAGACGTGAAGCCAACATAGAAGTGTCTTAAATCTGCATTCTTCCTAATGGTCAGCAGGGGGAGCTCCATTGGTAGCAAAAAGACCTGTGCTTAAGCTCTGTTAAAGATAAAGAAACATATTTTAGTGTACTGTTTATCTGTAATACGAGATCATGTGTGACGAGCTGCCATTGTTTCCTACTACTGACGAGTTGAAACTGTGCAGCCAATGAGAGCAGCTCCACTCGCAGGATGACACCGCCGCTGGCTCCAACAAACTGTAACCATAACCCCAACCTTAAGGCTTCAAAACGGTACTCCACAAACCAATCAGTGATGTCACGATAGGTTTACACTTAATAAAGACTGGAAACAGCTAGTCTGGCTCTGTCCGCTCTAGTCTTGTTTGTTTAATCAGATCAGAGTGTAACAACGCTAGGGAACCAGTGGAGACTCAATGCAGTTACTGCTAACATGCTAAACTAAGTCAATTGTCGTTTTTATACTTTAGTTTTGTGTTTAGTGCTAATGTTAGCATGCTAACACATGGTAAATATTACGCATGCTAAACACAGTAGCATTATCACTGTGAACCATCGACATATATGAAGATACACCATGACTCTTCAAAAGTGAAGCCAAAAAAATCTTGATTGCCCCCTGGTGGCTGGTTGCAGTATAGGTCATCTTGCCCAGTGTCTCCATGTTAGCAGATGGGACTTGGGCCAAACTAAACAAATCAAAGTACAATACAATACAAGTCAAATACATTCGATACCACGGCACCACCACCGATCACTCCTGCACAGACTCTGGCTCTGAAGGGCCAAAGATTGCAGTGGCCGTATCTGGGATATTTTGGCTCCATTATCAGACAGTGGAAGGAAGTGGAGATGCAATGTCCATATATGTCGATGCTGTGAACATGTTAACATTTTGGAATCAGCATTTAGCTACTCCAAGTGCTCTGACACTGTTACAGTTTACCTGTCATGCACATGCCTTTAATGTATTCTATACAGATAGGGGACACTACTTCTGTGCTCATGTCTCTTGTGCACTACCTTGTTATACTGCACTGTTTGCACTGTCACTGTTCACATACCTTATCCAAATGCCTTTATACGGATACCTTGTCATATTTCCCTTGTTTCTAATGCTGCCAGTCTCTGAGACATAAAGTGTCTAATGTCTACAAGCACAGGTGAACATCAAACTGCTAAATTGAGTTCAGCCATCATTCATTTTACTATTTACACCTGAGCTTTTCTACTATGCTACGAAAAAACAAACATTGTTTGTATTTACAGCTTTTTGGATGTGGTGCAATCAGTGTATAATTTCCTTCTTTTCCCTTTTTTCTAGAGAGACGTCAGCACAACCCTCTCGATGCAGCTGGGGAAGAGGGATAACCTGAAACACGATGAAATCCTGCACAGCTGCTCCTCCGAGCTTCTATGTGATTTTTGTACTTTGGAGTGCCTACATGCATTTGTGCACATATTGAGCAGATTAAGTTTTCTCACGATTCTGCATCAAACCACTTCCTTTTTCCTTTGAGGAACTTTTAGAAGAAAAAAAATTGAAACATCTGCAGAATAAATATTGTGAAAGTCCTACCTCGAGACGGAGTATAGACCCACGAGATACACTGGAAAGACTTACTACATGGGTGTACTCCTGTATGACACAGGAAGAGGAGCTCTGTGCTGTAAAGCTCCGTAGTGATCAAAAGCAGCTATAAATACTGTCAGTAAATATGACAAAGAAATACTAATTATAGGCTATTATTCATCTTAGCCAATTTTATTGGTTGTCTGTCAGTGCATTTGAAGCGTTGAGGGATGCTTTTCTTACTAAAACGTGTTTGATCTTCAGATAAGTATGTGTAACTGATGACAGTTTGAGTCAAAGGTGACAAGATGCAACACACACACACACACACACACACACACACACACACACACACACACACACACACACACACACAGTTTGATGGGAGCAAAGTAAGAGTTTCATGTAAAAATATCAGCCTGTATTAATACATGAAGGAGCCTATTCTGTGTGTGTCAGTAACATGATGTGTCAGCTGAGGGACAGACTGAGTGAATGGGGGAGATGACAGACAGACAGACAGACAGACGCAGCAGCAGCAGCAGAGGAGCGTTTCCTGATCAGGTTCAGATGCGGTGCTGAACAGAGTCCCCAGAGACTGCTGAGCGGAGGAGGGGGACAGATGCGATTCATTCATCATTTATCTCCATCGGTGGGACTTTTTATCTTTCTTCCCCCCACGGTGTCACACTCCCATGGGACCCCTCATCCAACCCCCTCTTCATTGCTCTGACATGAGCAGCAGCATGGGATGATGATCAATGAAGATGATGATTTTTAACACATACTTTAAAGTGGATTAGACGTGGTTTCATTTAAACTAAATGCCGATGTAATTGAGGGTTCTTGCTCATTTAAAGGGCCACTCCGCCAGTTTTACACATAAAGTTTGACATACTCGTTATAAAGAGTACTATGTTGCCTGAGAGGACTATTGTGTAATACTCTGGAGGGACCTTTCCAGAGTCTGAAAAAAAATAACCCGATGATGTCATAGCGATGTAACCGGTCACCTCGGCTTGAGTTTAGAGAGACTACTGATTTAAAATAAAGTCTTTGTTACTACAGACTGTGGGGATGGAGTTTGAAAGATGTTGGCATTTGCCGGACAAGGACAGTTTAATGAAAGGTGCTGTCAAGTTGCATGATGGGAAATGTAGGATTTCACCCATTCTAGCGACTAAAGATCAGGATATCTCAATCTCTGCAGCAATGATTCTGATCATGTTTTAAATTCTGTCTCTTGTGAGTTGTGTTGCTCCAACTTCATGGGGGTGCAATATGAAATAGCTCTCACTTCACTTAATCATTTCATTGCATTCAGTTAACCTGCAAGGTGGGAGCACAAGAGGAGCCTCTAATATCAGTTTGACATAAAGGCTTCCCATCATGTGCCCATTTAACATGAATGAATCTACCATTGCTGCACTATTATATCATGTGTAAGTAACCTGACTGAGCTGAGGCATTAAAGGGCTGTGGGGAAATTATCTTATATTCCACTCCAGCTGTTCACCAGCAGCTGTTTGTCGCGTGGAGCACAGCTGGAAAGATGCAGCCAGATCACACTCAATGAAAATCACGACGGCAGTTTGCGTAATGATCCCGCGTCCAACTTTGGGAGCAGATACACTGAGCCTGCTGCACCCACAACCTTTGAGCTATCTTTGGTTTTTATGATCGGATCCCTGATCGGATCGCTCCTGCAGCAGCGGCACGTGTTCCGCGGGATGCTGGGGATGAAGGTGGGAAGCTACGGGACCCTCTAACTTCGAGGTGCGCAGAGACGTCTGTCTCAATACATACAGATCAGTCATTTTAAAGCACTTCAGTCCAGATCTGCATCACCCGGTTACGCGCAAGGACTCCAAAACTTCTCCAAATAGAAAATTCTTACCACCGCAGAATAAGTCAGAAATACGAGTTCCACAGAATCACTCAAATGTTTTGGGTACTTACTCAGCAGCAGAGCAACAGGCAAAAAGAGGAGGCACGCAGAGTTCATCAGAGATGCCATGCTGACCCGACAAGTCGTCCTTCCTTTTCCCGAAGAAGTTTCAGCCTCGCACCGGAATTCCCAAGTTGTTCTTCCAAATAGAAAAGGCAGCCCACAACCGTCCCGCTCCTCGGCGCTGGTCAGTGTGTCTCCCTCCTGTCCTCGGTGCAGCTCTGTACTCCAGTGTGAGAGCATCCACAGTGCTCCGCTGAAGGGGAGGGCGCGTCCGTGCCGAGGAGGAGGAGGAGGAGGAGGAGAGGCCAGAGCTCGCAGAGTCCCAGATGAGCTGCACCACGTGAAGCCAGGTCTCTTGTGGATGGAAGGATGGAAGCAGGGAGGATTTCGAGGTATTCAGACCCTCCTAGAAGTGAATTCCTACATTTAAAATCCTACCCAGACAGGAACCAATATATATATATAGCCTACAAACAATATGCTTAAAAAGACAAACCAGCAGGGTCCATTTGAAAGCATTTATTGTCTCTGTCAAACGGTGTGCAGTTGAGTGGTTTCATTTCTACAATTAAAAGAAAATATACAGACACATTAAAGCTGCAGTAGGTAACTTTTATGAAAATAACTTCCACTATATCCTGACAGTAGAACATGAGACAGATAATAACTCATTAGTGCTCCTAATGGCATGCGTCACACCTGAATGAAAACAACCAATCAGAGCCAAGAAAGATAGCTGACTCTTGAGTCTCATTCCAGGTCTCAAAAATCAATCTTCAAGTCTCCAACCCAAAACTTTGGTATTTGCTATTGTTCTCAACAATCAACTATCTTTCTGGGCTCTGATTGGTTGTTTTCTTAAAAATCCCATTAGGAGCACTAGGAGGAGCCAGAGGAACCTGATTGTTTCACAGATTATCTGTCTCATGTTCTACTGTCAGGATATTTTCAGTAAATATCAAAATGTCAAAATTAACTAAAGAAATTAGATGTACAACATACAATGACAAAGTAAAACATTTGGAATATCATAGAAACAGTAAACAAAGGGAACCTCCTCAGTCAAAGTGCAAACAGTGAATGAACTCAGTCAGGACACTAAGCGCCTGTCCTCACAAATACGTTTTTCTCGAATCCGGATAAATACTCTTGCATCGGCCTCGCGTCCAGACAGATACGACGTCTTCGGGATGTGAAAACGGTATTTTTTGGAAATGGGTCCCAGAGTGGGAAAATCTAAAAACACCGGATTGCCCGGAGTCGTCTGGACAGCGAAACCGATTATTTCCGAAACGATGACGTATTAGCCCCGCCTCTCTAGCCTTTAACCTCAGCCGCCGCTGCTAGACGCGTCATAACAACAACAACAATGGCGGACTACTTGTTTGTAAACAGCGCATGCTCCATGGCTTCTCTTCCGGTTTTAGTGTATTGGTGTGGCGGCGTCACAGCACCACATACAGGCCTGTCATATGTACTACAGCGTTTTGGGTAATTGCAGTGAATCCGTGTGGACGCAGATATTTCTGGAAACGACGCCGTGTTTACAGAGATTTTTTTCGACACGACATCGTATTGGGTGAGACAGGCCCTTAGTGTCAACTACTCAATTAGCACACCTGTGTCTGCTTCAGTGAAGTGTGCCCCTGTGATCTCCAATCCAGCAGTCATGTGACCTCCACTTCTAACAAGAAAGTTTTGCTGATGGACACAAGATGTCTCCTCCTTCACTGTAAAGTCCACTATCAGTGGATGTGCATTGGTGGCTTCAAGTTTCTACATCACACTGTACAAGTTACATACTGGACCAGGACTGACTTCCTAACTATTTGTGATGTCACAAATCATGCTGGTAGGCCCCGCCCCTTAAAATCAGTACAAAACTTTCCACTTTCAGCAGATGAATGTGAAAACATCCTTCTAGAGTCAAACTCTGCACAGACAGCATTCACACAGCACACTGTAGGGACAAGAAGAAACACTGATTAAAGAGTGGAGGGGTCTTTAAGTAAAAGCACAGAAATATTATCAGTGTTATCAGCAAAATATACTCACTGCAGAAGAAATGCCCTTGTGATGATGTTTTATTATGACATTAACAGATGGCTGTAGATGGTGACCTAACTACTCTGTACACTGTTAGGGAGTAAAGTCCAGTGGTTCCCAACCTAACAGTTAGGCTCTCTTCAAAGGGTCACAAATTAAATCTGAGGGCTCCAGAGATGGGTAATGGGAGAAAAGAGAGGGAAAGAAGTTCTGCTACACTAGTTTATATCCATTCTTGTGGCAGGTCTTTGTTTGTTTGAGAGTATGAAGGGGGAAATGTCACTTCGGTAGTGTAAAATTTTTTTTATTGTAAAAGCTGTTAAATACACGTTGTGGAGGGAGGGTGAAGTAGTTTCCCTCTGAGCTGTAGTGCAGTAAAAGCACTAGTAATGTACAAGTACCTCCAAATTGTACTGCAGTAGGTAACTTTTTACTGACACTTTGGGTCGGTGGCTTCAAGTTTTCATGCATTTTTTTTATAGTTGATTGATGAGTCTCATTCTCAGGATCTGGGACCTATCTTTCTCGGCTCTGATTGGCTGTTTTCGTTCAGGCCCAGTGGATTCTTGTAAATACCATTAGGAGCTCTAGGAGCCAGAGGAACCTGATTGTTTCACTGATTATCTGTCTCATGTTCTACTGTCAGGATGCAGTCAGCAAATACCACAAAAAGTTATTTACTTTCCACCACTGTGTGCAACGGAAGTAACCATGAGCAAGGCTCTGAATCCCCATCTTCAGGGACCGATGCTAGCTTTGTCTTCAGGGGGAACGGACTGTTGACTGTTCTTTGTTAGTACACAACATACAAATCAAGACACAATAAATTGAACAAGTCTTTTTATTCCAAAATGTTTAGGGTAAAATAAACTGTAAAAGATACAACATAACCATCCAAGCAGAGGGAAATGAACAAAGTGAAAGAGAAAAAATAACATACACACTATCCTCAGTCATGTTTCTACCACACAGCTCCCACTCGGGACCAAGCAGGAGACCACCTGTCCTTCTGCTCTGGGGAAAATAACCCAGGCTCTGTAAATGAAAGCTGAAAGAGGACAAAATAGGGCTTCTCTCAATTTTCTGTCCAAATCAGCTGTGTTGGTAGTCAAATGTTTGCAAACAAATCATACAGACTCTCCTCTGCTCTGCTGTGTGGGCCTTACTTCAGAACCAGCCACAAATGACCTCTCAGTGACATAAATGCTTGTAAAAGTGAAACGGAGCCGCTATGGGATAACGCCGGAGCGTTACAAGCTGTATAATGGCCCAAATGGGATCAAATGTTAAAGTAAATCATGTAGAATGCAATAAGGCACTTGCTAGGCAAATCCAACTGAACAGATTCTAAACACAGAGGTCAAATTAACAGAACCTTTATTTTACAATCAGCAAAAACAGTGTGGCCACCCTGCAATTAAACAATGATGTGTGTAAATGAGCTGTACACAAATTGTCATACACTTTCAACACACAAGATGAACAAACGGTGCATTTACAACCTAAAAGGCAGGCGTTTCAATGTTTGGTAAAACAGATACTGTAAGAGCAGGAATGATTTCTGATGCAAAAACCTAAACGGCAAGCAGGGTGAATCTCTGCAGTCCAACTAAGTGCTGCCGCCTACAGCCTATGAGAAGTTACTGCACATTGAGTTTACAACCATTATTTGGAATATCCTGATAAAATAACATCAGTAACAATTATGTTTAGGAAGTGTTTTTTTATGTATTATAACGAGTTTGACGACTCTTAAAGCAAGTATACAAGTCTTACAAATACTAAATGTTTATATAAAAAAAAAGGGACTGACATACAGAAGAAAACATGGGGAGAAGAAATCTGATCAATTTACAGGTCAGAGCTGTACACATGGACGGCTGCCAAACATTTCAGATTCTACAGGGGAATTCTATTCAGCCTGGAGGACCTTCGCAAATATTTGTTACCTTTGAAAAATGTTGTTTCTCATCCTTTAATCTTGTTTGTATCCTTCCGAAACCGTCATTAGAATGATTTGTGAAAACAAGGCCAGATGGAAAAAGTATAATGAGATATGCTTTTCATCCTGAATACTTCAAACGCAGGAACAAATTCTATTAACTTTCGGCGAAACAATTTGACGTGTTGATTCTCTTCAAAGCACTGACAGATCTGGCCTGGCAAGGTTGTCGTCTCCAACCTATTAAGAAATAACTGAAAGGAAATATGCAACCAACATAAAATGGCTTTGGGTGTTACATACTTCTGGTTGCCCGGATTAGCGCGGTTGTTTAAAGGAACTGAACTGAGGACAGCGTAATCCTGCAGCGTCTGAATTCCAAGTTGGCTCTAGCGAGGATGCTGGTCTGTATGTAAGAAAAACAAAACGTGTCCAAGCCTGCTGTTTGCTCTTAAGGCCAAGATACAAGGCGACATTTTGGGGCGAAACATGTCTTTTAGCGTACTTCTGAAGAAGCCTCTGCGTCACAACTTGCTCAGTATCCCAAAAACGTAACATGTCTGACTGACAGGAACACAAGTGGAACAAAAGAAACAGCGACGTTTGGTCTTGTGGACCGCTCGGTTGAACATTCTTTGAGTCTTATGCACATTTGGGTGAAGTGACATCAAAGGGGTGTCAGGTGTGATGTGTCTGGGACAGGGATGCCCAGAAATCTCAGCTCTCTGGCTGTCGTTTCGAAGAAAAGGATGAGAGACAACCAGGATGCCTCTTGGCTGGGAAAAAGCAGCAGTAACAAGGGTCGGGAATAATCTACAGAGAACTTCTGAGTTGTCCAGATCATTATTGTCTTGCACTGAAGGTCTGTCCAGGAAAAAAAATTAACAAAAAAAAGGTTTCTATTTCCTAACTTGACACTTCACTTGTGCAGATAGAGCAGGGGGAGGAATGGGAACAAATAGAACAAGGGGAGAAGGAGCTGAATTTAGGGTTGTGTGGAGGGACAGGTGGGCTGGAGGGAACTTTCTTTCTCGAACCAAGTGAGAGGTTTCAAACTCAGTCATTCAGGAGCTCTCATCTTCATCTCCAACCAACAGCGCACCCCATCCTCGAGCTCCAACTGTGCTTGTTGCTTTCTCCTCTAAAACATTCACGGACTCCTAACAAAAAAATGGACTCATGATCTGAAGAAACTATCCTTCTGCAACACGCTTTAAATGAAGGTCTAGTGGCTGACGAGGCCCTGCAGCATCATCATCAGGCGCCGCGCCCTCTTGCTGAGCGGGCTGTGGGGTTCCTGCTGCAGGAAGGCAAAGAGCTTCGGTCTGACCTGGGCCAGCACGGACGACATGTGGTCTCTTGTCAGCGGGTCGCCGTGGTCCAGATTCATCACTGCGTCCTCCAGGTAGCTGGACAGGGACACAGAGGGACAGGAGACATCAGGTAATGATGACAAAAGACGACATACATTTCTGGTCAGGCACATAGTATCTACATTGGGCATGAGCAGGAAAAAAATCGTTAAGCTAAGAAGTGCAGTCTTTAGCTGCGAGGCAGAGACAGGCTAAAGAAAAAAACAAGATGACACAACATGATTTTTTACCCCCTTTTTTCCATTTTTGTTCTGTGTGGAGAAAATGACATGAAACATTCTGAAACTTCATTCAATGGGCTATAAAAGCACTGCAAGGATAACTTGAAAGGCCGGGTTCTGCCAATGTCTCCGCTACCTCTCTCAGTTTGAATGTCAAACGCTGTCCTTGATCACCTTCGTGGCTGCCAGCCCATTGTGTGAATGTGTACCTTGTGTGTTCGCTCAAATATCACAGCAGAAATTGAGTTGCGCCACCGTCACCTGTGTCCTGTCCTGTTACTCAGACTACACTACATTTAACTCCTCAATTAATAGTTTTAGTCAGACATCTGGTGGTCAGACTGTCCAGCAGTGCTCTATTTCTGTTCTGCTCCCCCACCCTCACTGTCTTTACAGTTTAAATGACCATTCATCTCCACATCCAGAGCACTACCTGATCCCAGTCTAACATTAGAGCTCATCCCACACCGCCAGCTGGCGTCCAGCCACAGTTCTCCACACATATCACAGATCTAGCAAATCCCCATAACACTGCTAACACACTCTTTAAAAAGGGACATTTAAAGTCACCGGGCCAAACACCACAGATACCGACTAGCTAGTTAAAGTTTTTTTTTAATATATTCTTTTTTTGGCCTTTTATTGGCTTTATTAGATAGTGACAGCTGTAGATTGACAGGAAAGGTGGGTAGAGAGAGAGGGGATGACACGCAGCAAAGGGCCGCAGGTTGGATTCGAACCCCGGCCGAAACTAGTTCGAAACAATCTGCTAGCTAACTGTGTCCAGCTCTTTCAAACCCACATACAGTTGCTGTTTGTGGCCCCTCAGTTCACATTATTCTCACATCTGTTTGGACATCAATGTGTTGTTTAAATCCAGCTTCTAACAATCCTCTCTGTTCTAAAGAATGCTAAAGTTGCTTTTGTTTCTCTTTGGGAAAACTTTCAGGGATTCTTCTAAGATACTACCAATCAGAAACTCAGAAAAAAAAGCCTCCTTTATCTTGTGCAAAGCCCCCAAAAATGGTCTCATCCCAATATTAACTGATGTCTATTTATTCATGAGAGCACAGTTTTCCTGCATGGCTACAGTAAAATTAGCCAGGAAAGAAAGCACCAGTGAGAAGATGTTAAGAAGTTTTGTGATTTATCCTGTTTTGATTCTATCTACTGAACTCCCTGGCACCACAAACCCATCCAACCACGACTGTGCTCTGTCCTAATAATGCCTCAGACTGAACCACACCCTACTGCCCTCATCTCTCTCTCTTACTCTCCAGATGGCACAGGGCGGCACCAGAGGGCCGTGTTAGCAGTAAGAGGCTGCTGCAATGTAAACGCACAACCCGACAGGTGATCCAGACGCAGGGCGGTGCTGTAAAGGGACTCTGATACAGAAATAGGTTTTCTGGGGGAGACTAGAACGAGAGAATTGATGCTGAGATTCATAAAAGAAAAGGACATAAAGTGAGTGAGGCCAGGGCTGGCTGAGAAGACACATTCACACATCTTGAGAATAGCACAACATGACACTTTGTAGTTAAAAGAACAGGAAAAAATACATACAGGGGTGCAATGGTGGAAGACAAAAAAAAAAAAATCCAGGACATAGGAAGAGAGCATAAAAAAAATTCCAAAGCTATTCATGGGATCGCGCAAATCCCCGGGCAGCCATAGCAGAGCTACAGACAGGGCAGGGTGATGGGGTCAGCAGTTTAGCACCATTTAGCACTCAGGAGACAAGGAATAATGGACATACGATGGAGATGAGATGGGGAGCAAAAGTTTAGGCAAAGACTGGCTTATTACTGATCGACAGAAGCACAGGATCCAGCTTGTGTTAGAGAGAAGGTGTGTAATGCAATTCAAAACGTGTTCACTGCTATCGCTTTGTAAGAAAATGAACTTCAAATTAAGACATTTTGGAAAGAAATAAGCTTATACAGTTCACAGGTTTTTGATTAAACCCAATGACATTTTCCAAATTGGCATATTATGCCTGCTGCGTTGCAAGACAGGTCTTACATCAAACTACAGTGGTGTGACACGATATCCCACAAGCAATATGAAAAGTATACAGGTGAGAACAGGGTTCCTGTGCATCTGGGAAAACCTGGTAATTGAAAAAAAAAATCAAGTATCTAGGAAATAATCTGTTGTCCTGGAATATTTTGCATTGTAGCCCCTCACTCAGGTCGCCTGAATAAACTGAGATGCATATTTGGTTTGAAACTCTAACAGTCAACCAACTGTCAACTGGAACTAGTAACCGTTAACCTCTCACAGTAGCTATCTATTGTGGGTCACCACATTACTTGTTAAATAAATGCACATAAACGCATTTGGTCAGACATATCAGGTTATCTCACTGTTTTTACATACTTTAAATCAGTCAATGTTATGCCTTCACCTTTCACATGAAAAGCTTCAGACAAGCGCATTCATTTATAGCCAGTGTTTCGGTTTAACTGGTGACCGTGTTAACGGGCGACTTTCTCACATTTTAAGATACGTTACGAGAGGTTAATACGTCTTCTGAACACAACTGAACTTACATAAATGGTTAGATACTTAGATATTAAAGACAAAATGATTACATTATAAGTTCTTTTTAGGAGAACGCCTACGTGAAAGTCATCAGTTAACACGGTCACCAGTTAAACCGAAACACCGGCTAGCAAAGCAACTAACTGACCGCCTGTTGGCTAGTAAACTAGTTAACTGGCGAATCATCTGGCTAGCTAGCAAACTAGCTGGCAAATTAGCCTGGCGAACTCTTTTTAGCCAATCCTTAAACTCCGGCATATGCAGCCAGGAGTCAGTGAACTTACATTTCCCCATCTTCTTGTATTTTGCTCTTCTGCTTAGCGCCTGAACGTGTGCCGTCGCGTGACGTTGCACAGGTACGCGCATGGCCCCGAGGCTATCTGGCAGTCCGAGGCTGTGTCCGAAATCACTCACTCACTCTGTATAGGGAGTAGCAGGGAGTGATTTGGGACACGGCCCACATCGTTGTTTGAAATAGGCGCGAGGAGGAAAATAGATTATACATTCATGGATACTTTTTGTCAAAGCTTGAATGTCAAGAAAATGTAATACTTCATAAAATTGCGATTAAGACTTTTTAATACTTTTTAAGGGCCTTAATTTTCCGACATTTGATTTATCAACTTTTAATACTTTTTAAGACCCCGCGGACACCCTGTTAATGGATGCAAAGTGGAACTGAAAAACTGCAGCTTATAGGACTGTTTGTAAAGGTCCTGGGAAATGATTAGTTAAAAAGACTGGGAACCCCAGTATATGATTCCCAAATATTGGGAATGATCAATATTTTGATTATTTCTAATTGCAAAAAACTGTATAACAGACATTGAAGATTGTCAATAGTTCAGTTATTGTTCCAAACTGTAAAGTGAGACTACTTAAACTATACGGAGAGTGCATACAGTAAAATCACACAGCGGTGCATCTGTTAAGGAAATGTATTTGTCATTATGCGGAGGGCATAATGTGCTTGAGAGGGTGGATCTGTGTCCTTCATAATCCATAATAATAACTGTGTTCACAAACATGACAGCACATTGTGTGTTTTTATAATACGGCTCTGCAGCAACACAAACATTTCTTGTAGTTGAGTTTGGCTGGTTTGATGCTAAGCAACGGTTTCACTCCATAACACTGCCATTGTATTCATTTCCCACTGCAAAGGTAGAGAAGCTTTCTGCTTACTAACATTCATTTTTTCCACCAGATATCTCAGACATTGTTACTGTCATGAAAGCTCATGTGAGAAAAAAAAGCGCTACACTGTGAAGCCCACACTGTGTCTAGTTGTGTTTTGACTTTTAGTGCGTTCATCTACACAATGAACACACACTGAATGTTTACTGACCCTTGAGGTACCGATCTCTGTATAATGTTTAAGTAGGGAATAGTGTTATTATGGATGCAAGAAAATCACAAACTGTACCAAAAGCTGTCATATGAAATAACCTTGGCAATGACACTGCTGAACTCTGGTAGTGACAATTACCAGATTACCAGACGTGATGATGGAAGTCTGACGCAGTGCCTTCATCCGAGAGGAGGCTGAAAGAACTGGGTGAGATCCTCCATTTGGAGAAGTTTAGAATCAAGATTGCAGGAAGGAAGAGAGTGTTTGATAAGGCACAGGGACCAGTGTTGAGCCATTTAGGAGTCTGAGGGAGGGTGAAGGTGTGGGATGATTAATTGACAATATTAATCTTGTAACTGTGGTTTGTGCTCTAGTTTCCTGACATGGGGCCATTTAGCAGATAATTATAACTGTATGTTCTTTCATGCCGCTGCGCTGTTATTGAAAGAAAATGGAAAAATAAGATTGCTTCTATGTACCAGTGTGGTTCGTATCAACAATAACCTGAGATAAAATTGTTCTTAAAATAAAATGAAATAATCTTGGTTTCCTCACCTGATTTTAAGCTCAGAGCGGGTTGTAAGGTTGGAGGAGAGCTGCTGGATGAGCGACAGCAGCACGGGCTGGCTGAGAGGGCAGGGGTGCTGACCAAACACCTGCTGAGAGTCGATGGTCTCACACACATACAGGACCAAGTTCAGATCTGTTGCTGACAGCGCCTGGGGGAAAGTGAGAGACAGGGCTTTTTATTCAAATGAAACTATTTTTTCTAAAAGTTCATAAATATTTTTCCCTGCAATAAATCTAGAAAAATATTCCTGTACAGCTGCAGTGCCCCCCCCAAAGAAAGGAGCAGTCGACCAAAGCAAGAAAGGGTTTGCCACTAGCGACTTCCTCCTTAGTAGTTGTGTTACTTCTAAAACTAGTCATATTTTTGTAATGCATTTATTCATAAGACCACAAGATGTTTCCATGTCACAACAATCTGCTAAGCATGAAAGCAAGTCAGAGATTCTAATAAAAGTATTAGCTTAGACAGAATATGCTGATGTTTTTTAAGTGTCAATCCAAAAGTCCATGGGTTAGCAACTGAACTCTTTGCACATAAAGACGATGTTGACAAATAGCCAGAGAGACAGAAGAAGACGGCGAAAATGAGTCGTTAGCAGCCACTTAGAGCAGGTTCAGGTTAAAAAGCCACTTAAGGAGAAAATGCAAGCACTGTCTGCAGCACAGCTAACACACTAGGGGTGTCTGCAAGTGGGACAGTGTGGAGTAGTTGCAGTATATTGTGCTTTCAGAACAGTGGGACCTGCATCTGTATTTATTATAGTCCATGTAACAATCAACTTCAAAGCTTGTTTAAAACCAAAAATGTATGGTGTTTTTGAGAATCAATACAAAATCAGAGAACAAAATATCACGACACTCAAGTGTATCAATATTTTATTACACCCCTATTCATTAACATTTGACAAATAGAGTTCAGCTGCAGAGGCTGCAAAATGTACAGTACTACAACTCTGTGTGTGTCTTACCTGCTGAAAAGCCTGGTTGAGCTGGCCCTGCTGGAGGAGCTGCAGGATGTTGGCCTGCTGTGTCTGGTAGTCGAGGTGTGCTGTGGGGACGGGCGTGCCGGCCGCTGACCTCATTGCCTGCATGATGCTGGAGGTGACCACTGCCTGCTGCTCCTTCATTGCCAGGCTCACCTCCCCTTTGACAATTCGCTGCACATGGCTAAGAATAGACTCTTGCAAACTGGGGAGGGTAAGGACAGAAGAAACGTGAGGACAGAAAGAGGGTTTATCCTCCGTATTACATGTATTTTCAACCGCTATGCTGCACTGTAGCAGGCTGGCAAGAAACAGGAACAATGACCTCAGTCAATGACTTTTGGGTAATCTGTGTGTCTCTATGTTGGCAAAGGTTTGCTTGATTGGATGTACTTACATACAAGCTATTACTTTAAATCTCAGTAAAAAGAATCACAGTCAGGTGTTGTCATTTCCTTTTCAAGATTTTAAAGTTTTAGTTGGCCAACTACTTTCTCTCTGCTCCGCTCCTGACAAATCTATAAACTCTAGAGGCCATGAAATTAATTGCAGAGGGAACAAGAGACTGGATCGAATTTATGTTCCTACATTAGCCCCAGGATTAAGCTTTGCTTGTTTCTGCTCTCCAATCCATTACGCACCTGCTCAAAAGGCAGTGAATAAGGCCAGGGCTGTCGGCATAGGTATCTGCTGATATGCCTATTCAAAATGCCGCTTGGAATGTCAATCAACCCAATCAGATCAATCCCTGCGAGTAATATCATATATTCTTCTAAAACTTGATGGTTATAGCTCACAGTACTGAGTGAGCAAGCATGCCATGTCTATGATCATACTTAGGGTGATATGTAAGGACAGAGGAAAGCCGATGTAAATGGTTCAGGAGATACTGAACAAAAAACAAGGTTTCAGTAACAGCTTTGCAATCACAAGTGGCTTACAGTGTGATCGATGAGGGATAGCTAGGATACATACTTTCCCACAATCATCTGGACCTGGTGCTGGACTTCTGCCCGGACATTAGCTGTGATGTTGGTGGCCAGCTGATCGGTGGAGTTTTGGAAACTGTCGATCATCTGCTGGAGCTGGCCAATAATGGGATCCCGTGTCTCCTGCTCTTTCTGCTTTCTGTTCTTCATGTGGCTCTCAAGCTGCTGGATGTCTACAAAGATGACAGTCAACAGAAAATCAGTTCTCCCCCTCAAACAAGCAAAACACATCGTAAATATGACTCAAAATGTGGCCCTTTCTAAGCTCAGACAAGCTGAGCAAACCTTCCGAGCACAAAAAGCCAAATGCATGGCTGGTGAAGAAAGTAGAGTATCTAACATCCAAATAGGAGGAAATTGGAGTTACATTTATCAGGATGCCAGAAACAAAACTCCAGTGGGATGCCCATATGTTAAATGTCAATAGGCCGAGGAAAGTCCTAACAATTCAATAACATGATGATATATCAGTGATGGTTTTCTGTGACTTTTGAAGACTATTTTTTCTTCAGTGATCAAAAACTGCAACAATACTTTGTCAACTCCCATTTTCCTCATGTATTAAAGATATGGGCCTCACCTCTTGTAATAGTGGTTTAAGGAATAGAAGGCTATATGTAGTGCTGGACAATATACCGGTTTAACATTGCCCTACATAGAGGTTATAAAGATTTAGTTGTAACCATTATTCCCCAAAGCATTCTTAACCTTGTCCCCTGGTTTCAATAATGTATCATCTTCATACAAACAAGAGAATGCTGTACTTCTATTTATTGTAATTAAACACTCATGCACTACAAAACTGAGGGTTTTCAAGAAAGCAGTCTGTAGTGCTCCATTTATCCTAGCTATGATTTTGTTTACCAACCTGTTCCTTTGTATAAAACTTAGCCTGTTCTCAACCCAAAATATTTACTTCAATATATAGCTTTACATTCAACACCCACCCATGAATATGACAAATTAGGGGACTCATGTGGAAGTGTAATAATAAATTGATACATTATGCAGCATCAAACACCATGCACCAACAACAAGGAGACACTCGTGTCATGCGTATAAATGACACAGCTGAAGGCTTGCACTTTAACTACATGGCAATGTGGATGTTAGTGCAGCATTCACAAGTTACAGTCAATATTTACACACAAAAACACTAAACCCCAAATTTGATCATGGATTAAATTTAAATTGGAACAAGCACATAAGAGCACACTTGTTGAGAGTGGTATCGTGGCCTCCCTATTTACTGCGGGCTAACTGTGTGCGTCTCCCCTCTGTACACAGTGTATGCAGCCTTGGTATTTGAAAAAAACATCTAGCTGCCAGCTTCCAGAGGGGGGCATAAGCACAATCTCAGATTAAATAGACTGCTTATTAACACATCAGTGGCCTAGCTCAGTCTGAAAAGGCATCATTACAAAAGCTGTCCCTGAGCTTTTTTGAAAAAGATGGTTATTTAATTAGACTTCCAGATGAACCGACCCTGATTTCAGAGCTAGATTCAGGAAACAACCAACATGAAGAGAGTAGCAATAAAACGTGTCTCAATAAGGACACCGGCCATTGAGTCACCAGAACAGCGATGTTAAATCATTTGCACAGCATGCAAGTACAAATGACTAATTTGACCTTGAGTTGCATGAGCTCTTTCTAGATCATATATTAATATCTCCACTATATTAATATTTATTTCCTGACAAAACCACAGTTGATGTTCAGTAAGATTGCCTTACATTCTTGTGTGCCTTGTTTGAAGCTGTCGTTGATTTGCTGAAACATGGACTGGCAGCCTCTTTCAAAAACAGGCAGCACGATGCTCTGGAAGGCGTCTTTATAGGCTGCCTGGATAGTTCCCTGCAACGCTTCAGCTGCTGCTCGACCAATGGCATCTGTTGTGTTCTGTAAACAGGCAGCGGGTTCAGTGAGAAGGAAAGGAGAGGATAGGTGATGTTATGAAAACTTAGGATAAGCACAGGATACAGGGGCTGCCACTTACCTTTGATTTGACTACCTTGCTGACATTGTCCTTCAGGGTGACCTCCACAGCGGTCAGTTTAGCGGCAATTGTATTGTTCAGCTGACCTGTCACTGGCTCCAGACTCTTAGAGATTGCTAGAGGGGAGAGAATTAGCAGGATAGATTAGCAGGAACTCCCCTATAATTAGGCATGAGATCAAGGTGGCAGGAAAAAAAGACAGGAACATCTCATCCTCAAATTAGAGGGCAGGAGAGGCAAAGCAAGAAATCCATTTCTCCAAAGACTGCTTCATTTTAGTGTCCCAGTCCAACACACCTCATCTGCCTTTATTGTATCTAATTCATCATATGCCTAGGATGATCTCAAGCATTAAGAGAACACCGTAATGTATTGATGTACAGCCTAGTGTGCACTTTGTCCATTGTTTCCACTTTTTGCTGCAAAACAAAATACTGCAGTGAAGACAAAAGAAAGAAAACTAAATACAGTAAGTAGACCAGATTTACTTGAACTCAAGGGACTGGCAAGTGCTATCAGGACTGATACTGAGCTTATTAAGTGAATAGCAAATTGGTCATTACGTGACCAATCCACATTAAACACAGTTTCTTTGTTATAATTCAGTCTTTCAGCTATCGGTTACATTCAGTCAGTCACAGTAGGCCGCCCAGTCAGTTTAGTTCCACAGCAATCCCTGACCTCACAAAGCATGCAGGATTCCAAAGATGATTACAATACCTGACACAGTAATGTATACAAAATTCACATTTGACAAAAAGAGAGCACTGGAATCAGAACTGTACTCAATAACTGCAAGTGTGGTATTAGCACGATCAATGGTGAGAACTTAAAATACAAGCTATTCTGTTCATAAAACCTCACAGCTGTTTTGTTGCAAAATGCCTCAATCAACTAAAACAGTGAATGTTAAATTTGCCTGTAACTGAGTAGAGAGAGCTGGCTGAGGTGCAAGATAAAATAAAGCAATAAATATGAACTGCGTACACTATAAACTTTAGAACTAAAGAAAAGGAGATCCTGAAGCAAGCATACATTTGTAAGCAGATGGTGGAAAAGACTAGAGAGAGAAGCCAAAGACGGGAGATGGGAGACACCAGTGTGCAAAAGACTTAAAATCTTCCTCGTCTGCAGATGGCAAACAGCAGAAGTGGTGCAATACCACCATCATCTGGTAACAAGTGTGCCAGACAAACAGTTCAACTCTGCCTGTGAGATTTTGTTCTCAGTGATGTGTGCTTCTTACTTTGTGGGACCGTTTTCTTCATTTCGTCTCGCAGCACTTTGTCCATTCTGTTGGTTAAGACCGAGCTGAGGGTGTGGCTGAGCTGCTGGCTGAGTTGTTCCTGAAGCTGCTGCTGATGATTCTGACTCTCTGCCAGAACTCGCTCTAGTCTGCGCTCTGAGGTCATGAAATGTCAAGGCTCACAAGAATATGATGTGGAGGGCTCGTCATTAAGGCCTGCATGCGTGCTGTTGTAACAACTTTGAAGGGGGATTCAGAAAAAGACGTGCTCTGAACATGATTCTTTATACACAACCTTTTTGTGTCCTTAGGTGGCCTATTGTATTCACTTCAACAGTGGCATTACAGTTTTTAACAGCGGCATTACAGTTGTTCAGTAAGCCTAGGGTACAGTGCAGGTTCAGGTTTTTCCAGAAAGTTTCACAGGTAGTAGAAATACAAAATGAACAAACTATCTAAAAAAGGTCAGCACGTAAGAAAACCGACTGAAGGATACGTTCTTGTTCCTGGTGGTTGGTCAGGACGTGCTCTACCTGAGCCATAATGGAGCTCTGCATAGCTTCAATCTGTCCACGCAGTTCAGTTAACTCCCTCTGCTGGCCACGCAGGAGCATCAACAACTCATCCTGTACTTCCGCACTCATCTATGGGCGGGATGGAGAGAATGATTGGAAAAGGAGAGAAAGTGGACCAACGGAAAGTGCAGCGGAAATATATGAAATACACTTAAATTCATTTTCTTTCTCATTTCACAATATAACATATTAGAAACAGAACTTTATAAACTGTTGGCTACGTATCAGAGGTAATGGTTTAAGTTAGATTCAATGTGTTTTCATTTAAAAATACATTGGCTTTCCAATTATAGTATCACTGTGGTAAGTTAATGAATACAAAAGAAGCTAAACAATATGCATAGACTGATTTGTGATCCCCTTACCTGACCAGAGTCCATTTGCCTGGACTGAGACGATTCACTGAGGAGGAAAGAGAAAGAAGCCTTATGCAACTGCTTGTTTATGTTCATCTGTGTCTGAATGTCCACGTACTTGATATACTTTTGTATGTTACAGCTTTTTCAAACAGAGAGCCAAACTGGTTCACAAGTAAAAACGTTTTATTATTGGAGTTGAAGAAGCCAATTAATTATAGCCAAATATTCCACTAAATACAATTATTACTAACAAAGTATCTGGAGCTACAAAGACATTTTATCCTGGTTGTTGTCTAATCTTGACTGTCCATAAAACCTCAACTGCTGACCTTAACTCAGTTATACTGAATGAAGTCAAGAGACGGATTGAGAGCATGCCTCCTTTATGTTATGGAGCAGTGGAAATAAAGTTGCACTCAACAGCAGTGTAACAGTAATTTAGTTGAAGTTGCAGTCAACAGCCTACATTATGGAAAGAACGGACTGCTAGACAACCTCCCAATACACCAGACACCGACACAACACAGACACGACACGACACACACGACACCACACACACACACACACACACACACACACACACACACACACACACACACACACACAGGTATGGAGTGTGCTAAAAACACTATTTAAGCCAGATTTGATTTTTTTTATGCATTAAAAAACAGCCACTAATTTGTAGAAATAATTTGTACATTGAAGAATGGATGAAATTAGATGTATGGTAAAAAGACTGATTCAGTGTTGTAAAAACAATAAAATAAGTTTTATTGACACTGTACATATTTTTATTCCTATTGATTGGCCTCTTCCTTGCATTACAAGATTTTTCTCAGTGTTTTTTTTCCAAATTAAAGTCAAAGTTTTTCAACTACACACACCACACACACCGAAAGATTTATCCACCCCCCATCCCCTATAAAATATCAACATACCTGTCATCTTTCTTGGTCTTCCTCTTTAGTTTTGGAGAGCCTCGTGGTGAGGTCTTCCAGTCCTTGACAAGTCTGTGAGAAGAGCGACTGCCACAATTCCCTGAGGAGGATGCCAGGCTGGCCACCTCATCATCAGGGTCACTGGGTAAAACACAGAAATGTACAGATACACACACAGTTAAACAACTGCTGTAGTCTATGTAGAAGAGTGTATGCCACATGCTCTGGACTCATCTTGGAAAAATGACACTGTGCCTTAAATTCAAAACTGAATTTGTTGTGCCTGGTTTTGTGATGTCTTCTGCCTAGGACAACACCAGAGATGTCTCTGTTTATTTGCATTAACACGTAGATGGTGTGTTCAATTGTGTTACCTCTGCTCTGCGCCAGCATCCTGACTGTCATTTTGTGTGAGGTGATAGGAGCGTCGATGGTAAGGGGAGCGTCTGTCCTTAGACTCCTCTCTTGAACTACAACAGTAGAAAAGTGAAATGTGTGAAATGTGACACAAACCTCTTTTTGATAAATGTATCTTGTACTGCTTTTACAATTTCAACATATATGAAAGATAACCTGATGTGGTCATATTGTCAATGCCTTAGTTTTAGCTTTGCTTTACAGTTGTAAAATGTGTAGGTGGTTTGTCTATGTTCATGTGTGCCTACGTGTCAAGGTAATTGACATACTTTTGAGCAAAACTAGTTCACCAGTGATCATTTTTAATTATTTGTAAAACACCAATTGTTACAATGCTACAAAAAGTCAATGAGTGCCTGAAACACAAATCCAATTATATGTTTTACTTTTATACAAGTGATATTTTACAAACTATATTTTATTAGTGGGAATTCTTACCAGTCTCCAAGACCATTATCCCTTAGACTGTTCCTGGTTTCTCTGGTGATGTCAGGCGCTGCTGGCCATGGTGTGTGGCTGACACTACCATCTGAGGACCCTCCTCCAACTCCAGGGTTCTCCTGTGATAAGGCGTTCTCAAGTAGAGATGGGGTGTGGCTGAGTCTGGGCTCTGACTCTACTGCCCCGCCCACTGGCCCGTCTGCACCTCCGAGTTCGAGGGACAACAGGCTGAGACATAACACACAGTCGTTTTGTTAGTTTAAAAGGCCCATCCTGGTGTTTCTGCAATTTTGTCTCCAAGAATTTCTGTATGCTTTAAATTAATGAACATTTTTCAATGCATACTTGTCTGACAATGAATTTTTATACTGTGCTTCAGCTTCAGAGTTGTGTGTTCACTGTGACAATTAAGTCAACTTTCTTTCTTTCTTTTTTTAAGTTTTAAAGTTTTAAATGTCAGCATTGCTTGTAATCACCGTACCTGTTGTTGTTGGCTGTGCGTGGTGAGGTGAGTAGGTGCAGGGCAGATGCAGCAGAGGCCATGCTGTCTGTCTGAAGAGCAGAAAGAGGTAAGGGCTCCAAGCTGGACCCTAGTCCACGCTGAAGCTGCAGGGTCTGCGATGCAATCTCTGGCATGTCCTGGGACATGGCCGTGGAGGCTGAGGAGATGACGTCAGGGGAGCGGGCCCTGGTCGGAGAAGCCAGAGGTGGCAGGAGGGGAGAATCCAGAACCTGAGGGTTGTCGAGTGCGAGAGGACCAGTAGGGGATGCCAAAGCCTGGAGGTGGAGATGAGAAGGGTAATGAAAAAAACATCATGCCATGCCAAGTATTAGGAGGCTGGTAGAAGTAGGAGAGAGTGCCAGGTCCTACCTGTAGGTTCTCCAGTCCAGGCAACAGCACAGCAGAAGCAGCTCTTGGGCTGCTGGTAGAGGTGGAGAGTGTCAGACTACTGCTGCTGTTGTTGTTCTCTGCTCTGTTAGGACTCTGACTGACATCCTCTATTGCTCTGCACATGGTAAGAGACACAGACATACTGTACTCAGGGATACATGTTCACATGTGTAAGCACAAGAGCAAGACATTATGTGATATCTTATTACGTAAAATTAACAGAGGAAGACAGAAGCAATGATATGATAGATATGTAGCAATGGTCAATAATAAGTCAAGTATTCTATTGCTAACATTAAAGAAATAGCCATGCATAAAAAAAATGTACTGAGTAAATTATGTCTATGGAACTGGAACATTAAAGAGCTGTAATAAAGAGTTTATCAACACCGAAGAAGTTTTGAAATTGTGCACTGATGGAAACCAGTTCTGTGACAACCCATACATACATCCATTTTCCAACTAGAATGACTCCAAACAGATACAGTAGAATAAGGACAGAGATGAAAGGTTTTCATATTACTACATAGAAAAGTTCACCTGTTAGTTGAGTCAGAGTTGCTGCTGATTGCGGTCACGATGGTCAGACTGCTGGCACTGCTGCCCGGAGATGCAGGTACCTTGAGGGTGATAAAAAAAAAAAACGTGACCTGCAGCAAATATAATGGATTTGGAGCACGAGTAAATGATGAAAAACAAAAATACACAGTTGCTACATTTATATCCTGCATTGTCTTGCTTTCCATACTTTCTGATGTTTGTTTGTACATTTTGCATGAAATCACATACATTTAGAAACTGAATAAAACTAAAACAACATGCAGATAACTGGGATGGGTCACATCACAACCAAAATCTCATGACAGACACATCAATGAAGAAAACCTTCAAAAGACAGAAGACTTCACACATAGCTGGAACTACTAATAGATGGAACCCTACTTTATCTTTGGCTGTCTGAGTTTTACCTTCATGTAAACTCAAACAGCCAAAGATAAAGCTATAAAGGTATTCGGTATAAACAGGGCTGTGGGCTTGGGTCTGCTGAGTACCGGTAGCAGCACTCCACCAATACGTGGGAGAAGGTGCTATTCATGGGTTGAGATGTTGCTAGGCGACAAAAAAATATTTGAAGCATGGGGTTGTTTTGCTGATGCGTGTTTGACTATATTGTAAACTGGAGTTTAAGCCAATAGCAGACAAATAATTAAAAAAGAAGAGTGGCAGTTTAAAAAGGCTCATGAGTGTTCCTACCGAAGTGCTTGGTGTCATGAAGGCATCGGGAGTCATCAGCTTGGGCATCGTCCCACTGCTCGCAGCTGAGTTTGACAGGAAGTCAGTGGGAGCAGGAAGCGATGGGATCTTTCTCAGGTCTGTCTGGGAGCCACTTCCTGATTCCTTGTCAGAGCTCTGGTCAGTGAAATGATCTGAAAACCCTGCTGAACACGCAAAATGTAAAGAGTGTTTCAGTTCTGTAACAGTATTTAACATACAAAGAAAGCTATAGGAAACATGTAGAGCAAAAGAAATCAACATTGAACTCTTAACTGTGGCTTACCAAAACCATCCTGAGAATCAGAATGGGGCAAGAAGACTGCAGAGCTAGAACACAAGTTGGGCTGAAACCAGATCTGGACGTCCTGCAGACTCCTGAAAAAGCACACAGACACAAATGTAAGATTATGAAGACATTTGCACGTCGCATGCTTACGAACCTGCCACATGCCTCTCAAAACTTCACTTAAAAAGGCAGGGTAGAAATCTAATATGATGACAAATACCATGATAGACGATTTTCTTTTTTCCTATCATTGGAAAAAATCTATTGAAATCAAGATGATGTGACATTTTCAGACAAACATATTTTCTTACATCTGGGGAAGAAGATTTGTAGGTCAGGGCATCTCTGCAGCACTACAGTACTTCATTATAATGCTGTTTGTCACACAGCAGAAATAAACATGTTTATAGCCTGGTATTAAAAAACTGTTTTGGTTTCTATATCTATATATACTTTTATACAACTCACCCATGTATCATATTAAGGCTTAAAGTTATGCATAATTAAGGGAACAGCCACTCTGACTGACAGCTGGGTGCCATCACAGGTGGATGGTCTCACCAACCAGGCATCATATGGTCACCTCAGCTCGACGCATGCTCCACGTCTTTGTCCATTTTTGGATTAGCTGGGAGCCTTAAAGCTTTACTCTATTCTACTCAAGATGGTGACGGCCAGAGGGGACCACACTGAGCTTCACAATCGCATTTCAGAAACCTCTGGGTGACGTCGTGAAGACTACATCCATTTTTAATTATACAGTCTATGTTCTTGACACAAAAAGTACTGGCTGGAATGGCTGGAATAACAAGTAAATGTTCATGTGAAGCTTGGTCAGAGCCACTTTGTTTGTTTGCCTTTTACACATACCCAGAGCAGAAAGCTAGCAGACCATGATTCACTGAATTTGAAAAAAATTTAAACCCATATAAAACCCGTCTTATTTTCTCTATCATACATTTACTATTGTCCCATTGCTAGTTTTGCTTTAACAAATAATTTCTAATCTAATGTATCAATTAATGGCAGGAAAAAAATCAGCAAATAATTCTTATAATAGGTACTCGATTACTTCATTAATTGATAGCTGCAGCCCTGCAGGAAACTTACTTGGTGTGAACGCAGTAGAGTTTAATTTGGATCCCAGACTTGGACTCTGTGGGTCCTTGAGTGCCCTCTGGAAGAAAACACACACACACACAAAGTAATGCTGTGTTAATCAGAATCAATGCTGCTACATATTTATTGCCCCCTTTTCCCCACATTAAAGCTAAAAGCAAATAAATTGCCTTGCTTTTCTCATGTGTGTGCAGCCCTTGGAATATCTATTAACTTGACCAAGAACATGCTTTATACTGATAGAAAGAAGATTTATGGTAACAAAAAATATCAAACGTCAACAGGAGGGAAAACAATGTGTGTGCACATTCACACCTGTTGTCAGGCTCTCGCTCTCCTCCTCTGCAGGGAGGACCTCAGTGTGTCGCAATCGGCTGTGGGCGACATCCCGGACCCCAAAGCTGAGTACGGGGTGGGTCAGCAGGAACTCTGATACCGCTGTGAAAGTGGCCTTGCCTTTCTCCAGGTCCTGTCGCAGCTCCATCACATACAGGACCTGGTAAAGAATGACATCAGCAAAGTATAAAGCTAGGCGCAAGCTGAAGCAGTAATGTGGGCTGCAAGGAAAATTGTTTGGTCCAGATACCAAGTCCTACACTTCAAAATTAATGGTCAGTTTCACAGACAGACTAAAAGAACTCAAACTGTCTCTCTGATATCTGGAATATATAATTACTATTTAAATATGTTAATGTTTCTGTTCAGATTAATGCTGTTGTAGAGTGACACTGAGCAATATATAAGTGAGTTAAAAGTCAAAATGGTTTAAATTTAAATCTCTATTAAAAAGGGACACAATAAGCAGTTGAGCAACATTATTTGTGAACATTATTTAAACCAGACAGCTGACAACATTGTGCTGACCTTTCTCTGTACGTCAGTGAGAATGAGATACTCAGCAGCGAGGTCCAGACTGGCCTTCAGATTTGGCAGAACTGATGAGTTGAACATATCTGGAGAAAACCTAAAAAGAGAAAAAACACCACCATTGTAAGGTCATGCCATTTAGTAAGGCCATGCTTTACTCCACAGGACACAGTGCAGAAAGAGAATTTAAACTTCTAATGATGGGCAAAGCAATGACCTAATTGTCTGTAAACAGGTCCAGGAAACCGTGCACCACATTTTCAACTCCTGGTTCTGATCCGCTCCAGTTATCAGGAACCGCCAGAAAGGAACCCTACGAAGAGCAAAGCGGAAGGGACAAGAGGTGACAAAGGAGAGGAGAAAAAGAAACCAATTCAAATTCAAATGGCAACAGCCTCAGATGAATATACTGTATACATGTCACAATTTTCACTGAAAGCTGTGGGTGCACCGGTGTGTACTAACTCTGGGTCCTGCCTCTTGTGGTTGTCACAGAAGAGAAGGCAGGAGAGGGGACGTCCTCCGTGAGGCCGCAATTCATGAAGACATCTGGACGACAGAGTAAAGAAAAGTGAAACAAAAGACAGGAAAACCACAATCACAGACAAAAGATCAAAAGAGAGACAGACTACATCATGGACCACATTGTATTTCTTTCAGAAATTTTGACTATTTTTATGAAAAAAGATTTACATTTAAATTACATGATAAAGTGTAAGTAAACGGAAGGGTACACCCTCCTTGCTTACCTTGGCTTGTCCTGTACCCCTTCTATGTATATCTGCCAGAACTTGATATATCCATCATGACTGGCAGTGGCTAACACGGTTCCATCTGGAGACAGGGCACCTTCACTGACTCGCTGGAGCAGACATGAAACAACATACACAATCAGTACTGCAAGGAATCTACGTAACAAACCCAAATCAAAGCATACCACTGTACTTCTTGTTACTCTGGTTTTACTTTAAATAATGAAAATATCTAATAACAAAGTTCAGCGTATTTCAGTAGAAGAAAATCACCATTTAACTGTAGTGCATTGTATACTTGACAAGTTAAAGGACCAGTGGGTAGGATTTAGTGGCATTTAGTGGTGAAGTTGCAGATTGCAACCAACTGAATACTGCTCGCGTTACGAACTTGTAGGAGAACCTATAGTGCCCAAAAAACTTGCAAAAAAACGCAAAAGGCCCTATCTAGAGCCAGTGTTTGGTTTGTCTTTTCTGGGCTACTGTAGAAACATGGTGGTTCAACATGGCAGACTTTGTAGAAGAGGACCCACTCCCTCTGTAAGAAAAAACTATTCTTATTTTCAGGTGATTATACACTAATGAAAACATACTATAATACTATATTCCATTTCTGACAATAGATCCTCCTTACACACTCGACCTTAAAGTACTATTCAACATTATGCAAGAATTCATATAGTCCTGACCCCTACCTGGGTATGTCCCTTGACTGTGATGAGGCCTTCTTTTAGGTCTGTGGCTTCGATGGGCCAACTGCTGTTGGCTCTCAAGACTTCCAGGTCCCACACTTCAGCCTAGACGGAAAGCACGATAAAATAAGGGATGCAAAGTTCCCACTGTTTTCTCTCTCCTGATGCGATTCTGACGCATAAACACAGGGAGTATTTTTCTGATACCAGTGTTCTTTGTTCTTTGTTAAGAAGAAAGCATTCGACATTAGGCTTTAAACACACATTACTTTTTAACTACTGTTTATGTCGAGATGTATATAACAAGTGTTTTCTTTTCATGCATGTGCAAATTCTTATGTTTAAAGTACAAAATCTAAAGAAAAATATAGATACCCTGTCTTCGTGTAGAAGGGCTAAGGTCTGGCTGGTGTCATCCTGGTTTTCCTCATTGTCATCCTGGATGAACGGGCACCAGATGAGGCGACGGTGGGAGTTCAGTGGAGTGTCCTCTGGGCGTCGGACATGAACTACCACCTGATCACTGTACGCAGGGTGGGTTAAGGAATTTTTTGACTGATTTGCTTTGGTGATTACTATACTTAAGCGGGCTGTAATATCACAGGAGTTTGTGTACAACCAAAAGGCACTTTGGGTTGCTCAGTGTGAATATTTAAACTTAAAAGTACACACAGAAATAAGATGAAATAAACAGACAGGTAAACATAGGCCTGCTCGTTCTCCCACACACTCCACTTTAGTTTCTCCCACATGTCAGGATACAGTATCTTGCTTCCAGTGCAGGTGAGCTGCCAGACCATCAGGTTGCCCGCTTCATCTACACAACCCAACATGGAGGAGTCGAGGTGGGCAAAAGCCAGGTCTGTGACAGCTCCAGTGAAGCCCTTCAGGAGGGACCGCTCACCAAAATCCACACTCAGCACACGAATCATTGCATGGTTGTTGGCGCCTGAGGAGGAGATGTTGATTTTAAAGAAAAAGAGAAACCAGGGAGCCTGGGATTCATTTGAGCAACTATTAACTTGTAGTATATTATCATGCTATATCAAAATATCTGTTTAAGGGGGCGCCCCTGTAGTTCACTGGGTAGAGCACGTACCACAAAAAAAAAAAAAAAAAAAATATAAATAAATATATATAAATATAAATAACAGGCGAGGACTCTCACCTCTGATGGCATAGGCCACGAAGGAGTTGGACACAGCTATAAGTCTGCCATAATAATACTTGTGTTCCCAGTCATACTTGGCAACCGGTTGGATCTTCACCTGAATGAAAAACAAATTCACCAATCAAAATGAATTCATACTCATCATAACCTTTTTAACCATGAGGCTGCAGTCTTGAAGACCCAAAGCCAGGCCATTTAAAATGAAGCACTAAACTCATAAAAACGTTTAATTCTGTGATAATATACTGTATATTGTTATAAAAATCAAGTCTTTTCCATTTTAGGGTTTCAGGGATCAGAAAAAGCACAGCAGCTTGTCCCTTATAAGAGAGCAGGCTCTTAATCCTGTCTTGATTTGTTGGTGCTTAAGCTTTCCACATTTCTGTCTTGCTGATTTATACACTCAATGGAAGGTGTCATATCACTACTAGTGATGTGGCTTCTTACCTTGTTGCTGCCACGAGCCTTACTGTTGATGCTGGAATCTTGACTCGCCACAATCTCCACATTGTTGGAGGTGATGGGGATACAAGTGGAGCCATCGTCACCAGAAAGGCAGCTGAATTGTAGCACACACATTTAAGTTAAATTAAGTTAAATATTGATTTAGTTTCTGAAAAACATTAAGTGCTTACAAAAATGTCTCTGAATTGTTTCCATATTATATTCAAATAGAAGCGAAGCATCTTTATGTGCTTATGCTCCGTGTGACAAAGTCAGCCAACCTGCGGAGTTGTGCAAGCAACTGATTTAAAGAATCTACTCACATTATCTGAGTCTCCTGAGCGCTGCTGAGGTCTGTGGAGATGGGTCTGGTGGATTCTGACATGGCTGACCGATCAGTGCTTCCTAGAAGGCCTGCTGCTCCCAAGAGCCCATTTAGCTCTCCATTAAAAGATGGCATTCTCGGACCGTCACTTGATTGTTTATCTGAGAAAAGACATTGAATGCAGCTGTTAGGAGATACACTCTTCAAAGCCAGCGAGGAAAGGGGTACAGTAATGTTTGTTCTACAGGTTTCTTATCGTATTATTTTGACAGCTCTCACAGCCTATACACAATCATGTAACCAACATAAGTGACTAGGAAATATCAATAGTTTTATAGTTAAAATAATATCATTGTACTTGAAAGTCAGAATTTCCAATTTTGTGATATTCATAAAGCTCCTATTGAATGATATTAATATTCCAGGGAGAGGGTAATAAAATATTTGCCTTATTTTCAGTAACTTAAGTAAAATACCTAGGGGTTATTTAATTTCATAATATTATAAATGTTATAAATTTGTTTAACAAGAGTTCTATTTCATATACTCACTTATTTACTATCAAGAAAGGGCTCCTTCTGTATATCTGTTGATATGATTTTACAGTAAGGAGAATAAAGGTGCTAATCACACCAGTCTCCCTTGCAGACCCCAATCCCCCCCCCCCCTTTCTGTAGCATATGTGCTTTTTTCACAACAGCTTGAAAACAGTTACAAACACCTTTAATCACACAATGAGAAAATAATAAAGTACAAGCACCTTACTTCTCTCTGTATTTTATTTACGTATCACATGTCTCTACTCTTATAAACATGTAGTATTAGTTAAACATGTGTTTGTGTACTGGTGTACAATATGCAATACAAAGGTAAGTAACTTCAGTACATGATGATGATGATGATGATGATGATGCTCTACACTTCCTTTTTCTCCAAGTTCCCTAAAGCCGGTAGCGTCTTCATTGGTAACCTTGATCATTTTGACAGCTGCGAGTTTTTAAATGGGCGAGTATGACTAGTTTGAAGGTAGCCAAAACAAACCTGGAATGAGTGTATCCACATGAGCTAAGAACAACGACCATCTACGCAGTTAGTGAGGCTCAAGCTAATACTTGATAGCAGTCAAATATTTCTGGCTAAAAGATTTCGGTATAAATCTCTTCAAAGCGTGATATTTTTACATTTTAAGATCCAAAAAAGTAGGGGCGAAGTTACTGAGATAATGTCGAATAAACGAAAGATTTTGGTTCGACTTTATCGTCGCTTGGCAGCAAAAGACCCAGCTAGACTACACCAGAAAATAGACAGAGACATAAGCTAACTTTAGCTCATAACGTAGCTAACACTTGGATAATAAAATACAAGAGACCTTCCCGACGCAGTTAGCGCTTTGACCTGAACAACAATTACTGAGGAAATATCACATGTGTGAATTCATTGATATCTAAATAGTGCTTTCACGGAATGAGTCCTTCTAGTTAACAGGTAGTGAAACTGCTATTGAGCTAACTTCACTCCAGCACAGCAGCGCGCTAACTCACCTTAAGCTAGGTACCAATTTAGCTAGCTAGCAAGCTAGCATTCCATTAGCTGCTGCGGCCTAAACTACCGCAGCAGCTCTTCATTCCCAGTCCAACTTACCGGTGCTGTTCCCGGGACGGTCGAGCTTCAGTATGTCCCGGAGATGCTGGGTCGCACCCTCAATGTCTATGTTAGAGTTGGACGCCATGTGTGAGGGAGAGGGGAGACTGGGTTAATAAAGGGGGAGAGAATGATTTCTTATTTGATGCGATGCTGTCAGTGTTCCCTTCGTTCACCCAGAGCAACCGTCTAAACTTCCGCTTTGTCCGCGCCGCAGCCTCCGACTAATGTCTGTGTCCGGTCATTGGTTCCTACTTCAACTTCTAATGAGGTTCAGGCAGATTGTTCACTACAACGACTGTATCACCCTCCATAGTCAGAAACACGGTTGTTAGACATTTCGTGTGAGAGTTTGTTGTATTTATGATTTGCTCGCTTGTAATTTCAGCAGCAGCTTTATAATTATGATTATATTGTGTTCTGGCACTCAGAAACATCCACCTGGACAGACATTTCTCTTTTATCTATATGACAAAATCCTAATGGAGCACGTCAGACAAAACCACTAATAACAGACTGTCATGAAATATGCTTTCATCATTCATGTTGTCCTGCTAATGCACAAATAAAAGCAAGGTGGCCTTCACTCAAAAATAAGTTCAGTTTCCATTTGCTGGATTCACTTTGAATGCAGAAAGGCTCCTCACTGAAGCCTCCTAGTGGCACAGTGGTGTGCCATTACATTGTGCCCCTACTATTACTTTGCTATCTCAATGCACTGAAGATTTGTGATGGTAAGGGTTTGAAGTTACACATTTGATCAAATATTTATTCTATCTTACCTTTTCCTTTACTGGTTATTTTGGTCTTACCTGCATACATTTTGGGAAAGATCATTCAGAAAAATGTACATTACACCGCCAAGTTGTTTATATTTTAGAGTACAAACATTTTGGACATGTGGCACTTATGAAAGGTTAAGTGGCGACAAACATCACAATTCACATTCTTGGAACAATAAAGAGCCTCAGCAAGTTATCTGGAAATCCAGTTGTACATTTTGTTTAAGATCAAGTGAAAGTAACACATTTAATGGCATCATTTCAGCTACAGATTTGATTAATTATTTTATTGCTATTTCAGTTAATCAGTTTATTATTATTAAACACTGAAACCCTATTATTTATTCATTAGGCACACTCCATACTCTATATATAGGTTCTGACTCATGAGCCGGTCAGGTGACTGGCTCCTACCTCCAGACTTGCACCAGTCTGGTGTCCTCCACCCATTGACTCTCTGAAACTCATCGACTCTATAAGTGACAGTTGCAATCAGTATGGAGAAGTCAGTGAGCAACAGCATTAGTGTGCTGCACCTTCTGAGGAAGTGATTGGTCCCATGACAAGTCATTGTAAAACATTTCTTTTTTGTTTTGAATATAGTTTTTGGGTCTTTTGTCCTTTATTGACAGGACAGCTTAATGTGGACAGGGGGAACGGGTGTAAAGAGAGATGGGATGGCACGCAGCAAAGGGCCACAGGGCAGACATGAACCCATGGCCGCTGCAGCAGGGACAATAAGATCTTTGATCCATGCAGTCCCTAGTAGTGCCCTTTGTGTAACACTTAAGGAGGAAACCCTACTATACAAAAATATTGTGTGGTGGCAACAGTTGTAGAGAATAAACAGCGGGAACCTTTTAGTGTATTTGGTTGCAGCTATAGCTGACCAGGAGTTCACCAATCCAACTTTTTATCTCCTGATACCCCAACTTATGGTTTCTGCTGATCATCAATCCACCACCAGAGCTCTTTTCCCCATAATTTAGAACCTGTACACCTTGCTGCATAGAACTCATTGGCCTCGTTTTTATGTAAGGTGACACAAGGCCAAGAATTAGTGACACTTAAAGCTTAGTCAGCAGCAGTGTTGGGCTAGTAACCCAAATAATGTAACAAATTACTCTTGCAAAAATAAAAAAATAAAAAAAATAAAATATATATATATATACACATACACACACTATACTAATTAGTTACACTACTAGTTCAATTACTTCTCTGCTACTCCAGAAGAAAATTAAATCCAGTTTGTTTGTTAAAAATCAAGGTAATATGTCCAGCTGTTGAATATAAGCATGTCCATCTTCCAAACTATTTTCTCCCCGATTACAAAAATAAATCCAAGGATGTGATTAGATTGTTGGATTTCAAATAGTGGCGGATGATAACAAAAGTAATGTTTTTTTGGGGGGAGGGGGTTATTGATATCAGTACTGAAATGTATTAATAATTAGTTACCCTACTAGTTACTAGTTTAAAGAATGTAATTACTGTAATATAATTACTAGTGATGAATTAGTCCCAACAGTGATCGGCAGCCCCATCATGATTTGAACTCGTATAGTGGAAATACAGGATTTTATAACAACATTGACAAACTGTATTTAATGTGGATCTGTCACATCTGGCTGATACACAATCAGAACTTAATAAGGTCAGTCTGAGCCAGATTACGATCCTGTGAACCCATGGCATGAGCATTTATTTGACAATTTTCTCTAGCTGATCTTCTGTGATAAGGTCACTCAAACTAATAGATTTGCAAGAAACAAAAATTGTATGAAGACTTACTGTGGAGAGACAAATGATGGTTTGGGAAAACAATCAGCCACAGAGAATAATATGAAGAGACAAGGCCACACCATTATGAAAAAAGTCCAGGTTTTATTGTCTATCGTGGCTGTAGTCCATGGTAACTGCCAGACTTGTGTGAGAGAGAAAGACAGAGATTGAGAGAGACAGAGATAGATAGATAGAGAGAGAGAGAATATGAATGATCAGAGCCAATCACACAGCAGGGTCAAACTTTATGTCCTCCATGACTCTTTGGTTTGCGAGAGCAAAACCTGGCAGAGAGAGTGAATCATGACAAAGTAAACAATTATGTAAAGGAAGATAAAACTTAGTTAAACACACTAAGGCAACACACGGGTGTTCATCTAAAAACAACTTACAACACAAGAAGTCGGAGCTGAAGAAGCCGACTCTGAACCTGAACATGGATCTACAAACCAGTCAACAACAGTGCTAACAGAACTGAGTTGACAGTAGTGAAGTCAACAGTAGAGCACAAAGGGATAGAATTAAGTAAAGAAGTGGAGAGCAGAGAAGAGCATGAGTTAATGGCGTCGGTCAGCTGTTTGTCTTTCTGGTGGCTTGAGTGTAGATATTGTAATGGGGGGCTCCCAGCGTCATGCAGATCAGCGGAGTGGCAGACAGGGGCATCTGATTGGTCGGCCGGCTCGCAGCAAAGAAACATGTTGCAGTTCTACTGGCTGGGGTGGTCTGAAAACCCACCTGGATGAGGTTCAGTGATTGACATCTAGAATCCGGTGTTTGCTTGTTTGTCAAAACAGGCGTAAATGAGACAGCAGGAGGGAGGGATGAGTGTTCTCTCTTCTCTCCATCCTCAACTCCTCCCTGCCCCCCCTCCATACTTCATCACACAGTGCCCTTCACTATGGCCGCCCCTGCCCACCAGAGCTAGGCGTGGGGTTAACCAAAGTTGTGAATGGCCAGCCTGAACATGTCATTGGTGCACACCCATGCATCGTTAATGTTCTTCAGGATGAAACTCTGATGGAAACCCATGATGGGGTCGTCATCTGCCTGCAAACACACACAAACAGAAACAGCCGGGGTTCAGGACAAAGTCTGCAGTATAGTGATTCCATTTATCAGCTGTGCACATCAAAGTCAGTGTACTGGTTGTGGAGAGCCAGTGGACACAGTTATGTAATTTCTTCTGTGCCAAGTTGGACAGAATAATGCCAACAACGTCCCCCAGGAATTGGAGCCACAAACAGCAATTGAACCAACTAGCCGGCAGCTCCAATCAAGGCTACAGCTAATTAGTATAACTTATTCTTGTAAACAAAGCTTACAAAGAAAACATCTGTTTACATTCAGTGTTACTCACCAAAACACACGTATCCTTTAGGTCTAACAAACATGTTGAATATGTTTCACTCAAAACATTTCCAAAGGCCTTCCCTTTTCTAGAAAAGCAACACTGGTACCTGCTGCAGAACGTTTTCAACAAACAATGGTTGCTAATTGGGAATACAATAAAAGGAAAAAAGCCTTGGACTGCAGGAAAACAGGCTGAAGCAGACGTCATATGGACACTAAGGGAATTCCACTGATTTTACACCTGTTTACAGGTGTTGGGGAGTACTACTTCATATGTGAAAAAAGTTGTGTAAAGAATTTGCTGCAGAAGGAACTTCATAAACTTAATTAAAAAAAAAACCCCAAAAAAACACTTGACTCATGTGATGTAATTTGAGTCAGCATCGGTTGGGTCTGAAGACTACAAGGTTTGAAACTTTGGGGGTACGGAGTTGGAAAGAAGTGAGACCTCTACTAATCTGTGCTTGAGGCTACATTAGCTGCTACTAGCTTATCACATCCAAATCGCAGACCAAACTGTTGGCAGTCGAGTTGCATTGTGGGCAATATATGGGCGCCATCTTTGTCAAGGTCCCTGGTTCTGCTGCAACAGAACCAGGTGTGTGATGCTAAATCGGTGGAGTACTTGATCTGTTGGCCGAGTTTTGGGCGCACAATTTCTACCCAATTCAGTGAGTGACAAAGAATAGAAGAACTGTTGAAAGTGATAATGCTAACTGCCAAGACTAAACTCTAATTTTAAATGAAAGAACAGCATGGTAAGAGAAATGATTTGAAACACGGGTACATACACAGGTTACATGATTTACTTAAAGATTCAATATGTGATGGTTTCGCTGGAAAACAGATGACAAGCTCCAAAATGGAGCGTGAATGCTACTTACTTTTAGCTGTCCTACAACCATACTCAAGATGCAGCTGTCTGGAGTCGGCTGGTGGTCCTGCGCTGTTATACTATGCGCTATTTTTGTGAAGGGGAGACTCTGACACACACACACACACACACACACACACACACACACACACACACACACACACACACACACACACACACACACACACACACACACACACACACACACACACACACAGAGGAGAAACAGAAAGGTTAATAAAAGTATATCTGACATTGAATGAAAATAAGAAATCAGAAAATTCCTCAAAGATTCTTTCAATGTACTATTCTAATAAAGACAAGACAAGAATATATAATAAGTATTATTCTCACTAAAAAAACTATAGTCTCTCAGCTGAACTGTTGACAATTTCTAAAATTCTGTCCTCTCACTGCACCATCATTTCAAATGCTCTCACACAACACGCACATACAACTGCTTAAAGGGAGTAGCATATCGTAGCTTGTGTCACTAATACACTATAGATCCAAAAAGGTTGTGCAGAAATTTGATTACTTGACTGCTGCATGTATTTTCAGATTTTACAGTAACCTGGTTACTACAGTCCATGTTACAGTCCATGTACATGGTTTGTACAATTCCCTACATAACCTCAGAGTAACCTGGTTTCTAATGTACGGACACTGCCGGTCTGACTCTTAATTGGGCCGCCCTCCACCTGTTAGCTCAGTAAGCTGCAGTAAGTTACCAGATAAACTCACAGTGAGTTTCTCGACAATTGCTCTTTTTCCCTGGAACTGCTGTCCTTCCCACGTAAGGCATGACGCATCGATCTGTGAGGAGCAAACAGACAGACAGAGTTTGAGGGAAAATAATGAACAACAGAGGATGCTATTCACAGATGAAAGTTCAATCAAAAAAGTTCAAGTTTTGAGAGTCAAAGAGAGAAGGTTTAAACTGAGGTTAAACTGAGGGGTTATTATGATACGTATTCATGACAGGGTTTTATTTCTTTCGTAGTTACACTGTGGGGAATAAAAGCTCTGATGTAGATAAAACTGGAATAAGTATCATTTGATGGTGTATGATAATCTTCTGTATAGTGCTCTTAATAAAGTATTAAATAGAAATGTCACAAAAAACGATACTTTGGTACCAAGTTGATGCCAAAGTTGTAAAAACGTGACAGTACTAGTTTTTCCTACAGTACCGTAGGTAGGCATGGGATGATATGAAAATTTCATTTTGGAACCTATTCTATATCCACACAATCAGTTGAACTTTTTTTTGAGGGGATACAATGGGCAAGCCGAGCCATCAGCAATGGTAACGGGCGTAGCATTTTGGAATGACTGGAAAGATGTGGTCTCCCCCTTGCCCCTTGTTCAAAATAAATCAGGAAATCAATATAGACTGTATGCGGGCGAGCTAGACAGCGTCTTCAAGTCAAGCCATGTGCGGATATTCGAATACGATAATGGAAATTTACCAGTATAAATAAAAAAAAAAAAAGTGTTTTTTATCTCGACACTAGGGGTGGGCGATATGGGCAAAAAATAATATCTCGTTATTTTTGGGGATTTTGGCGATAACGATAATCAGTCGATATCCTTTAAAGTGTGATTGGAATTGTCTGAGTTAGGGCTTGTGTCCATCGAACGCGTTTTTAGCGCTGAGATCGCTCAAAAACCGAGCGCACAGCGGTGTTAAAAGTTGAACAGATTTCAACTTGAAGCGCTCTGAGCGCTGCGCTAAAAAAATCATCTCCGCTGACATCTTTTTACCGCTGAAGGCGCTTTGCGCTCTGAACGCTGAGGCTCATAGGATTTGTATTCAAAATAAGCGCTGCTAGCACTAGAAACGTGTTTGGTTGACACAGACCCTTATCAGTCTTTTTGAAACTAAACCATTTCCATGCCAGAGAGGTAGACCCACGTCTCAGCATTAAATCATCTGAAGTACCGGTAGCTTCAGGGACTGGAGGTGCTTGCATTTTCTCTCTACCATCACAACGCAGTGCTAAACTGTTGCAAGGAGGATGCTAGCCAAAGGTCATGTGATCATGTCATGTGATCACGTAGGCCCACTAGTCGTGTAACTGAATCCTGCCATGCTGTAGAGAGCGTTGCTGCACCGTGTATTAAGTGGATGTGAGGAGTTTCCGCGTGTGTTTCAATATTTTTGGCGAAGTCATTTAAATACTCGACAATGGAAATTTGCACATCGTCAAAACAACAATGACGATATTATCGCAAACGATATATATCGCCCACCTCTACTAGACACACGATTATATTGTATATCGTCTCGTATATCAGGGATACAATTCTTCCAGACCTGACAGCACTATATAAGCCTAAAAGTGTAGTTGCAGAGACAGCTCCGCCTCGACTCGTCGTAAAACTGTTTTCCCATATAAGGTCCGTATAAACAACTTCTCAGACATGTTATCACAGTTGGAATACTCCTCTTGGTTCAGGCCAAGTCTGCAGAGCCTTCATCTGTGTCTTTTTACATGGCTTGTACCAGTTGATTATGTTCATGCATTTTTTACTCTCTTTAGGTAGTAGTTAGTAGTCTTTAGGCAAATCCTCACAAATGAGAACTGGAATGAGAATAATTGGCAATTGATTTGGCTTAAAAAGTTTCGGGAACAATTAAAAAAACAGGCCTCACTCCTATAAGCAGGCTGGGTTTTGCATTCTTAGACAGTTAATTCACAGGTGCAGCCCAGCCCTGTGGCAAGTAGCCTCCTAACTGAACAAAAGCATGGTCCTCTCACACTCACATATATGGATCCAAGTTGTGATCGGTCAGAGTCAAACATTTGGTAGTAGTGCTGCACGAAGCTGGATCCTATCTGCTCCCACAGAGGCTGGTCCACCATCCTGACTCACCCTGCAACACACACTGGAAAGATGGAGAGATGGCAGATGATGAGGTCAGAAAGACAGAATGGGAGCCAGAAAGAAAAGCTTTTTAAAAAAAACTAGGTTGGTTGGCTAAAGAATATGAAAATGATGTGAATTACTGGCAGATCTCATCCCAGCTGAACGCCTAAAGATCTGTCAGGTGTTTCTAATATATTCCATCCAATAGGTATCTGTCAAGGGTAAAACATCTCTCTAAAGCAGTTTAAACAATATTTGAACTTTATAATCTTCACCAGCTGAGTCCTGTATATAGCCCCATACCATACAGACAAAAAAAAGTGCCAAAGAGCTGAAATCTGCACTGTCCAGATCACATGGATTCTCGGCTTGAAAAAAAAAAAAAAAAGTACTCAATTAGTTCCCTAACTTTAGGAAAAAATTCACGCCCCTACATGCTAATAACAAAACAAAAACAACAACAAAAAAACACAATCAAACTTCCCGGGCAATAAAGAATGTACTAATATCACCACACTGCAAGGAAAAACATTTGAAATACCAGACGAGTTTTTGCTGAACACGCCGTCTCTCCGCTTGGGTGACACTGACAGCACAAGTCATGTGCTTCCACATAACGATACACTGTTGTTACTGGAACAATCCGAGAGCTCCGAAAATTAGCGGCGAAGTCGAAACAACATAGCGTAAATGCCGACGGGACATAAATAGTTCTAGACCTGCGTGAATACAGTTACAGCTAAAGTGAGAGCGAAATAAGCTTGCTTAGTAGTGTTAATAAATAGAAACGCTTATATATGGCTAGTTAATGTATGCTAACTAGCTGCTACTAACGTTAGCTTGTGAGCTGACTTGTTTGCTAACGTTGACTTAGCCTGTGTTGGAAAAGACAGTTCATATACCTAGCATGCCTCCCCGACAGCTAACGTTAGACGTCAGATAAATTGTATGGCGTTGGCCTTTTCACCGGTTGCTAAAAATACCCCGTCCCCACCAAGTGCTGATGCCTCCTCCGGGCCCGCACACACACAGCTCCGGAGCCCCGGAGCAGCTAACTAACGCTACCCCACATAGGCGTGCCCAACGACAGCCCAAAACCGGACAGGAGCAGCCCATTGAACTACTTATATTACCGTATACTTGGTCAAATGTCACACCAACCCAGCGCTTTTTGTTTCCGCACATGTTTCCATTCACTATTCTATAAGAGGGTTTCCTAAAAATAAGTAATATAAACTTACCTCTAACCAACGCCGAGGCCGGCTGCACGATCGCACAGTGCAGTGTCTGCTCCCCTACGAGGGCACGCACTCAAAACGGTCACCGGCCCGGTGGATTGTGGGCATTGTAGTCTGTATGTGTTTGAACAATTTTCAACAGTTGTTTTGTTTGTATGGCTTGTCAAAACAAAATAGGTTAAAGGGAGTTTAATGGAACCTCAGTTTGATTAATATTAACTATATTCCCCAGCCCTGTTGAACATTGTAAAGAACCCTCACATGATTTACATTTTATAACGCATGAAGACTTTTTCATGAAAATCTTGTAACCAGCTTATAAAGTATGATGCACTGGTGTAGAATACATTTCCCAACAGTATATCAAGTAGTTAAATGAGCCAAATTAGCTACAACATTAAAGGATCTGTTCACCTAAAGCACACTATCTGTGTCTGAGATTTCTGTCCCCACCTGTTTCCAAAGTTCCAAAACATTTTTTTGGATGGCGGCACACTATCAACACTTTGCTACAGAACTACTTTCTACTGAATAAAATAGTCCCTATTAAAAACAAAACAGGGGAAAATTCTGCTTATATGTTAATGCATCATTGATAATAATTTAATGAAATAAGAACATTGAAAATATAACCATACTGTATATAGTTATTAGGTATAATTACTAAGTTGACTTTTGTAGTACATTTGGCTGAGAATAGTAAACAATGATTTGAATGCAGGATTTACCCTGGTAATGAGTATTTGTATACTACTTTGAAAAAAAAAACAGGCATTTCAATGCATAAATACAGATACATGACATATTATTATTATTATTCATATTGTTTTACAAAATACTGCTCAGTCTAAGAAAATAAGGCATTGACTGCTTTTTGACTTACTGCTTTACAGATGGTAATGTTGGTCAGTCAGTTGGTCCAAAAGTTTGGTTCACACTTAAATATCTCAACAAATATTAGATTTAATACAGACATTCACGTTCCCCATGAATGAAATGTGATAACTTTTGTGACCCCCAGACTTTCCATTTTGTGGCATTATCAGGTCATAATTACAATTTGTCAAACTTTTCTTTTGACCACATACCTGCAAAACTTACATTTTAAACATCATTAAAGCTACTATAATTCATATTATTACATTACCAATGGATCTGATTATGTGTAAGGTAGTGACAAGTTTTTCAACCGAATGTATCAACCGATTCAGCAGTTCTTTTTAGTATTAGTATTTTTAGCACATTTTAGCTAATTGTTTTGGTTTTCAGGCCCGTATGTATTTCTAGCAGCAGCAGGCAGTGTTGTCAGTTAAAAAGGCTCTAATAAACCCACTATGAGCTACCTGCTCAGCCCCAAACAGCAGACAGACAAAGTTATTGCTGGTGAACATTAGTTGCATTTCCACCACATGGTACTCAACTCCACTCACTCTTTTTTGGTTTTCCATTATGGATAGTACCTGGTACCTAGTTTTCAGCCTGACAGTTAGTCAGAGAGAAAACGTACTCCTTTCTCACACAATGATCTATAGCAATAAGTAAAACTGTAAAAACATCCTCATCCTCAAAACCAGCTCATTCTGTGTAATTTATATTTAATTTATCATTCCCTTCCAAACCTACATTTGACTTGTCCAGTGTGTAGGATTTAGTGGCCCATATAGTTGCATGTTTGTTTCACAGTCTCCTACCATGTGTGAAGGAGAAACTGCGGTGGCCACGAAATGTCCAAAAAATGTGAACGCCCCTATCTACAGCCAGTGGAAATGACCCACAGCGTCTGTAAATATATAAGGTTAATTCTAAGGAAAGAACGATTCCGATATTCAGCTGATTATACATTAATGAAAACATAGTTATGAATATCATTAACCTTGGGGCCAGCTTCCTGGATTCCATTTGTAAGGGCAGGTTACTTGTGGAGAGCCAAACCTTCTCGCTCTGAAGGCACTGGGGTGAGACAGCAGTAGCACATGGAGAACAATGTCCCAAAGAAACATCATAACGTATGTAAAAATGTCAAAATCCTCTGTGTACATTTTGCATTGTAGTTATTTTTACTTAGACTTCAGTCAGGTAGAAATTTTTTTTGAATACTTTGACTAGGTTCTCAGAGGCGGATCTAGGGAATTATTAATTGGATGGCAAGAGGGTGAAAAGGGGACTTTAAGGGGTGGCAGAAATATATGCTGATATAATCACAAACAATCACATATATTTGCTTTGAAAAAAAAAATATTTGAACTAAAAAATATTACATTATTGTGGCACATTAGTAAAGCATTAAATAGAAATGTCTGAAGGTGGCATTGGAAATCAATAAATCTATATTTTCAGACATTTCCCAAATACAAGTCTATTTTTAATTGAACTTAAGTCACTGAGTCAAGCACGGCCATTAATAATGGCAATATTTGGCAAATTTCTGTTTTTTAACATGTTATTTTGAAATATAAATGATTGTGGTAAACTTGACAGCATTTGACACTGAACTGGGGTGGCCATGCATTTGTTAGGGGTGGCCACTGCCGCCCCATACCACCCCTCTAGATCTGCCCCTGTGGGTTCTGGCAAATTGACTGGTGGACATTTTCAAACAAGACGTCAACACATACAGTAAAATTGGCTTTTACAGATTACTGTCCACGTCTGAAAGGGGCTTATCTGGGGTGGTTACTTTATCGTCAACAGCACATTCATTAATCTCTTTCTCCAGACCATGTACTTCAAGGGCTCTGAGGCAGGCTGGTTCCTTTTACTCTCTACTTGCAGATACAGTCCCAACACCTAATTTCATGAAAAATGACAAATGTATTGAATTTTGAAGTTGTAATGAATAGCTTAAGAGTGCAAGACACATCCAAATAAAAAGCTATCTGAATGAACATTATAAATCTATAGTGATTTATTTATATTTTGATAAGTTGCATTTGCCAGGATGATATAAACCATTCTACAAGGCACACATGGTACTTATAATAACATTATAGAGTCAGTTCACTCAAATCACAAATAACTTACTATGAATAAAAAATTGATTCGCCATCCAGATTTTGAGCTCTGTGTGGCTAAGACGTCTTCTACTGTAACTCCCATCACAATGGAGGTGAATGGCAGACAATGATAATGCAATAATACAAATACATACATTTGCAGTTGGTTAAATGTCAAGAACTGTTTAAAATGCATGATCAATCTGTGACCTTAGAATTAAGGTTTATACATCTTTTTTTTTCAGATGTACCTAAGTCGGCAAGTTGGCCTTCTCAATATATACAATTAATATAACAATATTACATTATATCAGTCGTTGGCCGGAAAGGGATTTGATGCAGCATTATCTTCTGATTGGTCAGGAGCTGGAGGTGAGGCCGCCACACCAGATTCTGCAAGCTGTGGGAGCATTAAAGTCCAGAGAGCAAAATCGTAAAAAAGTGAGCAGAAGGCCAGTCAAACTCAGATTTTATTGCCTGTAAATACATAAAAAATAGTTAACATTGCTTTACTAAGAGATTAAATATTAAAGTTGAATTCAATGTTCACCAAATGAGAGGACAAAGAAGAATACAAGATACAAGAATACAAGATTTTGTAAATTACAGTGAAACCTCTGCTGGTACGTACCAGGCTGTGGAGTCTCTGAGAAGAGATAGCGTCATCGCTGCGGTCTGGTTCGCTTTGGGCCGAGGCCACAAGTTCATCTATTTCCTGGTCTGACTTCAGAGGGAACGCTGTCCTCAGGGCTGCCCTATACATACATGCATATACACAAAAGACTCTCTTAGGACAGAGAAAAACAGAGACAGCCAAAGAGAACAAAAACTCACTGTTTCCTGCTAAAGGGTTTTTTATTGGTGATGTTTTTTCTTCCTTTCCCTGAGGGTCCAAGGGTGAGAGTACGATGTACAGACTGTAAACCCCTCATTGGCAAGTTTGTGATTTTACTCTATATTAATAACAGCAACATGGCTTGTAAACAATTGTCTGTGTACATCTCTTGATTTTACCTAAACTCCTGGACAGTAAGTGTGCTGCTCTCAGGGGGATCAGAGTCAATCGGCTCTTTTGATTGGCTGGACTGAACCTGGCTTTGCCCTTGGGCCACACTCTCATCCATCTGTAAGACAGAAAAACAAGTAACAGTTCAAGATTTTTGGAAATATACTTATTCGCCCTATAGCCCAGAGTTATCAGAGAAGACTGATACCACTCTCGTGTCGGTCAGCTCAATGTAAAGCTGGAGTCGGGAGACAATTAGCTTAGCTTAAATACTGTAAGCAGTTTTTGTGTGGGACCAGTGTGTAAGGTTTGTGGCATCTATCAGTGAAGTTTCAGAAGTTTGTGGGAATGAGTATGGGCTGTGGAGTATGTAGGAGAAAGTACGGTAGGCTTGTTTGTCTGTTCCGGGCTACTGTAGAAACATGGCTGCTCAACATGGCGGACTCCATGAAAGTTGACCTGCTGCGTCAGTAGATAAAAACGGCTCATTCTAAGGTAATGAAAACACGATTCTTATATTGAGGTGATTATACACTAATAAAAACATACCTATGAATATTATATTCCATATCTGTCAACAGATCCTGCTAAATGTTACACAAACTAAACAAATCTGTGCACATTCACACACAGGGTAAAATGCAATCAAATGAATTAGCTTAGCAGATAAACTGACGTATTTGCACATGATCACCTGTATGGTACAATTTGGAGCCACAACTCCACATCAAATGATCACAACATATTGTGCCCACCCTGGCTCCCATGGGTATTACAAAGTACCTGCACATTGATGGGGTCATGTGCCTCACTCTGCATGCTGCCCCTTTTGTGGAGATCCAGCAGGGTGTCATACTCACTCTTCAACTGATCAAAGTCACCCCGCAGCGTCTTCAACTGAACACCTCAGAAAATACCACAAAAAATACAAAAACAAGACCATGGTGAAGACTGTCATGAATTCTGTGTATGTGTACATGCATGTGTGTAAAGTATATGTGTCTGTCCACCTGCAAGAGGGTCTGTTTGTGTGTTTGTTCCAGGGTGTCCCAGTTGCGTCGTGGCACAACATCCCAGTACTCTGCCTTCATCCTGTTGAGCTCTTCCTGGGCTTTAGTCAGGTCTTCCCGACACACCTTCAGAGCGAGCTGCAGCTCCACAGGGTCCTTAGCCTCTTCTTTCACGATGGAAACACATTTCAGAAGAAAATATATTTTATTTTGAATTTATTTTATTTATTTGGTTGAACCTCTTATACTATAAATTCCCAACATGAAAGGTATTATTAATATTTTTGTTTAGCATTGTTTGGGAAATACACCTACTTACTTTCTTGCAGATACACTAAAGAAGACTGATGCCACTCATGTCTGTATGCTAAATATGAAGCAATGCAACAAGGCAGACTATTTCTTGGCTGGGTGCAGTGACTTCAGGTCAGGAAAAATAGTCCAGCCCCCCTTGCAACCACAACTCGTTTTTTCACCTCCGTTTTTGTATGGATAACAGACTCGATAATCAGTGGATGCTTTACTTTAGAGAACCTGACAAATTTACATGACAAAACAAGCTATCTTTTTCCTCCTGTTTCCAGTCTTAATGCTAAGCTAAGCTAAATGGTTGCTGGTTGTAGCTTCAGAACTCGTGGAGAATACATACGTGTAATGTAATACAATATGGTATCAGGGGAAAAAAGGAATGCAATATGGGGGATTTATATAAAAATCTATATTGAAACACAAAAATAGTGACAGTAGTAAATAGTGAGTCAGTCGATCGACTAATAAACTAACAGTTGTGGCTCTACCTGTATTTTCATCTTCAGGGTGCTCCTCCTTAGCAGAGCCACTTGTTAGGTCATTGAGCTGCCAGATCAGCAACTTGCGGGCATCACGCTCCTCCCGGTACTGCAGATACTGGTCAGAGAGTTCCGACTGTAGGCGGTCCACCTGGAGAGGAACGGGAGATGGTTGGGTCGGTGGATGAAATAGTGATAATCTCCCATTAACCTTACTATCTGAACTGAGTTTCAAACAAAACATTTCTTTGGATAAAGAGATCTCTATCAGTGAACCTAAATATCTTTTCTATTCACAGATAAGGAGAGCACATCAAATAAAAAATTAACAAAAGGAATTTATGTGGTAATTGTGCTATTGATTATCACATAAATTCCCTATGTTAAGTTTTTATTATACAAGATGTTTCCCCTAAAAACTCACATAGCGGTTAGAACACTACTTTATAAGTCTGTCATGTACCACTGCCTGCATGGCCTTTTCTCTCTCCCTCATGGCCTCAATGTCCATCTGCAGTTGCTGCTTCTCCGTTTTCAAGGCTCCAATCTCAGCCTGCTCCTCTGCCCAGCGAGCTTGAATCTTCCTGTCACATTCCTCTGTCACCAGCCTCAGATTGGACCGCAGTTGTTTCAGTTCTCGGATTCGATCCTGCTGATGTGCTAAACAGATGATAAGTGCATTCAAATGATCTATCCTGAAACTATCGGGCTAGAACAATTATTTGGTTAAATGCAAAGTAACTGATGCCAATTTTAATAGTTAATATATTGCAAAGGTCATTTTATAAGCTTCTCAAACTCAGAGATGTACATGTTTATCTTCATTTCACACACTGTAAATTGAATCTTTTGGGGGAGGGGGGGGGGGTTTGTCTGTCTGACAACAAGCTATTTTGAGACATGTATCACTTCAGGATCAGAGACACTGTGATGGGCACTTGTCATTATGTTGAGCATTTTAGAGGCTAAATGGTTAATGGATACACAATACAAATAACAAACAAAAAATACCAAAAATACCTGATGGACAAATCACCAAAAAAATGATAACTGCAGTTCTGCATGAAACATGATCAAAACATGATTCAGCATTTACAATGGCAACAACATGCCCAATTAAAAGAAACAACAGCTGTTTCTAACACTGAGCTCAGAGAAACTTTCCACTTTCAGCAGATGGATGTGAAAACATCCTTCTAGAGTCAAACTCTGCACAGACACCATTCAGACAGCACACTGTAGGAACTAGAGGAAACACTGATTTCTTACTGGAGGGGACTTCGCTGGCTTAAGTGGACACCACAGACACAATGTGAAACAAACAAACTTGTAGAAATACAATCTAATTCTCTAAAGGTCTGTATGACTACAGAATCTTTGAATCATTTTGTCGAAGGGGGCTTTGTTATTTTTACTTTATGGCAGTTTAGGCCATCATTTGGAAGAGCACAATACTAGTGTAATCCTTCTCAAGAAATGAACATTTCCAGGCAGGTTTACTCACAGAGCTACTGACCTAAAGTGACTTCATATTCCGTTTTGATGGCAGAAAGAAGGGGTTTGTAGGTTTTGAACTCTTTGATGAAACAACCAAAGACATCACGGTAGACCTGTGGCAAAAGCAGATTAAGATATGTGAGTACTCTCTCCGACCAGAAGACCTCTGTAAGGAATTTCTTCTAGTTTTAGAACTAAAACACATCACCTGCAGCTTCAGTTCCTGAATATTTGGCTCATCGGAGCTGATATTGTGCAGCTCCTTGTTCACATAGCTCTCCAGGTGCATCAGGAGTTGGGGCTTCCTCCCCGGGCCTGCATAAATGTAACTGCTACCTTTCCAGCACAGCTATTGGGTTTATCCACACACACACACACACACACACACACACACACACACACACACACACACACACATATATGGTGAACTTGCTGTTACAATGGGGAGGACAGACAGCAGTTGACCATGTGGTACTATTTTGTGACTAATCATATTTCCAGCCATCAAACTACTTAATCTATCATATCAGTAATATGAGGTTTATGAGTGAAGTTCTGCCAGGTTTGATGAACCTGTACATGCTGTGCTTACCTTTCTAGCTCCGGGTTGGATAGAAACAGCTACTTCTCCTTCTTGCCCTTCCTCTGATGTCTGGATAGTGTCATTTTGTACACTACGGTCATATGTAAGCCTAAAATTAAAAAAAAAGAACAAAGCTAAGTTATTGACAACTGTACTTTTGCATTAGCTAGTTATACATAGCATCAGTATGGTTAGAACTTAATAATGCAATAGTTTGAATACTTTCGTTGCATCTTTCTATCACTTGCCTTTGTTTTTGTGACGGTGTTAAAGGTGGAAATTTGACGTCTTTTTGTGGAGACATCTGCAGCGATTATATGTAACGTTGGACTGAATAATAGCCAGCTCTTCTCAAACTGTTGAGTGTGCTCCGTTTAGCTCAAGGTCGGCTTTAGCATCACAGACCACAGCATTGTAACAGGGTTTCCATGGTAACGGGGACGGAGTACGCAGCAGGACCCGCATTAGTAGACCAAGGCGCGCCTAACTAGTTTTCAACTTGTGTAAGATGAAAACTTTCCTCTTAAAAAGAAAATATAGAGATACTTTGTAAAGCTCGAGAAGCTGTAGCTCTTTAAACGTGCGTGCTTAAGCCGCAAACCCTAACTAATGCCAATAACAAATACATGATAAATGAATAAACAAACGGGTAACCTACTTTATAAATAACACATAACTGCAACTTCCAATAACTACAATGTAATATAGAGAAGAAGGCATGGAAGATAAAAAAAAAACAACAACACCACGCTAAGATAGCAGCTGTGCCTTCAGGATTAGGCTTATTTTTTACATATTAAACTTTTTTTAAATTGTGGAATTAATTATTAATTTTCATCTTTTTTTTTTTTTTTCATCTACATGTAAGTTCCATGTTTTCTCGTGTGCCACGTATGGATACATTATGAAATTACATAATATCATAAAAACTGTCTATAAAAGTAACAGCTGAAAAAACTACATTTCCTAGCTACCTCTCTCGGTGGAAGCCCGACACCAAGGTAACCGTAATTGAGCTGTGTAGTTGTTTCGAGAGACATTATCGTAAAAGCGAGCGTGCGGCTGAACTACAGTACCCAAACGGCACCGCTCGAGCCTACAGTACATTCTGCTGCTTATCCGGGGATGTCACACCACTGCTATTTTCTCCCCTCAGTCCCTCTCACTCTCAGCCTACAGCTCCAGCGGACTGACACGGGGCTTTGGATAGACAGAAACGAACAATAAGAAACCAAACAGAGGCCAGAAATGGCAGAGCTTGGAGCGGGAAGCCTGCCGTTGGGAGATCCTGCTTTTAATTACCAGGAGCACGAGCTGAACGAGCGGCTGAAGCGGCTCTACCCGGCTGTGAACGAGGAAGAGACCCCTTTACCCCGATCCTGGAGCCCCAAGGATAAATACAGCTACATTGGGCTGTCACAGAACAACCTGCGGGTCCACTACAAAGGTTAGAGAGCTGGCTCATCCCTGATGGTCTGAACAAGTAGTCACCACAGCAGAGGGTCTCAGCTCAAATCTGTCACTGTGTTGTTCCGGGAGGGGGGCTCAGTCTCTCTCTCTCTCTCACACACACACACACACACACACACACACTGTATGCGATTATGTTGATTGTGTATGTGTGTGTGTGCACTCCTGGTAAATCTAGTCTGAGCTGCCTCTCCTGTCCCGTAACCTTGCTTTGTTTCACAAATGAGCAGAGGAATTCCCAAATGGGTGACAGTGAACTCGCTCACCCTGACAGTTGGTCTTATTACCACCACACTGAAATTCACCTTCAACAACACGGCTCTCTCCTTTGTTTATTTACCGTTTATGACGTTATTTGTTTGCAGTAAACTGACGTCCATCTGACGTCCTCCGTAGTTTGTGCTGGAAGGTGGCACTGGCAGCAGTAACGACGCACACACAGGGGTCTGCTTTTGAGCTAACTAATGGTATTTAACAAACAGGAGCTAGCTAACAGCAAGCTATCTCCTGAGCAAACACAGTAGCTAGCCTTTTGGCTAACTAGCTAATGTTAGCTCACCTAGCTGTTCCTTGTGACTAATATTGTTGTGAAGACGGTAAGATACGCTGGCTACAAGATGGACACGGGCCAAAGTTGTTGTTAGCCTTTTTTACAACGCAGCACTGGGGGGTAATGTTGCAATTGTTCAGTTTTTGACTCCAGAAAGCACCAAAATAGAATAAAAATGTCATTGTTGTGTTTTCTCGCGTGATTTCACTGGCAGCGTTCTAGAAGTCTTTTCCAGAATTAGTAAATCATTTTTTCCAGCCTGGAAGCAACGAGTCCTACTCCATTCAGATGTGTGTGTGTGCCCGGAGCACAGCACTACAGTCTCAGGTCCATACTCCAGCAGGCAGCCAGCTCGTTTTCAACAGCTGCTGTGAGGGAGGAGGCCTCTGCGCATTACATTAGGCCAAATGTACCGATCTTGGATTAAATCTGTATTATCGGCAGACTCTGGCATTTTCACAATAACAGCAACTTTTCTCGTCTGACGGTGCAGTCAATCACTTATTCGGATGGGTGAAAACTGTCAGTGCGGGCTGCTGCCAGGCCTGTCAGCGGGATTATTTTATACGTCCAGCTCTTAAATCAAAACAAGGTGACATCTGCGTGAAGTCCTGTTCTCAGTGTTTGGCCTGCTCTGTTGTTTTTCGTCAGGCAACACGTCAGGGCAGCCCCCAAGTAGCAGGCAAGCTAGTGCTGCATCTCAGGCTATGAAAAATCTGCACAGAGGCACTGCAAGGCCACTTTGGGCCCTGTTGGCTGTTTACATCAGTGAAACATGCAGAGGATGAGAGGATGCAGGCAGGCTGTGTAACCCATTTTGAAAGGCTTATTTTGCACATACGTAGTGGTGGGCCTGCTGTTTGTGAATAGCAGGGAAGGCCTGCTATTTGTTCAAATCAAGACTCTGGTAGATATAACCCACAGATTATTTAATGCATAATTGATCAGGGCCCTGCTGTTGATATGAACAGTGGCAAAATGTAAAATAAGAGCCTACATTCTGTTTATCAGTAGAATCACATAATTAATTGTTGTGCTGATTGATTGATCTGTTAATGGTGTGATAAAACCATCCATTTTAGTCAGTGTTATTGGGATTCCTTGCATTCTGTCTAGAATTGCCCATGCACTTGTCAAAAAATGATGAATGAGCCCCTGTCGGTCTTAAGATAAGACATGGCATTTCATGTTGTGGTTAGTATGTGGGACATTGAGTCTTTAGGTCTATGAAAAGTGCACAGATTAAGTGACACTGCACAATTGTTCAGGGATGACACATAAATAGGTCTATTCTGGAGTGTGCAGGATAATTTTCCTCCTCCTGGTTGTTTTAGCTCTTGCTCTGTTCCCTCACCCTTGTGGTTTGAATGCTATTTTGACCAGTGTGCCAATTTTCTCCTTTCAAGGCCACTCAGTGTCTACCTAGTCCTGTTGTGCCAGGAGACTGGGTAGATTAAACTGACACACATTATTCTACACAGTCTCAACAGATAGAAACACAAATAAACACTGGAACACATATAAACAAACATATTGATTTTTTGCCTATGGATACACCAGCTCAGTGATAACCATTAACCGTTTCATCTATTTTAGGCTAAAAACCAATTCAGCTATATGATTAATAGAGTAGGTGGATAGTGGCAACCTTTAGCATATGGTACAGGGCAACCTGAAATAACAATCACTGTGTGTGTGTGTGTGTGTGTGTGTGTGTGTGTGTGTGTGTGTGTGTGTGTGTGTGTGTGTTAGAGAAAAAGATAGAAACAATAGAAATAGGATTAAAGAGCAGGGGGAGTTAATAGATCATTAGAATAGTTATATTTATAATTAGAATAAGTTCAAGTTAATTTTTGATTCAAGCATTGCTTAAAGGTCCAGTGCAACATTTAAGAGGCTCTATTGGCAGAAATTAAATATAATATTTATAGATATGTTTTCATAAGTGTATAATCACCTGAAAATAAGAATTGTGATGTCGTTACCTTAGAATGAGCCATTATCTACAGAGGGAGCGGGTCCTCTTTTATGGAGGCCGCCATGTTGAACCTCCATGATTCTACAGTATGCGAGCAGGGACAAACTAAACACTGGCTGTATATAGTGGCTTTTGCGTTTTTTTGCACATTTTGCGGCCACCATAGTTTCTCCTACAGACTTGGAAGGCTGTGCTGTATTCAAATGGTTGCAGTCTGCAACTAAATCCTGCCAACTGGATGTTTAAATAAGACATTTTCTGCAGGAGGTAAATAATATGCAAATCTTGAGTTTGCAACTTGTTGTACTGCCCCCAAGTGGCCAAAAAAACAATGAATGTAGCTTTATGCTTTTCCACTTGTGGGAGCATTTCAATCCATTGGGCATAATTCACCTTCTGAAATGAACCATGAGGTGCTGACCGACTGATCCCAACCACTTCAGTCAGCTGTATACCTCTGACGTAGGTCACAGCCTGACAAAGCATCATCTGAAAATATCTGACATGCAATCCTGAGGTCATCAAAGAGGCCTGGATATCCTCCAATCCTTGGCTGTGCCTTTAAATTTTGTCCTTGAAAATGGAAAAAATGACAAAGCACAATGGAGTCCATCATCTATTGAGAAAGCGTTTGACATAGTTCCAATAATGACAACAAAGCTTTTGGTCCAGTTATGCAAGGATCTAATTGCTTATAGTAACAGCCCCAGTGGCCCATAATCCCAGAGCTGCCCCTTCAGGACCTCAGACTATTCCAAGTCTGTTCATCCAACACACTGCTACTTTAACACACAGAGTCAAACAGAAAGGTGCTGCAGATAAAACATTCAAGTACTGCTAGAAGTCAGAAATCTTTGCTGCGTGTTATAGCCTATCAGCAGTTTTTCGAGGTTTCTTGTGGCTGCATTGCATTTTCGTCCAGTGAGGCTACTGTAGCAATCATTTGTGTATGGCTGTTCTATGATGTATTTGTCCATTTGATCAATTGTACAAACTGTTTTCTTAAAAGAAGACTGGAATAGTGCTGGGACCACTATATTTATTATCTACTGTACTGATAGTCACAGGCTGCTGTCAGTGTTTAATATCAGCACTTGAACAGAGCTTTGATGGGCATTTTATGAGGTATCTAAACTCCAGGTACTACTGATATGTCCACATGTAGCCATGTCTTTTAGCAAGACCCCAAATCCCAATTCCTCCCAGCCAGGAGGCAAGCATCTTGAATGGTATCTTCACCACCATTGGCATGTGCTTGGCTTTGTGTGCTTTGTGTGGGTAAAAGAGCTATATAAATGCAGTTCATTTTAAGGTTTTTGTTCACTAAGAATTTTAAGGGTGCCAGTTGTCCTGCCATAACAGGTGCAACAACTGTAAGATGAGTAAAGGAAATGTCAATCAAGCACAGTTTGTTGTGAAGAGGTCAACAACACCTGTGTTATTTAGGGTATTTCTGGCTTATGACAAACTTTCATAGTTTTGGCCATCGTGCGTTTCCATAATAACAAACATTTATTTCCTCACAAAAGGAGCAAAAGAAATAACTGACCAACTATACCAGCCACCAGTTACTTTAATTTTAGTGACAATGATTCTTTTCGTCAAGCCATATTTATGTTTTGTGCACATTTATAAAAGTTCCCCCATGATCTCTGTGTACTTCACTGGTGACATAGTGTTATTCGCACTGCTGTTGTTGACAGGCAGAGGAGACCCTTGCGCTGTTGTACTTGCTGTTATTGAACTGATAGATTTTGCGTTTTCTGCTGCTTTTGGTCAAGGATTGGTTCTGGGGTTGGAGTGCTGGTTTTCTAGTAAGCAATTTAGACCCCACTGTGCTGTGGGATAAGAGCAGGACATTAACCTTTGATCCGTGACCTCTGGTGGCGAGGTCTGATGTCACATAACAGCTGAGAGGTGTTACACAGCAGTGCCGGGGTTGTTTCCCAGAGGACAGTTTTGTCTATGAAATAGGAACTTTCATTGAAAGTTTTGTCCTGTGGACAAAAGTGGTAGTGTTTCCACCGCCTCGTGTTATAAAGATCTTGATTGCGTGCATTTGTTTTGGAAGTGAGTGAAAGAAAGACGCAACTTATCAAAAATACTATTTTTCTTTTTTAGACACAGTCGTTTGCAAGATCCATAGCGACAGGGTAATGTACCTATTTGTGGCTATGTAATAACTGTAGTATGACGTAGTAAACTAACAGTTTTAGTACCGTTCATTCACCTAGGTTATATTTAAGCCTACAACTAACAGATTTAGTTGCTCAATAATAGTAATATTGTTTAGAAACCTTCCGATGTATTGTTATGTCGGTATAATAGTAAGCCAATAGCAAGACATAGCTCATTGGGCAATGCTAACAAAATGTTATGTTGTAAGCCAGTTGTGTTACAATAATGACCACTGTGACCTCCATGGACTGTACACACTAATTTACATTGCACATATTTAGGCCTGCACAATATGGTAAAAACACAATATTGCTATTATTTTGACAGATATTGCGATATGATTCACAATTTGTGGGGATCATTTTTGCATCACAGGTTTTAATTTTCACTGAAAAGAATTCAGTTTTTTGGGGCCTGTAATTAACAAAAAATGTTTTTCTTAAATCTGGAGAACAAGATTTGTTGGCATGCATGTCTCTGCAGAACCACAGTACTTCATTATAATGATGCAATGCTGTTCTGTCACACATTTTAAAAATACAGCTTCTGCGAATTGCATATTGCACCTGGCCATATTGGAATTTGGATAATATTTCGATTCATTGAGCAGCCTTCGCATGTTACATACCTGTGTAGGAAGAAGAGGGCTCATTCAGTATTAGTTTTGAATCCTTTTAAATACTGCAATTATCTCCATATGTTGCACTGGTGCACTGGCATAAAAGTTAAAGATGCGATCGCCCCAATTTAAAAAAAAACAACCAAACGTGTGCATTGGAATACAATTTGGGATAAACTTGCTATGCATTGTTTCTAATATCTTTGCATTAGTAAAAAATTATTATTATTATTAATTATATATTATATAGCATATAATTATTAGTTGAGGCTCTTTGGATTTATTGTTTGGAAATGTTACCAATAATTTGTGACCAATAATTTAATATTTGAATGGATTACTCCTCTCTAAACTGTTCCCTATGCTGCTAAAGAAATACCAAAAACATAAAATCAAATGATCATTACCATATTGAAGTTCATAGCATCATATTCTTTAGGGGTGTAAGGAAATGTCAATACACTTGAGTATCAGGATATTTTGGTTTTGTGATCGTGATTGATTCTCAGAAACATTGTATCAGCTTTGGTGTTCACACTCCCAACAGCTAGATAGCAGTAACATAAACTGAGGGCTGTGATGTTCAATGTTACAGGGACTGCAATGAATACAAATAATAAATCGCAGTATATTGCTTTGCATACAGTATCGCATTATATCGCAGTATATTGAACCGTAACCCCGTATCGTGATATGTATCGTATCACCAGATTATTGCTGATGCACAGCCCTAATATTCTTTTGCATCGAATCGTATCACGTTGCATTGTGTTGAATCAAACTGTGTAAATTCACAAACTGTATCATATTGCATTGGTAGTTGTTTATATACACATGTGTAATGTACATAATGTATGGGATCGGTAGCAATGCATTGAGCTGTGTATTGGATTGGCCTCGGTGATGGAGGGGCACACTAATACAGAGGCATCAGTATTATACAGACTGTTTAATAAGCAGTGAAAAACTCCTTGTAGGATGTTCAAATAACATTTTAAAACATTTGTAAATGTAGGATCGTTATTGAGGGCAGTGGTTTTCAAACTGATGTTGTATGGGGACCCCAGCAAAAGGAGGAATAGAAAATGTTAACATTTATCACATATTTAAGTTAAAACAACAAGGGAAGAAATATGATTGTCCATTTTGATTGAAATTTATAGTGATTGACAATGAAGGCTTTATTATCTTCAAACCTAAAACAATACTCAGAGGGGACACAATCCTCTCAAAGTGGGGGTTTAATGTGCCTCTATTGTAGGGGTGACATGAGTGACATGAGAAAGTTTGGGAATACCTGATTTAGGGGGTGGTAGGTGTTGTTAAAAGTAGTAGCCAGTTCTCCTACCCATCTATGCAGTTGTAAAGAGACCTGTTGGCCTACTGACGGCTCGTTTTCACAGGGAGCAGCTAAAAATAGACGCCATGAATGCTGCTTCAACGGTTGGACACACTCACACACAGAAACACACACATACACAGGCATGCCAGTCACATGAATAAACATGTAATACCATGCCTTGCTACCACATTAGATCTGTTGAGTCATAGAACAGATCTAATGTGCTTTAATTCAGTACCATAGTGATAACTGTGTCAGGGAATGCTTGCATGGCATTTAGCTCCTGTGAACATTGTCTGGACATGTTGTGGCGATGATTTAATGAAATCACGACGAGCATAACTGTTACAAATTGTTTTAAAATGCATAGATAAGTACATCATAGTTTAAATAGAAACCAGAGCACTAAGCTGAGTTTTAGTAAACTATCTCATTATTTCTGGTATGTTCCCAGCTGGCTGTGTGTTAGTAGCTGGGGCTTCCATGCTCTGTGTGTCTCTTACACACACAAACTGCAAGAGCCTCAAGGTGTCTGCTGACAGCCAGCTGCTTCGTTTAAGGTTACAGCCTATCTAAATTTCATACACACACACACACACACACACACACACACACACACACACACACACACACACACACACACACACACACACACACACACACACCCACACACAAGTTCACAATGACTTTATCACGACAGGTGAACTCAGTGGTGTGATTACATTAACAGAACGATGCACATGTTTACTGTAGAGCCGACATAGCAGTTACACAACACACCTCACTCTCCGATGACCCAAGGGATTGCATAAGCGACCATCTGAATATAGAATGACAGACCGTAATGAGTGTTGTGCTTTAATATAATTGGTCCAGACACAATACATGAGCCCCTCGGTTATCTTTACATGCAGGGACCAAATCTTTATAGAAAAAGTCACCTTAACAAAAGTATGGATTACTGGGAGAGAATCTGTCCTATCTGAGCTTAATCTCTGCATGGCCACCAGCTCGATCAACAAGTCAAGCAGTTTGATGTGACTATCTGATATGTGGATTAGTAAAACATCCTAGAAAATGACAAAGTGGAACAGCCTTGGGGAAATGTAGAATTTAAAAAAAAAAGAAGAAGATTGTGAACGTATAGTAGATCAGTGACCTTAGGGCCCTAACATAATTTCACATGACAAGTGACCCCCCCAGTGCTTTGTTTTGTGCAAAGGGCAGTCCGACTTGGGACAGCTGGCAGACTGTTTTGTTAGCCCTACCTTTACAACTGGATCAGATTTACCAAATCTAGAACTGGTGTTTGTTGCCATACTCAGGTGAGGGAATCAGTGGAAAGCCAAAGGCAAGACCAGATCATGATTAGGTTATAAGTTAAAGTAAAACTTACGTATTTTTTAACCTGGACCTGGACCTTATTTACCCATGTTTTTGCGTCTAAGTGACTAATGGGGACAGCAATTTCTGAAATTGAGGGGGAGCGCTGCAAAATTGGCTGCAATGTGTAATCCTGCAGGGGGATTGCGCACAGTCAAAGTAAGTCCACAGGGTTCCAACGTGTCCTGGAAAACCATGAAAATCTGGATATTTAGAGACTTGTTTCCCGGTCCTGGAAACAATTGGAAATTGATTAAAATGACCAAATATCCTGAAAATAATCTGTTGTCCTGGAAACTGTATTTTAGCCCCTTACGCAGACCGCCTACATAAACCTAAGTTAGAGGAAACAGTATTCAACAACGACTGCAGAAAATTCATCTGTGGTGAGAACGGCACAAAAGCACCTTAACGCGAAGTGTCCCATAAATGCTGACCACCTACCTGTAATGAAGCTACGTCACTTTATCTTCATCATTAAAAAAGAAGGAATATCAGACTCCATTGAAAAAAACAGTCATTTTACACCACAGAACTTGGAAGTTGCTGGTCTAATGCTGCCTCAACGTGTTAGGCTGTCTGTTGCTGTGTGATTTTGGTGTTTTAAAATGTTAACAGACTAACTGATCGAGGCTTACCTCTTTCAGGTATACAGAAACTCTCAAACTCAGGTATACAATGCATTTTCTCGAAGACCCCTTAGTCCTTACATAAAATGATGCTACCATATGGTTCATGTGCACCTTGTATTTCTCCTCATGCAGGCCATGGTAAGAACCACAAGGACGCAGCATCAGTGCGAGCCACACACCCAATCCCCGCTGCCTGTGGGATCTACTACTTTGAGGTCAAGATTGTCAGCAAAGGTCGAGATGGGTAAGCAGACACAACTCTGTTCAAGCTTTATTGCACGTGTCCTAATGTACTACAGTCTCAGTTTCATGTTCAGGTCCCTGGATCACTGCACTGCACTGCACTGGCTGTTGTGTGAATATATTATCAAAGGAACCAATCTCATGAGAACAAAGTGTGCTCATCAAGCAAGGTTTTCTCTGTTCCCACATTGATTTTGAGGGCAGTTATTAGCTAAATGAGCAGTCTTACAGTTCTGCCAAGAGTTGGTGTAACGCAACAGTGGCTACAAGTTAACTTGTACTGAAGTGCCTCTTCATTGCAACAATTATTGGAAAGATTGCTATGACAATTGGTGCCAAAACTCTGGGTTTGTAGAGGATGGATGATGTTCATTTGTACTTAACAGCATAAAATATCCAACAGACTTCTATCAAATGTTTGCATTCATCATGCTCATGGTGTGCATGTTAACTTGGTAAACATTAGATGCATAATGGGAACATAAATGTTATCCAACTGTTGTTAGCAAGCATGATTTCTACACACCTAGGCATTATAGCATTAGTTTATCTAGAAATGTGTATGCTGTGAAATTAGCACCAATACAAACACATTCATTTCATGTGTATTCTAATGTTTTCAGGCTAGTTAGGCCTGTCTGTAGTTCTATTGTTGTATTTTCCACAATAATGTGCTACATCTGTGTACTTTCTTTGCTCATCTTTGTCTCTTGTGGTTGTTTTGGTAAGGTCAGACAGGATGTCTTACCACAGAGGTGGCTAGGGAGTTTATGAACTTGCTTCAGCAGCATTTACCTCACCCTGAGTCTGCATTAAAAGCAGCAATCGTGATATAACTGTTCCAAGTTCATTGCCAGATACAACAGTCCCCCAAATATGTCACTCAACCTCCATTAGAGTCGTATTGTTGCCAATATCTGCATCAGCTGTCCTGCTCTCTAAATGTTTCAGTGCCATGACAGAGAGTTGCATCAACAGTGATAGACATTTCAATTTTTGTTCATCTGCTGTGTTTGGAAAAGTAGGGATTTTACAACCCAGAAATGGTAGCTTTAGCAACAAGCCCCGGCTCATCAAATCTGAGGGGCAAAACCTGACTGTGGAGGTTCAGTGTAGCTGAAAAATCTAAATCGTCATCTTAGCTGCTCCGGATTTATCTCAATATAACATTTGGCCAGTTGTTTCCAGAATCAGGAACAGGACATTACAGATGTACATCAAAAAAGAACATCAAACAGTTCTGCCTTTTTAACCATGTGGGTCTCTGTGATACATTTTTAAACTAGTACAGACTAAAATGCCTTTATTCTGACGCCACTGGTGCCTAAACTTGGCCATTCATCTAGTTTCACAGTTTTATCTTACTGTTGCTTGTACTGATATGCTGACCAGACTATACTTAGTACTAAAGCTGGGAACATTTGACCCGATTTTTGAGCCTCATTTTAGAGTCGCAACCAAAGTTCAGCTTCGGTTGTTGGATTTTTTAACATGTCAGAAGTTTTGGTCAGCCAGTGTCGCACAGTTGAAGTAGATCCACAAGTCGATTCCCCAAATTCCCCACTCACAAACACCCCTCCTCCTATCACCAACGATATGAACGATAGAGAGAGTCCATATATGTCGGAGAAGTTTCAGCAGTCAGTGCAAAGGATGGCACAGATGATCAAGCCAGAAGCACGTTTCTGCCTTGTTAGCAACTGCTGGAATGGATAGTTAGAATGGTACGCTGGGGCTGATAGGCAGAGTTATTTTCCATTTTGAAATGTACAGTTTGAGCACTCAGGTTGTGGCTTGACAATCGGACCATACAGTGTGAGCACATAAATGAGCGTGAGCTTTGGCTTTACATTGCGGACCATTTAGTCGTACAGTTGGAGTAGGAACAACATTTTTAAAAATTGTACAGTGTATGCCCAGCTTATGCCCTCTTCCTGAAATAATTGCCAAAAGTATCTGAATTAACTTAAAACTGAAGTGTAATTACTGCACAAATTTACCCATATCAACTTTTCCCTGGAGTCTCAGGAAGGATTTGAATGGCAGTTTTCTGCTGCATTACTGACAAATGTCACAAACTTATTGTGTAGAAAAGTTTAAGTGTGTAGGAGAACATTGATAAGGACAGCTCTGTGCTTTATGGTGCCATACAGTATAAGTAAGCCACATTATTCCCCTTAGCTAAAGCATCTGCTGTGATTGCTAGGGCTGTTGATCAGCACCAGTGACACTGCAATTACTTTGCCAGGTTCTTCGATTCCTGGCTTTCAAAACTCACCTTTCGACCTGTATTCTGCATTGGTAATGTAACTCTGCTCCATCCTTCCCAATAAAGTTGCATCTCAGGTTGCATAATATACTGTTAACACTCCCCAGTTCCAGTCAAGCAGCTCTGTGCGAACAGAACAAAACTGGTGTGAAAGACATCTGCTATGTGGGAGTGTCTGTGTGTGTGACTGCTGCCTTAGCTGTAAAAGGGAGAGCCCTCTGAAGCAACTTTTCTGCTGGAGCTGAAACACCAGGCAGCAGTGTGACTGTATGGAGTGACTGGTTCACTGGACTAGAGGCAGGACTTGACTACATATTGAATTCATATTTATGTTGCAGTCAAGTGACATCCAGTGCATCACAAACGCTGCTAGATGAACATTCCTTTCATTCTTGTAGTCCACAGAGAAGCGTTATGTCAGGAAATACTGCGTGAGTAATGGCATAACAATAAAAGCGTGAAGTGATCATTCATGTTTTTATTTTATCACGCCTAGATTATTGCAACACCCTTTTAGTTAGAAAGCCATCTGTTGCCTCCAGCTTGTTCAGAAGTCAGCTGCTAGGCTCTTAAAAGACAAGACCATGTAACTCTCCTCCCGCCTCCCTGCACTGGTTGCATGTAGGTTTTAGAATTGACTTTAAGATTTTGTTGCTGACCTTCAAAGCACTGCATGGTTTGGGACCCAACTATATTTCTAATTTACTTGTCCACTTTATGTAACCAGTTGGGACCCTCTTGTTGGTTACTAAGTCCCACTTCACAAAAACAAAAGGTGTCCAGGCTTTCATAGTGTGTCTATGGAACTCCCTGTCTGAGGATCTCAGGCTACCAACCCCAGTGTCGTCTTTTAAATACTGGCTGCGTTTCATTAGTCGTTCAACACTCATTCACTTGCCCTCGTTCACTTGCCCTCTGCACTTGCCCTCGGGGGAATCCCCGCCGCCATCATAAGTGTCGTTCCAATTGTCTGGAAAACTGAAGTGAACTTGGTGAGATGGACCCTCGGAGGGCTGAGGGAGCGAGTGAACAACGATGGTCACTCCGAGGTGGATATCACCCACAATGCATTGCAGTTTACGTCATTGCCGCTGTAACGCCGACCGCTGCCAATGAGTAGACTCCAAGGGCAAGTGCGTTTCATTTAAATCCCCCGCTCCTCCCCCGCCCACTTTCCCTCCGCGCTCCAAGTGGCCTCCGTGCGACGTATGCTGTTACATCATACCAAGGGCTGAGGGTAAGTGAACAAGGGGAAGTGGAACTACTAATGAAACGCAGCCACTGTCTCAACACTGGGAAGTGCTAAAGTCACACAATATAGGGGGCGCCATCACTGGCAAAAATGGATAGAACTTAAATTACCCAATTTTGGCAATTAAATAAATTTTTGACATTTTTCATCTGTGTATGAATGTTAGTTCATGTTTGTGAAGGGTTATCTATCACTGTATGAATGTGAATGTGAAAGGTGAATGTGGCATGTGGTGTAAAAGCGTTTTCAGTGGTTGGAGAAAGGCGCTATACAAGTACAGTCTATTTACCATTTAAAATCATCTTCCAGTTGACTGATATGACACCAATGTCTTTTCCTTCTCTCGCATCCGAGATGTCATTGAGGAAAAAGCAGAAACTTGTGAATAAGGCCATCCATTCTGGCTTGGACAAGAAATAATTTATTGCTTGGATTTGAGAGATGACATCCGCATGTGCCAAAGCGAGCTGAGACGATGCCAAAAGCATTCCACTGACAATATTGATGACTTGTTCAATTGAGCAAAAAGGTTTTTGCAGAGCTTCCGTAAGCTTTGATTACATGAAAAGGATGTAGGCCAAACACTTATCCTGGTGTGACGGTCTTACGATGTCACTGTTGACCCTTAAGCTCGGACTCTCGCTGTCCCTTTAGCTGTTACCACTCTACCTCGGAGGCAGTTCATTCTGCCATTACTAGTCCGCACATCTGGGATGTGAAAGGAGATCAAAGACGCTACGCTCAAAGTTACCTCTTCCATATACAATCCAAAGTTAACCTGAGAAAACACCTACATTTTGATACTGTAGATTCATTACAGATATGTTTAAATGTGGGTGCATGCTATGTGCTGTGTATAATCTACTGCAGTTTGAATATTTCTTTTCTTGTTGTGTGCAGGTACATGGGTATCGGCCTGTCTGCCCAGGGAGTCAACATGAACAGACTGCCTGGTGAGTAACATGTGAATGATATCAGCATAACGTAACCAGTAGGGGGGATGGATATATATTTGTTAGATAGATCGATGCTAAAATTAATTTAAGGACGTTACAGTGGGTGGGTGGATGTCAGAATGAATGGATGAAAGGTTGGTAGAACAACAGGACGGAGTCTGCGGTTGGAGCAATCAGCGAGATGGGGTGAAATAAGGATTCCCAAGGTTACTCAACCTGAACAGAGTGTATGGCGAGTACTTCATCATGCCAACTTCCAGCAATCCCCTTGGCTTGCTGGGGCGGAGCCAGAATTTCAAACACTTAGCAGTGGGATCGGACCATTGCTTTGGCAAGCTGAGAATAAAACCACCCTGCAGCGCTCTCTTCTTTTGTTCAATTTTGATTTTACACAGGGCAGTCTGCACAGTACACAACCTTGGCCCTTAACTTTTCTAATTACTTATTGGCCCATGGTTCCAGCCCTACGACCCCACTGGCTCAGATTACAATCAAACATCGACAGTGCTGTGTGGTTGGTTTACATCACAGAATAGGGAGGTTTCCTATTCAACAATGTAAACACTGGCAAGGGGTTGATTATTAGCACTTAGTCATTGTTTCCACAGGCCGTAGATATTTTTAGTGCTGGAGTAGTGAGGAGAGATGGTGTGGATGCATGTGTGGAGATATAAATGTAGATGAAAGGAATGAATGAAATGGATTTTGTGGATAAGGGAAAGTCGGCCAACATTCATGAGATTTGGGGGTGAAAGCAGCAGAATTTGAGGATGTGTGGCGTTGCTATAGTAATCAGATGTGGATTGTGGATTGACTCTAAACAGTCTGACAGCTGCAGAAAGAACATGTCAGGACATGTCACTGAGCAGTCATATGGATCGGTGACAGATGATGTTGACTCGGGCTTGCAGTCTGACCTCAGACTAATCTTCCTTAATTCAGACATTGCTTCTCACTTTGTAATGATAGATTGCTCAAACTGTATTTTACATGGAAACTATTTTTGGTCCTAAGCCACCAAATTAAAAGAATGGAATATGCACGTTTGTATACAGGACATTTTTGTGAATGTGTTTCTCACATATCTAAGTGTGTCACCACAAGCAATTTCACCATACAATCTTTGTCAAAACACGTTTGTCCGTTCTGGGCTACTGGGCTTCTGTAGAAACATGGCGGTTCAATATGGTGCACTTCATGAAAGAGGACCCGTGGCATCTGTAAATATTAGGGATGCTCAATACTGGCTTTTCTGCCGATATCCGATATTCCGATATTGTCCAACTCTCAATTTCCAATACCGATATATGCAGGCTTTTTACACCAAAACTGTTCGGTAACAACATAACATATCTCCTATTGTGGAATTAACACATTATGCCTAATTTTATTGTGATGCCCGACTGGACGCATACATAAATGCAACATGGCTTTCCAAATGTAAACACTGTCTGTGCAAAATAAGAGAACAACTTCAACTTTCATTGTATTAATACTGAAAAGAGCGCTAACGCTAATCGCTAGCTAAGCGCTAGCTTTGGTTGATGTGTTTAATTGTATTATTCACCTGAAGGAGTGCTAATGTAAATTCTAAGCCAATTGTTAGTTTGGTTAAGGAACAGCTCAGAGCAGGGTAAAATATTTAAGGTGCATTGCACTTATTTTGTGTTAATATTAAAATCATTCAGCTTTAAATTGTTTGCTTGTTAGCCACGGTTAGCAACCAACCAGTCTAGCTGTAGTTGTTGTTGTTATACGTCATCTAGCACGCGCCGGTAAACGTCCCATGCTGCGTTCATGCAGGCTCGGAAATGCTGAGCCTTCAGAACAAACATCAGTTATAAAAACCCAATACCGATAATTCCCAATATTACATTTTTTAGTGAATATTGGCCGATAATATCGGAGGGTCGATATTATCGGACATCCCTAGTAAATATGTAATATGTAGTCATATACACATTCTTATGTTCAGGTGATCATACAGTAATGAAAACATAGTTAATATTATATTCAATATTCAACAGATCCTCCTAAATGTTACACACTGGACCTTTATGTGATTCCATATATGATTACATATGACCAACCATAAAACCCAGGGCCAATAACTCCACATTGTACCTCAGTAACCCCCAAAAACACTTATTCTATCATCCTACACATCCCATAATGCAACTCAGTAGGGTATTTCATTGGACCCTTCCTGTGTGGTAAACTCCCTCATCATTCAAACTCCATAATCCAGTCTGTAACCTAGCCTTTTACATTTAAATTTGTAGTCTCCATTTCCAAAACTTAAGTAACCCAGATGACATCACTGTGACATCATCAGGGTTTGTTTTATGTATAACAATATACCACAACGGATGAGGTCCCCTTTGAGGAGAGAGTTTTGTTAGCTTTTTCAGAATCAGATCAAAACAAAACATAACCACAAAAAGTATTGATTCACAAGATAAAGCTAAAATAAACTGTGATGAATTACAAACACAGAGCAGCTGTCCCCGTCCAGTAACTTTGTTTACATGTGTGAATAAAGTTGGATTCAGACTATGGTCGCTGTGTCCACTGCCAGAATTTAGAGAACAAACGTGCTACTATAAAGACTTAATAAGAAAACAAGACAGTCTGACAACAATGACCCAAGCCTTTGTCTGCTGACACATAAACATTTATTGTGTGTTGTGCACTGACTTTCTGTTATTTGCTGTCACAATGGATTTGAAAAAGAGTACAGAATGCACAGAAGAGACATATCTCTTCCACTTTTTTCTGTTGTGGCTTTACATTTCTTCTTGTGCCCTCAACTTCCTGCCCACCATGTCCCTATAGACTCAACACACACACACACACACACACACACACATACACATACACGCATACAATGACATCTGTGAATGGTTCAGCGATCTGTAATGACAAAGGAGGAAGCAAAGTAGCCATATAGCAGGCGAGAGCCTGAATAAAGCCCCTTGCCTCTCCTAACCAATCAGACCAGTCCTCTGCTCTGGCCAATCACGTCCTGGGGCTTCCAGCCCTCGCTGGGGCCATTTGACCTGCTTATTGACTAGTCAAGATCTGTCCAGTGGCCGAGGTTTGTGGAATGCTGTGGACACCAGGGCGGCCAGTTCAGCAGACTCTAGATCCCACCACACACACACACACACACACACACACACACACACACACACACACACACACATGCACAAAGATCATTCATTCTCCTCTCTTCTTGATTCACATGTGTCAAATGTCACACAAAGGGTGGAAAAGTGTGGAACAGCGTTGCATGTATGGATGTGTTTTCCAAACCTGCTCACACATTAGTTATGAAAATATTTTTGGTTGCTAGGTTTCCACTACAGATGGTCTGTAGCCCTGGTAGACGGATTACTGTTGATTGCCTTAACTCTGACTGACTCAGTGTGTTTGTGTGCCAGTGTGTGTTTGTCCCGAACTCCGTGGATTTATCTGTGTGTGTCCTGGACAGACTGATTGCATCTCCGAGTGTACTTGTTTGTGTTTGTCCCCACTCGCCTATGCACACTTTTATGTCCATCTGCACATGTACTGCATGCTGGTGATCTCATGCCTTTATTTGCGTTTATATATGTGTGTGTGTCCTTAAATAGTACAGTGTTCTCCACTGCTGACCTCTGTGTCTGATCCTGCTGTGGAGCCCTGCCCATTTCATTAGCATGTTGGAGCAGTGAGCCTGGCTTTAGAGGCAATATCCCTGTCAGCAGATTAATCTAATACCTCCCCCCCCACACAAACACATACCCACACACACACACACACACACACACACACACACACACACACACACAAAGGAGTATATGCACATATGCACATAGAACGCATGGAGAGAGAACAGTATGCACTCAAGTTAAGAGAAACACACCATGACATAAGCACAAAAACAAACGCATTTGGGCCTGGGATAATACTTTATTACATGCTCACAGATACACATGTACTCATCTAATATCTCGGCTCACCCACGACCTACTTTCACTAACCCCGCTTTGCTTTTTGGCAACTAGAGACAAGCTGTGATTGAGGAGAGACACTGACAGAGCGGCAGCGAGCTGAAGCTGAACGCTGTCGGGTTCAGGTCCCTTTTCAGCCCGGTCAAATCAGGAAGAGGAATTCCTGCAAAACTGGATTAGTGTAAAACTTGAAGCACAACAAGCTTGTCATCCAAATAGCTGCGAGTGAATCTCTGACAGCAGATGTAGCCGTGTCCTCTCGCTGTGGAGGAATCCTGCCGAATCCTGCCTTGTTATCAGCTCTTTGTTGTTCTGAAATCACAACGATATGATCTTTGTAGATCCAATCTGTATGTTCTACTAGACATTAGTCAGCTGGTTGAGATTTACTGGACCGGAGTGACTGAGATCTATCTGATTTTGCATTGAAAGGAGGACAAAAAGTCATTTCTGCTCTTCTCTAAAATGCGATTCCTGAGGATGTATTTTAGCTTTGGGGAGATCAATAATGAACCCATGTAACCATGTAGAGATTACTTACAGCCTCTTTAAGAGTGGTATATAAATACATAAAGGTTATTTAAGGTGAGACTACATGTTGGCTATACTGCATGTGGAGTTTTTAGAATGTCTTGCTCTGTGGTACCTGCTGTACACAAAGCTTCTTTCTCTCTTCAAGTGGCTGTTGTTAGGTTTTATCAACTGAATAGAATGACGTGGTTAGGCACACTGACATAAAATTAGAACCGAGGACATAGTTGTGAGAGCCTCTTCATCTTTGAAGGCCTTGGGAACGGCTACCTTACTTTCAGATGAGGGTTATGCTGATTGTTTATGCAATGTGTAGTGAGCTTGATGGTTCCTATCCTAAAGAAACATATAATATATGGTAATGCTTTATTTTACAGGCCTGTAATTCCAGACAGTTTCTTAGGTTTCCTAAAAGAAACTATGTTATATAATTATAGGTAAAATTGCTCCATTTAAAACAAAGTAAATATTTATGCATTTTATTCATTTAGATTTAGAAACTCTATATGTTGAATCGTATGCTTATCTGTAGACACACTGTACATTATTGCATATTTAGCTGACCTCCTGTGTCTTTCTGGGTCATTGGTTTCCAACCTGTGGGTTTATTGCAAGTGTGATAAGTGACATGATGTCAGCCATTGGTTTGTGGAGTACCGTTTTGAAGCCTTGAGTTTGGAATTATGGCCATTGCCATGTTAGCAGGAAACAATGGCAGCTCGCCTGGTCACACACAATCTCATATTACAGATAAACAGTACACTAAAATATGTTTCTGAAACGATTGTAGGTGAGAAATAGGCAACGTAGTAACATAATCTTGATTCATATTTGATCAGCACTGCCTAGTTTGACAGTTTGATCTGAGTTTTGTACAGAGCGCTTGACGGACTCACTGGGAATTACTTTAATTGTCATTTTACAACGCAGGGTTGTATAATGAAATTAATGTGATAGTTCCCTTTATGCCATTCGTAAAAACAAAAAATATATTAACAAAATATATATATATATATGTGTGTTAAAACAACATAATAATACTGGGTACTTTAATCTCTTCGGAGTGTAAAAAGGAAAAGGAAAGAAAGAAAGGAAACAATATATGAAGGAGAACTTTCTCTCATGTCCACACTGAGGCCGTAACCTTTGACTCGGGCTCACAAGCAATAGGCCCTTTTCAGGAAGGAAGGCTTTTATCCATGTCACGCTAGGAAAGCTCAGGTGTAAATAATAATAACCATTTAAGCTGCTTCAGTGTCAGGGTCCTGGTATTGAGAATGCAGTCACTTTGTGCACAATAGCGGGACCATCATTACTCTAGCTGGAGCCATTGTTATTAGTAACAGCTGTGCTTTTCCTACTATGACAAGTCAAAATGTCTGCTGGGAAAGAGGACTATGGAACACTATCTGACTAGTGCTTCCAGAAAACTTCCTGTGAGATTTTAAGGAAATTAGGAACTTGTAAAATAAAACATTGCCATACTCTCAGTGTATTGAATAATGAGGAAGTCTCCAGCTGCAGTAAGCTAAGTTTAATGAGCAAATCATGACATCCTCTTCCCTCTCCTCGTGTCTCCTGGTTCAGCCTCCTGTGCTGCTGTTCCTGTTGGCAGTGACTCACCAGTTTCTTTACATAGACGAGATCCCCCTGCTGGTCATCTACTGCATTGCACCGCATGCCAAAGAGTCAGAAAGTGTGTGTGTGTGTGTGTGTGTGTGTGTGTGTGTGTGTGTATTTTCATGAGACACCCTGCAGGCAGTGGTAGTCAGATGGGAAAATCTGAGCAGCAGAAGTCAATGAGTAACTGTCTCCTCTCCTTCAGCAGCAACTACTGACCTCGAGCAAGTCACTTCACCTCAAATGCTCCTGTGGGTTCACCCACTGGTGCTACAAAACAACATGCACCCTGATCAACCTTTTCCACTGTTGTTTGGCTAACAACACACATTTCATAACGAGTATAAAATAACAAAACTAGTCCTAATCCATGTCCTATTTTAGGGTGGGACAAGCACTCATACGGTTACCATGGAGACGACGGCCACTCCTTCTGCTCCTCCGGGACCGGCCAACCATACGGCCCAACATTCACCACAGGGGACGTGATTGGCTGCTGTGTTAACCTCATCAACAACACTTGCTTTTACACCAAAAATGGCATCAGTTTAGGTTGGTGAACATGTTTTACTGTAAGAATGGATAGTTTGTTATTATTATTGCTTCATTTATAGCTTGAAATCATCATGTATACTGTAACTTGAACTGTTTGTCCTTTTGTCCATTAGGTGTAGCCTTCACAGACCTCCCTGTAAGTATCAGTATATGTGCATCACTTCATTGCAGCATCATTTTCAAGATATACCAACTGAACTCTAACAGTGCTTACTTTTAATGTTAAATGCTTCTATTGCTGTGCTTTCATTGACATACCTCTTTCAGGTACCTCCATCACTGCCTAATTCTATAGCCGCTTGGCAGCCATGAAGATATTTGAGGAAGATTTACAGTATTACCCTAAACAAACTACACTTTTAATACTTTTAACACATGTTTCTACACATTAAGCTAATATTTTTATACCAAACCCTTATGATTCTTATCATACCGTTCCTGTAACTAGTGACAGACTGTGAAATAATATATAACCGGACATCGACCCTGCAGGTCCATATCTAATTTTAGCCTATGTTGGCAGTTGGGTTGGGTGGCCGCAGTATCTGGAACATTCCCTTGCAAAGAACAGCCACTTTAAAGGTTTTACCAGCCAGATTTTAAGGTTTTAAGAATAGAACAGAAACTCAAAATCACAGTTGGCTGCTGGCCACAGTGGCTGCAAGAGCAGATGGAGTTACCAACCACTGTCGAACCCAACCAGCATTCAACCGGGTGTTGGTGTTAATTTCATACCCTGTTGGTGGTTTTTGCATATACCAAAAGACCAAAATCTGGCTGAACCCTATAATCTAATGACAGCTTAGTAAAAAGTCAGTTCACTGTTTGTGCAGTTATCCAGCTTGTTTACCCAGTGGCAGTTTTCCATTACAGGATCTTAACAAGCCATAACCTGAAGCTTTTCATAACCAAAAGTTTTAAGAACTTGTGGACAATTCTTACTGTATATTTGCTTCTGGGTCTGATTGCAATGTTTAGTGCCCCTGTTCCATAAGCTATAGTCAGACAAACATCAACATGCAGCTCATTACTGTTGTAAGATTATGCACCTTTGATGCAATTATTGGTCTAATACACAGCTATGAATGTTTATGTCATCCAGTATTTAAAAAATGCTCAAAACAGTGCAGAAACTGACCATTTTAACAGTGAATATATTTTATCTTTAATGTTTTCCAGCCCAACTTGTACCCCACTGTGGGGCTTCAAACTCCGGGTGAGATTGTAGACGCCAACTTCGGCCAGCAGCCGTTTGTCTTTGACATCGAGGACTACATGAGTGAATGGCGGGCCAAAATCCATGGCATGATTGCTCGCTTCCCCATAGGAGAGAGGCTGGGGGAGTGGCAGGCCGTCCTGCAGAAGTAGGATCCAGTCCCCACACCTTCACAAACACACAAACACACATACTGTCAGTATGAGAACACACTGGTTTGAGGGACGCTACAGCAATATAGCTTCATCTTAAAGCAAAGAATATGGCAGCATGCAGCAGCTGAACAAAAATTAAAAAATATCTCTGGACTGATATGTTTTCCCTTCAGCAAAAGTTTAATTTCCACATTAAAATTCTTAAAAAGTTCACCTACTCCTTCCACCTCATTAAAACCTCGAGAATTTCTGAATATGCAAATGTTGTTCATTTCTAAAGTTTTCCTGCTGGACACACGATGTCTCCTACTTCACTGTAAAGTCCATTCTCAGTGGATGTGCACTGGTGACAAAATGCCGGTGAGCTAGACAACTTTTACAAGTCATGCCATGTGAGGATATTAACGACTATCATGATAATGGAAATTCACCACGATACATTTATTTTTAATAATATTGTATATCGTCCCATCCCTATCCAAATACACTGTCCTGCTGCTGTAAATCTGTAAATACTAACTCATACACCAAATGTGGATTTGTCCATTACTAAAAATAGTCCCCAACAAATTTACTCCTGTTTGAGTGATGTTGACTAAAAACTACAGTGAGCTTCTTTGTTAGGAAATTGTTGAGCTTTTTTAAAATAATGAAACTATATATTTGTAACCTGTTTATAAAGATGTATTTCTTCAGTGGGAACCAGTTGGCTGGTGGCTGAGAGCCACAGGCAGTACTGGGAAGTCAGAAAGCATTAGACACAGACTAACACACTTTTCTTTTGTGTTGTCATGTTTTGTCTCCAGTATGGTGTCCAGCTACCTGGTGCATCATGGGTACTGTGCCACCGCAACAGCCTTCGCCAGAGCTACAGAGACCATGATACAAGAGGACCAGACATCTATAAAGAACAGACAGAGTGAGTGAACAGAGCAACCACACACATATTCATTCAGTCACATTTTCATTTGACTTGTAACAAATAATAAGTAAGAAGTCATTTAACAGAACTGAAGAATGTTCCGGGACTGGTGGTGTTTCTGAGCCTGTTTTTACAGCATAATCCAGTATTCACTTTGACATTGGATTTATGGACTCCCTGTACTAATGCTAAAGATTTTTACCGGCAAACTCATCTTATTGTCAAATAATACCTTTCTGCTATCCAAATCAGATATTAAATATGGACTAAATTGTAAGTGTACCACCATTCTGAAAGAAAAGATGTTCAGAATTAGATACTGTGGGTATTGTTTGTCCCTAATGATCTCTATGAATATATATCCTCTATCAAATGTTTGCCATGAAACCATGGTTCCTCTTGATCAATATACTGTAAATAGCACCCTGTTTTTTTTTGTCTAATAGGAATACAGAAGCTGGTGCTGGCAGGACGAGTGGGGGAAGCCATAGAAGCTACTCAGCAGCTTTACCCCGGCCTGTTAGAACACAACCCCAACCTACTATTCATGTTGAAGTAAGTCAGCATATTTTCGATCAAGATCGAATCCAGGAGATGCTGTAACAGTAATTTTTAAAAACCTTCACTAATGCTGCTGTGGATGTGGAGTCGACGAGAAATGCGCGGTACCTCTTCCTTTAAAAGCGTTGTTTTTGTTGCTTTTTAGGTGTCGTCAGTTCGTGGAGATGGTGAACGGTACAGACAGTGAGGTTTGCTGCTTGACCATCCGCTCGCCCAAGTCCCAGGACAGTTACCCTGGCTCACCCAGCCTCAGCCCCCGCCACGGAGCCAGCAACACACACCTGCACACCGGAGGTACACAGGCTCACACAGATGGAAATGAGAATTATTTTCCCAGCCGCTGTAAGAAATGAGATATGCGTTTGTGTTTTCCTTCCACCCCCCACCCCCATCTAGGAGCAGACAGCCCGACCTGCAGTAATGGGGTGACTCCTACCAACAAGTCAAAGAGCCACAGCGGCGCTGGCAGTAGCAGCGTCAAATACCCCTCCTCCGCCTCCTCCTCCACCTCCTCCTCCCCTTCCTCCGTCAACTACTCCGAGTCCAACTCCTCCGACTCCACTAAGAGCCAGCCACACAGCGCCAACAGCACCCAGGAAACCAGGTAGGAAACCTGTGGGGTTCATTGAGAGCAGATAAACTGGTGTTACCTCCACAGCTGATGTACAACAGGTGTGGTGTGGGGCTGTGGTAATTCTATCAGATGTAGCAGCTAGCTAACAAGCAAACAACTTTTGTTTTCTGAATGGAGTCATATAGTAAAGAAACTGATAGAATCAAGTAACATACACATATTTTCAGCTCTTACCAGGTAGTCCAACTGCCTCTCATACTTTTCTCAGAGAAATCTAGAGTAGTATCATAGAGCTCAGTGTGCACACAGATGGCTAAAAATGGGCACCTCTGTGGCTCGCAGCAGACGGGTTGAGGAGGGGTGACGGGAAGAGGGTGAAGATAAATCCACTTTTTTTAATCCCAAAAGTTTAAAAAATAAACTCCAAGCTCTCCTCTTGCTGGAAAACGGCTCCAGATAAGAGCAGAATCCTGTGTGACTGCAGGTGTTTATTCCTGCCAGCTCTCTTCTGCAGAGCTCCTCGGGCTCGAGCAGTGAACAGCAGCTCCGTCTCACCGGCCTTCCCTACACGACACTGCAAAAGCCTGGCAATATGAGTTGAATATTGTCAACTCGCATGAATACACGAACAGGGGAAATTTTGCGTCAATCATGTCGCCTGGAGCAAAGTCACAGATGTAGCCACTGCGCTAGTAACAGCTTAACAATGTGCAAATTAGTAAATTAGGGACAATTCAGGTTTTCAGCTAATCCTCAGTTTAATCGTACTGTCTAAACTACGTCTTTGGAAGTGACAAAAGATAAATGCTGCTACACAAACGTTTCATTCAGCCCTGACTTCCTGTAATAAAAGTGCTGGTTAAACCTGTCTGGGTGTCTCTAATGCTTGGTGTTTCTTGCCTCAATGGACTTCTGTGGTGTGTAGCGATGTCGTCTGGTCTCCAGCAGTGTAAATAATAAATAAAGTGTTATCATACTCTATTCATAACATGGGCTTAATCACCTCTGTTCAGTGTTATCTTCAGTCGTGTTTAGACTGCCAGTTGTTGCTCTGTCTGTCTGTCAGGTTGAAATTAGCTGGGCCAGTCACTTGGAGCATAACATGTTTACATCATGTTTTGTGAACCTTCATCCTTTGCTTCCATGTGCCTGCTGTGTTTGTGTGTGCGTGTATGTGTGTGTGTGTGCGTGTGTGTAGTGACAGTGAGATGGAGATCGAAGCAGAGCACTATACCAACGGGGTTGTTGAGGGCTCCTCTGCACGGATCATGAATGGCACATACAAGCACGAAGAGATCCTTCAGCCAGACGACAACAGCATTGGCAACGGGGTCACAGGTACACACACGCACACACACAGGCACACATATAGATCTAAACTCTACATGCTACTGTTGCTAGCATATAAGCAACTTTAGGCATCTTATCTGTTTCATTTCACTTATTCCTTGATTCATCTTTATGTGCTTTGTTGCATACCTTGCCTTTTGCTTTTTTACATTCAACTTCCAACGTGCTGTTTCAATAGGTGCATTTTAACCGTGTGTCTCTGTTGCCAGCAGATGAGGGTTGTAGTAATAGCAGACAGCTTTGCGGAGGGAACCAGGCGGCTACAGAGAGGATGATCCAGTTTGGACGGGAGCTGCAGGCACTCAATGAACAGCTGTGCCGCGAGTACGGCAAGAACGCCACACATAAGAAGATGTTACAGGTACGCTCACACCACTGCATGTGCACACAATCTTGATTCCAGTAAACAGCTGTGCTACAACAGATTAAAGCGATGCCAAAACTGGGCTGAAGAGATTTCTTCCGTTGGCACCAGTTGACGGCATTCTGTACCCACTGCAGGAATTTAAGTGATGTTTCAATTAGGATGAGCTGTAATAAAGCAGATAGTCTCAACTGTCTTACAACCAGTGGGTCAGTTCTGTGGTGCCGTGAGAAGGCTCAAATGGCCGTGTACTGCAAGCTGTGATTCATAAGCAGCCACTGTGAGAACAATAGAGGCTCTGGAAAAACAATAGAGACTGCACGGGAAAGATAACGTTTCGGCGTAGGGGCTTGTCTGTAGTTGTTTGTTCAACACTGGCCGGTTTCTAATATAATAGGAATTTTGTATTGCATGATAGCAAAACTTCCATCACAACAAACTAGGCCCTTAGAAATGGACACTTTTCCAGTAAGAAGTAAGAAGTAATGTTACGTCTCTGTCTGAGTGAGTGTAAGATTATGTTCAACAGTCACTCAGTAACACCAGTTCTCTGCCGTGTGCTGGGCTGAAAGCAAAGGGTCTAGGTTTGTTTGTTGGAAGCTGACTGTGCTTTTATATGCCGATGACACGTGGGATTCAAACATACTGTCTATGCACAGCTAGAGAACCAAAAACATGAGCTGAAAGAGGCCAAAATGTGCACAGAACTGTTAATAACTGTATGTTAATAATGAGTGACGATGTACAAAATTGTCACGCATTGAGATAAAAGAAACTGTTATTATTGGAAAAATTGTAAATGAGTGACTTGAAAAAGCTGTCTAGCTCTCTAGCGTACAGTCTCATGTTGATTTCTGGATTCTTAATTGCCACAAGGAGGAGTCCACATCTCTCCAGTCAGTTTTTGGTATTTTTAGTTGATTATCTGAATAATATCTTGAATCGCAATTACTTTGGCCAGGATAATCATGACATGAAATTTTCATATGGCCCCATGCCTACTCATAGCTATGTTGCTTATTTATACCACTTTGGAATGTCGAGTCATTAATCGATCATTGCTTCACTTTGCCCTCAGAAATGTATGGATACATGTAGGGAAGGTTAAATGACACATTATAAGCCCAACCTAGGGTATGCACTGCTCTGTACTCATATGGACCCCTCTGTTCTGTGTCTGTCTGTCTGTCTGTCGGTGTAGGATGCATTTAGCCTGCTAGCATACTCCGACCCGTGGAACTGCCCCGTTGGCCAGCAGTTAGACCCTACGCAGAGAGAATCACTCTGCTCCGCACTCAACAGCGCCATACTGGGTAAAGAGCCGGCACAGACACGCTGTGTGTTCAAACTACAACTGCAGTTTTTTTTTTACCGTAACTCCATGACGATGTAAAGAAAACAAACGGTTAACATTGTCCCTGTCTTAGATATAAAGTCTACCACATTTACCTTCATTTTACGTAGAATATCTGATCAGTTCACCATGGATTTTTTTTAACAATGTTTTTTGGCCATTTTTGAAATAACTGGCCTTGAACCACCTTTCAAATCATCTGCTGTCCAAGACAATTTGTATAATAACATGTTTCATAGATTCCTGTCAGTTAGTAGAAGCAGACCATAATGTGCACACTGAATTAACTGATGAACTGAATTATGGGACAATGAAATGAAAAATGAAATCTAATTTGACAGGTTATCTGTTGTATCTCTGTTGGTACATCTATTGTCTGTACAAGAAGGAAGGCAGCAAACAGCCTCTTTCAAAGTTAGAACATCAGAGAAGGATTAGGGTACATTTACAGCTGAGGAAGACAAATATAATGGAGACTGTGTTCTCTGATATTAGGGTGCTTTCATGCCCAGACTCACACAATTTGATACAGTGTGACTCATGTGCTGCACCCCTGCTTGATTTTGTTTTTCTCCTCCAGAGTCCCAAAATCTGCCTAAGCAGCCTCCGTTGATGTTAGCGCTCGGCCAGGCCACAGAGTGTGTTCAGCTCATGGCCCGAGTCCGGTCTGGTTCCTGCTCCTTCGCCAGAGTAGACAACTTTTTGCACTAGCCCAGGTCCAGGTGAGTAAGTTCATGTAGTATAATAATAGCCTAACCCACATTAGACTGTAGCCGACCATAGCAGCAATACTGATGCTTTGCACAATGTTGGTGGTTGGTGAGTTAAAAGAAAGTTGTGTTTAATTTCAGGCTAGATCTTTCTCAGAATTGTGGTAGCTCTGACTCTGACATGCTATCTTTGCACCTCCGTTGTGGAGATACTAAAGGATCGACACCTGTCTAACAACGTATTTCATGGCAAGCGACACAAGCCTCCGTAAACTTTCCAGATGAACCTAAATTTTACATAAAAAATATCAAACATTTGCCCCAGAGTTACTGAAAGTAACTAATCAGATATTACAATAGTGTCCTGAAAGTATTTGATAGCTTTATAGGGGTTGTTGTTGCTGTTTCTTAACCATATGGACCCATCGCCCTGCCTGGTGCTCCGATGCTGAAAAAAAACACAACAAAAATGCCCTCTTGGATGCTAAGCCTAACCCCGACTAAGTTGTTTCACCATAAAAGCAGAACCTTTCTGCGCTCTGGTGGCTCGCCTGGTGGAGAAGATTATAACATCAAATCTTATGTTTTCCACTACGTCTATCATGTATTCACAGCGACGCACAGCCTCGCACACTTAAACAAACTGGTGTGCCGCTAACTTGGTTAGCTAGCTTGGTTAGCCCGGAAATAGCTCCCTATGCCGTTAGCTAAAATAGCTAACGCAGGGGCCCAATTTGTGTGCTAATTTTCAGCCAAACTTGACGACAAGCGTTTCAAATAATTTATGTAAAATGTACGTTTACCGGTATTTTGACAACTCTGGGAGGCTTGTGGTGTTTTCCCTGTCTACAACCGAGGTGGCGACTGCAAAGTTAGCACAAATTTCTGCTTAAAATAAATTATTTTAATTATTTATTACAAGCTAAAGCAAACTACATTGTGCATATAATACAGAACATTTGATTATTAAAACAAATAACAAATTCATTAGTTACAGTTAAACTACAAAAATTTTAAATTGTATTCTGTACGAGTCCGACCTATGACAGCAGTTTTGGGCCTGAACCCGACATGGTGGCTCGGGGCCAATCGGTTTTGGGCAGAGATTCAAAGCTCTACAACCCATAGTCACAAGGACCACAATTCTGAGAATAAGATCCAGGTAAAACTAATATTTGAAATGATGATACTTTTGGATCAGAACAATTACTCCCAAGCAAAATAAAAAGACCAAAACAGTATGTTACATTTCTTCTGTACATGAATAGGAAAGCAAGCTGTTTCAATCATGCTACATTCATTCATTACCTCGCTTAGATAATTACCTGTCTCTCCACAGGTTAATGTTAAGTAGCACTGAGAGAAGGCATGTCCAGCAGGTAGTTGTCATGGCGACGGAGGAAAGAGCATGCGTGTGGTTGGTGTGTTTGGCTGTCCGTCAGACCGAGCCAGCAGCACAGACAGAGGAGCGGAGGAGATCGAGAGAGAAGAAAGCTTCCTTTTAATTTAGTATTATCAAATAAAGAAATGTGTGACACTATTTAAAGATAATTAATTATTATTCTGTTTATCTAGCCATTTTTATAGTTCTTTTTTTTGTCAGTTTGTTGTGCTGCTCATCCTGGACAAAACAAATTGTAACTCCCCTTTTTATTTTTTCTTCTGTTTTAATGGGTGGATTTTGATTCCCTGCCATCAGTATTTTACTCACATTGTTGTTGTTCACCATATCACCGACCACAATACCCACATCTGGTTATCAGAGTGACCCCCACATCTGTAGGTCAATTTAACTAAACCTGAGGTATATTAACATCTTTATTGAGATACAGAAGACAGCCTCTGAGCCACTTTGAAGTGCATTCATGTCTTTGTATGCATTGCGGATGGCGAGTTCTCAGCATGAACACCACTGATTGTGTGGAGCAGATCATTAACTCTGGTAAAGGCTGATACCATACAGTAGGAAATGCTAGAAAATGGACTGATGTAAGACAAAAGTGGGTCCTTGGATTATTCCAGAAAGTTGGAAAACAAACTGTGATGTAATTTTTCAAGAATAAAATACTTTGAGCTAACAGGTTAGTAGCCAAAGAACAGGACACACACACACACCAAAAAAACCATACTTGAAGGGTCCCTGTAGTGGCAAACACTGCCAGTAACAAGGGATTCAGTTGGAATATTAGAGGTGTTGGAGCCTTAATTTTACTGTAACGACCTCTGCATCAACCAATCAGTCATGTTGTAGGTGGCAGAGCTCAGCCCCAGCTGCAGCTACAACACCCCACTCTCAGGACCCAACCTAACACTATTATCATGGTCACCTTGATGCCAGCAAAGAGAAAAATCTGTATCAAAGGCAGACTAACAAGCACCTTGTGTGTATGGCTAAAAGTCAAGTTCCCCCTGGGGATTTCATTACTGCAGTCTTTTTTGTACTTCTTCCACAGCCTGACCTGCTCTGTGCATGTGGTGTCGCAATTAGAATTTCAAATTAAAAGGTGAAATCATTTGCCAAATGGGAAGGTTTTTAATTTTCGGTTGCACTTTGTGATAATTAAATCACAGTCTTTCTTTCATTTTGGGCATTTGATTCCAAACCACTTAAACGTTGTGAAAACCAGTTGTATGTGTTGGAAAAAGGCTTTTTTTCCCCTCCACTCAGACACCTCCACTTCTCTAACACCCATAAGCTTGACTTGACTATGTTCTACCTGTTATTGGACTGTAGGACATGGTCAAGTCAAGTTTATTTATAAACCCCAAAACCACAGGTTTGTGTTTCCCAGTGAGAACAAACCCTTGATGCAAAGGAAAGGTCTTTTTATTGTTCAGGTTCGCTGCTGGCCACCATGAAATTTACAAAGTAACCACATTGCTCCTGTTCAGGGGGTCTTTTTCTGGAGTCAGATCAGTAGTGACAAAATGACCAATTACCACTTCCAGCCCCGAACAGCATTAAAAACAGCTGGCAGCCACTTTGTATGCAGCCCCAGAGTGTTCAATTTCAAATGAATGAATAAGACATTATGAAATAAATAAGCATATGAATGAAAATAATTTAACCAGTACATTGTAATTTCATTTCACATGCTGGTCTATTCGAAATGCCCTCTTTCAAAAGTCTGTTTTTATTCTATTATGGCCGTTTTACTGGTGACACTTTTCATCACAGTGCTGTTGTCACCGAGGCTCAATCACAGGGCTCAAACACTGCTCCAAACAGTTAGCCAGCTTGCTCCTCATAGCTAGTAGCTAACCGACTGGGGGAACCTATGTTCCCCGGGTCCTGTGTTCCCCGGGTCCTGTGTTCCCCGGGTCCTGTGTTCCCCGGGTCCTGTGTTCCCCGGGTCCTGTGTTCCCCGGGTCCTGTGTTCCCCGGGTCCTGTGTTCCCCACTTTGTATGGGACCGGGGAACCCTAACCTTAGTGGGGAACATAGGACCCAGGGAACATAGGGATGACCCCCCCGACTAGCTAGTAAGCAACGTTGAATCAACCAGCTAGTTGCTGCTGCTCTTAAACCTTACCCAACCCTTCTTTATATTTAGCTTGACAAGGCTACATATGCTACCTACCTAGCCAGCTAACTAGCTAGGCTGGCTTGTGGGCTTGGATTACTCAGCATTTAAGGGAAGAACCAGTGTTAGCGGCAGCAGCTAACGTTAGTTGATTCATTCAGAGCGACTTTGGCAGTGTTGTGATTGTGAGAAAGTTCCTCAGAGAAGAAAGACACACAACTCTGTGAAGAGCAAAAGGACACAAGACACTCTTTGCTGTAGCCAAATGGAGCTAATTCGCTAACTGGCAGTATTTATGTTCCCAGGGTCCTTTGTTCCCAGTTCTAGGGATTATGGTCAGGGGGTTAGGGAACTAAGGAGCTTGGGAACATAGATAAGCTCCCACTGGCAGTTCATGGGGTCTGAGTTGAGTTTTGATTCCTTTACGTATTTTATCTGTACAACAGATTATTCATTTCATAATGTCTTGTTTATTTATTATTGTAACTAATATAGCATTATTCACATTGGACCTTTCTTTTAGAAGCACAAATGTAATACTGACATTTTATCGCCATTATCATTCATCAGAAGTGTTGTTGTTTTTTGAGGAAGTGGGCGAGTCAAGATCATCATCATCATCATCATCATTAGCTTTCTGTCTCTGTATCTGAACAGGCAAAACTATAAATCCTACTCCACTGTATGATTTTTCCATATGCATCAATAATTGGATTGATTGTGATCATCACCACCCCTTTAGCTTTATCTGAAACATTCTTTTGTTTTCTACCAAATAACAGTGACTGAATATTGACTGAATGGTGGCACGCTGTCACTCCTGCTGCTTTGTTGTGACCTGGCAAATGGCTTGTGGATCCACCCTGAAGTGTATATTTCCATTTATAAGAGCATTTTAAGTCTATGGTAGAGACATATGGAATAATATAATACTGGAGATGTGTATATGCAGTGTGGGGTTTACTACAGGGTATGTGGTCTAACTTTTTACCAAGCTGGTTTTTATAAAGACCTTCTGCTATAATAGGAACTATTCTAAAAACCACACATACAGTATACACTCACAGCAACTTCTTCTACAGCTGTAAAGGACTTCTGTTACACACACAAACACACACACACACACACACACCTGTATGTGAAAGAACAACCTCTGTTGCATACCTGTAGGGAACGAGTCTCCCAGCTGTCCTTTGTGTTTTGAGCCTGGGTTGCGTCTCAGCGCTGTTACCACGCACCCTTCCTCTAATCCCTGCATAGACATAGCCACTGATGTGATCAGTGATTGTTTTAAGGAAAGGACGGACTGTTTTGAAAATGGGCCCGAGGCCTCTGAAGCCACATGAACTTCTTCTGGAGAGGCCGGAGAAATGGATTTAGGCATCGCAGACAAGCTGTGCACAATTGACTTCTATCATAATTTTAATTTCATATTTTGATTTTTGAGTTTTAGCAAAAAATAAAATAAAATAAAAAAACAATTGTGAATTGAGTTACCCTCTACTTAGCATGACTTTTAAAGCCTTTAAAATGATATAAAAAAAAAAAAGGAAAAATGATAATTGAAAAAAAAAAAAACCTATGTACTGGAAACATGTTAAAAAAGAAATATTGTATTCTGTTTAATTTTGACAGAATTATTTTTATTAAAATACATCCATAAGCGTATGAGGGATCTCCTGTTTTTATTTGCTGTGTTTCTATTTCATTCTTCCTCTTACAGTACAAACATGTGCAAGGAAGGTGGATTGCAGACTGTAAACTGTGAAGTGGGTGAATAAATTACATTTCTCCAATGTCCACCTAATGCATTTATTAGGCAACATGCTGCCTCAAATTAATTATTTTATACATCTCCAATACATCAGCTTGGCAGGACACATAAGCAACAAAGCAGTAAACACGAGGTACACCTGGTAAGTTATCTCAACTCAAACTTTTTGAGAAAACCAATTGACGTAAAGCATTTAAGTTTATTAACTCAAACAATTTAAACATATAAAATATTTTATTTGAGTACCAGTAACTCAAATTTATTGTTGAGGTAACTTAAGTAATTTTAACAATTACATTTAGTTACATGCACCTAAAACCAGTATAGTATAAAAGTATAGTATACTCATATGCAGCATTTCTCCAAAATATGTTAACAGAATTTATCTGAATAAAGTAAGACTAACTTAAATATATCTTTGTACAAATGTTACCACTAATTAGAGTCTGCTCAGTTTTCTTCCACTAAAGTAAATTATGAAATTACCTATTGAAACAACTGACGTATGATAAAAACAATTTACAATGAATAAAATTTAAGTCAATTCATTTTATGTGGCTCATCTAATTGTTACTGCTACAATTACATTGTTAGCAATAACCTCATTGTTTTCTATGACTTGCATCAAATCTTTACATTTTGGACATTATTAGAAATTGATGCCTACTTGGGCATATGATAACTTGCTTACTTATTTTATTAAAATAAGCTCTTATAAAGTGTAAGAAAAAATCTTGGATTGTAGAAGAATTTCACAAAATGAGAATTCAAATTAAAAGTTATATTGGAAAAATGGCAGCTTCCAAAAAAATGGGACAACAAATGATCTAGAGAGCACGGTCACATTAATGTGAGGGTGTAGACTAGACAAGACTAGACTCCCCTCCACACAGCGGTGTAAAGTTTGGAGGAGACCCATTGGAACCTTATCAGTAGGTTTATAATTATAAATTTAGATGTTTGTGTGTGGGGGGCCCTCGAGTCTGAGCAGACATCTTGTTTTATGATTCCACCGAAGACACAGAGTTCACAGCAACTTGGTTTTTAGACAAATCGGGCATTTTCCAGAATGAAGTAAATCATCTATTGCTGGTACCTTTCTGTTTTACAGTAGTTGGACAGCAGAGGGCAGAAGGAGGTTGCGGAATATATAACCATCACAGCACTGAGCATGTCCTCAGATGAGAATGAATGATTTCATTTTGTTCTGTTCATGTTATAGATTCTTTTATATTAGATAGAATGAACATGCAGCAGTATACTGGATATAAAGTCTTTCTCAGGTCCTTCATAGAAAAGCATTTCCTTCTGTTTTCTAAATATACACATTTACCCAAGCTGTATCTCATATCCATCAACTAACACAGTAATTCATACTTATATACTAACAAGTATTCGGAACATAAAGGGCAGGAATTCCTATTTCATTTGAAAGTCTTGGAGTAAAAATACAGTTTTGATATAAACACAAATAGAACGTGTTATGTGTTATGAAGACTAATCTGGCGCATTTCTTCTGGGAAGCATGGTGCTTGCAAAGATTGACGGCAAATAAAGAAGCTCTCTGTAGAAAACCTGCAGTATGGCAGATTATAGGGGAAATCAAGTTATAAAAGTCATCTTGTTTTTTTGCAGAAGTGCTGACGTGCTGTGAGATGGTGTGCGCTTGGTTTTGGCTCATCTGTAGCTGTAAAATAAAAGGTGGCCAGCCTGGGCACAAATTTTCTCGCATTACAGTAAAAACAATATATTAAACTATGTCTCTGAAAAATAACGCTGAAACCGGAGACCGAGACCATAAACTCATTAGGAAATTACTGAGTCCATAAATCAAGTGAGAAGTCAGCTCATTAAGACTCACTAACTAACTACTAACAGACCTCTTTTTGAAACCGGTGTTGTTGCCCCTGCTGACCGTTAGAAAGAATGCATGTTTAAGACAGTGCCGCATTGGTTTTTCAGTCCGGAAAGCTCTATCCTCTATTTATTATGAGTGTTTATAGATTGATTGAAGTCCACATAGACATCAGACTTTAACATAGGAGGCCATTTTCAACTGACAGCCAAGACTCACCTTAACAAAGTCATCATTTTAACCAAAACCATGATGTTTCTCTAAACCTAACTAGATTGTTTTTTGAGGTGGGAACCCAAGCAAACCTTAGCCATGCATTGTTACGTCATGAAGCTGATTTATTTTCCAGTGATTTGTAACTTTTGGAAGATACAGACAAACAATGTCATCCTGCCGATAGGGCCGTTGGATCAGAATTCTATTCTATCTGTCGTTCTAGACCGTATGGCATGGATTTCTTTTAATTTGGAGGACAGGGAAAGTCTGGTAGCTCACCTGTACAGAGTCCTTACTGCAGCAGCCTGTGTTCGATTCCAACTCACGGCCCTTTGCTAGGTAACAAAAAGCCTAAAAAAAAATCATACTTTTTCTTATTGAGGACTTGGTCAATCTGGTGTCACTGTATTTCCAGCTACAGTAGGTTGTCTGTCAAGTATGTGGCGTAAATGTGGTACAGTAGGTTACCTGGAATTGTAAACTAAAAACCAATATGGAAATCTTTTGCTTCATAAAATGCCTTCATTAACAATTGGCAAACCTGTCAAGCAGTATTTCAATTTGAAAACAACTGGCTGTGAATTAAAAGGCTGTTACTCAGAGCAACACTGTTGCTGTTTTCCAAAGACACTGTTGTTTATGAACATTCCAGAGTCCTGGCTCCCTTTCCTGAAACTGATGTGTTGATCCAGCTACCTTTAACAACTTAATCTATGTTTATTATAACACATGCCAGTCTATCTCTTCTGAAGCTGGAGAGCCAACATTACGCCCTCAACAGCCAGTTCTTAACATAATTGATTGTTTTCATACCAAACTGAGCTTCATTTTTTTAAGTTATTCTTTTGGCCTTTTTATCATCTTTATTTGATAGGGACAGCCAAAGATAGACAGGAAAGGGAGGTAGAGAGAGAGGGGATGACACGCAGCAAAGGGCCGTAGGTCGGATTCAAACCCTGGGCTGCTGCAGCAAGGACTCAGCCTCAGTACATGGGTCGCCAGCTCTACCCACTGAGCTAACCAGGCGCCCCATATGCCTTTCAGTATGCATAAACTCAGCGAGCTTTACATTAAATTGATACAATAAGTGTCATTCATCAACTTCAAGTCTTATGTTTCTGAAAGGCCAAATATTTAAATATAAAAACACAAATTTATAGCCTGCAGAGGCTTCCAAATCTGCAAGAATGCAGTACAGTGTGTTTCACTGGACCTAAGGAGTGGGTGCATGTACTCAATAGTGAAAAGGGCTGTCCTTGTAACAGACTAGAATAGAATGAAATGGAAACATGTACACAGGTGCAATTTGCCATGGTTCATTCAACCTCTTCGACCCCACTAACCTGCAGCCAAACCGAACAATGGAAATAAATAAATGATGTACAAAGCACCTACATGACATCTAATAAAGAGTCTGAGCAGGCTGTTATATAATATATATGATAGGGATATGACAGTGTGAATGAGATTTTTCCAACCTGTAGGCTACTTAAGTGGAAATAAAAGGCGTAAATGGAATATTGAGCTGTTAAAGAAGAAGCAATAAACAATAAATACCTCATCAGTGATTATGAGGCCTCTGACCATTTTGCCTGTGCACCCCCACATTTGGCCCCTCATGTACACAAACAACACCAGCACTACAACTCCCATTCAAGTGATACAAGAATACATGCTGTCATCCAAAGGTTAGCGGTTCACATGCTTGAAAATTTAACTCGGAGCGTTGTTAAAATCTCTTTTCTTGTGCCGATGGAGAGCTGAGCCTGTAATTATGCACGCGGTGAGAGTGGTGGGCCGCCTCAGCCAGCGTTGTGGCCAATGAATTTCCTACATCATATATTACGCCCTCGAGGCCTGTAGACATCCTCACGGCGCTACGAGACCTCTGGCCTTCAGAACATGCAGCGTTGTTGCTATGGTACGCGTTAGTCACCATGACAACGTGCTACAGCGTTCTCAGAGGGGGGAGGGGGGGTGTAAATAACGCAACACCCACTCTTATTGCCCAATTGCAGTAATGCATATTCATAGTCACATGCGAGTCATTAGGGACAGGTTTTATTAGTCTACCCACCCATCTATCCATCTATCTACCCATCCACCCATCCTTCCATCCTTCTATCCCTTTTGGCTTGACTAAATAGTAATTACTCTGAGGCCAGTTGAAGGATGCAGCCCCCGCCTGCTCTCAGCTAGATTGTAATGGGTTCATAAGCGCTGCTGATTGAATTGATTGCCACAGTTGGAGTCTGGCTGAGATGTACAATGGGGTGGAATATGCAGAGCACAGAACATTAATCAGCTCACACAAACGGGCTACAGGCTCTCATTTTATTTCAGGTACAGTTGAAAATGTATACAGTACAAGTCATATACAAGAAATGACAGCAAAGATAGAGACAATTTTTCCTTTTTTCTCTGGCAGATGTTCTGTAGTGTTGTCTCATAGTTCTGTTGTAGCCACACGTGCATAAGATATTGTATAGTATCATGAGCAAAGCAGTACAGCTTTACCAGGGCATTTTCTCTTTAAAATGTGCACATACATTATCTTTACACAATAACACACACAACTATACTGGCAATGGTTTACTGTACTTACCTTACAAAAATGTGATGGCCAACAAAAAATAAGAGACACTAATTTCAGGGTCCCAAAAGAAAGGGCAGCACACCTGCAGGGCCAAGCACAATTATTTAAGGCGTCAGGGGTCAGGGGTTAAAATGTAAAAGGGGGGGTTACACATTTTTGAGATGACCTCCGTTTCTTCAAAGTTATAATCCTTAAGATTTCTAACACTGTATCTGGCTGGCATTCATTTTCCTATATCCATTAAATTTGTTTACACTATCTTTCAATATAGCAGCCTAATTTGTCAGTGGCGGAGTCTGCCATTCCCCCACTAGATTCAAAGGGTGATCAACTGTGGAAGAGGAGGCATGTTTGTGTTGGCACAAGTATATCTAGAGTGACTGCTCATCATCCTATATTTCTGACAAAGTGGCTGCCCCAAGCGAGTTTCATGCCCCTACTGATATGACAAATTTTGAAAAATAACTAGTATCATTAAGACGTTATTAGCATTACCACCAGAACTGAAATGTTGAGTATTATAACTTTAATATTCTCCTCAGTTTCTTATCCATGCCTTAACAAAATACATAAATTCAATCCAGACGCAGAGGCGCAGATATTTGGCTTCATTCTGGGTTCTGCTTGTGACCATATATCATTTCCAGGAGCATGTGGAGATCCAGGGGAGCTGATTATTATCTTAAGCTGCAGCCACAGTATGGACGCTGGAGGTCAAACACACAGACAAATACTAAGGGGAACAGGTAGGAGTGGAAGGGAGAACGGATGTGCCGGCGTGACTCACTGAGGTAGACTGTGACTTGTTGTCAAGAACGTAAATGTACAACAACAAAATCACTAGTCTTCCACAACGTGTCACACTCAAAGTAGAGGCTCCTGATTATCTGACAGCAGCAGCCCTGATGTGACATCAAATTGTGAGGATTAAAAAAAGGGTTTTATCTGCCTGTGAAAAGGTGCATTATTAATAATTGTGTCAAATGAAATACTAAAAAAGGTGACGACATATCCTGGTTAAACATCAAAGATCATATATCTGAGCAGGAGGAAGCTATTAATAGTTACGGTGCTTTACGCTAATCGCATAAACCCATTATGCATTCAATGTCACGACACACTCAACTGTATAATGACCAGCCTAGAATGTGTTTGCACTTTCATTTCATGAATCACAATTACTTTATTCATTCATCACGCATGATGTAAACATCGAGGGACATTAAGGCATTTTGGATTTACATGTGTTGAAGCAAACAGTAAACAACACAGTGGGAGAGACAGAGCTTGATAAATTCGTTTAAGAGCACATGCAAACACACACAAACACACACACACACACACACACACACACACACACACACACACACACACACACACACACACACACAAAGTCACTGTTTCAGCATGGATCCCGCTCTGCTACAGCTGGGCTAGAGTGTGGAGAGAGATCTCAAACACACACACAGACACACACAGAAGCTGAGCAGTTGTGACAGAGTGGCTGTTTTAATAAAAGAAGAGGAAAAGGACACAAGTTTAATCTCCTGGCATTGGTTCTCTAAAGCTCTGCCAATAACGTTGGATCTCTGCAGGGTAAGGAAGAGGAGAGCAGAGGAGAGGAAGGAAAAAGGTAAGGAAGGGAAAATAGGAAAGGAAAGGAAAGGAAAGGAAAAGAGGGAGTGGGAAAACAGAAGGGTAAAGAAAAAGAAGGGGTGAAAAAGAAAAGAGAAGGGAAATGAGTGGAAATAAGAGACTAAAGGAAACCAAGAGACAAAAAAGGGAGAGAAAAGAAAAAAGAAAGGAGAGGAAAGGAATGGAAAGAGGAAGGAAAGAAAACAAGAGAACATGAAAACAGGGGAAGGAGAGGAATGGGCAAAAGCGGAGAGGAGAGATAATTAAAGAAAAAGAGATGAGAGGAGTAGAGAGGAAAAAGGGCAAATAAGTGAGAATAAAGCAGCGAGATAACTGTTCTCATCCTCAGCAATTGTCTGTTATTCAAGTCAAACATCACAACACTATTTGTGGCTGCAGGTTGTGTTGTGAATGACAAATATCCTGTAAATGAATGATAATGGCTTGTTTAGCTGTAGCCCGCCTACAGCGTCTCTGCTCCATCCTATTTCCTGTTAATATCGCTGGCTTCAGCCTTGCTGACCTCTCTGCCGTTCTTCTATTTCTATTAATCTTTAATGGCGCGTAAACGGCCCTGCACCACACACTGACCGACATGGCTTTCCCACCTCATTATTGTCCTGGAGGAGGAAAGGGAAAAACAAAAATCACTTATTTGTCTGAAATGCACGGAGGGTATCTGTGATGTTTGCGACGTTACTCCTCTGCCTGTTTTATCTGCGCTGAGCTCTTTCAAGCTTCAATTCCTGTCCTTTAATTACGGCCAACATGGTCAAGATGTGTGACTTGTCATCTAATGGCGGCCATCTTCCCCGGGCTGATGGTTTTATTGTGACAGACAGGTCGCAAAGCTGAGGCACAGCAGAGAGCAGCAGAGCAATAAAGTTATCAATTTTTAGTGTTTTTGTGTTGTTTTTTCCTTTTTTCCCCTCTTTTTTGTTTTTTTTACCTTGTCTGTCAGGTCAATCATCTGTAGCCTACAGTATACACACACACACACACACACACACACACACACACACACACACACACACACACACACACACACCGGTGCCCTGCTTGCTGATCTCAACAAAGGCCTGTGACACTGTGACATTTTGAAGTAGATGAAATGACCGGCAGGGTCGGGGAGTGCTGCGCTCCGTGTTTTACTGCTTGGGCATAAGAGCTCTTAAGACCTAATAAGAACACACACACCCACACATCCACACTCACACACTCACACATCTCTTTGAGACCTCAATACCTGCTTCAATACCTTTCTATTCATATCCCTGCTTTCTGGGTGCTCTGCTCTGCGGAGCCTTTCAGGTCCTCGTTGGGGTTGAGGCACTACAGGACCCAATCAAATCTCAGTCTAAAGCCCATTAAAGAGCTGGACCCAGGGGCTGTTGAGCTGTTAAATGTATAATTTAAAATTCGTATATTACTACTGCTGGAGGAAAACTTCATATCTCAGAGAAGCACCCTTTTTTTTCCTCCAGGAATTAGGTGACAAATTCTTATTTTACCCATGACAAGAATGATTGATGTCTGAAATCACACAACAGGATAAATGGATTTCACTAGTTTGCATATTAAAATATATTGTAGGATTCTGGGAGGTTTAGTATGAAAAAAAACACACCCAAGCTGGTGTTTCACAAGCTTTAAAAGCATGTGATTACTGAAAAATTACAGCTTTCTACATGAACAATACTGTTTTCTCAACACCAATAAAATTGATCATTTGTCAGCTGAAGAGCGTGTGGAGCACTTGTTTGCATTATGGGGTTTCTGTAAGTGGCACTCTTTTTTTGATCTGGCTCTCACTGTCCGGTGGTATTCTGTATTTCTCTTATAGTTACCAAATGAATGAATAAAAAGACCAAAACCAAGAATCAATTGATCCAACTAACAAGCACTGTCTGTGTAGATAAAGCCTGTCTTGCTCCCCTGTGCCATAGACCTCCATGTCTCCACAAACACATCAGTGAGCCACACTGGGGGACATGCTCCTG